>NC_080679.1:74187738-75387738 GCF_030445035.2 Dasypus novemcinctus | reverse complement strand
AAGTCTTCCTAACGAAGAGACGAGTCCCTAACACTTCCTAGGCAAATCCTAAATTGGTCTTTGCTGATTCTTCGTGGAGATCTTTAAGTGATATCCATCCAGCTAGAAGTTTAGAGATTATTTAATCTGGTGGTTTGTAAACTTTATTTTTCAGGGGAAGAACTCATCTTTCAAATGAAAGTGTTCTTCGAACTCTAATTTTTAAAACAGATAAAAGTGAAGTCCCTCTGACACAGGGGCTCTGCTCATTTGACTTGCCCCCGTGGGAGGGTCCCCTGAAGAAGCCCAGGGTTCTGCAGGATAAAGTTTATAAACTCTAAATCTCATTCGGAGCACCATTTGACTGCTGAGGAGACTAGAACCAGAGAGCTGAAAGAGCTTGTCTGACACAAAGCCAGGGCTAGATTCCAGTGCCAGGCCTGCCGAGCTCTCCTAGGACAACTCATTTCCTAAGTGTCCACAAGTTCCCCACATGGTGGCATTGGTGGGAGCCCTCCTGCTGGAGGCATACCATCGTCAGGGTCAGCGGCTGCTACAGAGGAGCCTTGCTGATTGAGGGGACGCTGTGTATCTCAGAGATAGAATTAAATCCAGACAGATGCTCTGCTGCACCCTACTCACCCCCTTCTACAAATACACCACCAGAAAGACCATTGTGAAAGCTACTCTGGATATTAGGAGGGTGAGTCTGTTACAGAGAAAAGCCCCAGTTGTCCTAAGAGTCCACGCACATGGCAGATCCCCAAGGCCACGGGCAGGATTCTTGGGTGGTAACGCTAGAGCCCACCATTTCCTTCTCCCTCCCAAAGTGCCAACTTAGCTTGCTATTCTCCTCAACCCACTCTTGACTTAACTCTGCTAATTTATTATTGTATTGATACTAGAGTTAGTGGCAAAGAAGATGCGTATGGCGATTTTAAAATATGACCAAGGCTGTTTAGCTGTTGAGGCATTAGATTATGTTTGGATCCCAGGGAAAGGTCTGCAGGGGGAGGTCAGCCAGGGCCCCAAGGATGTCATTGTCAACAGACTCAGCCAGACCATTATGTACCCCAGCAGCTGTGGGAATACCCACACTGAATAATTGAATAATCGTCATAAAGACCTGCTGTGTCACTTCTGGAAGAGTACAGACGTCAGGGTTCAGTTAGCTTCCATGGGCTGACCTTATTAAGTGTGGCCTTGGTTAATTCTCTCTAGTTTCATTCTGTTTCTCAAAAAGCTTGTAGTGACTTTTTAATTTCTATAAAGATATGAACTGCTCCATAGTCTAGGCTTACTAATACAGTCATCTCTCTTATTTTTTACTTCATCACTTGAGCTCCAACAAGCCCTATTAGAAAGCTGTCCAATATCTAACTCTTCAACTCCACTTGCCTCTGGAGGATTTTATAGTCGAAAGGGAATTTCTCCACCCTCCACGTGATAATCCAAGAGGGAAGGGCTATCTGCATATTTGACAACTGCTGTCAGTCCTTGCCACCAGGTGTCACAGTCACTGTAAAGAGCATTGCTGAATGCTGCGGTGGGCAGGTCCTGCTGGTCCAGCCCCTACCCAGTCAGACACAGTCGGCAATCCCACGGCCTCAGCAATAGCTCATCGCAGAGTGCTCCGGGCTTGAGCTCTCAAAATTGTACCCTTGGCTGTCATCTATTCCTGGCCTTGACATAGCACCTTTAGGACTAGTTTGGCATTTGTCACTACACAGACCTGGAATCCCTATGTCCACTTTCTCTTCAGTGGCCTCTACACAATGTCTCCATTAAAATGTAAAAACACAAGCAGTGCTTCCATACCACTTGGCTACTTATTCTCTGGCTATTCTGTAAAGGGCAGTTCCTTCATATTCCAGGGTAATATTCCAGCTCTTCCTAGTCAATGAAGAAACTAGCACTTCCAGTGGTACACATTTAATCTCTGATAGGACACTGTTCTGCTTATCTATTGCTATCTAAAAAACCATATCTAACTTTGTGGCATAAAATGACCATCTTTTTATGCATATGGATTCTCTGGGTCAGGAATTCTAAAAGAACACATGGGGATGACTTATTTCTGCTCCATACTGTCTGGGGCCTCAGCTGGAAGACTCAAATTGTTGGAGGATTCAAATGATTGGAAGATGGAACATTTGGTGGCTTTAAAGGCCAGGCTCTCCAGGACTCTTGACTAGAGTACCTATGTATGCCTCTCCATGTAAATTGGGCTTCTTCCAGCATGGCAGCTGGGTTCTGAGAGAGAGCATCCCAAGAGAGAGACTTTGGAGAGCAAGCATTCCCAAAGATCAAGGTGGAAGCTGCAAGGCTTCTTCTGTCCTACACTCAGAAGTCATGCAGCATCACATCTGCTGCATTCTGTTGGTTACAAGAGAATCACTGAGGTCAGTCCAAGTTCAAGGGGAGGGAAAAGACATCAAGACATGCTCTTGATGAGGGAAAGAGAGGTTCACATTTGTAAAGAATGTGTGAGATGAGAAATAATGCTGTGGTCATCTTTAGAAAATATGTTCTGCCTTGGTCCAACTCCTGGGCACGATAATTCACTTCTCTCCCACATACAGAATACATTCCCTCCCTTCTTAAGAACTGCAAAGTCTTTTATTATGGAATCAATTCAAAGTCCAGATATCCCATCATTTAAATCAGGTTTATATGTGGATAAGGCACCTCAGATGTGGTTTCTTATAGTTTCTTGCTTATGCTTACTCTCAATCTGATACCAGTGAATGAAAGAGAAAATTATCTGCCCCCAAACCCAACATGCACTGGTTATAGAGGACAGGTAAATTCAAGAGACACTTTCATTTAAGAAAGGGTGAAAGAGTAGTGGAATGAGAGACAGACAACAGTCTCCGGTCCATAGCAGTTCTGAAGTCTGCCTGGACAAATGTCACAAGATCTTTCATAAGGGACTGGTCCAATGCCCTGGGAGTTGTTTTCTATGACTCCTAATCCTGCCTTCTGCATTTTAGTTCTACCCTCTTAGTCATCATTTCTTTTCATAAAAGTAGCTTCAATAGTAGCTGAATAGTTTCGCAGTCTGTTTCCTGATCATAGAAGTTCAAGGGTCCAAAGGACTCTTTTTTTATATAGTATCCTTTCTCTGTCTCTTCCAGTCTCAGCTGGTATAATGTGTTTAAAACCTCTATGGGTTTCTTATGTGTCAACTTCTAATCCACTCTATTAAACCAAAGCCATATCCACATATACCTTTGTATAACTTATCTTTTCCTTTGAGGATGCTCCTTTGAAGCTGCTGTGATATTAGACCCTTAAAAAATGTTAGAGGTATTTTGTCTACCTAAAACAATCTCTGAAACACCTTAAATCTTTCAGTAGTCCTAAAATAGGATTTTAGTTTTACACCCTTGGCCTCATCTTTACTCTGAGACTTTTTCCTGCCATTGCCCTGATTTCAACTTCACCATGACACCCTTCCTTGGAAAGAAATTGGAGATGAGAAATGGTTTTATTTTTTAACTTTACAAGTCCTGAACCCTTTATATTTTGTCTGAATTCTGATTGCAAACTAAATGATTCCTTTGTTAGCTCATTCTCTCTTTACCTTATGATACATAGTTAAAAGAAAAAGGTTGACATTTGACATTCTGCCTGAAAATCTCCTTAGCCAGAGCCATCAGTTCATTAGGTACAGTTTCTACTTTCCACTTTACTGCAGGCATCAGCTTTGCTAAACTTTCCACCACTATGTAACAAAGGTCAGTGTCGTCTATCTTCCATTAATATTTCCCTCACTTTCCTTCAAGCCCTCACAGTCTTCCCTAGCTCATCAGCCTTCTGCCCACCTTCCAATCCTAAAAGCAATACCACACTTTTGAGGTTTTGTTACAACATTCAGATAACAAATTCTAGTTTTATTATCTTTTCCTATGTAACAAGCTATGCCAGACTTAATGACATTTAACAGCAACCATTTTATTATGCCCACAGGATCTGTGGGTCAGGAATTTGAATGGGGCACAGTGGGGTTGACTTGTCTTTGGTACAAGATATCTTGAGCTTCATCTGGTAACATTTGGATGACTGGAGATGACTTCGAAGGCTGGAGGCTAGAAGTATTTTGTAGGCTTCTTCACTCACTTGTTGGCTCCTGGGCTGACATGACTCAAAGGCTGGGCATACCTGGGACTGTTGATTGAAGCATCTATGTGTGACCTTTTAATTTTTCTTCATTCTTTTCTTCCTTTCCTAATTTTTTTCTTTGTTTGCTTGTTTGTATGCTGTTTTGTTTACTTGTTTTAGCCATGAAAGCCTTTCTTTAAATGAAGTCTAAAACACAAATTCAATAGCAAATATAAAAGAGACAATACCATTAGCTGCTCTGGAGTCTCAGAGGTAACAGTTGTACAAAAGTCAAATGTTCTGAAGGATTTACAGTGAAAACCAATTCCCCCTCTCACTTATCCCACAGCCATCTAGATCTTTTCCTAGAGGTAATCCTTATTGCCACTATTCTGTGTTCCTTCCAGAGACAAGCCACGTATTTACAAAACTTTGTGTATATACATAGCATATGCATCTATTCTTTTATCTCCACAAAATGGTAGCATACTATATACAGTGCATGATAATTCTTTTCCATTTAATAATATATTGTGGAAATCACACCATATTAATAATAAAGTGAATGCTGTTTCAATTTTCTTAATGGTTGCATAGTATCCCAATGAGTTAAAATAACATCATCTATTTGTCAGGAAATAACCAATCATCGTCTATGTATTAGGAGGAAACACAGATATTTTCTGTTGATGGACATTTGGTTTATTTCCCATTTGTTGTTATTATTGCTTCAATTAATATTTTTGTACCTATATTTTCACATTTTGTATTTAAGTATTTCAGAATGTTCTACATCTGCCATCTAAGGGAGGTTTCTTACTCAGTCAAAAGTAATGCATTTTGAAATTTGATAGACCCAAGAAAACCAGCAAGATGGTGGCAGAGTAAGGAGCGCTTGGAGTCAGCTCATGCTACAGGGCAATTAATAAACACCCAGAGCTATCTAAAGCACCTGTATGGGGGCTCCAGGAGACCAGAAGAGCATCCTGCAACATCCTTGAAAGAATGGAAGGAGGAAACTGCCCATCTGCAGAGAAGATTCATAAGTAGAGCGCTCCACACCATGGAGGCTGGTGCCCATCCTCCACTGACTGCACAAGCTGCCTCGGGAGCTATTCCATGGCTGGAATTGTAAGTTCCACTTCCAAAAAACCAGGGGAGAAAGAGACGTTTGGGCACTAACTTCAGCTGCTGATTAGTAAATTCGGCAAACTAAAGTATAATCCTAAGAAAGCTAAAGTTTGAACCTGTCCAAGTCAGGTAGAAGCCAGTAGCTACCACCTTAACACTGCACCTGGCAGGAGGGAAATGGGACAGACTGAAAATCACAGTGCTGGTACAGATCGGCTTCTTTCCATCCAGATCAGGTTGCACCCCTAGTATAAGCCCCAGCCCCGCTCTGGCAGGGGGGAAGCTGCAGGGACCTGCACCAGCCTTTTCAGGAAAATACAGGCCACGCCATGAAGGCTGGTGATCATCCTACTCTGGTGGCACAAGCTACCTCAGGAGCTTTTCTGAGGCTGGAGTTGGAAACTCTATTTTCCAAAAATGGAAGGAAGAGATGGTTGGCCACTGACTTCAGCTACTGATTAGTAACTCAGCTGGCTAAAGTATAACCCTAAGAACAGCTAAAGTTTGAACCTGTCCAAGTCGGAAAGAGGCCGGAAGTGCCATTTTGACTCCGCCTCTAGCATGAGGGGAAGCCAGGCTGACTGAAAATCACAGTGATGGTAGAGGCCAGTTTCTTTCATCCAGATTGGCCTGCAGCCCTAGGCTAGGCTTCAGCCCCCTCTAGCAGGGAGGAAGCTGGTGGGCCCAGCACCAGCCTATCCAGATAACTTCAGGTACATTCAGCTGGCACAGAGTGAATAATCAGAAGTCTACCAGGAAAACTGCAGCCATCTTGGACCTGCACTGCATGGATGGCTGACCACACCTGCACCTCTCTCCCTACCCCAGGCAGAGGAGAAAGGGGTGTGAAGCTTCATCAGTCTTTCTGGGTAATTACAGTCTAAGCCTGTATGGCTTAGATTATTCCACACAGCTGTGGCTCTGTCCCTACCACTGGAAATGGAGAAAGTTGGGAGAAGCTTCATTGGTCCTTGGGCAATGAGGGCAGCTTGAGCCTCTGCAGCTTATAGCACCATCTACATCCTTGGTTCCTACTACACAACCAGCAAGGGAGAAAGGGCAAGAAGCCCTAAACTAAAGAGAAAAACTGCACCCAGAATAAATACTCTAGTAGGCCAGATGCCAAGACACCAATAAAAAATTACAATCCAC
Source organism: Dasypus novemcinctus (assembly GCF_030445035.2). NCBI lineage: Eukaryota > Metazoa > Chordata > Mammalia > Cingulata > Dasypodidae > Dasypus > Dasypus novemcinctus. Next base: position 75,381,372 of record NC_080679.1, on the reverse strand, counting down.
ACCAAGAAACAGGAATATATGACTAGTTAAAGGAATAAGTAAGCCTCCAGATGACATAAAAGAGTTGAAGCAACTCATCATAGATGTTCAAACAAATCTTAATAAATTCAATGAGATGACTAAAGAGATTAAAGATATTAAGAAGACATTGGAAGAGCACAAAGAAGAATTTGAAAGCGTACATAGAAAAATAGCAGATATTGTGGGAATGAAAGGCTCAATAAATGAAATAAAAAATACACAGGGGGAAGCAGATGTGGCTCAACAGATAGAGCATCCGCCTACCATATAGGAGGTCCAAGGATTTGATACCCAGGCTTTCTGGCTCGTGTGGTGAGCTGGCCCATGCTCAGTGCTGCTGTGCGCAAGGAGTGCTGGCCCACGCAGGGATGCCCTGCGTAAGGGTGCCCCTATACAAGGAGTGGCCCCTGTGCAAGGAGAGCTGCCCCATGTGAAACTGCAGCCCGCCCAGGAGTGGTGCCACACACACGGACACCTGACAGAGCAAGATGACACAACAAAAAGAGACACAGATCCCTAGTGCCACCTGATAAGAATACAAGTAGACACAGAAGAAGAGCACCCAGCGAATGGACACAGAGAGCAGACAACGGGGGTGGGGGGGGAAGAGAAATAAATCTTAAAAAAAAATATACTGGAATCATATAATAGCAGATTTGAGAAGGCAGAGGAAAGGATTGGTGAGCTTGAAGAAATGGCCTCTGAAAGTGAAAATACAAAAGAACAGATGAAGAAAGGAGTGGGAAAAATTGAACAAGGTCTCGGGGAACTAAACAACAGCAAGAGACATGCAAACATGTGTCATGGGTGTCCCAGAAGGAGAATAAAAGGGAAAAGGGGCAGAAAGAATATTTGAAGAAATAATGGTAGAAAATTTCCCAACCCTATTTAAGGACATAGATAACCATGTCCAAGAAGCATAACATACTCCTATCTGAAAAAAACGAAATAGACCAACTCCAAGACGCATACTAATCAGAATGTCAAATGCCAAAGACAGTGAGAGAATTCTGAGAGCAGCAAGAGAAAAGAGATGCATAGCATTTTAGGAATATCCAATAATATTAAGTGCCAATTTCTCATCAGAAACCAAGGAGTCAAGAAGACAGTGGTATGATATATTTATGATGCTGCAATAGAAAAACTTCCAGCTCAGATTTTTTTTTTTAAGATTTATTTTATTTATTTCTCTCCCCTTCACCCCCATGGTCTGCTCTCTGTGTCCATTCACTGTGTGTTCTTCTGTGTCCGCTTGCATTCTTGTCATGTGGCACTGGGAAACTGTGTCACTTTTTTTGTTGCATCATCTTGCTGCATTAGCTCTCTGTGTGTGCGATGCCACTCCTGGGCAGGCTGTGCTTCTTTCGTGTGGGGCAGCTCTCCTTACAGGGTGCTCTCCTTGCACATGGGGCACCCCTACATGGGGGACACCCCATGTGGCACAGCACTCCTTGCGCATGGCAGGACTGTGCAGGTGCAGGTTCACCACATGGGTCAGGAGGCCCTGGTTCGAACCCTGGACCCTCCATATGATAGGTGGATGCTCTATTAGTTGAGCCAGAACTGCTTCCCCAGCCAAGATCTTATATCTGGCAAGATTGTCTTTCAAAAGTGAGGGTGAGTTTAGAATATTCACAGATAAACAGAAAGAGTTTATAACCAAGAGACTGGATTTGCAGGAAATACTAAGGAGTGTGCTACAGCCTGAAAAGAAAAGACAGGTGAGAGAGGCCTGGAAGAGAGTCTAACAATGAAGATTATATCAATAAAAGTAACTAAAGTTGTCAAAAGAGTGGTGAAAATAAAATATGACAGATAAAACCCAAATATTCAGAAATAGCCTTAACCAATGATGCAAAGCACTTGTATTCAGAAAACTACAACTCATTGTTACAAGAAATTTTAAAAAGGCCTAAATAATTGGAAGAACATTCCATACTCATAGATTGGAAGACTAAATATCATTAAGATGTCAATTCTACTCAAATTAGTATACAGATTCAATGCAATCCAGATAAAAATTTTACCAGCATTTTAAAAATAAATTGAAAACATGATTATCAAATTTATTTGGAAGAGTAAGGGGTCCTAAATAGCCAGAAACATCTTAAAAAGGAAAAGCAAAGTTGGAGGACTCTCATTTCCAGACTTTAAATCATATTATCAAGCTACAGTGGTAAAAACAATGTGGTACTGGCATAAAGACAGACACAGACCAATGGAACCAAATTGATGGTTCAGAAACAGACCCTCACATGTATGGCAAGTGATTTTTGACTAGCCTGTCAAACCCACCTAGCTTGGGTAGAACAGTCCATTTAACAAATGGTGCTGAGAGAACTGGATATCCATAGCCAAAAGAAGGAAAGAGGACCCCTATCTCACACCTTATCCAAAAATTAACTCAAAATGAATCTAAAACCTAAATATAAAAGCAAGAACCATAAAGCTTCTAGAATAAAATGTAGGGAAATACCTTCAAGACCTGGTGGTAGGTGGTGGATTCTTAAAGGAGATAATAGGAGAACTGAGATGGACTACTGGTGTTTAATATATGTAGAAGTTTTAATTAGCTTTACTGTAAAAGTGTAGAGTTGTACAGAGTTGATGGTAACACATTATCATGTAACAGCTGGTTTATAAATGGGAATGTGGCTGAAAATGGTAGTTTAGGGATGTAAATGCCAATTGACAGAAAGCTAGAGAATAATCTAAGGACTGAAAAGCACACTAAACCCAGAGGTGGATGAGAATTGTGGTTGATGGTACAGATGCAAGAATATCCTTTGTGAGCTAGAGTGTGTGTACATCACTATTGCAGGGTGGTGGGAATGTGGAGAAGCATGGGAAAAATACAACTGGAGTGACCTATGAACTGTGGTTAACAGTAATAATGTAATATTCTTGCATCTATGCCAAAGATATACTGTGTTGATAATGTGGGAATATGGAAAAAGTGTGCCAAGTGTACACTATGGAGCTGGTAATAATCAGATGATATTATTTTATAATCTGTAGTAAATGTTGCACCACAGTGTGGTGTATTGATAGAGAGGTGTTGTTTTGGAATTCTGCACATGTACATCATTGTTTTGTAAGTTTACAACTTCTGTCCTAAAAATATATATTTAAAAAAATAGGGTGGGTTGGGGAAAAAATACACTAAATGTAATATAAGGTCTATAATTGGTAGTAAGATTTTGACAATATCCTTTCATAATTTGCAACAAATGTCTCACAACAATGCAAGGTGTTGGTGGAGGGTTGGTGAATGGGACCCCTGTATGACTTTATGCATGTTTGCTTTGTAAATTTACAACTTTTACTATATACTTATTGTTTATGTATGTTCATGTATAAATGATATAAAAATAATAATAGGTGGGTTGGGGGAAAAATACTTTAGTTAGTAGTAATATTTTGAGGATGCTCTTTAATCATTAAAGATGTTTAACAACAATGCAAGGTATTGGTGGTAGGGTGAGGTATGAAAGCCCTGTATGATATAATGTATGTTTGTTTTGTAAGCTCACATCTATTACTATACACTTTTTGTTTATGTATGTTCATGTATGAGTGATATACTTCAATAAATTTAAAAAATTTTTGATAGACACTTCCCAATTGCCTTCCGCTGAGGTTGTATAATTTTCCACTCCATGAGTAATATATGAAAGACCCTGTTTTCCCCATTGTCACCAACAAATTTATGAAACTTTGCCAAATCTTTTACAAGTAAAAAATATTATTCCACAGTAGTTTTAATTTGCCTTTGTATTACTAGTAAGGTTCAGCACCTTTTCAAATGATATTTTCTTTTCTGATTGCTTTTTAACTTGCACTTGGAAGATAAAATGCTGTTCAATGATCAAGCAATATGCATATGAATCCAAATTTTTCTGTTACAGGTTTTATTACAGTTAGCTGGGTTTTTTCCCTAGTTAATATAGGGTACTCTGAAGGGTGCTACATAAGAAAGTAAGTATCACACCTTTAGCAAATGTTTATTAAAAAGTATCACATCAATTTTAAAATGTAGATTTATTTTCCATGTGTAAGTTTATTTCAATACTGTTTTAGTAATCTCCACTATACCTAAAGCTCACTATTATACTGAAACTGATGCTAGATTATTAAACATCTTTTTAAGTTCAATTCAGCAATGACACTGATAAGACAATTAGAAATTTGAGCACTAATTAGATATTATAGAAATTTTTTTTAGCTGTTATAATGGCACCGTGGTCTGTTGTTGATTTTTTGGTACCGGGGCTGAGGATTGAATCCCCAGGACCTCATATGTGGGAAGCTGGTGCTCAACCACTGAGCCACATCCACTGCCCTGAGCTGGTTTTTTCATTTGTTTTGCATGTTGTTTGCTTTTGTTTTTTCTAGGAGGCACTGGGAACCAAACCTGGGACCTCCCAGGTGGGAAGCAAGTGCTCAGTCACTTGAGCCACACCCGCTCCCTAGTACCATGGTTTTGTTTGGAAAAAAGAGTCTTTATCTTTTAGAGACATCTACTGAAATATTATTGGATTGAATATTTTCTTCAAAATAATTCTGGAGGGAACAAGTAGATGGGAATGTAGATGAAATTATACTGATCGTGAGTTAATTATTGAAGCTTTGTTGGATACATGGTCATTCATTAAACTATTCTATTTTTGTATATATTTGAGGTTTTCTATAAAAAATTAAAACTGAAAAATTCAAAAATTTGTCCTATTATGTGAAAGGCATAGTACCCTGTGTTGCAAGGTGTTGAAGCTTCACAAGGATAGGAGACCTTGTCTGCTTGTTTTCTGCAATGAACCCAACACCTCGGATGGTGTCTTGCACATAGTAGGTGCTCAGTATCTGTACAGCCTGCAATATCTATACAGGCTGCATGTGTCCAGAGGAAGCAGTGCTGCCTTCTCTTCCCACTAGAGCGGCCCATGGGAGAGCAACAGACTGAGTGCCATGGGGTTTGAAGAAAGGCCAAGTCCCATTTAGTTGGGGAATCAGGAAGGGGCTTCCGTGAAACTAAGACTGAGGTACCTGAGACAAGAACATCTGTTCCACCCAAGATAACATCTTGAAGCCAAGTAAAATGATGCCTTAAATTTAACAGGAATTATTTATTTTTAGGAGCCTGTTAGGGAGTAGCTCACAGCAAGAGGAGTAACGCAACAGGCTGTAAGGATTCACAAAACCTTTGGACATAGCCAGTCCCCACATGTTCTCTCTGAGCCTAATACAATGCCCAGAATGATGTTAAATCAGTGCTCTCTCATGAGGAAAGAGAGTGGGTGATGTCATAAGAAAGAAGAGAATCAGTATTGAAAAATTATCAAGGGAAATGTCAAGAATGCAGGGTGATAGATTGGTCCTGTGGGTATGTTTGAGTGATTAGGAGCTCAGAGGCAGAGAAAAATCATGATTTTAAATGTTTGCATGCAGATGTTAGTGTAGTTGCCTCAAAATGAGAGAAAAGGGGATTGAAAAAACGAGTCACATATTGACTAGAAGAAGGCGCTTTTGAGAAAATATCAATGTTACGTTACAAACACCATTCAAATCTACCAAATGGGCCAGATGGTTGCCAGAAAACTGCCCGTTGCCAGCTGCCCATTGCTACAGATGAAGCCTTTCTGCTGACGTTTGTGTAACCCACAAGCATATTACGGAGTGTTGATTCTTTTGATGCTGTTTAACATTTATGTCTCATCATAATTATAAGCCATAAATATACATGACTTGGTGCAATAAATAAAATTGCCCAGCATTCATTCTTAAAGGGGAGGAGAGTGTATTTATTACCTGAGAAAAAAGAATGTCTAATATTCATTTCCTATTCTTTTTAAAATGTCACTCCTGTCTAGTTGGATGCTCTGGATGGCTTTCTGCTCACCTGGCCTTATCCCTCTGAAACAGCACAGGCCCCTGGGGCTAATAGAGATTGCAGGGCCCCAGGTTTTAAAGCATGCCTGAACCAGAAGTCAGTGGAATACAACTCAAGGGGATTCAAATAGTTCCACATTATGCCAAACTATGCTATTTAACAACATACCAAAAGTTCTTTGGAGGTCACAAAACAGGCAGGTGTGCAAAAGGAAATAGGTAAATGGAAGCGAATCAGCTTCTTTGAAAGCAGACATTTTTCTAGGGATGCATTCCTTTGGGCTTTGAAAGAAGCTGATTCAGTGCCATTCACCTATTAAGAAAGCAGCACATTTATTTGTATCTGCGTCTATAAAAACCAAGTGCCTTTTCCCTTTACAAAAAAGAGCTGAGCATGTGTTTGCAGGGGTGGGGAGGGTGCAGGAGGTGGGGGGAGAGTTAAAAGCTCACACAGTTCCGTTGATCTGTGACAACTGCTGAAATGAACTGGCTGAGATAGAAACACACCCCAGGGAGGGGGGGGGGCACATTCAGTCTTATCCAGGAACACCCATTTAGAACATAGCATCTTTATTTTAGACCAGATATTCCAGAGAGCACGTTTCATGGCTCTATAAATGCAAGGTTCAGATGCCTCCTGGCACCCAATGTTTCTGCTTTGTAGAGAGCAAATAAATGAATGCTCAAAGGAGTAAATACATGTGTGTTAAGTTTACAATCTTGTCTTTCAGAAATATCGACAATATATGGCAGGACTTCTGGCTCCTCCTTATGGTGTTATGGAAACGGGCTCTAACAATGACAGTAAGTGAAAAATGTGAACATTTTGTATCTAAAAATTTGTTTTGTGGTGTGTGTGTTCATGTGACAAAAAAATATGTCCTGCACCAGCTTGAAAGTCTTAAGTCTGCAGACTCCTTTGTGGATAAACAGAGCTGCCAGCCCACACTTGAATTATTATTATTTTTAAATGTTAATAGAGCATTATTTTCTGGTCTTGGCTGAGGCAGGTATGCTTTGGTGCCCGTCAGAACTTGAACTTTCTTAGAATACGTTCTCGAAATGTCTTCATTTTTACGGTGAAATCCTGCTTCGTTTCTGTGCCTGTTTAAAAACGGGATTCATGGCTATTTGTCTCAGTCATCTCTAGATACTTGAGAGCCCAAGCTCTCATTTATTTTGGCTTAACTACTTAAGGAAGGAAGCAATGTGAGTAATTATTCATTCTTGTTAAATCATGGCCTCTTGAAATTCCAGGCATTTTAAAAGAGACCGTTCTCTGGCTGATCATAAAAAGAAAGGGAGTTCTTCTTTGTGATCATCTTTTCTAGTGTGTGCCCTTTCCACTCAAAGATAGCCTTGTGTCACCTGAGTCTGTTAACTGTTCTTGCATGGTGGAAGCATCTGCTTAGCATGCATTACCATCACTGGGAGTTTCTTGTTGGATTTGTGAGTCTCCTTATCAAACTTTTGAACATATACGTGTGAGTAGGTACTAAGTCCTGGGATAGGTATTCCAGTACAGTAGCACTTCAACAACCAGACTCAATGACATACGAGTTCAAATCCTCCCTGAGCTCCTTGAATTGCCACCCTCACTCCCAGACCTACATCTCTACAGGTGATCTCCTTCCCACTTGACCAAGGTCTTAAGTGAGCTTCCTTGATTCCCTTCCTCTCTGTTTCACAATTTCTCTGCAGCCTCTGCCCTGTCTACCTCTCTCCTTTTCGTCTATCCTAGAAAGAGGAATGTTTGTCTTTCTTTCCTTTCTTCCTCTCTTCTTGATTTTTTCCCCTTTTAGCTGATCTAGGGTTGGTTGGCTAATTGGAAGTACCTGAGCTGTGTGACCTCAGGCAAGGTCCTTAATCTCTCTGTACCTCAGTTTCCTCATAGGGTTGTTAGGAGAATTAAAAATGAGTCAAAACCTGCCAAGTGCTTAGAATGGTCAGGCATATGATAAGCACCAAATTATATTTGCTATTATTTCTTACCGTCCCTCAAAATCTGGCCTCATGCTTCTTGACTCAAACCACTCTAAAGGTTATTTACAAGACCAACTAACAATCAGACCCAATTACTACCACCCCCATCTCCCTGACTTTGTAAAAGACTTTCCCCGTTCACACTCCGTTCACCCATAGTTCCCAGGGCCCCGCGGCATGATCCTGACTTTCTCAGCTCCATCTGGTCACTTGCATTTTTTCACTCACACAGAACTTTAGGTATTCAACACAAATATGAGAATGTTGCTCTATTACAAGCTAAGAAGATGGTGATAAGCTAAGATATGGGAAAAATACAACTGATGTAACTTTAGACTATAGTTAACACTAATACTGTTATATTTTTATAGCAAAGGCAAAGAACGTACTATATCAATGCTAAAATTAAAAAAACGAGTATAGGATTTAATTTAATGAGATGTGAATATATTCAAGACTTTTTCATTTTCTTCATTGACAAGAAGACCTTTGTCATGCCATTTAACTAATTTCTGTTCATTTATTCATCTTTTGGAGCACTGGAGAAACAATTGAATTTGTTTTTAGAATTAAATAGGATAAAGTGCCTGGACAGGATTTTTTAAAGTAATGCTTCCATAAGTTTTTAAGCTGTCTTTTGTCTGTTATTTTATTTTTTGAACTTGAAATAAAGTTAAAAAAAATTTTTTTTTACAGTTTAGATATTCCCTGAGTCTAGCCTTGGCTGCTTTTTTCCTTTTTTCTTTATACTTTCCACTTGACCATTGCATTCTTTCCTGCAGAAAGTACACAAATACTTCCCAACCAGTACCTCTCTTTGAGTCTTTGAAGGGGCAACTTAGTTTTTCCAAATAACTGCTGGTTCTCTTCCTTTCTGGATGCCCCCCTGACCCCTCAAACTCAAAATATGAGCCAGGGAACACATTCTGATTCCCAAACAGTCCCTCCTTCTGAAAGCCTGATTTCCATTCATAACTTGACTGTTTTCCTATACCAGGCTCTAAACCTCAATTCTCCTGGATTCCTTCTTTCTCCTCTCTTCCACCTAGTGAAGTCAATCCCTAGTCCCATTCCTTGTACTTATATTCCTTCGTTTTTGTTCCCTCTTCGGCCACCTAGCTGAAGACCTTATCATAACTCTTGACCTGAGGGCAGAAATAGCTTAACTTGCATTAAAACTTAAGTATCTGATCCTCAGTCCACCCTATACCTGATTTCCACAAAACCACTTATTTACTTTTTATTTTTTTATTATTTTTTTATTTCTCACCCCTTCCCCCCTACCCCCACCCCAGTTGTCTGTTCTCTGTCTCTATTTGCTGCATCTTCTTCTTTGTCTACTTCTATTGTTGTCAGCGGCACGGGAATTTGTGTTTCTTTTTGTTGCGTCATCTTGTTGTGTCAGCTCTCCATGTGTGCAGCACCATTCCTGGGCAGGCTGTACTTTCTTTTGCACTGGGTGGCTCTCCTTACGGGCGCACTCCTTGCGCATGGAGCTCCCCTACATGGGAACACCCCTGTGTGGCACGGCACTCCTTGAGTACATCAGCACTACGCATGGGCCAACTCCACACAGGTCAAGGAGGCCCGGGGTTTGAACCGCGGACCTCCCATGTGGTAGGTGGATGCCCTAACCACTGGGCCAAGTCTGCCACCTTTTTTGCTTTTTATTATGAAAATTTTCAAACATACAGAAATTGGAAAGAATATTAGAATTAACACTTATATTTTTATCCCTTTGATTTAATAATTATTAATATTTTGCTATATTTCCTTCTTCTAATCACATATACACATTTCAACCCCAAATACTTCAGCATGTATTTTAAAAAATAAAGGCTTTTCCATACATAATCACACCACCATTATCAACCTAATAATTGTGGTGCGATTTCATTAAGAACATCCCTCATGCAGTCCATATTCAGATTTCTCCAATAGAATGTATTAGTAACTGATTGTTCAAACTGGCTCCAAACAAGGCCTATGCAATTGCATCTGGTTTTTATGTCTTGAATGTCTTTTAATTTTGAACAGTCCCCTCCCTTCTTTTATCATACCACTCTATTGCTCAAAACCATTTAGCAATTTTCTATTTCCTGCCAAGGAGTAAAATTCCAAGACAGTTAATGCCTTACCAACTTTCAAGCACCTGCAAGACTGATCCCAAATCACCTTTTGCATTATTTCTCTACAGATACCCTAATTTTCCTAAGTTTTATCTTACTGAACCTCCTAGAAACTAAGCTTTTTGTTGAATGAATGGAAGGATTGACGGATGTTGCTGTTGAATGAGTGGAAGAATTGACGGATGGATGAAGAGATTCAAGATGAGGTTCAGAGTGCTGGCATAAAGCCAAAAATACTCTCCAACAAATCTGAGAAATGATTGCAAACATGCCCATCAATACTCTCTACCTTACAGGACATCTCTCTTGATCCCCCTCTTTCCAATCTGAACTTTTTCATCATGGTGCTATCCCAGTGGTCAAAACTTTAATTAGGGAATATTTTCATATAGTCTTTTCCATTCTTTCCCCCTCTGCATATGAACTGCTGCCTGTTAGAATGGGTTGTTGGTTACTTTAATGGTGATGTTGTAAATCTTGCATCGTCCCTTATGTAAGCATAGATGGCTGTATTTCCTCAGAATTTGGATATACTGTATTCTTATTTTTTATTTTTTGCATTGCAAACAACTGCACACTGCTCTAGTAATTTGAAGCTGCATGAAGGTTGCACATTAAAACCACCTGTGCTTCCGTCTCCTCACTGTAAGGCCATTTGTGCTCACTGTATTGGGGCATTAAGCTCTGCTGGGGCTGTGGACCTTCCAGTCCATATCAGTCAGGGATAGCAACTCCAAAGGAAGTGAAAAGGAAAGGGACCAGACCATGTAGTACATGCTCATGACAGTTTGTAAATAAAGGAGCAGATGGGTGAATAGATAAATGATTAACTTTTTCCTGAGAAAACTGAGACACTCCTGGAAATAACCACTGCAATGCTGAGACCTGACTTGAATCCAGCAGGGGCTTGCTTTGCCCAAAGTAGAAATTGTGTTCTGGTGGTTTTATGTGCAGCTTGCCTTAGGCTTAAATCACTGGAACAGAGTGACATGGTTTGCAATGTAAAAACACAGTGTGTGCAATTTTGGAGCTGATATTTCTGTCCACAATTCTGAGTGTTCTGGTGCCCAAGCCAAAAGAATTAATTTCTAACATGGTGTGAATGAATCAGGGATGCATTCATACCTCTAGAAGAGCAAAGCATATGGTTGAGAAGCAAAATAAGCATGGTGTTTTGTTGTCTGGGCACATAGCCCTGCTCCTGATTCATTGATTTATTTATGTTACAGGTTTGGATACGTGTTCCTATTTTTCTAAGCAGCATTATGTAAATTTTTATTGAACCACAAATTGAAAACACCAAATTTTACTTGGTTTAGTCCAGCAAAGGACTTTAGTGAATTCAGCGTCCCATTTTACATGTTACTCTTACAATTCATGATTTCTCTCTCTCTCTTTCCCCCCTCTAGGGATTCCTGACAAGGAGAATGTGAGTAACTACTCTCTCTGCCTACCTTCTAAAAACAGTCATAAGGTAAAAAATAAATTAAATTAAATAATAATAATCATAGTAACCTTCCCAGCAAAGAGAGCTCTTTATCCACATTCCCCAGAGTAATAAATATTATTCTAATCTTATTCAGGTGTTTTTGGTGAGTCATTTTAAAATATAGAGTGGAGAAGGTTGATTGCTTGACATGGTCACCACATATCCATGATATTAAATAGTCTGAAGGAAGGTTATTCTGGGGGTGAGTGGTACAATTGCAAAGTGCTTTACTTTCCTTTGGTACATACATACAAGGTATAGAATAAATCATTTGCTTAGTAGCATATAGAAAATTTGTTGTTTTTTTAAATGTAAATAGAAATATGAAAATGGGTCAGTTGATGAATTTGTTTAATTATTTCCAAATATTGACTTTCAAGGGAAGTCAATATTTCTCTTTGGAAACTGAAAATAATTAACTGCATAACTTTAGAGAAAATCAGGTAAGAGAATGCATTCTAAGGATGGTAGTGGCTTAGTGGTATCATCTTTGTATCCAAATAGTAGTATTAATTATATGGACTGAGATCTAAATTTCCATGACAATGTGGAAGGGTTAATGATACGAGTCGGTACTGATGAATCAAAGCCCATAGTGATGAATTGTAGGGTGCCTGGCTGGTTCTGATTCATCCCCTAATGCCCGTGGTCCCTGATTGCTGTACCCAAGTGGCAGTGGTACAGAGTTAACCCTTTCCTTTCCCTGCTTTTGATCTTGTGCCATGGGTAGAGCTATCATATTAATTAAATTCAGATTATTTCTGTATCCCTTTTCTGAGTTCTGGCTCTATGTTTCTTTAGGTCTTCCTCTTTTCATAATGATGATTTTAAAGGATGGCTGGGAATTCTGGCCTTCTGCTGTACCACTACAAATGTGGGTTCAAGACCTAGTAATGCCACTTGACTAGCTGTGGGGCCATGTGCAAGCTACTTGACATCTCTAAACACCCTTGTCTCATCTTGAAAATGTGGGTGTTAATGGTGACTGCCTTGAAAGTTCATGATGAATATTGAATGAGATGATGCTTTGAAAGCATAGAGACTACTGCACTAGATCTTGGTCAATGTTAGGATTATTATCATAATTATTTTCTCAAGCCTTTTCTCAATTTCTAACTATCTTTCCTTTCAGCTCTATGACTTTCTATAAAGTGCCCTTCTTCAATGAACTTTTCCATTGATCTTTTGCTGTTAAAAAAAAAATAGCCTTTGTTGAATAAAATTCTAGATAATTAGATTCACTTACCTTTATCATGAAGAGTCTAAAGCAACAAGCTTTAGAGACTTAAGTGACAAACTAATCCTGGCACCATATTGGACACTGATGTCCCAAGGCATGTGTAACAGATAATATGCAGGCCATTAGCCAAATAAATATGATAAAAGGCTTTTTTGCCTTCCTCATCAAGGGACTCTCGGTTCTGCAGAGAGCACACACAGAATGGCCAAGCCCTAGGAGTCTAAAATGTTCTAGGCTTCAAAAGGAAACTCTGTCTCTCTTAGCACTCATTGACCTTTAGGATGAACCCCCCTGCGGTGGGACAACAGGGACAAACCTTTAAGCATGGGCCGAGCAGCTGTCGGCACATAGGTCACTGCATGACAAAGCAGGAGTGTGAAGTTTTCAGAAAGCCAGATACAATGAATTGTAAACGGTGTGTTGTCCTGAAAATTTTGGAGTGCTGGTCAGGCATTTTCCCCAATATTAGTAGCGTTAGATGTTGTTTATTTGTATTTGTTTGGGCTAGTCTAAGTCAAATTTTCTAGCAAACAAGAAAGTACACTTTTTCTCTATCAGCAAATAGAGTGGATGTTACACTGCCACGTGCTATTAGAAAAGCTTTCCAATGCCATCAGTCAAAGGAAAGCAAAAGAGATGAAAGACACTCATGAGTACAGTTGAGGCTGTAGAAAGATAAAAAGAAGCCTAAGAACCTTAAAGTGGTATTAATTGAATTTTTTTCTTTTTGAGAGACAACTTACGTTATGATTTCTTTTATCCTTTACCTTCTTTAAGTACATGCTGGACAATATTATGCTCCCTTTATGTTTCTAAATAGCAGTCATGTGCCTGTGAACTGACATAAGTGATTAGACTAGTGTTTCAGCATCCACACAAATTCTTTGTGGAAAAATATGTTATCCTTTCCAGCTCCTATTCTTGATTTTGTTGACTGCCATGTTTAACTGTCAAGCAAATACGCAGATGTCAATAGGTAGTGTTTTTTGCTGACATGCCAACTATGTTTTATTTCCAAATCCTTATCATGCATAGAAAGACTTTTTTTTTCATAAATTGTGCTTTTATTAGGAACAAATGGGCTGACGCTTGCTGAATTATTTTGCCTACTGTAATTGATAGGGACATCATTTAACTTTAGATAACACAAACACTGGAATATAGAAAATAATTGAGGAAAATATTAGAAAAATGATCATTGAATCAATAAGGGAAATAGACTGTTTGATAGAGTTGTGGTTGATTATTTTTTAAAAGAAATTCTTCTCTTCTTTCATCTGTTGTACTTTTTCTATCTTCTGTAAGTGCCATACCTGACTGATCATTTTTCAGCATAGATGTTAAAAATCACAATTACAAGAAAGTTTTGTAATTGAATGCATGGTGGTCCTTTTAAGGAATGAATGATCTTTCATATTTTATATATTTTTGTTACTTAGTTTTTATTGCTTATTGTGTTTCATCATTTTGAGAGGGCAACTGTAACGGAGTTTCATAGTTTCAGAAGTTTTCAGTTTTCAGAAATTTTCAAAAGTTCATAGTTTTAAACTTTTCTTCCTTTGTGTGGAGATGCCAGTGAAATAAACTTATTTGGGGAGATATTGCAAAATAATCCCATTTCCTAGAAATTTCTTCTTTCCAAAAGGATCATTTGAGGTCCTCATTTTTTAGGCAATTATAATGTTTGAGTATGTTGTTAGTAAGCCTCTGGCTAAAATTTTTAAAATATATTTAAAAATTTATGTTTTACACTTCCCCCTTTATATTCTTGCTAAATATTGAGGAGTACTTTCTCATATAAAGCACAATCACATTCAGAGCTGAGAGTTTCTCAAGGTCTGTAAGAACTGATTTTAGCAATTAGTAATCAGCAAAGTAGGGGCTTTTATAAAAATGTTTGGCAGGCCTTAATATAAGGAGATTGCTTAAAGCAGGAGTTCCTCAAACTTTTAAAACTCATGGGTCATATATATGAAGAATCATTTTTGGAAATGTAATCAAGTTGTAAGGTTTTCAGTCCCCTCCCTCCATTAATTTTTTTTTATTAGAGCAATTGTAAGTTTACAGAAAAATCATGCGGAAAGTATAGAGCTTCCCCTGCATTGACTCCACACAGTTTTCTAGCGTTGTACATTAGCTTGGTTCCTATATTACAACTGGGGAAACAATATTATTTTAATTATACTATTAATTAGAGTTCATAGTTTACATTAACATTCACTGTTTTGCACAATCCTATGGTGGTTTGTAATTTAATCATTTTAACCACTTTCAAATATACAATTCAGTGGTCTTAATTACATTTACAATGTTGTATTACCATCACCACCATTCATTATCAAATATTTTCCATCACCTCAAACAGAAACTCTATACCAATTAAGCATTAACTCTCCATTCTGTACCCCACTCAGACCCCTTATAACCTGTATTCTAGTTTCTGACTCTGTGAATTGTATAATCTAATTTGTGTAATATAAGTGAGATCATACAATATTTGTCCTTTTGTGCCTGGCTTATTCCATTCAATACGATGTCTTCAGGATTCATCCATCTTGTTGTATGTATCAAAACGCCATTCCTTTTTATGGCCAAATAATATTCTGTTGTATTATATACCACATTTTGTTTAATCCATCCATCTATTGATGGACACTTGAGTTTCTTCCACCTTTTGGCAATTGTGAATAATGCCACAGTGATACCTGGAAGCAGGATAAGGCATAAGGTTTTAAATGGTGAATGATGAAGAAATAATTAGGACAACTTGTAAAAATTATTCTCATTAAGGAGAGGGCAGTAGAATAATGAACAAGTAGTTATTGTGGTCAAAATTTTAGGAATTTGATGAATTTTTCAGGAATATCACATTTATGTCTGTTGAGTAAACCAATTGTAATGTTTTCCATATTTTATTTTACCAGTACAGATTGACTATGACAGTGTAACTCTGGGCAGACAAAGAAAGAGGAAATTGTTTATCCACATACAAGTATAAAATATGAAAAACTTTGGTAAGCCCATAAAAAAATGTAAGACCTTTCAAATCTTCCTTCAGAACACTGCACTCAACCAACAATTTTCTGTGGAACACAGTTTTTAAAACCCTGCTTTAAAACATGACTGATACACATTCTGAGTTTATCAAGACATCTTGGCCAGGGTTCACAGGATTATTCTTCGCAGCCACTCTTCTCTGTTCTGGGGTGAAAATAACTTTAACTCATGCTGCCACCACTCTAAAACAACATATACGCAGCTAACCTAAGGTACAAAGCTCTGCATAGAAGAGCAAACCAACAAAAGGCTGGAGATGGTTAGAAATTCCCAAGCCTGCTTGTTCTGATTTTGAAGGACAAATTCCTTATCTCTTGCATGAAGATTAGATTTAGCAATGTTGCTGGCCCACTCCTGGGAGTTGTGTGGTGTGTAAATACTCATTTCTTTAGCTGACCTATGAGAAAGTGTAGCTGTGAACCAAGACTTGCTTTGCCCCACCTCCTGGAAACACTAGTGACAATGTCAAAGGTTCCAAGGACAACTTCAGCTCTGGAGTCTTTGAAGACATGTTTGTTTATGTATTTGTGAGTTATGCGTTTTATGGGGCAGCACGTCCTTCCTGAATTTCTTTCTCTTTTTTATTCCGTCTATTCCTTTACTCTGTTATAAAAACTGACCATATGTATCTCTGACCATATGGATCTCACTCTCTCGCTTCTGCAGTTGGTATATTGATTGAATTTTTAAGATGATGTGGACTTGTCCTTCATTTAAATAGTAAATGTCGTCTCCTAAGGTAATGCTCTAAAAGCCTCATGCTTCTTCTATTGTTAATTTTGTGTCACGTGTTTGCTGTGTCTGAATGTTTTCGACATTATTCACAGGACCAGCTTGCGGTTGAGATGGCTTGATCGAAGTACATATATTAGGTATATTTGGATGGTGGCTTGTTGATTAATTTTAGAAATACTTTTATGAATTACAATTTGGCGATTGTTTCAATTTTCTAATGTTTAGTTTCCTTATAATTTTTTATCTTTTATGAACTAGGACTTCTTAATATAGTTTCTGTGCTGATGATTTTCTGGGGCTACAACTGAGTTAAATCATATAACCCTGCTCTGAATATACTCTCTTAACCTTTCCTGTAATCAGAATTGAACTTTGGCAAGATATTCCAGAGAACCTGGATATTGCGTACTTACTTAAGTAAGTAAACAATATTCCCTGATCTCTTTAGCCAATAGACACTTTCTACTCTCACTTTTAAAAAATGGCATGGCTTTGAGATGAGGCTTCTTGAATTTGGCTCTTCTGCTGAGAATCAGTTTCACTACAGGCAGGGGCAGGGAACATGATGTCATGTTAATAATAAAATACAATGCTGCTGATTCCAAAGTTATGAGAGACTATATTGCTGCCTTCAGGAATATTTTATCCTGTACTGAAGGCAATTATATTCATCAACAGTTTCTCTGGGCTGCCAGCACATTATTGTAATTGACTGTGAGAATAAAATATGTAGTATCATTTATGTTTGAAGGATTTGAATTTTTATTGTTCATGTTTTGGGAAATTGAGACCAAATCATTTGCAAATATGTCTTATGTTTAAGAGAGAAAATTGTAGTGTTCTCAGATTTTATATATTAATCTAGTGATTACATGTCATTTGGGATTTAGATTCTTTTCTAATAGCAATTCTATGTCAGGCAGCTTCCCCTGTGTCCATAAATATTAAAACATTTGTAGAAAAAAAGACAACAACATCTGTAGTCCTTCTGTTTACCATTCAGTAAAATTACATTGAAGATAGATTAATACATACACATAGGCAGATATATGTACACACATGCAAATATATATACTCACACTTACATATGTATGTATAAAAGTAAAACTCTGTTTCCATTCTTTAATATTTCCAGAAAGGATATTGTAAAACCACTTTAGTTAGTTAATTAATTAATTTTATTTTATTTTGGAGAAGCTTTAGATTATATAAATGTTACATCAAAAATATAGGGGGATTCCCATATACTCTAACCCCATACACATTTTCCCCATTAACAACATCTTTCATAATTGTGTTACATTTGTTAAAAATGATGAACACATACTGGCATTGCCCCAACCATGATCTATAGTTTACATTCTAGTATACACTTTGCCTCACACAGTTTTATAGTATATAGTATATGTATATAGTATATGGATAATTTATGTATAATGATCTGTATTCTTCATTTAAAACCACTTTTAATAACATGAGCCAGATTTGTTTAGAATCTCTCCTGCTAGTTTTTTATGTTAAAATACTTTTCACTTCAGTTTAGTTGTGTTTTATATTTTTCTTCACTGAAATAATTACCCACAAATACCCATAGTATATGCCATCTGCTGCTTGAAACCTTTTTTTTTTTAAAGATTTATTTATTTATTTCTCTCACCTTCCCTGCCCCCCCCGCCACCCCAGTTGTCTGTTCTCTGTGTCTATTTGCTGCATGCTTTTCTTTGTCCACTTCTGTTGTTGTCAGCAGCACAGAAATCTATGTTTCTTTTTGTTGCGTCATCTTGTTGTGTCAGCTCTCCGTGTGTGCGGCGCCATTCCTGGGCAGGCTGCACTTTCTTTCGCGCTGGGTAGCTCTCCTTATGGGGCGCACTCCTTGCACGTGGGGCTCCCCTATGCGGGGGACACCCCTGCGTGGCAGGGCACTCCTTGCGCGCATCAGCACTGCGCACGGGCCAGCTGCACATGGGTCAAGGAGGCCCAGGGTTTGAACCGCGGACCTCCCATGTGCTAGGCGGACGCCCTATCCACTGGGCCAAGTCTGCTTCCCTGAAACCTTTATTAATGACGTTTTATTGATCATCTACTGAATGTCGGGCCCTGTATAGGGACATGAAAATAAGTCGAAGATGACCCCTTGTGTGAACAAATAAGGATAAATAAATATGACACAGTAATTAGGTACACACATGGTCAGGAGAGAGTGGCAATTATTTGTTGGGCTTAGGAGTTCTTCAAACTTGAGAAAAAAATCCCAGCTCTGACACTTACTAAACGTGGGCAAGTTACATAACCTCCTTAAGCCTTCGTTTCCTCAGCTACAGAAATGGGAATAATAGTAGTCTTCCCACAGGGCGTCTCCAGGAGTATTGATGAGATAATGCCTCAGCTAGCCCGTCGTAGCACTGACTTTGTAGAAACCTGCAGGAGGACTGGGCAGGCCTCATGGAGGAGGGCAGGGGTTCAGAAGAGGTAATGCCCAGGTGGACCCCTGGTGGAAGGTAGGTATGACCCAGGTGGAAGGGAGAGGATATTACAGGCCACGAACATCGCATGAGCAAAGGAACAGCGTATCACAGCTTTCTCTAGTGAGGCTAAGTCCTTCAGATCTAAAATCAGAAACTTTAATTCTTTTGGGCACTCTACTTCCTAAGGATCCCTCTTAAAGCATGGCTTCTTAGCTTCAGGAATTTCAGGAATCCAAGATATACTTAAAACTTGAGTTATTTGGAATATTGGGGAGAGGGGAATTTGCTTGACTTTCCCCCATCTGTAATTCCAATATATCAAACCCTTCTTTTTTTATATCAAACCTTCTTCTTAAAAGTGACCGAACTACATAGCTGATGCCTTTGAAGCCTATTGTTCCCTCTGATCTCCAGCTCTTTTTCTGCCATAATTGCCCAGTCGGTGCTCCCACATTTCTGTTGTTCTCTGGGTTTGTTTGTTTGTTTCTCTCTTGAATGAATTACTCTACACAGCTTTCTATTGAATTTTGCCTTCTTTCTCCATCTTTGGATTGTCAGTCATTTTAAATTTCAGTCTAGTTCTCCTCAGTGCTAACTACCCTATCCAATTTGGTGTCATTGTCAAATTTAATAAGAATGCTTTTGATTCCATATCCAAGGCATTAATAAGCATGTTAAATCTAGCAGTATTCAGCCCAAGACCCAACCTTGTAGAATGCAATTAGTTTTGTGTTAATTTATTTGCATATATGGTAAAATAGCCCCATCCAGACATGAAAAAGAAACTTAGGAAAATATACCATGTAAATTCTGGGTAAAACAAGTGCTAAGTCTTTGAATTCACTACTGTCTTGCTTTTCACAAACTAGTTAAGAGGAAAGGAAGAAATGTCCCTTTCTCTCTCACAGTAGTCATTCATTGTTACAGTCTGTGTTCTCACAAGCACCTGTTCATCAGTTTCTGTCTCTGACACTTAATAGCCAATGCCACTAACCAGGTAGTTCAACTTCCCGAGCTTCAGTTTCCTCATTAGATAAAATAGTAATCCCTGACCTAACATTATAAAAGGGTTGTTGGGAGAGCAACCAAAATAAACCTTGAAGGGGTGGAGAATCAGAACTAGACACTACTCTCAAATATAAAACATTGTGCCAGGGAGCTTAATTCTAAACTGCATCACTCCTCTCCTCTATAGCCTCGGTCCCAGGACATTTTTCTAGCTTGGGGCTGCCTTAGGGGTTCTGCTTTTCAAGGAGATTGGATCTGGGAAGCCTAGGGGTCATCTTGCATCCTGTTAGAATGCAGTTCTGGGAAGACTTCAGGATGCCAAATGGAAAGTCATTTATCTTAATGTCAATATACTTTGGCTCAGCCTGGAGAACGAAAAATTCCCAAGTCACACACCGAGTGCACGTTTGGTGCTGTAATTTGATAGCCCAATCACAAACAAAGTGAGGAAACCACACCCAAAAGTTCCTCCAAAGTTGACCACAAAGATTGGCCAAGATAGAGGAAGAGCAGGGACATAAAGATAAGCTGGAGAAAGCGCCTGGCTTGTTCAGTGCACAGCAGAGACTAATGGAAGTTATCACCGCAGTCTACCCTGGACCTTCTAGTTTTAGAGTATGTGAGTTTTTAAAAAATATTATATTTAACCAAATCCTTTGTTATTTAAGTGTCAAAACATTGCAACCTTCAACTGCATAGTAAAGGTATTTGTAACATAATGCAAAACTAATTTTGTCAATTAGTAAGATTTTTTAAAAATGACACAGGTCATCTTTTCTTTTCCCCACAGCTTTATATTTGTGTTTTCTTTTTCTTTTGCGGCTAGTGTATTTAGAAAAACACTTGGGCTCCCTCTGGTGGTCATTGTAGTGTTTTTGCATGTCTAACCTTAAAACTGAAGTTTTAGTTATATGATACAAAATATTTGAATGAATGTGGAAATTTTAGTAGTAAATGTTATTTTCTTTTGTAAGATGTCTGGTACTTGGGAACATCCAAGTTAGCCAAACTACCCAACTCATTCACTCATTTTTCGTTCTTTCATTTGCGAGTACATACACTCTTCCGTTCTGATAAATTGTTGATATTTGGCTCTCCTAAATGAGGGGGGAGGAGAGGAGGATGGTGTTTGCAAGTTCATGGAGAGTGAGTCCCAATCCTGTAAGTCAAACAAGTTTTCCCAGAAGTGATTCTACTAATCAGCAAGTTTTAAAAGAATGCTTACTGAGTATTAGACCAGAGTTAGGCATTGTGGAAAACAATTTCTTACTCACTATCTAAAAAATATAAGAGCAAGCTCTTCTTTAGTGGTTGGAAATGTTATATTATTTCTTTTTCTCCTTTAAATCACATTCACATTCTATTTTAGAATTTTATCCTATTATAATGTATTTTTATGGTTGAAAGTCTTTTATTGGTCAACCTTTTATACTTACATGCTTCAAAAATATGAATGTGAATTTAAATTTTAATGTGTTAAAATTTCTTCTTACCATAATCTCTATTAAAATTCCTCTTCTTAAGTTATGACAGAGCACAATTATCAAAACAAAATAAATATTTTATGCATTTTTGTAAGTATTAAACATTAAAGCAAATTTATATTGGAATTGCATCACTCAGTGACTTGACTGGTGCTTTTAAAAAATGATTTAGTATATCTATATGAAATAGGGGTTTAACACCAATTTCATTCTGCTTCTTGGTTTTAATATATGTTAGCTCTGGGAAATCTTGTTCACACAAATAAGCAGATGTGAATAAAAATAGTTTTAAATAGTGAATTTCCTAAATTCTTGGATTCTTTCTAGGAAGCTAGTGTGGTACTCCATGAAAAGATAGAGATGGTGATGTAGTCAGTCACAGTGGAGGACACAGGAAATGTCATGTTTGGGATGGATTTTGAAGATAAGCTCCATAGGATTTTCTGATGGATTAGATGTGGAGTGTGAAGAAAAGAGAAGAGTTAGGGATGACCTCAAGGTTTTTGCCCTGAACACTTGGAAGGGAGCAGTTGCCATTAACCAAGAAAGGGAGGACCCAGGATAGAGTGAGCGGGTTTGGAAACCTGGTTTGAAGGTCATTGTACTAGATAGTGTCCAGGAATGAGGTGCGATTGGGTAGTACTGACCTATGGCCATTCAATACTAATGATAATAAACCTTAGAGGACAGAGTAATGATGAGATTGGACATTGGGTACTTGTACTGCATAGCTTGTGCCTGGGCATGAATGAAACTAGAATCTCTAAAAGAAACAGCAAGAATTGTATTAATTTTGTTTTCCCCTCTCTGTTATATATTGTAGATTTTAAGAGAATTTGTAAGTAGACTTAGTGTATAACTGCAGGTGTCACCTTTCAAATTATTAAAAGGTTAATTTATGGAATATTTCAAGTACAAATGGTAAATTAATCAAACTAACAAAGCATTGCTTAGTAGACATCCTCAGGGACCTAGTTTAATGAATAAGTAGATGGATATTATTTGTAATTTAGCCCACAAATTATTTCTATATGAATGGGTGATTTTAAATGGCTATAGCCTGCTTGAAACAATTTGTTTTCTTAATTAGTTTAATCATTCTCTTTACAGTTTCTTACACTACTAAATGGGTTAATAACCCTTTTTTTTCAGAAATAAATTAGTTTTCTTCAGCCTAGCCACAAATTCCAATTAACAAAGTTTGAAGCAGTGGGCTTATTTCATTAGAGTAGGAAAAAATAACCACATTTCATTTAATCCTTTTCATAACATGCATTAAGTGGCTTCTAAGTGCCAGACAGGACCTATACTTGGCTCTGGAGATACACCATCTAATAAAATTTAGTTCCTGACTTCAGGGAGCAAACAGCTTAATAGGAGAGAGAGAGAGAGGGGAAAAGGATATTGTATCAGAACTGGTACTGGGAGTTAAGGGCCCAAATCCCTTACACATTGTAAGAGCCACATGGAACCCAAAGGCTTTCTGAGAAAAGAAAGCTTCATTGTTCACCCTCCAACCTACCCTCCTTCACAAGAATGCAGAGTTACTAAGTTACTCTGTTAACTCCAGACTAAGTTGCAGGTGGCAGAAACTCATATCAAGCCATCTCAAAAGCAAACAGGAGAGGAATTTGGAGGCTCACATCACCTGTGCAGAGATGTGGAGCTGCCCTTGAGCTCAAAAAAGTCAGGGGCTTTCCTTCCTCCTGCTTTTCTCCAAGGCTGGAAACATGGCTGCCAGCAGTTCCCGGTTCTTCTCTAGCAGCGACATTCAGTTTGAAGCCTCCTGGAGAAAGACATGATGAAACAAGTAGGAGCCATATGGCCCCTCCAACACTTCTCTGGTCACTGGGGGTTCAGCTCCGAAGAAGGGAAGAAGGTCCCAACACAGAAGTAGAGGGAATGGGAAATAGTAGCTGTTCACTATCCTTTTCAGTGATGCATATTCAGCTGTCTGTTCAAACAGCAATCCCCTTACTCTGATGTATCATATAACATCATAATGCAATCAATATCTCATTTGGGTTAGTCTTCATCCCTGGTTTATAAAGAAATAGGACAGAGCACTTATGAGAATAATGTTGACATTACATTTTGCAATAGCTTTGATTGCGATAAGCATTGTGCTTTAGAAATTCCATGCATTCCATTCAATCAGAATCATAATTTATTTTTCACTGTCTTCTTAACAGTTATGAGGTGGAGATCACCAGGATAAGTCTTTTGAGCTATTTCCATGTGGGTGCTGAACCAGTATATGATATAAGCAATCCCATTTTTCCTGGAATATTACAGAAATTCTTTATCAACTTGATTTTAAGCATTTAAAGTCTGTGAGCCAAATTTACATTCAGATGAGTCATTGAAGTTTATATTGTATGGCTAAAAGGAAGTGTTTATGCCAAAAGTCTAAAATGAAGTCTAACACTACAGTGGATTTTTAAAATAATGATTACCTTTCCCTGATCATAAATTTCAGTGTTTATGTGGAATATTTGGAAACAAAAAGGTTTTTAAAAATCACCCATAAATGCCCCCGTCCTTAGCTGTGTATGTGTTTATATACTTAATATAGAGAGACAAATATACATATGGAAACAAAATTTACATCACACTTTTTATTTGATTTATCCTGCTTTTTTCAATGAAGGTATTTTTTTTATGGACTGTTATTTTTATTAGTTAACATTGTCTCTGCCATATTGGGGAGATTTTCCTCTGTGAGATTATTTTTAACTGTTGTCTTTATCTTTTCTTGAAGTTAGCATTTACATCACCCTCTTCCTATTTCTGGAATTATTTTCAGTTACATTGCTGTTGCCCTTCCTTCATTCCTGATATTCTAAGTTTCCTCTGGTATCATTTCCCTTCTGTCTAAAGAACTTCCTTTAGAGATTCTTTCAGAGCAGATCCACTGCCTAAAAATACTCTTAGTTTTCCTTCATCTGAAAATGTTTTTAGTTCACCTTCATTTCCAAAGGCTATTTTCACTAGATACAAAATTACAGGTATACAGTTCTTTTCTTTCAGCCCTTTAAAAATGTGCTGTAGCTTCCATGGTTTGTGGGGAGAAATCCTCTGTCATTTGAATCACTGTTCTCCTGTAGGTGATATGTTGTTTTTCTCTGGCTGATTTCAAGATTTCTTCTTTATCATTAGTTGTCCAGCAGTTTGATTATGAGATCTGGGCATGAATTTCTTTGGGTTTACATTCTTTGGGGTTTGCTCAGCTTCTTGAATCTGTTAGGTGTATGTCATTTGCCAAACTTGAGGTATTTTCAGCCATTCTTTCTTCAAATATTTTTTAGCACTGCAGTCTTTTCTCCTTCCCGGACTTCTATGACACGAATGTTAGATTTTTTTTGTTATTGATCCATAGATCCCAGGGGCTCTGTTTTTTTGTTTTGTTTTGTTTTTTTAATCTTCTCATTTAATTTAATTTCTTTACTGAGACTTTATTTTCCCATTTGTTTCAAGTGATCATAATTGCTTATTTAAGCAATTTTATAATACCTGCTTTAAGGTCTTTGTCAGATAATTCCAAAGTTTGACATCTCATCATTGACATCAACCGACTGTCTTTTTCTGTATGAGTTGAGATTTTCATGGTTCTTTGTATACCAAGTAATTTTGAATTGTATCTGGAAATTGTGACTATTATGTTACAAGAATCTGGGTCTTTCTTAAATCCTATGGTGAATGTTGATATTTTTATTTTAGCAGGCAAACCATCTGGTGAAGTTCAGGTGGAAAATTCCTAGCTACCTTCCATGGGCTGTGGCTCCAACATCAGTTTAGTTTTGTAGCCATTGTAGTGCTACCCAGATCTGTCTCATGTGTGCCACTCATTGATCAGCCTGGAACTGGTCCAGGGTCTATCTTTGATGTGCTATTTCAGATCAGACCACACATGTGCAGGTCAGGAGTGAGCCTGGAAGTACATAGGAACTTAGGGGGTCACATTCTTGAGCTCCTCACATTCCAAGATTTGCCTAGTACCTTCTAGTTTCCTGGGACTCCTCTTTTGGGTCTTCTGACCAGAAAGACAGGAGGGGAGGAATGAGAGGAAAACAATGGTGGTTGGTCAACCTCTTGGACTCCTAGCTCCACAGAAGAGAGAGGAAGATTCCTCTCCCTCTTGCTAGATCCTGTTGTTGCCACTGCCACCATAGGATTTTTGGGGACCTGAGGCATAAGAGGTAAGAGAAAAGAAAAAAAAAAACAGGGATTACCCATACGCTTTCTCAGTGTTATTTCCCTTTCAAACTCCTCTAGAACGTAAGGGCTTCTCCTGAGCCCTCTCTGTACCTTGCCGATCAATTCCCAATTTCTGACACATTTAGTTCCAGCTGGGAGATATTGGAGGACAAAAATGGTAAACTCACCCCTGGTTTGATGATAACTCAAAATCTGATGTTCTTCCACCTGTTACTATTTACTTTTCAGAGTCCTTAAATAGGTGATCCATGAGTTCTGTCCAATTTATAGTTGCTTTTTCAGTAGGGGAAAAGGGTGGACTGTGATTACTCCATTTAACACAGAAATGGACAATTAAGCTTTTTAAAATAAACTTGTTCTTCAGAATAGTTTTTGATTCACAGAAAAATTTGTGAATATAGTACAGAGTTCCTATATTACATACCTGTTTCCCACTATTATTAACATTTCACATTGGTATGTTACATTTATTACAGTTAATAAACCAATACTGATGTATTAGCATTCTCTAAAGTACATACTTCATTCTGATTTTCTTAGTTTTTACCTAGTGTACTTTTTCTGTTCCAATCATCATGTCTTCTTAGGTTTCTCTTAACTGTGACATTTTCTGATTTCCTTGCTTTTGATGTTTTGATGACTGGCAGTTTTGAGGCATACTAGTTAGCTATTTTGTAGAATGTACCGCAATTGGAAATTGCCTGATATTTTTCTCTTGATTAGATTGTGGTTATGGTTTTTGGTGGGTGTTGCAGTTTGCTATTATTGATGAATTCCAAAAGGAAATATTGGATTATGTTTGTAAACTGATCTTTTCCTCTGGGCATATTAGATTATATTGGATTCATAGGTTTACTTGATTAAGTAATTATGTAAACCTCTTGTGCCAGTAGGGCTTTGAATCCCCACCTTTTAGTGGGTGGGGACTCACAGATAAAAGGCTCAGCAAAGGACTGAGTTAAGGGTTTTGATGTTGGAGTTTGATGCTGAAGCTGGAACCCCAGGGAGAGAGAGAGAGATGTTTGCCTGATAGTCTACAGTTGACCTTGTGGACAAAACAGAGGAGCTGAGCCCAGAGGAACCCAGGAAGCCTGAACCCTTGCAGACATTGGCAGCCATCTTGCTCCAACACGTGAAAATAGACTTTGGTGAGGGAAGTAACTTATGCTTTATGGACTGATAACTGTAAGTTCCTACCCCAAATAAATACCCTTTATAAAAACCAACCGATTTCTGGTATTTTGCCTCAGCACCCCTTTGGCTGACTATTACAAGGGGTAAGACAACAGGGGTAAAGTGTCATTTTCCTCCTATCATATCAAAGGTACATGTTATCAATATGACATCTCTCTTGGTGTTGGCATTAGTCGTCTAGCTGAGGGAATATTTGTCAAGTTACTTTTTCCCCTCCCCCTTTTCATACTGTACACTTGGAAGGAAGTCACTTTGCACAGCTCACACTTTAGGAGTGAAGACTTGTGCTCCATCTGTTTGGGGATGGAGTGTCTATATAAATTATTTGGAATTCTTCTTCATGGGAGATTTATCTCTTATCCTGTGTTTATTTACTTCTACCCCTATGGAGTCATGGATATTTATTTTATACTATGGATTACAATACAACACCACTTTATTTATTTTGTTATTTATGTTTCCCAGATTTAGCCATTGGGAGCACGTTCAGTTGACTCCTGTGTCCTTTGACATATTACCATTACTGTGGATTTGTTGTTTTTGGGTTGTGCTTTTTGTTTTGATGATTTTTTTTTTTTTTTGCACTTCTTTGCTTTTTGGCACTGCAAAATGATCAAAGCTCATCTTGTACATTCCCTGCCCTGACCCTAGAATCTGCCATTTCTCCAAGGAGCCTTGGTTCCTTTTATTGGAGAATGGTATAAGCGACCAAGATCTGGGCGCTAGTTGTGCTTGTTGCTACTAGGGTGTCATTGTTTTGGGGGCATCTGAGCTGACAAAGCAAGGAGATATGTGTATGTATACTAACACATATACATGTATACATACACAAAAGCTTTGAATATTTGTGTATGTATGTATCCATCTGTATCTACATTTAGCTAAACATGAATTCATACTGATTTCTCCAACTGTAATTCATTACCACCTGGATCATTCTAACTTATTCCTCTTGCTTGTCTGTAACATCCCACTCCAACAGAGAGAAATTTGGCTCCCACCATCAGCTATTTACTTAATTAATTGTTCCATTCCAGTATACATTTATAGTGGCTTCAGAATTGTTCATTTATACCCCAATGGGAAACGAGCTTTATCAGTTAGAGTGCTTATGTACAGTTCTTCTGCCTTTAGTGTTACAGACTCTACTCATTTCTTTTTTTTAATTATTTTTTTTAATTTTTAAACGAGTTTTAGATTACATACATGTTACACAAAAATATAAGGGATTCCCATATGCCCCACTACCTCCCAAACTTTTCTACATTAACAACATCCTTCATTATTATGGTACATTTGATACAATTAATGAACACATATTGAAGCATTGCTACTAACCATGGACTACAGTTTACATTATAGTTTATACTCTGTCCTGCACAATTTTGTGGGTCATGACAAAATATACAATGGCCTGTATCTGTCACTGTAATGTCATGCATGACAATTTCAATGTCCAAAAAATGCCCCCATATTACACCAATGCATCCCTCTCCCATCCCTCAGAACCTCTCGTGGCCATTGCCTTTATATCAATGATAAGAGTTCTTCCATTATTATAGTAATAATAAGTTGGCTTTAGTCCATTATTCATTCCCCAATCTTTTTTCCCTTCCCCTCCTGCTCCCCTTCCCCCCCTACTGTTTTTGCTGTCTGTGTCCATTAACTGTGTGATCTTCTGTATCTATTTCTCTTTTTGTCTTCTCTTCTTGTCTTTTTCCTCTAGGATTCGCTGGGATTCTAGCCTAGGGACCCCTGATGTGGAGAGAGGTTCCCTGTCAATTGCGCCACTTAAGTTCCTGGTCTCTGCTGTGCTTCACCTTGACTCTCCGCTTCTTCTCTCTTTTGTTGCATCTTCTTGCCACGTGACTCACTTGTATGGGCCCTGGCTTACCACAGGGGCACTCAGCTTGCTGCACGGGCACTCAGCTTGCCACCTGGGCACTTGTGTGGGCACTCAGCTCACTGTGCAGTCACTGGCTTGCCGTGCAGCACTGGATCACCACGCAGGCACTCATGTGGACACTTGGTTCGCCATGTGGGCACTTGGCTCACTATGCAGGCACTTGCATGGGCACTTGGCTCACCACGTGGGCACGTGACTTGCTGTGTGGGCACCCACATGGGCACTCGGCTTGCTGTGTGGGCACTGGCTCTCCACGCAGGCACGTTTTCTTTTCTTTTTCGCCAGGAGTCCCCAGGGATTGAACTCAGGTACTCCCATATGGTAGGCGGAGGCCTTATCACTTGAGCCATATCTGCTTCCCATATTCCCCTGTCTTGAGGATTTGGGGATGGTGATGCCTACTCTGCTTCTAATTGAGAGGAAGCTTAGGTCCCATCGATGGCTTAGGGCAGATCGATGGAACTATCTTGCTTGCAGTCATTTCTAATGTTACTTAGATTAACCTTTTCCCCTTCCTCCCCATGGGGCAGATGGATGGAATTATCTTGCTTGCAGTCATTTCTAATGTTACTTAGATCAGCCTTTTCCCCTTCCTCCCCCTCTCACTCCCATCAGCTAGATTGTTTCAAACACTTGTAATATAGTCAGATTCTTTCGTCATAGTACATACTCTAAATGCTTCTCTGGGATTCCCTGACCTTCTAAATGTTTTTTTAAAAATTGTGTACTTCTTTGCTTCCTATGGGTTTAGACAAATACATAATGTCATCTATTCATCATTCGGTATTATACAGAATTGCTTCACTACATGAAATATTTCCCATTCTTCACCTATCCAAATCTACCCCCATCCCTGAACTCCTGGCAACCATTGATTTTTTTACTGTCTCTGTAGTTTTGCTTCTTCCAGAATGTCATATAAATGGAATCGTGCATTATGCAACCTTTTCATGGCTAGCTTCTTTCAGGTAGCAATATGCACTTAAGATTTAATGTTTTTGCATCGCTTAATAGTTCATTTTTCTTATTACTGAAAAGTAGTCCACTGAATGGATGTATCACAATTTGTTTTTTCCATTCATCTATTGAAAGACATGTTGGTTCCTTCCAGTTTGGGGAAATTACGAATAAAACTGATATAAGCATTCACATGCAGGATTTGTGTGGACATGAGTTTTCAAACCAGTTGAGTAAATAGGAGTGCAATTGCTGAATTGCATGATAACACTATATTTAATTTTGTAGGAAACTGCCAAACTGTCTTCCAAAGTGACTGTACCATTTTGCATTTCTACTAGCAAAGAATGGGAGTTCCTGTTGCTCCACAGCCTCACCATCAATTGGTATTGTCAGTTCTTTTTATTATAGCTATTTTAAATAGGTGTGTAATGGTATCTTGCTTTAATTTTTCTCTAGCATCAAATGAAGTTGAACATCTTTTAATATACTTATTTGTCATACGTTTATCTTCTTTGGTGAGGTGTCCAAGATCTTGTGCCCATTTTAAAAATTGTGTTGTTTCCTCTGTGTTGAGTTTTAAGAGTTCTTCGTATATTTTGGATATGAGTGCTTTATCAGATATGTGTTTTGCAAATATCTTCCACTCAGTCTGTGGTTTCTCTTTTTATTTCTTAACAGTGTCCTTCACAGAGAACTAAGGTTTTTATTTTTCATAAAGTCCTATGTAAACATCAGCTCACTTTTTTTGTGTGAATTGTGCTTTTGGAGTTGTATTTAAAAACTCATCACCAAACTCAAGGTCATTTGGATTTTCTCCTATGTTTTCTTCAAAAAGTTTTATAGTTTTTGTTTTACAATTAGGTATATAATCGACCTTGAGCCAATTTTTGTGAATGATATAAGGTCTATGTTAACTTTTCTTTTTTCTTTTTGCATATAGATATCCAATTTTTCCAGCGGCATTTGTTGAAAAGGCTGTCCTTTCTCCATTTAATTGCCTTTGCTATTCCCTTTGCTGTTGAATATACTTGTATGGGTCTGTTTCTGGACTCTCTATTCTGTTTTATTGGTCTGTGTGTCTATTCTTTAACAAATAATGACTGTATTTGATTACTTGATTACTATAGCTTTAATATAAGTCTTGAAATTGGGGAGCATGAATTATCCAACTTTCTTCTTATTCAATATCATGCTAGCTATTTTAGGTCCTTTGTCTTTCCATAAATTGTAGAATCAGTTAATCATCATCAACAAAATAGCTTGCTTTGGATTCTGATTGGGATTACATTGGATCTACATATCAAGTTGGAAGGACCTGATACCTTAACAATATTGAGTCTTCCAATCCATGAACACAGAATATTTCTCTACTTATTTAGATCTTTGATTTCTTTCATCAGTGTTTTGTAGTTTTCTGCATATATGTATATGTATATATACCTATATATATCTATATATATCTTGTATATATTTTGTTAGATTTATACCTAAGTACTTAATTTAAAATTCCAATTGTTCATTGGCCAACTTATATTGCTGGTGTATAGAAAAGCATTTGACTTTTTTTTTTTTTAAGATTTATTTATTTATTTATCCCCGCCCCCCGCCCCAATTGTCTGTTCTCTGTGTCTATTTGCTGCGTCTTCTTCTTTGTCCGCTTCTGTATTTGTCAGCAGCACGGGAATCTGTGTTTGTTTTTGTTGCGTCATCTTGTGTCAGCTCTCCGTGTGTGTGCAGCGCCATTCCTGGGCAGGCTGCATTTTCTTTCGCGCTGGGGCGGCTCTCCTTACGGGGCACGCTCCTTGTGCGTGGGACTCCCCTACGTGGGGGACACCCCTGTGTAGCACGGTACTCCTTGTGCGCATCAGCACTGCGCATGGGCCAGCTGCACACGGGTCAAGGAGGCCCAGGGTTTGAATCGCGGACCTCCCATGTGGTAGACGGACGCCCTAACCACTGGGCCAAGTCCGCTTCCGCATTTGACATTTTGACATTTGTATTTTGACCTTGTATCCTACAACCTTGCTATACCCACTTATTCATTCCAGGAGGGTTTTTTTTTTTTTTTAATTTTTTGGGATTTTTTACATAGACAAATATGCCCTCTACTAACAGAGTTTTATCTCTTCCTTTCTAATCTGTATGACTTTTTAATTATTTTTCTTATCTTATTGCACTAGCTAGGACTTCCAGTACAATGTTGAACAAGAATGGTGACAGAGAACATCTTTGCTATTGCATTTTAATGTTATCATTTTTACCACATATTTTAGTTCATCTGTGAGACATCATTTTTAATGGTTGTAAAATCTCCCCTAATTCTGATACATCATCATTTATTTTAACCATCTTTTAGTGTTACATATTTAAGTCATTTCTCATTTCTTTACTCTTTAGTTTTATTATCTATGTAGTAGAGATTAATAATATCCACATGGCAAGGTTATAGTGAAAGTAAATGGAATAATGGGTGGGCAGGTCTTAGCATACCTGACAAAAAGTAAGTGTTCAATAAAATGCTCTTTTGTTATAATTATTATCAATTCTTGGAAAATTAAATGGTTAGGGCAGGGTAGAGTTGGTGTTTACATGCAGAGATTTCTCTGTATACTTTCTTTGGAAGCTGTATCATGGCAATATATTATGGCAATAAAGAAAGAAAGAAGGAATTAAGATGCTGGTTCTGTCACTTCCTAGTTATGTGCCCCTGAGCAAGTTACTTAACTTCTCTAAACCTCAGATTCATCATCTCTAAAATTGGTTGTATTATACCTAACCTTCTAAGTCAATCATGAGAATTAAGTAAGAATACACAGTAAAGCTCACACAGCATGACACCTGGCACTCCACACATGTTATATTATTTTGATCTTAAACAAGATAAAGTTGATTTGCCCCCTTTAAATATCTTGCAATATATTTTAAAATTTCTCTTACCCAAATTCATAACCACCATCTGTCTTCCTTCCTAACATCCTCAGCACTACATATAATAGAGGGTCTGGGAAGATCTCTCTGAGAAAGGCATATTCTGCTGAGACTTGAAGGATAAGGAAGCCAGGAGAAGGGAGGGAAAACCATATTTTAGGGAGAGGGGACAGCATGGGCAAAACCTCCAAAACAAAAGAGTTTGGCATATTTAAGGGATTGAAAAACATTCTAAGCAATTGGAGCAAGGGAGAGAATGGTGGAAAATGAGGCTGGAGAGGTAGGCAGGAGAGAGGTTTTGAAGATCCTTTTAAACAGTGTTGAGGAGTTCATATTTGTTCCAAGAAATGGGAACCATGGAAGGATTTTTTTTTTTAACTTTTTCTTTTGAAATAATTTCAAATGAACAGGGAAGTTGCAAAAATAATACAAGAACAAAACAGTGAACTCCATTATCCCCCCTACCCAGATACCCAGATTTACCAACTTTTAAGATTTTGCCACATTTGTTATATCTGTCTATCATCTATCATCTATCGATCGTCTTCTAAACACTTAAGGGTTGGTTTCATACATCATACTCCTTTAACACATAATACTTCCATACATATTTCCTAAGAACAATGATATTCACTTGTATAACCACATTAAGTATAGTTATTAAGTTCAAGAAATTTAACACTGACATAAATCATATAGTCTATATTCCATTTTTTTTTCAGTTGGCCCAATAATGTCCTTTTGGGCATTTTCTCCTCCATTATTAGATCTACCTCAGGATCACGTACTGCATATATAGTCCCTCTTTCTATTTTTAATATATATATTAAAAATATTTGTATGTTACATATATATATATGATAACATACAATTCAGACACATTAATCACATCCACAATGTTTTGCTACCATCACTACCATCCTTTACCTAAACCCACTGAAAGGTTTTAAGTAGAAAAGTGACATAATTATATTGGCTTTTTTGAAAAATGACACTTCAGAGAAAAGGTGGACCAAGGCATGTCCATAGAAGACAGTGGTTAACCAAGGGGTCCATATTCCAGAGCTGTCATTTGCCAGCCATGTGAGCCTTAGTCTCAGTTTCTGTATCCGTGAAATGAGATTATTAACAGTAATTTCACCACAAAGTAGTTGAGAGTATTCAATAAGATAATTCATGTGGTACACTCCATAAAGGTTTGCTCCTATCCTCTCATGAGCCTGGGCTAGTCTCTTAGAGGATGAATCCACAAACCTCCCTTTGTCCTCTTCTGCCGAGCATTGTTGAATTCTTTTGCTTCCTCATATCTGAACTCCTGTTCTGAAGCACCTTAAACAGAGGAGCTGAGAGAAGAATGGAAGAGCATCTTCTACCTCCACAACTCCAAAACAGACAAAAATTCACTTTCACTGTCTTGTTGTTCACCCCAGTTTTTGTTTGCATTTGTGTTTGCTTTTTTCTGTTTGTTTGTTTTAAGATTTATTATTTCTCTCTCCCCGCCTTGTTGTTTGCATGCACTGGCTGCTCTCCGTGTCCATTCATTGTGTGCTCATCTTCTGTATAGGAGGCACTGGGAACCAAACCCATAATCTCAGGGTTTTCTCTTCTGTATTTCTGCATCAAGTTCCCACCTGCTGCTTTAAAAATGTGGTGGGATCACTGAGGCTTAAAGTCCTACAGATAATTAGAGAGAAGTAGTTCTCAAAATGGCTACTTGAGTAAGAAAAAGCTTTGATAATACCAACTAATAACAGACCAATTATTTATCGTGTTTTCCAATCATAGTGTATTACCTTGGACATTTTGCTTGAGGAGTCTTGAACTAAGACCATTTCATACAAAAATTAAATCACATGAAGAGTATTTCCCTCACTTCTAGCCAAGACGTATGAACATCCAAGTCTGGCCCCTCCCCTTCCTTCTTGCTCTTGGAAACTTACCGCTAAGTTGCCATTCTGCATCCTTGAGGGAATCTCATTGTGAAAAGAATGAAACTTTCAGTTCTCCATAATTCCTTTAGCTTTAACTGGTAAGAAAGCCATGTATTAACTGTTTTGTCTTTATTTAGAAAAGAGATTTGCTGATTTTCTTTGAGGTGCAACCCACCATTTCTTTCATTTTAAGCTGCATAAAGCAGAGATTTGTGGTGTTTCCAATGTCAGATAGAGTTTAAAAAGTAATAATAAGTACGCCACGGAGTCCTCTCGTTATCTTGGGCAGGTACCCAGCAGAGCTCTGTCTCCATGAGCCTCGCGACCTTCTTCTCACCTTTAGGCTGCTTCTCTTTCACGGTTTCAAAGCCCAGCCCTCTCAGAATTTGAAGCCTCGCATAAGTGAAGCAGATGGGAGTGAGGTATTTGGTGCTTTCTCTGAAAACAGTTTGTTAATCGCCGAATTTTGTAACTTCAGTTTGGCTGAGAAATTTAATCGGTGGGTGTTGTAGATTCCTTATATGCAGCCCAACATTTCTCCTTTTTCTAAGAGATATTTTGAAAATCTGTCCTGAGGGTGAGCTGTAATCCTCATTTTACTTTCCCCCCAAAATTATGTCCACAGTTTAACTTTCTAGTCAATAAAAGAACACAATAACATTTGATTCCATCTCATTATACTTGCAGATGTTTCAAGTATTTCTAAAGCCTTTGAAATTACTCTGAATAAAAAAACAGCAACCCTGAGGTAGAAATGCCAGGTTTCTAAAGTATGCTTAAACCTATCAGCTTATTATTTCTCCAGTAGTCATAAAGGCTTTAAAATTTGGATTTTCTCCTTATGCACACTTTAGAAAATTAGAAAGATATGAAAAGGGGAGGGAAAAAAAATATGAGTGGAATTAAATATTAAACATTTAATATATCACAGTATTTATTTCTTTGGCCTTTTAAGAGACTCATTTTGCATATCTAATTGAAAACCATCTTCTGCACTAGCACAATTTGGTGACAAAAAAAGCAGACACTGTTTCGGGAACCAAGTTTATGAGCCAGACCTAAAATAAAGTTGGTGTCTTATGCAGTAAGCTACTTTTCTGCCCTTATGTATACATTTTACATAGTATATTTTTAGAACTTTGATCATTTTTGTTTTGATAAGCTTTGTAAAGGCTTAAAATTTTTCCTGAAAACATTAATAGGTCTTTAATAGGAATTTTGCATAAAATGGGTCAAATGTACTACTGCTCTCAGGTTCCTGAATCCTTAAAAGCTATTAAAGCATTTTTTTGTATGTTATTATCCTATATTTGTACTAAAACTGTGTTTATTGTAGCTTTGATGCACTAGAGTTTTTGAGACTTAAAAATCTCTCTTTAGATTTCTAATCAATACTGATAAATACACCTACCTGCAAGAGGGCTGTACAAAAGTCAGTTGAGTACTTCCTTTCAGTTCAAAGTGTAGAGCAAACAACTTTTTCCTTTCATGTTAATTACTTTACCTCTCCTAACAGTTTTTATGCTATTTTAAAAATTGGCTTAGGACATTTTATAATGCATGTATTTAAAGGCTAGGAAATTATATTTGTATTTTCCTATTGGAATTTTTTTCTTAATTGATTAATTTCTTCCATATTAATATTTATTAGTCATAATAAAGAAACCAATGGGAACATTCAGGAGGCCAAAGAGGCTATTTTTCCAAGAGTTTATCCAGCAAAAATGTCCCCTCCAAAGTTACTGTCAATGCAAGCTTCACAGTTTATCCACTTAATTCTTGACCTAGTTAATCTGAGAATGGCTTCTGAGAAGATAACCACAAATACAGGCATGAGTGGGTAACTTTTTCATAAGTTCACAGCCTATTTATATTAGTAAATTATTCAAAACAATGCAAAAGTCAAATGACAGAATACTTTTTAAATTATGCAATATACATTTAATGAAATTTTTACATGATAGTTACAAAGAAGGTGTAGTAATATGTAAATAGGAAGGATATAAAATCTTCTTTAGTGTATAACTGCACTTAAAAAATAGAACAAAACCCACTCTTAGAAAAAGAGATTAATATGAATATTCTAAAGTAATAATCATAATTGATTTTTATCAATTATCAATTTTAACTTTCCAAGGAGCATATATTATTTTATAATGATAAAAAGATGAAAAGGGTAAAAGTCAATAATTAACTATATGCCATTACTATAATTGATAATCTAACTTTCCAATGTCTTTCCTTAACAATGCTGAATTTGTAATAACTTCACATGTCTTCCTGCACTTTCTCCAACCATTTTCTAACCCAAACTCTGTGCTACAGCCAGGCTAGTGGATGCCTACCTCTGTGACTGGCTTCTACTTGGAATGCTATCCTCCTTCCTCTCTACCCATTAAATTTCTTTCATCCCAAAGATCCTGTTCAAATCCCACCTGCTTTGGGAAGGCTTTCTTGAGTAACTCTGGACAACTGTTTCCCTACCCTTTCCCCTTCCCCAAACACAAACTGTGCACCTCTATACAATTCTTAGTGTATATTTCCCCAGGGTTCAGCTAGATGTGATTTTCATCTATTCATGCCAGCCAATGAAAATAGAGACATCGCTCTGGCCTTGTGGAACCCCACCTGTTGATTTATCAGTGTTGACACTGACAGATGACAAATGTCTGTAGAAGTGTATGCATTTTCTGTTTATGGCTTTTATTTTAAAAAATCAATTGCGCCATAAAAAAGAATGAAGTTCTGACACATGCTACAACATTGGATAAACCTCGGAAACATTATGCTGACTGAAATAAGTCAGACACACAAGGACAAATATAGTATGATTCCACTTTTATGAAATATCTAGAATAAGCAAATTTATAGAGTCTGAAAGTAGATTAGAGGTTACCAGGGTCTGGGAGTGGGGATGGGGTGTTATTGCCTAATGGATACAGATTTTCTCTTTGGAGCGATGACAACATTTTGGTAATGGATGAAGGTGATGGTCACACAACATTGTGAATGCAATTAATGCCACTGAAATGTATGCTTAAAAATAAAGTGGCAAATTTCATGTTACATAAATGTCACCACAATAAAATTAAAAACAAAAATGAAGGAGGAGGATTAAGCATTGACTGCTGTGTTTAGCAATTTGGAGTACACTAATCCTTGCTAAGACCTGTAATAGAGGAGTGGTAGAGGTAAAAGCCTCACTGAATGGATCAAAGAGAGAAGGCAAGAGAAGAATTGGAGGCAGTAAGTATAATATTGAGGGGTTTAGCTCTAGAGGGGAATAGGAAATGGAGATATGGAGAGAAGAGAGGGTTTTTAAGGCAGGAGAAATTATAGCATGTTTTTCATGTTGATGGGAATTAATGATCCATGACAGAGAGGACAATTGCTGGAGCAACATCCATGTAGCTGAGAGGAAAACAATCCAATGCTTAAACGAGGAGTTGGTCTTTGATTGAAGTTCAAACAATTTATCCATAATAACACAATATCAATATTTCTTGGAGCAGATTACTATTCTGCTCTCCTAAAAAGTTGCAAAAATTCAGAGCTGCCAGCAATATTTGTGTGTGAGTATGTTTAGCGAATTTTTGCTAACGTTTTCCATTTTATTAATTAGTATGTATAAAATTATATTTCATTATTATGTTAATGTACATTTATTTGAGTGCAAGTGAAGACAACTTCCTATATGCCAATTGCTTGTTAAATAAAGTCAGAAAAGAAAAGAAAGCCTTGTTCTACCACATGTAACATTTAACATGTGTCAGTTATTTTAAATTTAATACATTATGTAAAGGTATTTGTAAGAATATTTGAGACTTGACAGAATCAGACCAAAGCTTCAGAAACCTATATTTGGTCATAGATGACTACTTGTTGCTCTCTCAAGAGTTAAGTCATTGGGCTTCTAAAGTGTTGTAGCTGAGAAGAAGGCAATCCTGCTGTATTTACAATGAAAAATATGAATAAATAAAATGCATTAATATTTGATTAATACTTACTATATAATGACTTTTCTACTCTGTTTAAAATTTTCATGTGTTTATTTACCTGAGAGGGTGTGACCCATGTCTTAAACAGTAGATCATTGACATTTGTAACTGGTATTGTCAAATTTTTCCAGAAGGGCTAAATTAATGAGTATTTCTCAAAAAGCTAGGTGGTCAGTTAGGCCCACTCTCTAGCCAAGTGCCGTACTCCTAAACACCATCCTCTATATAGGTTATTGGTGGTCTTTATAGGTATTTTTCTGGGTGCTTTTCGTGCATATAAACATATACATTCTCTTTTTTCCTTTAAGAGAGAATCAAAGAAAAGTCAAAGGTTACAGATGGTTGCACATTGGGCTATAGTGATTTATGACTAGGTGCAAGGCAATGAAAAGTTTCCAGATCCCAAAGTCTCTGACTTTTTTGCATCCCTCATCTGTATAATGTATAGTTAATAAATACTTCCTTAAATTTTTTGATGAGGAACTGAAGTTAATTTTTTGTTCTAAAATAGGTATGTTTAGCTTTTTATTGAAACTCAGCATATACATGTACAAACGTACATGTCAGATAGCTCAGTACATTTTCACAGACATGCCCATGGGAGTACTCAGATCAAGAGATAGAATATTGCCATTGCCCCAAAAGCCCACCTCATGTTTCCTTCTAGATACCCTGACATCTGTGAGGATGGTAATCTGTTCTTAGACTTTACATAAATGAAATTGTGTGGTTACACACTGTTTGTATCCAGCTTCTTTCAGTCAACCTTTTGTCAAATTTATCCATATTGTTGCATGTAGTTGTCATTTTTTTTCTCATTCCACTATGGGAATATGGACAGTAAATTGTGCTATTCTTTTGATAGTGGGCTGTTGATAATAGTGCTGCTCTGAACATGCAGGCAAATGCTTTTTGATGAATGTATGTACACATTTCTGTTGAGTGTTAATTTAGGAGTGGATTTCTGGGGCACTAGAAATACGTATGTTCAGATTTAGGATCTGTGTATGGGCTTCAGAAAGTCTGTCAACTCCTGAAATTATAAGGAGAATTTTGGATGTGCAAATGTGCATTATTTTTATGAAATTATCTAAAGTCTCCAAAAGACACTTAAAAATACTTTTCAGAACAGTGACAAAGCAAGACTGATCTTGTGTCTATCAAGGGAAAAATAAGAGGAAGCCAAGATGATAGAGAAGGATGGTTTTACCTCCTTAGGAAATGAAATGCATTTTTTAGAACTTCCTCCATCTAAAGAAAACATAAAGTTGTGCACTTGAAATTAATGTTTCTCCTTTCCAATCTAAAATACCGTATTACAGATTTGAACTGAAGAGAAATATTATTTATGGGAAATAAAAAGCAAAAGTAAAATAGCCCACAAATGAATTGCCAGCATCCAATACACTTCACCTTTCCACACCAAAACATGAAGGGCAAAACTGGAATCTCAGAAATGGAAAGACGAAAATGTCTTTCCATTCTTTTCATACCACTGCCAGGTAAACGCTCCTCAGAGATTTTTTTCCACATATTAATCAAATAAATATTTAGTGAATAACCTCTAAGAACAAAGCACCATGGGGATCCAGAGATAAGAAAGGCACAATTTTGATTTTAAGGAGTTCATATTGTACTTGGAGAGACATGTAAATAACTGTGGTACAAGCAGTGAAATATGCAGAGTAATGGAAATGCAGAGGGGTCCTGAAGGCAGCCTTAGGGCACACTGGATGTCTGGAGAAAATATATTCTAGAACTCCCTCAAAATCACGAATTTCAAGAATACCCTTAGCCAATCATTGTTCTAAGAATCCTTTAAATTGCTCCATCAAATGAATAGATTATGATTCTCAAAGGACTGAGATTGAGGAAAATCACTGTAGTTGGCTGATCTTAAAAAAAATAAATAAGAGGTCCTTGGGTTGTTTCAGAGGGTTTGTCTCTAATTGGGTCAGCCTCATTTTTAAACATCTTATAATCCAAACCTAGTATTTATAACCCAAACTTAGCATCATTTGCCAGGGTGGTACCCTTTGAACTCTAATGAATCAGCTTAGTGGAACATATAGGGTATTCCCAAATGGCTGTGGAATATATTGGTGTTTACACATGTGTTTTTAGTCAAACTGGAATTACATAATATGCTAACTCATATATTATATGTGATTGTATGTAGTACTTTTGTGTTTTTATATTGCCTGACTTTAAGGATTACTCTATACCAAATGTGTTTGTAAGAGTCACTGAAAATACTTCCAAATTTTAAAGAAGAGATGGGACCTTCGTATGATGGCTGTGGTGTGAATCGTTAAATGTATGTCATCTTTATAATATCTATAAACCTGTTCTCTACAGTTAGAGTTTAACAACCAAGGTAGTAGCCATTTGTCCTGCTTGGTGAAGGGAGAGGAGCACTACCTCTGCCTGTGGTTTTTCACATACTAGAAGTTGGCTCCCTGGACATAAGTTAGAGCTGAAGCATGTGACCCAAGCTCTGCCAATCTTTGCAAAATCCATTCTTTGGTGAAGGTAGCAGTGGAGGGTTTCCAGTGTCCATTAGGTCCACTTTGTGAGTGACGGTGGCCGTAGCACTTTGCTGAAGCAACCTGCAGTGTGGTCTGGGCATTGTTCCTGGCTGAGCCCTTCTCAGCCTGTCTCGGTGGCTCTTCCAGAGACGCTTCGAGTTGTCTAGTATCTGTTAACAAATTCCTGTTCACCTCAACTAGCCA
This sequence comes from Dasypus novemcinctus, assembly GCF_030445035.2. NCBI lineage: Eukaryota > Metazoa > Chordata > Mammalia > Cingulata > Dasypodidae > Dasypus > Dasypus novemcinctus. The sequence continues at coordinate 75,340,008 of NC_080679.1, read as the reverse complement.
GAATAAGGATATTGACTGATACAGCCAGCAGATACTGAAAATATTTTGCTATTGAAATGTTAGGTTCACATTGTAGATAGTTTCCTTCCTTTTCAAATACTCATTTCATAAATATTGTGTGATTACTGTTCACCTTACAGCCTTAGGAGGCTAATGTAAGGGTTATGTTGTTTTACACTTATTCTTGGAAACCTTATTTAAGGTCTATAGAATGAATTTGGTTTGAAGAGTTATTTGTAATTTAGAAATTTTAAGTATATTTTTAGTGAATATTAAGTATATTATTGAAATGCTCCTAATGGCCAAACAAATTTTCTTTAATAAAGTAACAGGTTGTAAGCATTTAATTTTCCTGTGAGTGACTTGAGTATTCAAAAATGAAAATAAAAGTGGTTGGGAAATGATTACTTTAACTAGAAAACATATTGGTTTATTTAGGTAATATAAATGTGACGGACTCATGATTATATCAACTAGACTCAATCTTAAGGAAACATTCACATTTTAGTGAGGTATTATGAAGTTATGGATCTAAAAGGTGCTGTGGTTTCCCCCTAACTCTTTGATGCTCAAAATCTAGTGATATCCACTATCAGTTGGCAGAAATGGAGAATTCTAGGCCACATCCCAGACCGACTGAATCAAAATCTGCATTTTAAAGAGATTCCTACAGATATGAACATTTGAGAAGCACTGATTTTATTTGTGCTTTTATCAGACACAAAGCCTGATCTATAAGATAAAAAGGACAGGAGAAGAGGGGCATCATTTAATAGTCCTCTCTATTAAGAAGCTTTACTCACATGTAATCTGAAGGCCCCAGGTTGCAAATTGAACCCATTTCTTCACTTTACAGAGGCAATGGAGACAGCCAATAATTCTCCTCACAATAGGCTTTCCTGTACCTGAACACATAGGTTACCCCTCAGTTTTCACTTCAGTATCAGAAAAATGAAGTCTTCTAGAATGAAAGAATCAATGAGCAAATTCTTCCATTCATCCGATAAATGCTTACTGAGGGAAGTGGATGTGGCTCAAGTGATAAGGCCTCCACCTACCATATGGGAGGATCTGGGTTCAATCTCTGGGGACTCCTGGTGAAAAAAAAAAGAAAGCATGCCTGTGTGGCAAGGCAATACCTGCACAGTGAGCCATGTGCCCACACAGTGAGCCGAGTGCTTGGGCAGCAAGTCAAGTGCCCATGTGAGTGCCCACAAGGCAAGCTGAGTACCCATGTGGTGAGCCAAGTGCCCAAATGAGTGCCTGCTTGGTGAGCCAAGTGCCCACATAGCGAGCCGAGTGCCCATGTGATTACCTGCATGGTAAGCCAGTGCCTATGTGGCGAGCCAGTGCCCGTGTGGCAAGCTGAGTGCCTGCGCAGCAAGCTGAGGGTGCCTGCACACTGAGCCAGTGCCTGTGGACATAAGTCATGCAGCAAGATGATGATGCAACAAAAGAGAGATGAAGGGGAGAATCAAGGTAAAGCATAGCAGAGACCAGGAAATGAGGTGACACAGTTGACAGGGAACATCTCTGCATGTCAGAGGTTCCCCCTATGGAATCCCAGTGACTCCTAGAGGAGAAAGACGAGAAGAGAAGACAAAAAGAGAAAAAAATACAGAAGATCACACAGCAAATGGACACAGACAGCAAAAAGAGTGGGGAGGGGGGAGTGGAAGGGGTGGGAAAAAAGTGTATACTGAGTACTGCTGTGTGCCAAGAGCTAGGGGATAGCAGAGTGAGCAAAATAAAGTCCTTGCCTTCATGGAGCTTATGCTTTGGAGGAGAAGAAAGATAAGAAATAAATGTATCAAGTAGTGATAGTGAAAGTACCAGATATGGGGTAGTGGTACTGCTGTATCTAGGATGGGTAGAGCAGTCTTCTCTGAGGTGGATTTAACCAGAGGCATGAGGGAAGTGAGGGTGTGATTCAGGGGCATACCTGGGGAGAGTGTGTCCAGGCAGAAGGAAGAGTGAGAGCAGACTGAGGGGGAAAGAGCATAGAGATCAGAAGTAGCAAGGAGTCAGGGAAAGCCATTGGAGGGTTTCAGGTAACTGACCCACATTTTTATAGCATCATTCTGGCTATTGGGTTGAGAATGGTGGTTGGGGGCAAGGATGGAAGCATGCAGATCTCTTAGGACATCATCACAACCTCCAGACAAGAGATGATTGAGACTTGGACAAGGAACGTGTGTTTTTGAGCACTTGAAACATGGCTAATGAGATAAGAAACTGAGTTTTAAATTTTGGTTAATTTAACATTAAATGGCTACATGTGCTAGAGACTACTATATTGGACAGCATGGTTCTAGAGGTCTTAGAAGAATATCATTATGTCTTTTATTTCCTCTGTCATGTTAGCACATTATAGGCAGATAGGCAGTGCCTAATAAGTAATTCATGGATGAATGACTAGATTTTTTTTTCCTTTGGCTTCTTCTACCCCTAAAATACCTATGAGTCTATGCAAATAAGATAAATGTTTCACTCTCATCTTGCTTGCCTTGTTTCTGACAAGATATCTACTGTAATTTTTATGTTTCTTCCTCTAAGTAAGGTAATTTTTCCCAGCTTCTTTCAAGATTTTGTTTTTGATTTCAGCAGTTTGAATATTACATACCTAGATGTAGATTTTTTGGTATTTATAGTTCTTAGAATTTTCTGTGCTTAGTTTGGTGTCTGTCTGTCATTTATTTTGGGATTTCTATGGTTTTGTGTCTGCCATTAATTTTGGAAAATTCTCAGCCATTATTGTTTCACATATTTCTTCTGCTCCATTCTGTTTTTTCTTCTGGTATTCCAATTATGTATATGCCATACATTTGAAAATCTCCCATGATTCTTGGATATTCCAGGTGGGTTTTTTGTTGTTGTTGTTATTTTTTTCTTGGGCATTTCATTTGGTAGACTTCTTTCAACTTTTGCCATGTCCATTCAACTGGTGATCCCATCAAAGTCATTCTTCAATTCTATTGTTGTTTTTTTTAAATAGCATTTCCTTTTGAGTCTTTCTCAGAGTTTCCATCTCTTTGCTTATATTACCTGTCTGCTTTTGCATATTGTCTACTTTTTCCTTATTGATATGGAAACACATTAATCACAGTTATTTTAAATTTCCTATCTAGTAATTCCAAAATCTGTGTCATATTTGAGTCTAGTTCCAGTGCTTGCTTTATCTCTTCAAATTGGTTTTTTTTTTTCCTTGCTCTTTTAGTTTCCTAGGCTGCTGAAAGCAAATACCAGAACAGGTTGACTTAAACAATGGTAATTTATTGACTTACATTTTTGAGTCAGGGAAAATGTCCAAATCAAGGCATCATCAAGGCGATGCTTTCTTCCCAAGACTGTGCCTGCCTGTGATCGTTGGTCCCTCGTCCACGTGGCAAGGCAATGGCTGCATCACCTGGTCTCTCCCATCTCTTCTGGGTTTTGTTTATTTCAGTTTCTTGCTTTCTTGGCTTTCTCGCTTTTTGTCTGAATTTCATTTTCTTATAAAGGACTGCAGTAAAAAGAATAAGTCCCAGCCTGGCTGAAGTCTGCCACACCCCAACTGAAGTAGCCTCATCCAAAGGCACTACTTACGATGGGTTTACACCCACGGGAATGGATTAGATTTAAGAACAGGTTTTTCTGGGGTACATAGCTCCAAACTACCACACTTGCCTTTTAGCATGCCTTAGGATTTTTTTCTTGAAATCTAGACAGGTTGTATCAGGTAATAAGAACTGAGGTAAATAGGCTTTTAGGGTAAAGATTTACTTTAATCTGGCCAGGAGTCAGGCTGTGTTTAATGTTTATTGTAGCTGTAGGTTCCAGTGGCTTCAAAGTCCCCTGGGGACCTTGTTTTGGTCCACCCTGGCATCTTTGGGCTTCCCTAAGAATTCCCCCTCAGATGGATTCTGTATCTTGTAACTCTTTGAGCTATAACCCACCATTTTTATACCGGAGACTTATTGGTGTTATAAGAGGTAGGGGAAGGAAGTGTTCTATAATCTTACAATTAAGTATCAGTCTTTTAGTGGGCCTGTGTCCCCAGGGTTTCTCAGCTTCTTAGGAAGGCTAGAGGGGCCTGGAGTTCCCATATGGGATAAGCCTCTGGTTCTCTTGGTAAGCGGACCACTTTTATTCTCGTTTTATTCACTCTTATTCAGTGGTTCATCTTCCCCTCCCCCTGCCTGAGATCTATCTTGACTCCTGAGAACCTGGTGGGCTCCTAGGAGCAAAACCCACAAACATGAGGGCTGTCCCTCCCACCCCAAACTGCCCTACTGGTGTTTCTTACTCTCAGGATAGTCCACACTCAGCCTCCAGCAATTCACCACCATTATTTACGTGTTCCTGCCAGTTTATAGCTCCAGCATCCTTTGCTCCAAGTCACCATCTCTCAGCTCTGAGTCTCTGGATTTGCCTTTCTCTTCAGATTCGGAGGTAGCAGTTTTCCCCTACAACCTCAGTTCTCTGATGCTTCCAAGAAAAATTATTGATATTTAGTTTTTTCAGCTTTTTCTTGTTGTAAAGATTGAAATGGAAAATTCCAAGTTCTTTATTTATGTGTTGGAGCTGAAACTAGAAGTCTATAAGTCACTTTTCAACTAAGAAAGACTTTTAAAAAAGAAAAAAGATGGAAGCTGAAAAGTCTACAGATGATTTTTTCCATTAAACAGTGGAAAAACTTACCTAGTTATTTAGGAGTGATGAAATATTTTGCCTCCGAGTCTGACTTGGTCCTTAGTTTAATTTCATCCATTACCAAAGAGCGATGATGCTGATGATTATTATCAAAATGAGACAAACATTTTTCAAGACCTTCGTTGTTTTTTGCAAAATGCCAAAACAAGGACATGTAACTCCTAAAAGATATTATTTTCACTGAAATAAGAAAGGGGTGGGGGCTCAAATCCAAAATGTTTTAGCATTTATTTGTTGACTCACATCTTCTCACTAATTGTTTAACCGATAGAAGTTTTGTTTCCCCAGTAAGATCAAAAGCTCATTTAGACCAGGTATTATATGAGAATCTTCTTCATAAGCCTGGCATGTTGCTTTGTACACAAAAGGCCTTCATTAAATATCAAACCAAATTGGATGTGGACCTTCATGACTTTTCATTCCACTGGGTTGCCAGAGTTCTGTTTCTCTCTTGGCTCAAAGTGTTGCTCCTTTTAAAGGCTTCTGTGAGCAAATACTTGAGAAAAAGAATTACCCCCTTTCAAAAGGGTCTGAATATGGTTTTTCATGAGGCCTATTACTGTGCCATATACTTCTTTATAATCTACCGTGGAGTTATTGTGCACCTTGTAATGGAGGCTAAATTCTTATTTTTCATCACCTGATTAGTATTTCTGAATTGCCTCTGGTGCCAAAAGGAATATTTTCCCTTACTGTTTCTCCTTTTCAGTAGTAATATAAACATAAGAAATAAGCAGAAGAATGCATCTCCTCTCCAGAAACAAACAAAAACCAATTACAGTCAATCCTGAGGGAAATCTTCATTGGAAAAAGCCAAGAAAGAGAGGCGAGAAAGCTGAATACCTCTGCCTTTATCTGTCCTCTTTGCCTAGCTTTCAGGAGCATACTCTCACAGCCCAGTTTCGTTTTTTTTTTTTCATGCCCAGGTGGGAAAGGAGAATTTTTATCCTCAACAAGTTATGAGATGTGTGAAATTTAACGAGAGAGGTTCTTTCTGAAGGCTTGTTTGTGACGTGTTTTGGGGCTGTTGGTCAAAACATAGGGCAGCTCCAGAAAGAAATCCCACAAGGAGCGATGAAATCTGCCTGATTTAGTCTGATTTAGTCCTTACTTCAATTTCATCTTGTCAGCACCAAAGAGTGATGATATCGGTGATAATTATTACAAAAATGAGACATTCATTTCCGAGATGTTGGCTGTATTGTTCCAAAGCGCCAAAACAAGGGGGTGCAACTCTTAAAAATATATCATTTTCACTAAAAAGTTGAATGTTATTCTCCCCACTTTGTAGATTTTCTTATCTGTTGATTTATTGACTCATTTTCTCACTTACTATTTGACACAAGGAAGCCCCACTCTACAATACTCCACAGCCCTTCCTTGCCTCCAGCCCTACGCCAAGAATGTCGGGGAGGAGGTGGACTGCGAGGTAGTGAGAGGGGGCTGGGTGGATGTGGCAGCCTTGCCCCGCTGTGCAGCCACTGCTGTGCCAGTCCTGGCCGTTTGCCCTCTGCTCAACTATTTGCCCTTCCTGTGCTCTGCAGTGCTTTGCAGGGCGCTGACCTCTGTCCACTGTGTTTCCCAGGCGCCTCTGTCAGCTGGCTCCTGATGGAGACTGGAAGCGGGAGGGTCTCACCCTGGGCAGCGGGCAGTGCCTCCAGCAGGACCAGTGCCTCTGCTCTTGGGCGACTGTGGATGCTTCCACTAGGAGACCTGGCCTGTCTCTGGAAATGTGCCTTTTCCCTCTGTCCCCTACCAGAGAGCTTCCTGCCATTGCTATAACATCGGAGTTGCCTCACAGTTACCTATTTGGTTTCTCAGCTCTTCCACCACCTATGAAGCGATTTCCCGGTAATTAACTTTCCTCTGTGTAAACACTCTGAGTGTTTTCTACTTTCATGGTTGGACTTTACCTGATATCCCTGTCCTGTCATATTTGTCTTAGCTGGGATAGGGCAGTTCCTCAATGCCAAATACGTTGTTGTTACAAAGTGGCTTCTTAAAATTAATTCAGACCAAGCATGATACATGGAGCTAATTTGTTAGCTCAGTATAGAGCTTTATGAATATTTATTGCTAGATCAGGTTTGATAGCTGATAGCCCAAAAGGACTTAGATGTGCTCTGCTCAATGAACTTTAATCAAACAGAATGCAAAGTCTTCCAAAGGGTGAGTAGAGATGTCTCTAGAAGAAAAGTACAGATGCAGTGGGGTCATTGTACCTGCAGCTCAGGTGCTGGGGTGAGAAAGACCTGGATTCAACTCAGCTCTCCTGTCATAAACTGTGAGCTTAGGCAAATCTCTGTATGTCTCTCACCTTAATTTTTGCGGTAAAAAAGAATGGGAGTAATGATAAGGTAAGAAGATAGCTTATATAAAGGATCATAGGTAGAAAAACACATGTAAAGGGCCTCATGTGGAAGTCCCTAGGCTTGCTTTAAGGCTGCTTTTCTTGCTTTGAGTCTCACTAATATTACCATGCTTCTTCTTTCTCTATTCTATATAACCTAATAATTTATAAAATGAAATAATTTTCCTTATTTCTCTCTAACACTGCTGAAGTAAAATTTTCAAAAGGGACTTTATCAAAAACCGGGGGAAACCAAAAGGGAAAAAAATAAACAGATACAAAAGCCGTAAAGCCATGCTTTTAAGGTAGGAGTGCCTGAGCATGCGCTGGCCAGTGACTTGGCTTGCAGGGACTCTTCTGTTGCAGATGCTCTCTGTCTCACAACAGATGGCATCTAGGCACCAATGGTTTTCTTAGAACATAGGATCTTGCTTAACTGAATAGAGTGTCCCCTTCAAAGACAAATTCTTATTCCCCCCAAATAAAACTTTCCCAGCTTTCCCTCTGTTCTTTGGAGGTTTTATTTTAAAAAGGGCACCATCCCTTTCTCAAAGCATCCATTCATCGTGTTACCTCTAAACCTAAAATCTTTGAGACAGAGAAAGTTCTGAGAAAGCTGCCTTTCAACACATTAAACAGCCTCTTGGTCCTGGAAATGGCACTAGGATTAGCTGGCTAAAAGACAACCTGGTGTACATTTCCTCCTTTAGAAGCTGTGAATCAAAGGGAAAAATCTGGTTGAAGCTTAATGCTTCCTCCTGCTTTTGTAATACTTTCTTTCCAGGGTTCCAGGGAACCAAAAAGAGGGCTTCCCAACAAGATAAACTAACTGAGGGACCCTTTATTCATATTTTGTCAAAAATATATCCATTTCTACAGAAAATAAAAAGTGATATTGTCTTCAAATAATGTTTCATTGCATCTATCAAAAAATAAACATCCACCAGTAATCCTGGAAGACGTGGGCATCTTGTTGACCTCCAGCTCAGCTGGTTTCTCAAAGACCACTGCAAAGTGAAACCAGCTTTTCCTAAGAAATGAAAGGTTACCTCAGAAGCAAATCCCACATCCTTATACTCTAGACTACATAGATTTGTACATCTTTCCTCCAAGACAGGAAGAAGAAATGATTCTCCACTTTACTTTTGAGAACAACCAAAGGCTTTTACAATTTGGACCCATAACCAGGCACAGCCATGGACACATCAGCCAACCTGTCTAATGTAGAGGCGGGTCTCATGAATCCTGGGAGCTCACACCTCGGAAACCAGCACCATGTTTCCACTGCACATTCCCAGGGACACCACAGAATGTTCCCTGTCTTCTTTGAGGAGGTGGTGCAAACACAGGACCCCAGTGAGCTCAGGGTCTTTCTCTCATCAACAGTTCCACCTCAAGGGGGATGTGCTGTTACACGACAAAGTCAGCCTCTGTTTAAGGCTACCATTGAATTGGACCAGGTTACATTCCTTGGTCTATGTTGGATGTAAACAGTATGCTGCTAAAAATACTGTCATATTGTTTGACAGCTGTGCTCTAGTGATTTCAAGACACTTACCCCTTACCAATTTATTTTCACTGTAATGGCTTCTATTTGAGAAAACTAAAGTTTTTATAATAAAGGATAATAAACTCTGTATTAGTTATCTGTGACTAATTTGCTTATTTGCTGTAACAACCACAAACTTAGTGGCTTAAAACAACACAAATATATTACCTCATAGTTCTGGAGTTCAGAAGTCTGAAATCAGTCTCAAAGGGCTAAAATCGAAATGTCAGCAGGGCTGTGTTCCTTCTGAAGACTCTAGGAGAGCCTTGGTTTCCTTGACTTTTCCAGATTCCAGAAGCTGCCCTCATTCCTCGGCTTGGCCCCTCTACAAAAGCCAGCAATATCGGCTGAGTCCCCATGCTACCATCTGCCTGGTTCTGACTCTTCTGCCTCTCTCTCCCCTCTTAGGTGTCCTTATGATTACAGTGGCCTACCTGAATAATCCAGAATAATCTCCCAGTTTAAGATCCTTAACTTAATCACATCTGCAAACTTCCTTTTGCCATGTAAGGTAGTAGACAGGCTTTGGAATTAGGTCACAGACCATCTTTGGAGCACAATTACTCTGCCTTCCACAGTCTCATAAGTAAACTCAGTATCTTCTCCTACTTTCTGGAAGTGATATAAATAATGAAACATTGATGGTTCTACCACCATCTTTGACTGCATGTATCTTTCTCTGTCATTTGGAAATGCCATTACCAGATATTTCAGAGAAAGCAAGCTATGGAGTTTCAGTAGGACAAGGGAGCTGAACTTACCTGTGTAGAAAGTAACTTCTCTGGGATTTGGTGCCTTCCACTGAAGAACGTGATAGGAGTGTGGCTTTATCTAGATCCTAGAGCTGTTCTTTCAGTCACAGAATCGTGAGAGCACTATTCTACTGCATAAACGGAAGAGAAAGTGTGCTACCTGCCCCTAGGTTCTAGGAACTTGTGTGCATACAACCCCCAGCAAGCATCATTTACAAATTACAATTTTCTTTTTCAAAAAAATTCTAGAAAAAGAATCTTAACAGGGAGAGAATGAAATGACTCATTGCCGTTTCTCCCTATCTCCTGAGAAAGGCCATTTTAATCTGTTTATTATCTTGTTTTGCTTTTTCCACTTCTCAGATGTTTGTTATGTTTCTACTGCATATTTACTCCCTCCACATTTAACCTGCAAACATCTAATCATTCCTCTCTGTTTGATTTGTTCATCTTTTAATAATTTATATTTAAATTTTGGCAAATAGAATGGTCTAATTTTGCCCTTTGAATGCCCATGCATTCAAGTTCCTTAGGCAGATTTTATCTCTTGCTTTTTATATTTCTATTTTAAGTTTTATAAAATGGATGTTTCTTATTATCCCCCCAACCCATAATTTTCTTTAATGAACTTTTTGTTTAATTTTCTTTTGCTTTAACATTTTATTTTTCAGACACCTCTCATTGAACCTCACGTTCCTCTTCGTCCTGCTAACACCATTACCAAGGTAATGGAACATAGGTGGGTTGACACGCCATCAGAGCTAGCGTCTTAAGTAACCACCCAATGTGCTCCATATGTCAGAGCATCATATCAGGAAACCTCGGATACATTTTCTAGAGCCAGTAAATATTCAGTGTGTCTCAGTTCTCAATATAAAGCAGTGACATGTCACACAAGTGAACAATGTAAATGTATGAATGAGGTATGTTTTCAGAGCCTGAGTCAGATTGGAGAGTAATTTAAGGATTTGTCTAGTTTGTTTTCCTTCCATAAACTCTCCTTTTTTTCTCCTCCCCTCCTTCTACCTAATTAAAATCTAGGTCCCTTCAGAGAAGATCCTCAGGGCTGGAAAAATTTTACGGAATGCCATCCTCTCTCGAGCGCCTCATATGATAAGAGATAGAAAATACCACCTGAAGACATACAGGTATGTGCGTTCATTCCCAAGGCCATGGCCCCTCAGGGTCACGTTTAGTGCAGGTGGAATAAGCATTCTGCTCCTGGTTTTCCACGTAAGGGGTAGCACCTTTTATAATGTCTCCAGGTTTGGGAAGACCTAAGCATGCCTTTGGTCACTGCTTGACTGTGGCTGTTGAATTAGTTTTCATAGTTCCAGCAGTTACTCCTAAGTGAATTTGCTTGGACATTTGCTTAATTGTGATGAATGAAGAGAAGAAAATCTTTGTATTTCTGTTCATTAGTGTCTCTTAGAAAACTATTAGGCTTGGAACAGATTCAACTAACATTTACTGAGCACTTATTAATGGTTCAAGCCCTGTACCAGGCCACTCTCCATACTTACCTCGTTTCATCCATGTTAGGTAGGTGTGTGGCCATTTTTCAGATGACAAAACTGAGTCTCAGAGAGAGTAAACAGTTTTCCTTATCTAAGCCACAGAAGTCTAGTGAGTGGCAAAGCCAGTATTTGAACCAAGATTGGTTGATTCATTTATTCAATCATTCTACAAATTTCTTAAGTAGCTACTGGATGCCAGGTTATAAGCTTAGAGCAGTGAACAAAATATACAAACTCCTTTATGGAGCTTACTTTATAACAAAGGATTTCATTCTAGTCCACATATAGTAAGACATGCAACACTATATTGCATTTATACCATATAGAATAAAGATTCCTTATTATGGCTGTCATTGGAGACTAAATTTGACTGAAATCTGTGTGGCTGGCTCAACTTCCTGAGACGGCCAAATCTTGGTGGGATCAACTAAGGATTTGGTGCAATCCTTAACTACTTCTTTTGTTTGTTTGTTTGAGAAGTTGTAAGTTTATAGAAAAATTGTTTAGAAAACACGGAGTTCCCTTATACCCCACCCCCACCTGTTATTAATACATTGCATTACTCTGGTACCTTTGTTAAAACTGATGAAAGAATATTATTATAATTGTACTATTAACTATAGTTCATGGCTTACATTACATTTACTATTTGTGTTGTATAGTCCTATGGTTTATTATTTTTTTTAATTTTTATTCTAGCAATATATATACAACCTACAATTTCCCTTTTAAACCATATTGAAATATATAATGCAGTGCCATTAATTCTGTTCACAATGTTGTGCTATCATCACCACCACCCATACCAAAACATTTCCTTGATGGAAAATTCTGTACAATTTAAGCATTAACTCCCCATTCCCCACTCCTACCACGGGCCCTGGTAACTTGTATTCTGGTTTCTGACTATAAATTTGCTTATTCAATTTTTTTTAAATCAGTGGAGTTGTACAATATTTGTCCTTTTGTGTCTGACTTACTTCACACAAGGTGTCTTCAAGATTCATCCAGGTTGTCACATATAGCTAATCCTTAACTTTTGCACTGGAATAGTCAATATTATGGCATGCAAACCTTCACTCTCCCTTCTTGCATCCATAGTCCAGACACACCCTGTATCCTCTTTCAGCAATCAGGCAGGCCCACTTTCCTATTTAGCCTAGACATGACTTCAGAACTCATTAGACTTGTCATGAGCCAAAACATATTTGCCATCCCTGTACTTGTGGTTGATTCACATAAATTTGTAAGATGCAGTAAAAAGCCAGAATACAAAATTTACCATGAAGGATATTTGTATTTTTAGTGACTATCAACTGTGATAGAACTTGTTAAATTACATCTGGTTCACTCTAGAGCCAACGTTCTATAATATTCAGAGTATATGTTTCCCCAAGAGCCAGTCTTTTCCCAAGGGACAGAGATGGAAAAACACTGCTAGTTGTTCTTTGCATCACATTTCTATACTCCATGCAGGCCAATACTTCTGCTTGCGATGGTTATGATTATAAGACCAAAATTGACAATTTGTTACATTTATATCAGGCTCTTCTTGACAGAATGTAGGAAATGAGAATTGAGAAACACCTTAATCCTGTAAGTAGCATACTCCTGAATCACCTTTTAGGATAGATTTTCATCTTGCCCTTTTTTTATGTTATTTACTAGCTTTTGGGTGATTACATTTTGAATTCTTGTCATATAACCCTGGAAGTTGACTCTGTGGCCCCAACCCACTGCTATAATTTGAAGAAAAGTACAGGATAAAAAATAAATAAAAATAAAAAATTCACGCATCACGTGACCCCAGCGAAGAGTTCAACCTTTTTATCCCATTGCATGGATCTCAAATTCTCATATGCCTAAAGGATCTTTTTCTCTTTAAAATGTATTATTTTTTCTTTAATTTAAGATGTAATTATGCTTTCCCAAGTGTTGGCTTGCAATAGGGAAATTCCATTAAAATATGTCATGTTTGGTGACAAATAATGGAAACTAGAAGTCAGAAACCATAATCTATTTCTTGCTCCATAGAACCAAGATTTTTAAGTCCCTGAAATATAGGTGTTATGTGTATTCCACACCCTCTGACACATTATAATGATCTGTTGGTGATGACCAGAGGACTTAATTGGAAGCCAGAAAGATGATTCTTTTTTCAGCAGAAGGCTTTGAGTTCCTTTTCCCAGATCTTGTATTTCCCTGATTCATCCTCTTCCTTTCTCTCCCTCCTGCTCCTCACCCCATTATATTGCTGCTATAGTGTTAGTGGGTGAAAGTCTCCCCAGATGCAGATCGACTCAGTGGTCACCACACTAGAGGTCTGCCGTCAAGTCTAGGGAGCATTCATGGAGAGGAAACCCAGAGATTCTATCCGCTGTGAGTGGCACAGCTGTGTCTTTGTTGCGTATTCTGACTGCAGTACTCTCACACCCTGTAGAGGGACCAGGATGCTCTGGGATCTTATTGATTCTAAGTGCTCTTTTTAGTAAAGACAAGCCTTGAATTAAAACCCAAATGAAATCGATTTTTTTCACACTTTTGCAAGACTTGTCCCATAAATGAATTTCCAAATTAGAAGAGGAATATTTTGACAGGTCATATGTTTGGTTCAGAATGCATAATAATTAGGTGTTTTTTGCCTATTGATGCTCTGAATATGCAGGTCTAGACTTTAACAAGAACAGCCTAGAAATCTACCCTTTTTCAGTACTTCCTCCCTGTGAAATAATCTGGCATCAGGCTCAAATCAGGGCATCCCAGGAGCTCTAGTACAGGCATTCTTAACTAGGGGTCTGTGAGCTTGAATTGAAATTTTTTAAAAAAATTATTCTTCTGGGGACATGTTGGTGCGAGTGTGATCTGTTTATTAAATAACACATAGTATAGTATGGACTTAGTAATGGGTCTGTCGTTTTCACCTGATTGGCAAAAGGTCCATGGAACTAAAAAGGTTAAGAACCCCTACTTTAATAGATTTCAAGGTTTTTAAAATGACAGAACTGAAGGCCTTAGAAGCCGTCTTGTCTTACACCTTTATTTTACAGAAGAGGAAACCAAGAGCCAGGGAGTTGAAGCAATGTGCCCAAAGTACCTAGCTAAACATAGCAGACCTGGTGCTCTACCTAACATCTCCTACCAGTTACAGACTCTACCCACTGGTTTCTTTTCAGTTTCCTCTGTATCTTTCTCCAAGACCTCCTTGTAGAAAACTAGAATCTCAAAAGAGGCTCTGAAAGTGGCCCAGCACCATGAGTCTTCTCCACTTTAAACTAGAGTGGAGACCCGGGCTCGACCCAGTCTTAGCCCATGTCCTAGATACGGTGCCATCCTTAGAGGAGGTGAGGCAAGCAGTGACTCAGTCACAGCTGCAGGCAGCTCTGTGACTCCTGCCTTGTCCCATTACCCCTTGGGATTCATCCCTAGGACTTTAAGATGCTATTCCCTCCCTTGAATTCTCATGCCATGAACATATGCCCTCTCTCCCACCCTGAAGGTTTCAGAATTTCCAAATGTGTAAGTGTATATACTTACGTATTTCCTAAGTCATACATGTAGTTTGCCCATCCCTACCAACTTACCACAGAGGGCATCTTAGGGTTTAATGTGGGAATATACAGAAAGCATTTGGTCTCTTCAGGTGACAGGCTCTTTTGAAGAGGCAATCCTCATTACACAGAACTTTCTTCAAAGTGATTTGCATCTCTAATTACTTCTTTCTCCCAACACCCCTTGGAGGAAGATCAGTAGTATTACTGGAAAATATAAAGTGCTATATAATTTTGTATTTATACAGCAGCTTTCATGGAGTACCTCTGGAGGATCTCACAAACATTAACTCATTCCTCATGTGGGCCAGGTGAAAGTAGTCAATATTTTGCTTTTCCTTCATTTTACAGGGGTTTTCCTAAGATGAGGAGCTTTCTGGCTCTGCAATCAGCTTGCCAGATAATGCTCCCCGTCTTGTGGCACTTTGATTTCCCCTAGTGCTGCCACTGAAATGTTCTTTCATTTAGCCATTGCTTAAAGGTTCTTTCATGAGCCTGGTGGTTTTATTGGTTTAAGAGTTTGAGAACCTGAACTGTGGTGCTTTGTTTACAGTGAGTTGCCTTTTGGTGGAAGAGCTTTAAGCTCTTTGGAAGTTCTCTTCTTGAAAGCCATTTCCCATCCTTTTTGTCCCACCTTGCCTTAGACAATGCTGTGTGGGAACCGAACTGGTAGACTGGATGATGCAGCAGACGCCGTGTGTCCACTCCAGGACCCAAGCTGTTGGCATGTGGCAAGTCCTATTAGAAGATGGTGTTCTCAATCACGGTAAGATGAGCTGCATTCCCTGGAAAACCCTCAAGAAATTCTAAGTGAATTTCCCTGTGTAAGTTGTCACTGAATTCCCAAATGGACAAGGAAAGAATTATGATCCCTTTAGGGACCCACGGAGCAAGCATCTTCATTTAGCAATATACATGCAGCGAGTGGATGCTATTGATTGCTACGTTCCACCATTGTACCTTCCTAACTCAGGAGAATGTATGAAAGGAAAATGAAATTGCAACCCAAGTCCATCAGTTCCAATTATGTTTATTAGTTTGCATTCACGGTTCATTGATAGTGTGATTATATTCTGAGCATTGCATAGCAATCTTGATGCAGGGCAGAATGAAGAGCAATGAAATGTGTGGCTGGGCTGATGACATGAAAGCAAGTAATGAATTCAGAAGTTGCCTTTTAACTGTGGCATTGTCTGGGAGAGCCAATTTGTATACCCACAGGATGACCACATTTAAAATCAGAAACGTGGTCTGCAATTGCAGCCCCTGATATCTGCAGGGCCTATAATTGAGCAGAGTAGCTATTCAGGAGTGGTGTGTAACTGTGGCTGCACTGCTCATGCCATTTGTTTTAAGAACTCTTTTCCCAAACAGACAAAATATTTAAATCATTCATTTAATTTACCAACACCTGGGAATTGACCTATGGTTTTTTGCTAGTGTTTCTCATACTTAAATGTGCATGCAAATCACCAGGGACTCCTCTTAAAATGCAGATCTGATTCAGCAGGTCTGGAGAAGATCCTGAGATTCTGCATTTCCAACAAGCTTCCAGATTCTGTTGAAGCTTCTGTTCCAGGGGTCACACTTTGAGCAGCAAGGGTCTACAGCTTCTCGTTATCTTTTGACAATGTTGATGCTCCATCTTGAAAAGGAGCTAAAGGCTTAAAGGCATAGAGATGAAGGAGTCTGAGCTGAGTTCCCTGTCTTTGTCCTACCAAAATCTAAATCTTTTGGTTTAAAAGAAACAAGAGGAGAAAAGCTTTTCTTTTTTAAAAAATCAGAACTGGAAGAAAATATCCATAAATTCCTTCTAGGAGTATCTGACCTAGAAGCTAGGTCTGACCAAGTTGTTCAAATAATTTTATTCTTTTTTAAAGTACAGACAGAAATGTTTATAAATAGTACATATAGGATGAAAAACATGAATTCTCATCTTGAAAAGTAAATGTTTGGTTGTTTTTTTTTAAAGACTACATTTTCAAACACTGTTATCAAGCATGAACTGGCAGTTGGTTATTTTCCTGTTTTGGATGTATGTTCCATATACTAGTAAATGTCACCAAGGCAATTCTTGGCTAGTCAAAGTGCACATCTCAGAAAAGCTGGCAGGTCCTCGGGAGAGTCCTGGGAGGCAGAGGGGATGGGTGTGTCATAGCTGTGGTGTGTATGACCGCGGCCAGGAGGTCAAGTCTTCCATCTGCACAGCCCTGGGCCCTGCAGAGGAGAAGGGTGATGAGCTGCCGTTTGGCTTTCTTGCCTGACACCATCCGTTGGTTTCTGGTGAACGATACCTGTTGTGCCAAGAGCAGCCCGTGGCTGTGAGGCAGAGGGGCAACAGCTGACCCTGCCTCCATGTTTCCCATAGTGGACCAGGAGCACCATTTCCAAGACAAATACTTATTTTATCGGTTTCTGGATGATGAGCACGAGGATGCCCCTTTGCCAACTGAGGAGGAGAAGAAGGAGTGTGATGAGGAGCTGCAGGACACCATGCTGCTGCTGTCGCAGATGGGCCCCGACGCCCACATGAGGATGATCCTCCGCAAACCGTGAGTAGGAGCAAGCCAGGGCCCCGCCACTGTGCAGGCGCACCTGCGCAGAGGGACACGAGGTTGATTTCCAAAGTCCTGGCCTGCCCCCAGGGCAGAAGGAGAGATGCTGGAGTTGTCGCACAGCAGTGTTTGTCTCTTTTTAATTTATTTTTTTATTTCATTTTATTTCATTTTTTTGAGCCGGGTAACTCTATTTCCCTGTTGCATGAGTTAACAGTATAGAGATGTTGCATGATGTCAAAACTGAGTCCCTATATTAAATGACCTTAGGCCAGTGTAACAGAAGCTGCTCTGTTTCTGTGCCAGACTGTGGCAGCCCCTTTCTTCCCAATGCACTAGGACAGAGTTCATCAGAATCGTAGACCTCATGCCTATTCTTTCACTCCTTCATGTTTTCATTCACTCATTCAGCACACCCTTTTCACCCTATTCTTAGACTTTTGCCCTTCAGCTTAAAGACATCCTTAAGGAAACACCACTGCTCCATTAACCCTTTCACTGTCTCTCTATTTAACCAGTGATGGGAGCCCTCCCTGCCATCAGACTGAAACTCACCTCACCTTCAGTAGCAGTTTACCAGCTGAAGTTGACAATTCTGATGGGTGTAATCATATACACTTAGAAAGAATGTATAGAGCCTCTGTATATGAGGGAAACTCTGCTAATTGCTGTGGGTCATGCAAAGAAGCAAAGGACACAGACCCAAATCCCAGGAAACCTTCTCAGTAAGGGATGTCTTGGCACAGGGTTCTGAAACCACCACAACAGGTTAATATTTTCTGCTGGAAATAAAATCTCCCTCCACCCTGCAACCAGTGCCAGCCATCTGTGAACATTGACTCTGAGTCACTGGTTTGGCCTATCCTTAGTTATTAGTGGGTCTTGACAAGAGCGTTAAACTTTACATTTCTTGTGTGTCCACTGCGCTCCTTCCAAGAGTGATATATCCCTCAGACCAACTTTCCCAGTGTCTGCCCCACATACCAGCTCACAACCACTTCTCAGAATGTACCTTCATTTCCTTGCCCCAGGATTCATTTCCTTTCACTTGCCCCAAAGGCTCTTTAACGTATCTCATTTTTGTAACACCATATTTCCTTTAGAAAATCTTTTGCTTGGATCTTTCTTACACACCATGTGTTTCAAAGGCCTTCTCTTACCCTAGTCAGTGCCCTCATCCTTAGCTCTAGAACCATGCTTTTCAGTTCATTTAGCCTTAGAACCCTTTCTCCAAATAAAATTTTAATAGAAAAATCCAAAATATCAAACAGAAAAGACAGAGCTTCTCTAACCTAAGCAAGAGTAGAGTCCAAGAAACCTGCCCAACCAATTTAGTCTCCTTTTTCCATGAAGGATTGTCAGAGTTGGGGGCTGAGGGGACAGAGGAGGATCGCCGGGGCTTGGAGAACTCCATTTGAACAAGGCCATTCTAAGCCATGCTCTTCCCTGTCAGAGTGCTTCCCCTCTTCCCTCTTCTCACCCTTTTGTCCACTGCTTTTACTCCCTCATCATTTCCTAGATCCATCCCTCTTGCTGTTATTCTTGCTGCCATCTTCATTCAGGCTAGCATCATGCAGTGGGTCTGCATCAGGCATAGGACATTTGGAAATGTGAGGGGCTGTTTTCGTTGTCACAGTGCGGGCAGGGGCACACAGCTGGCATCCTTGAGCCGAGGCTGGGACCAAGTCATGCTAAACATCCTGCCATGGCGAGGAACCCCACAAAGGAAAGGGCTGTCCTGAAAATAATGCCTCTTTGAGAAACATTGCTGTGAACTGTTTCTCAAGGGTCAGGACAATATCTCATTAATGTCATTCATTTATTCAACCAATATTTATTGAGTATTTACTTTGTTCTAGGTAGTATGGTTCATGCTAAGTTTGCAGCATTGGGCAAGATGGTTGCCCTTCTTCCTGGAGCTTCCTATCAAGCACAAGAGATAGACTTTAAACAAATAGTTATTCAGGAAGTTGTTTAATCACAGTTACAATACATGCTGTAAAAGAAAATGTAGTGTGTGTCAAATGAATATAATATGGGGGAGGGATCCTAAACTGGTGTAGCGGTTAAAGACAGTTCTATGCCTAGTTCTGAGCCTTCCTTTTAGTAGACACTCAATAAACCTTTGCTGAGGGGATGAATGAATGAATGACTACACAGCCCCAGCTAGTTTTCCCTTAGGTCATAGTTGCCTCAAGGGTGACAAAAATTGCATTCAATTCACAAATATTTTTGATTATCTGACAAAAGGGTTAAAAAGAATAATAAAATGATTCCTGCCCTTGGGGAGCTTAATCCAATGGAAGAGACATTCTCAATTAAAATTCCGAAGCAACAAGCATTTATTGAGTGCCTGCTGTGTGCTGGACACCATGCTAAGTATACCCATACTAATTGGTTGATTCACACATTATAGGAGACTTGAGAGCTGGGTTTCCAGAGCCACCCTTAGAAATGGGAGCCTGTGTGTGTACATCCTTTTTTTCCCATGAAAAATTGAATTGTGTGGTTCTTGGCAGCCCAAAGATTCTTCAGAGAAAATTATATTCCAAATTTTGGATTCTTTCAGTCAATGACTGCCATTAAAATACAGGTGTTATTAGTATTATAAAATACATCAGTTTGGGTGCCCTTGGGATTTCCCCATCTTCCCAGGTTTTATCAAACTTTGTAAACTTTGAAATTGGGCTGGCAGTTCTACCTTTGACTCAGTATTTTTGGGTTTTCTTTATATTGGAATGATAGTCCCAAGAGATGGGAAAGTGAGAAATGAGCAATTGAAATTTATGAACCAGACTTTCAAAGTTTACACACTCATACACACACACACACCTTTATTTTATTTTTTTTAATTCACTAATACTCTTTGGACCTTCTGACCTTATTTTCAGTGGAAAGAAAATAAGTTTAGTTCATCAACAATTGCCAGTTTCACTGCCATTCTTGAAGAGATCCAGCTGAGCACTTTGCCCAGGGAAACTGAGCACATGTTCAAAGGTCCTGGAAATGTTGACTTTTTACTACCCAAACTGCCAAGGAATTAGGAAATGTGGGAGCATGAGAGGCATTGGCTCCATATCGACCTGGAGGCAGGACCCCCAATTTTTTAACCCGGCCCAGCTGCATTTTTTAATAGTCACCACTGCCAGAGAGGTTGCAGAACTCTGATAATTACTGGGAAAGAAATAACACAATATTCTTTGATGAGAAGATTACTTTGAGAATTTGATTGTATAATGAAGATGTTGCTTTGAAAGGTACTTCCTATTGTTCTGAATCTGAGACTCGCTAGCAAAAAAAAAAGTGTCACTTGTTTTGACAGGCTACTTGGAAAAATTCTCTGTTTATTACATTAACTGCGGCATTTTAACTGTCAAACTATGAAAGAATGTTCTGTAGTTTAAAAAACAGAATAGAGCTTCAGGGGAAATTTTTTGGCACACTCTTGTTGCTATTGGTATTTAAAAAACATACATTCTGAATGTGAAATTAGCTTTTTATTTGGTGGCAGACAGAGTGACTCACAATGCCCATCCTGGCTTCGCAGGTGCAGACCTGGATGGCATTTGGGGGCAAGTGCTATAGAACGATGACAGTTTGACAGCGCTGTTGTTGCAGCTCTGAGAAGGGGCCATCAGACCTAAAATGAGCTCTTGGAGCTTATTGCATTGATTTTGCTTTGTTTATGAAAGTCTAAAAACAGGAGGTTACCCTACAGCAAATAGGTATAATAGAGACCCTTACGAGTTGAACATGCATTTTGGCTACCATTAAGTGAGCACTTTGGATGGAGGGAGAACAAAAAGGTGTAGAGTGATCAGATAAGCAGAATGTTATAAATTAGAGGCCACAAAGAGACAAAGAAGGCTCTTTCTATATAAGCCTTCCAACCTCTTATCCCAAATAAAGTCAAACATAATGCTCCACTCTTTGGAATGGTCTATTGGAGACCAACGTAAGAGTGGGTAGGAAATGAAGTATGTGATATTTCCCAAATTTATTCTAGGTCTGCGATTCTGAAATTCCCTAAAAGCCTAGAAGCTTAAATAATTTAAAAAGATAAAGAGTCAGTTGGGCCCGAGTAGAGGAAAAATTATATTTAAAATAAGAAAATTGTTGGCAGGTTCTGGAGTTTTCCAAATGGGTTGGAGACAAAGAAACTTAAGTTCATTTATTTTGTGTGATAAATTAATATTTTCTCACATGCTATGGGGAAAAAGGTTGAAAGGAAACAGTTCAAGATGGATCAAGTACCATGAGAAACTACAGGGAGGGAGGAAAGAGGGTCATTGATGAGGGGTTGGGGCTTTTTGACCAGTCAGGTGGCTGCACTAATCTGAGGCTGAAGAGAGTTAAAACAGGCACATCTCCCTCCACCACACACTTGCACCAGGGAACATTTGATGAGCTGTGTTTCTTTTAATTAGCAAAACCTGTAAAAATAGGGGTTCTCTTTCTCCAAACTATTTTGAGGGTTTGAAATTTGAAATCCTAGTAATTATAGGGGGATTTGCTTCCTCAAGGATCCCAGATTAACAAGCCTAAAATCACTGGTATTTAGGGTTTTGGTATTTGTTGGGATATGCCAAGAAAAGGGTTCAAAGTTATAAAGTCCAACAGACAACAGAAGCGGACAAAGAAACAAGACGCAGCAAACAGACACCAAGAACAGACAACCAGGGGAGGGGGGGAAATTAAATAAATAAATAAATTTAAAAAAAAAAAAAAAAAAAAAAAAAAAAAGTTATAAAGTCCATCCTCAATTGCAAATCTGAAGAAGAGAAGCTTGACCCAAAGAACTTAACAAACTTTGCCATTGTTTTTACTGAAGACATTCCTGTACCCTAAGTGAAAGCAAGTGGAATTATCTGAATAAATGACTGTGGTAATGGGTGTTTATGGGGTTTGAATTTGCCTCTCTCCTATAAAAGCCGTTTACCTCTTAACCCTCATGTTTCCGTGCCCCAGAAACAACCCTCGAATTGCTCAGAACTCAATGAAAGGGAGGGATGGATGGATGTGCCCATTTACAGGTCAGGCTTCGTTATAAGAGTAACTCAAGTTTTTAATGACTTTTTCATGTTAAAATCAATCTGTTTATGTAGAAAATTTGGAAATTGTTTAAAAGAGTTAAAGAAGAATAAAAACCATCTGCAATGATGTCTTCCAGACATAATACTATTAATATTTTGGTGTCTGTTCCTCTGGTTATGCTTCAAGTCCTGACTTTTTACACTTAATTACATATCCTGGCATATTTCCTTTAACCTTAAATATTCGGTAAGGATGGGGTGTTTAATAGTTACACGGTAATCTATCCTCTGAATGTTCCTTTATGCATTCAGTTTGTGACTGTTGAATGTTTAGGTTGATTTTCAAACCCTTTCTTCTTAAGAGCAGCAAACATAATATTTCAGTGCTCTTCTTCTCAGAACAAAGAAAGATCTCCTAGCCTGGTGAGGAGGGAGGGAGCACAAAGATGTCAGGATAGTTCCTGCAGGGAGCACTAAGCTGTTTCCCCTGAGGGAATGACCAGAGTTCACAGATGCAGCTGGAGAGGTAGGCAGAGTGAGACTGCTGGCGTCTGCTCTGCTCTATTGTCCATCTTGAATATTATTCTATGGCCATTTAGGGAACCATTAAAAGGTTTAAAGGGAGAAATAGTATGGTCAGATTTGCAATAGATAAGTTTCTCTGATATGAGTGGAGAATGGATTGGAGACACCAAGAGTCAAGACAGCCAGATATTGAATTTTATGAGATGAAAATAAATGATGTCTTGAGAATTTGTTGACAGTGTTTGAGACCCAAGAGTCTACTAAGTGAAGTGCAAGTAATACTGAAAACAAGAGCCCTGGGTTCTAGTGTGACCTTACCCGCTTGCCAATAAGTAACCCAACATCTCCAGGTCTCAGATATCTCACACTATAAAATGAGTTGAATAATATCTAGTTACCCTCTCCCTCCTTCCCAAGGGTAGAAAAAAATGGAAAAGCAAATGTATTTGTATTTAATCAGAGCCAACATTTATTGAGCACATGTGTGCTAGGCACTCTCTGAACACGTTACATTTATTTTCCAATTCAATTCTTAAAACAGAACTATGTGTTTGATATTCATTTTTTGCCCATTTTATGGATTATGAAACAGAGGCTTAGGCTAAATTGTTTGCCTATGATACCTGGAAAGCAATGATTCAGGATTTGACCCAAGTCTGTCTGACGCTGGAGCGTGTCTTCTTTGCTGTGCTCTCCCGCCTGTTCTGCTCCAAAAAGGGTTGAAAAATGGCCTCATGGGTTTATGCTTTGAGTTCTGGTGAGGAAAGATGCCATGGAAATCTGATTTAGAAATAATTATTACAGGGAAACGGACTTTGGCCCAGTGGTTAGGGCGTCCGTCTACCATATGGGAGGTCCGCGGTTCAAACCCCGGGCCTCCTTGACCCGTGTGGAGCTGGCCATGCGCAGTGCTGATGCGCGCAAGGAGTGCCGTGCCACGCAAGGGTGTCCCCCGCGTGGGGGAGCCCCACGCGCAAGGAGTGCGCCCGTGAGGAAAGCCGCCCAGCGTGAAAGAAAGTGCAGCCTGCCCAGGAATGGCGCCGCCCACACTTCCCGTGCCGCTGACGACAACAGAAGCGGACAAAGAAACAAGACGCAGCAAATAGATACCAAGAACAGACAACCAGGGGAGGGGGGGAAATTAAATAAATTAATTGATTAATAAAAAAAAAAAAGAAATAATTATTACAGATGTATCTCATTTCAATCAATTATTACCATATAGACCTGAATGGAGTACAAGTTTACCATCTTGTACTGCAGGGAAGAAAAAGTCTTCTAATATGGAAGATACCCAGATAATGCCATTAATACATAGTGAGTGATGATGATGACCAAAATTACCCCTTTTAAGACTGCTTTAAACTGTAACCTGGGAGTTTAAATTAGAGTTATATGCTCTGGAGCCTGTAATTCTTTCATTTTTATTTTATATGCTGAGCTGTACTATGCTCTGTCAGCAGCAGAGTCCAACTAGCCATATGGACCTAAAGTTTTAAAATCAGTTTTCAAAACTGACTCCGCAGGGATGAAGGGCTTTGTAATGAATTTCCTTATGATTAGGGTTGCCTGCTTTAATATAGGACACCCAGTTAAATTTGAAGATAGCAGCAAAAAAACTTTAGTGTAAGTATGTCCCGTGCAATATTTTTATTTACTAAAGCTAGCAACCCATAGCCCCACTTTAGTCATCAGAATCCACTTACTCCCACATCACTGTGTTAGCCAGTACCACAAACAAGACTTAGGATTTATTATTATTATTTTTTTAAGATTTATTTATTTTTATTTCTCTCCCCTTCCCTGCACACACCGCCCCCCCCCCCACCGCCTCCAGCTATCTGCTTTCTGTGTCCATTCATTGTGTTCTTCTATGTCCGCTTGTATTATTGTGGCACTGCGAATCTGTGTCTCTTTTCTGTTGTTGTTGCGTCATCTTGCTGCGTCAGCTCTCCGTGTGTGTGGTGCCATTCCTGGGCAGGCTGCACTTTTTTTGCACTGGGCAGCTCTCCCTATGGGGTGCACTCCTTGCACGTCGGTCTCCCCTATGCACAGGACACCCCTGCATGGCACGGCGCTCCTTGTGCTCATCAGTACTGTGTGTGAGCCAGCTCACCACACGGGTCAGGAGGTCCTGGGTTTGACTCCTGGACCTCCAATGTGGTAGGTGGATGCTTTATCCGTTGAACCAAATCTGCCTCCTGAGACTTAGGATTTAAATAGTACTATATAGTTTATAGAGTGATAACACCTTTTTGAGCCTCAAAATAACTCTGTGAACTGACTAGGGCTAATGTAATTATTGGCAATTTACAGATGAATAAATTGAGGTAGAATAGATGCTGAGTGCCCTTTTAAATATCACACAGCAGTATATGTGTCCATATTAATACCCGAGCCTGTCTTCTTACCCCAAATCCAGTTTCATTCATTATTTGTCTTTCTTCAACAATAGTCTTTCCTTTTTACTAGAGTGCTTCAAGTTTGGCCTCTCTGATGGATTTACTTAACAAGGAGTGAAATGCCTACAGAAATATGGACAATCATCTCTCCCTGATTAAATTTTAAAAATTATTTTCTGCAAAGGAAAAGTAATAATGTGTCCATATAGCCCCTCCTCAAAAAACTTTTGCATTTTCTATCTCTCACGCATATGTCTCACACTCAGAGGCAGCTGATTATATTATCTGACCCCATCCAAATTAGTTTTTTTTCCTCCTTAACCTGCAGTTCAGGTATTTTAAAGGATATTTATGGTTGTAACTTTTAACATGTTGAATATATTAGAATGTCCTTGTAGTAAATGCTTTTTGCTGGAAGAATGTTGTGCAAACTCAATTTATAAACATGAAAAATGTCAAACCACATGGTCCTAATAATACTTGGCACTCAGCAGCCCTGAATTATGGAACACTTAACCTATGTCCTGGTGGGATAACTTCATTTTTCACAGATATTTATAAAGTTTTTGCCCATTACTATGGTTGTAGACTGCATTCATTTCCAACGACACGATGAAGATAAAATTCTCATATTACGCAGACTTTGCTATCAGAACTAGAAAATGTTCCTTTGGCCAAGTCTCTAAATTAGATACTCAGCAGAAATGTTTAATTGCATCTGATAAACTAATTTATTATTCTTTTATTTATTTTTAATTATCTTCAGGATGGAAGAATAAAATATGGATTAGAGTGGAACTTACTGGTATTCTACTATAGAATTATTGTGACTTTAGCAATGGAAGAAAATGTATTATTGATGTGGAGACAGTGGCCATGATAGTTACTAAGGGGAGGGAGAGGGAAAAAGAGGTGTGATATGGGGGCATTTTGGGGACTTGGAGTTTTGTCTTGAATGATACTGCAGGGACAGATGCAGGACATTATATATCCTGCCATAACCCACTGAATGGACTGGGAGACAGTGTAAACCACAATGCAAACTGTAATCCATGCTGGTAGGAGTGCTCCAAAATGGATTAATCAAATGCAATGAATGTACCACAATGATGGAAGAGGTTGTTGATGTGGGAGGAGTGGGGGGGGGGGAAGTGGAAGAATATGGGGACCTTTTATATTTTTTAACGTAACATTTTACGTGACCTATGTATCTTTTAAAAAAAGAAGAAAAAAGCCCTTTTCTTGGTTAATGATAAGATGAGGGGGTGGTGATGTGCAGGGAGCTGAGCAGGCAGAGTTGGGCAAAACAGTTTAAATGTCAAGTCACTGGGCTCCTAGAATGTGTCTAACACTTAAGATGGGGCAGAGGAAAAGAAGCAAGGATCCTAGGAGGTGAAGAAAAGAATGGCATATTTGCTGGTTTTGTTTGATAAGATGGGTAACCACACCAAATTTCCCTTTAAGGGAATTGAAAGAGGTGATATCCCAAGGTTTTAAGAGTGTTGGGAAATGATGATCCAAGTCTAAGAAATGACAGATGAGCATGATAACCAGGTGGGTTGATATGGAATATTGCAACAAAAATAAAACATTCCTCCCCTCCCCCAAATAATAATAAAGCATTTCAGTTATTTTGAAGCTTGACCATTGCTTATGTGACTTGCATAATGTTAACCTCTCTGGGAATTTTCTCCACACGCTAGGGAATAGGTCTGCTAGGCAACAAGTCTAGAGGAACTGGGTTATTTGTTTTCTCACCTGCATATTTTTACTACTGGTCATGCCAATGTGCTTGGTGGCTGGATGAATCCCTCATTTTATCCACGTTCCAATAATAGAGGAGCTCCATCTCTGACCTTGATAAATTCCTTGATAAAACTGTATTTACCAGCAGCTTCCAATATCACCTGAGCCCTCCCATCCTTTAATGTATAAACTGCTTCTCCATCCATCCCCGTTTATTATCTTGTCTGTAACTAGACATTGCTGCCAGAATGCATCCCCTGCAGAAACTAGGCCTTTCCACAGCAGGATCTGACAAATCCACATCAATGTGGCACCACGCAGATTTGTAAAGAAGCAGAGATGCCTAATATCTCTCCCTGTGACATCTGGAGAAGGACAGGAGTAAAGACCAGGTACATTCACTGGCTGCCACTCAGAGCAGCCGGAGAGTCAATTCACTTCCCCTGCTCGTAGGTTACTCTTATGAAGGCACATGGGAGTTGTCTCCTCCTGCTTGGAGCAGAATGTTCCCTTTACTCTTGAAAGCCAAATTGCCTTCAGTCCTTGGGACCCTTTCATTACTGTTTGAACAGACTGGGGGCTGAGTTGCAGACTCTTTTCTCCATCTTTTTCCTGTCAACCCGTAAAGACCAAGGCATGAAAGATGGTTGTGCCACTCTTTGCTGTGAGAAACCCACTTTTAAAATGTGACTGTTCAGCGATTGTGGTGGGGAACACAGTTTTAATGTTATTGGATGCTCTTTGGGGGTGGAGGGGTAGATCAAGAGGGAAACCTTTGTCTGGTGCTTGGAAACTAGAGAGGTGAGCCTTTTCTGAGACACTAGATGGCATAGCAGCTCTGAGCTAGTGGCCTCGGCAGAGGTTGGACCTGTTGTCTCTGCAGATGTTTTGCTGTCACAAACACCAGGAGCCACCTGGCGTGGGAGAGGGGCTCACATTTTATTGCTTTGGTGGACACGAGTTGGCCAGGCTGTCTTTTGCCCCCTGCAGCCTCTTCCTTGGGACTTCCCTCTACTTTCAATCCTAGTATCATGGCCAAATCTCTGAAGGACAGTGTCCTAGTTCACGGCAAACCTCTCCGGAATGCTTTTATTGCTTTGTAAACGGTGAATATACTCATGTTTTAAAGTTCGTCTCTTCACAACTTGAAGTCCTGACTTTTCTCACCTCATTAAAACACACGCTGTAAACAGGGCCAAGAAGTTCATAGGCACCTAGGGGGATGGCTAAACGACGGTCCTCTGCCTTCCGCTTACATCGACCGCTTTAGACCATGGGGTTGCTGTGAGGGTGTTTCTTTTCCTTTCATTTTGAATGTTGTCTAAGACTGCACGGCTAAACGGATTTTAGCTTTTGTTCTGCTCTATTTCAAATGGTTCCCTGGGTTTTCTCCACGGCATATAGTGAGTCCACGTGGAAGTCTGCTCCTCTGTGTTGGGTGTTGATGAATGGAGGACCAGGGTGTACTACAGACCACCGTGTGGATTTCCAGGCGGCTGTGGTGGTCCTTCCCCCACCCCACCAGGGCCTCCCCTGAGGCCATGGCGGCTGACTCTGCGGTAGGGCGTGTTTCCTCATAGGCTTTGCTTTCTGGACGTTCGTGGAGAGCAGGCAGGCTGAAGACAACCCCTTTCTCTCACTAGTTGCCAACCTTTTGTGTATTTCCTGCCTGGGAGAAGCTGTTTTGCTGCTTCTGAATCTTGAGGGAGGCCTAGGGTTTTCACACATTCTGCTCTATTCCTCTCTCAGGCTCCAGCGCTCACCCTGAGAGCCCTCCTCAGACATTTGCCTTAAAGAGCTGGTCTGGGTTTTAGCCTGGCACAAATCTCTGCCACTGTCTGCTGCTCAGTGTGAAGAGGGTGGCAAAGGAGGGGCCCAACAGGCCCAGCTCGCCTGAATGGATGACCCCTTTGACGCCACCCTCTCCTGCCCTTCGTGCTTGCTGGTGCAGAGCTCGTCTTATCAGCGAGGCTGCTTTACTCCTGTGGTGGTTTTCTTCTGTGAGTGTGATTTCTTGCAGTCTAGTTTCTCAAAACTTCTCTTCTTATCTGCTTTCTGTCATCCAAGAATTCCTAAAAATTTCTGGTTTACAGGTAGAACTATTTTGTTGATGGTGATGGTGGTACTCATTCTGTGGCTTTCTAATGCTATTTTGGATTTTAAAATATCTATCTCCTCCCCACTATTAATTAACTTTTAGATTCAATTTATTTGCCATGGCATAAATATGTTCTGTATAAAAAGCAAGCCTTGCTGTGACTATTTAGCCCTCAATGGGAAAGAAAGCATAAGCTCCCATCTTCCTCAGGCCACAAAGCAAGAACTAGTCCATGTTACTGCTGAAATCTTCCTTAGGCAGACTCTGATTTTAGCATGAAATTGTGAGAATTTGTGTGTTCATTCATCCAATGAACTTTATTGAACACCCACTCTTATAATAATGCCACCTTGCATTTGTGCCATATTTCCCAATGTATACAATGCTTTTATGTGTATTATGTCTTTGGATCTTTGCAATCCTTTCTGTTATTCCTGTTTTACAGATGCAGAACCAAGGTATTAGACCAATAGTACAACTAGAAAGTTGTACTTGATTTAGATCTCAAATCCAGTTTCCATCCAGTGTTCTTTGTACTATTGAATACTACTTCTCCTGAGAAGATCAGTCTAGTGTTTTGGTTATTTAAGAAAATAACATTCATCGTGGTATACTGTAATTTACCCCAGCAGTGGGACTATGTGCCATGGAAGAACGAATGTTGGAGAACCATTTTTACCTAGGAAAGACGATATCTGGGCTGTGGCTGAGGCAGAGAAAAATATCCTAGACAAAAGACAAGAGCGTGTGAAAAAACTTGGAGACATGAAAAAGCAGAGTGTATTTGAGGAATAGAGAGATGCCTGGTATGGCTGGAGCACATAACAGCTGTGAGGGAAGAAAAGGGAGAATGATGAGTCTAGAAAAGTAAATCAAGTTCTGGTTTCAATGAGCCCTAAGAGATGATGAGGGAGCGCTTCTGGATAGGTTGAGTTTGTGAAAATTGTGCATTATCTAGGAAGCATTGTCCATTAGCTCAAGAAAGACTGGATCTCATCATTATAGGCATGAAATTTGGGCACTTTTCCCAGGGAACAAAGGCAGAGTTGAAGATAGAGCCTTAGGGCACAGCACAATTAAGAGATGGACAAAAGTGCAACAGACTGAAAAAGACATTGAAAAGAAATTTTCAGAAAAACAGGGATAGAGCCGCAAGGGCAGGCAACCTGAGGGGAGGATGTGTTCCACAGCATGGGGTGGTAGATTAATTAGAGGCTGTTTCAAAGACAGCTTAAATTTGCTATCTTTACCTCTCCTCCCCAATTTTGGTTCAGGTCCCAAGACTAACTGTAATGGTGAAAGGGTAGCCTTGAACCTGTATGTCCAGTCTTTATAATACTGTATTGATGATCTGACAGAATTCATTTCATCATATGTTTTAAATCTTTGAAGGAATCTATTTTTTAATATAATTGAGATTTGTGGATTCTCAGGGCAGCACTTTTTTAATTTGTAAGAATTGATATGTATAGATTTCATATTGATATATAAACAGTTTTCCTAATTTCATAGAGAGCTACTCTTGGATTTCAAAGTTTAAAGTCTGTCAAGATTTTACAGTTAAATTCTGTTTTTCTCCAGCTGGGTTTTCCTCCTCCCTCTATAACAGCCCACCCCATGGAAGTAAGAATAAGACTTGGTGACCATTTTCTTTTTGGCCACACTTCTAATAGGGTCCCATGCTATTTGCAGCGAATGTCAAGTAGCAAGAACAGCAGGGCTGCTCCTTGGCTGAAGAGCCATAATCCTATTACGCCTACCTTGATACTTTCGCATTAGGTGCCTTTATAGATGAACTGAGGTGACTCAATTGACTTTTAAATCCCGAAGAATCCTGGTTTCAAAATCCCCCTGTCCAAGTCAAGTAGCAGATTAGGCCCCTTGCTACGAAGGCCTGCCTCCTTCAGATCCCTGCGGCCTTCAGGGGTCCCGTAGCTTCTGTGTTCCCCCTCTAAGCTTTAGATCGGTGTGTATCTGTGTCCCTCGGCGATGATCTTTGGCAGGAGGTGAACCTGGTTGGCATTTCCCTGGATCACAGATTTAGTGCCTCTCTTTGTAGCTTCAGGATTAGGAATTTTATCCTCCACTGATTTTTTAAGAGAGGGATACCATGTTCTTTTGTTCATGTTAAAGCTGTCCTTGTGAAGGTAATATGCAAGGAACACAGGAGCTCCCTTCCTCTAATTATCCCCCACTACATCTGTCATCTTCTCCACATTATAATACAGTTGAAAAAGTATTTAACCCAATTAATTATTTGGAATATTTAATTCAGTTTTGATTCCTCAGAGTATTTATCTAATAATTGGTGAAGTTTCAGATCCAATTTGCTGGACCAAGTGTCATTTTTTTATTTGTGAGCTTGTTTAACTTCTTATGCAAGAATTTGAGTTTCGAATATCACTTTGTTAGCTATTTTTCTCCTGACACAAATAAATATGCCTTCCATAAATAAATATATAGGTACCTTCACAATCTCTGCTTCCTTTAGCTCTCTCAACATCTCTTTCAGGAAGATTTTATCCCCGGTTTATACATGAGACTGAGGCTCTGATGTCACATGACTGGTGAGTGACTACACTGAGATTAGAACTTGGCCTTCAGATTCCAAATCCAGTGCTCTATTCAATATACCAATACTTACTTGACCATAACACACTTTTTAAATAACAGTGTATTAATGGAACACTGTCAGAAGCTCATTAAGGTTTAAATGTTTAACAGGCAGTAAATTAACTTTTAGGACAAAAAGCATAAAATAGACTGGTGATTATGTAATAGGTAATGCTCATGACTGCAGCGGTTGGCTGAGAGTAAATGCTCCCTGCTCATGAATGTGTAGATAGTTTCTCAGTTCACTTCCTAGCACTGTCAGAATTAATAACCCTTTTGCTTGTTTTACGTTTCAAAAACATTAGGGGGAATTGTGGGAAGATAGCATCGAATTAGGCAGGCAGGGTTCAAACTCTCACAAAAACAACAAAGAAAGCGCCAAAAGCTGTCTGAAGGACCTACTTTGGGGATCAGCAGACTGTGACAGTGCTGAACAACTCCTAGGAGAGTGAAGGACAGAGAGATGAAGAACCCAAAACAACAAGCCTGAGTTACCACATTCCTGCTGTGGCCGGGAAGGGCTCCCCTCTCCCACCCCCAGGATATTAGTCTGGGATAAAACCTCTGGCTCACTGCAGCTGACTGAGAGGGGAGCAAACATCTTACTCCCAGTCAGCTGTTACAAGAGAAAAATGATGGGGAGTTGGGGGACTTTTCTTCGGTGAATTCAGCCAGCAGAGCCCACTTTGAATCTGGACCTTGGCTAGACCAAAACCAGGAAAATGGAGATTGAAACACCTGCATGGAAAGGTGCATCAAAGAGCACCATCTGCTGGCCATTCTGGAAATTGCCCTAACTCGTGGGAGAAAATCTGCCCCACATTAGTGAGACCCTGGCCCAATTTTGATAACCTAAACTGGGCAATTTTAAAGACTTAGGGTAAGTTAAACCAAATACAAAGAAGAGTTGTGAAAAAATAATCATAATAGGCAAGAGAGAGAAATTGACCATCAGAGTAAATTCACCAACATATCCAGATGCCTAGACATCAGCAAAAAATTACAAGCCATACTAGGAAATAGGAAGAGATGGTCCAGCCAAAGGAACAAGCCAAATATCCTGAAGAGATATAGGACTTAAGACAATTAATCAATGATAATCACATAACTCCCGCAAATCAATTCAAAGAATTGAGAGAAAATATGACTAAAGAGGTAAAGGTTATTAAGAACACATTGGGAGAGCATAAAGAACAATTTGAAACTCTGCAAAGAAAAGTAGCAGACCTTATGGGAATGAAAGACATGACAGATGAAATAAAAAATACATTAGAGGCACATAAGAGCAGATCTGCTTTGCTTAGAGACAGAATTAATGATTTCAAAAACAGAACATCTGAACTGAAAAATACAGGAGAATGGACAGAGAAGCAAAAGGAAAGAGAGAAACAGGGTCTCAGGAAATTGAATGACAATGCAAAATGCACAAACGTATGCATTATTGGTGTCCCATAAGGAGAAGAGAATGGAAAAATGTCAGAAAGAATATTTGAGGAAATAATGACCGAAAATTTCCCAAAACTTATGAAAGACATGAATATCAATATCCAAGAAAGACAATGCACCACAAACAGAATAAGTCTAAATAGACCTGCCCCAGGACACCATCTATGCAGAATGACAAATATTAGAGGTAAAGAGAAGATTCTGAAAGCAGCAAGAGAAAAGAGAAGGTACTGAAAGAGAAAAACTGTCAGCCAAGAATTCTGTATCTGGTGAAACTGTCCTTCAAAAATGAGGGTGAGGGAGCTGGTGTAGCTCAGTGGTTGAGTGCCGGCTTCCCACATACGAGGTCCTAGGTTCAATCGCCAGCTCCAGTACCTCAAAAAAAAGTTACCTAAAGACCAGAATTACAAAAGATACTAAGGGGGGTGATGCAGCCTGAAAAGAAAAAACATGGGCAAGAGACTTGCAGAAGAGTGTAGAAATGAAGATTATTAGGAAGGGCAAATTAAGGGTAAAAAGATAGACAATAGTACAATATGACAACTGAAAGTCAAAGGACAAAATGGATGAAGTAAGTTATGTCTTTCAGTAATAACATTGAATGTTAATGGCTTGAACTCCCCAATCAGAAGACAGACTGATAAAATGTGTTTTAAAAAATATGAGCCATCTATTAATATATGTTGTCTACAAGTGACTTACCTCAGATGTAAGAACACAACCAGGTTGAAAGCGAAAGGTTGGAAAACGATATTCCATGCAAATAATAACCAAAAATGGGCTAAAGTACTGATACTAATGTTGGACAAAATAACTTTTAAATGCGAAACTGTTCTAAGGGATGAAGAAGACCATTATATATTAATAAAAGTGGCATTGCACTGAAGAAATAATTATACTGAATATTTATGCACCTAACCTGAGTGTCCCAAGATACATGAGGCACACACTGGCAAAGCTGAAGGGAGAAATAGATGTCTCTAAAATAATAGCTAGAGAGTTCAATACACCATTCTCAGTATAGGATGGAACATGTGGACAGAGAATAAATAAATAAACAGAGCTTGAATAATAAAATTAATGAACTAGACCTAACAGTCATCTATAGAGCATTGCACCCCAAACAGCAGGATATACCTTCTTTTCAAGTGCTCATGGATTCTCCAGGATAGACCATATGTTGGATCACAAGACAAGCCTCAATAAATTTATTTATTTATTTTTAATAAAGATTTATTTTTTATTTATTTCTCTCCCCATCCCCCCCGCCCCCGGTTGTCTGCTCTCTCTGTCCATTCACTGTTTTTCAGTGTCCACTTGTGTCAGCGGCACCCGGAATCTGTGTCTCATTTTGTTGCATTATCTTGCTGTGTCAGCTCTCTGTGTATGCAGTGCCATTCCTTGGCAGGCTGCTTTTTTTTTTTCACGCTGGACGTCTCTCCTTACAGGGCACACTCCTTGCACGTGGAGTTCCCCTACACAGGGGGCATCCCTGTGTGGCATGGCACTCCTTGCACACATCAGCACTGCACGTGGTCCAGCTCATCACATGGGTCAGGAGGTCCTGGGTTTGAACCCCGGACCTCCCATGTGGTAGGCAGACGCCCTATCCTTTGGGCCAAACCCACTTCCCCTCAATAAATTTAAAAAGATTAAAACTATACAAAACACTTTGTCTGATCATAGCAGAAGGAAGCTGGAAATCAATAATGGACAGAAAATAGGAAATTCATAAATATATGGAAATTAAACAACATACTCTTAAATAATCAGTGGGTCAAAGAAGAAATTGCAAGAGAATTCGGCAAATAAATGAGAATGAGAACACAACATATCAAAACCTATGGGACACCACAAAGGCAGTGCTAAGAGGGAAATTTATAGCCCTCAATACTTACATTAAAAAAAGAAGAAAGAGCTAAAATTTCAGATCTAACTGCACACCTGGAGAACTAGAAAAAGAACAGCAAACTAATCCAAACCAAGCTGAAAAAAATAGTGAAGATTGAGAACAATAACAATAAACAATAGAATCAATAAAACCAAAAGTTGGTTCTTTGAGATCAACAAAACCAACAAACCCTTAGACTGACAAAGAAAAAAAAGAAAGAAGATGCAAATAAATAAAATCAGAAATGAGGGCAGGTAAATTATCACTGTCCTCACAGAAATAAGAAAGATGATAAGAAGATACTATGAACAACTGTATGCTAAAAACTAGACAATGTAGAAGAGGTAGACAAATTCTTAGAAACACACAAATCACCTATACTGACCTTAGGAGAAATGGAAGACATCAACAAACCAATCACAAGTGATGAGATTGAAACATCCCTAAATTGAAAATCCCAGGACCAGATGGCTTCAGAGGTGAATTCTACCAATCAAAGATGTCCTAATACCATTCTTGTTGGAGTTCTTCCAAAAAAATTGAACAGGAAAGAACACTAGCAGTCTCATTCTATGAAACCAACATCACCCTAATACCAAAACCAGATAAAGATACTATAAAAAAAGAAAATTACAGACCAACATCTCTAATGAATATAGATGCAAAAATCCTCAATAAAATACTTGCAAACCAAAATCCAAAAGCACATTAAAAGAATCATACTCCATGATCAAGTAGGTTTTATCCCAGGTATACAAGGGTGGGTCACACAAGAAAAATCAATTAGTGAAATAAACCACATTGATAAACTGAAGAAGAAAAATTGTATGATCCTCTCAATTGATGCAGAAAAAGGCATTTGACAAACACAGCACCCTTTCTTGATAAAAACACTCCAAAAGATAGGACTACAAGGAAGCTTTCTCAACATGGTAAGGCACATATATGAAAAACCTACA
Source organism: Dasypus novemcinctus (assembly GCF_030445035.2). Lineage (NCBI taxonomy): Eukaryota > Metazoa > Chordata > Mammalia > Cingulata > Dasypodidae > Dasypus > Dasypus novemcinctus. Next base: position 75,304,332 of record NC_080679.1, on the reverse strand, counting down.
TTGTACTCAACGGTGAAAGACTGACAGCTTTCTCGCTGAGATCAGGAACAAGACAAAGATGCCCACTATCACCTTTGTTATTCAATATTGTGCTAGAAGTTGTAGCTAGAGCAATTAGGCTAGACAGAGAAATAAAAGGTCCTGAAATAGAAAAGGAAGAAGCAAAACTTTTACTTTTTGTTGATGATAAAGATCCTACATCTAGAAAATCCTGGAAAATCTACAACAAAGCTACTAGAATTAATAGACAAGTTCAGCTAAGTGGTGGGATACAAGATTTTTTCAAACTTTATTTTGTACGTTTAATAATTGAACATATGAACAATTAAAAACTAAAAAGAATACACGGTTGACTAAAAAGCATACGTTTCTCAATTAGATCTACTGGTTCCGTATAAATTTTTTTTTTGAATTACACAATATGTTACAAAATATATTTGGTTCATAATGCAATCATACAGTATTTGTCCTTTTGTGTCTGGCTGGCATACAAGGTTAATACGCCAAAATCAGTAGTGTTTCAGGGAATGGACATGGCTCAAGCAGTTGAGTGCTTGTGTCCCACATGGGAGATCCCAGTTTTGGTCCCCAGTGCCCTCTAAAAACAAACCAAAAAAAACAAACAACAAGCAAACAAATGAAAAAACAACTCAGGGAAGCCAATTTGACTCAGTGGTTGAGCACCAGCTTTTTTTTCCCAGAAAACAACAAAACATTGCTAAAAGAAACTGAAGAAGACTTAAATAAATGAAGGACATTCTAAGTTCATGGATTGGAAGACTAAATATTGTTAAGATGTCATTTCTACCCAAACTGATTTACAGATTGAATGCAATCCCAATAAAAATCCAACAGCCTTTTTTTGCAGAAACGGAAAAGCCAATAATCAAATTTATGTGGAAGGGTAAATATTCCCTGAATAGCCAAAAATATCTTCAAAAAGGAGAACGAAGTTGGAGGACTCTCACTTCTGGACTTTAAAGTGTATTTCCTAGCTACAGTGGTAAAAACAGCGTAGTACTGGCATAAAGACAGACAGACTGACCAATGGAACCAAATTGAGTACTCAGAAATAGACCCCTACATCTACAGTCAAAAGATTTTTGACAAGGCTGTTAAGCCCACCCAGCTGGGCCAGAACAGCCTATTCAACAAATCGTGCTGAGAGAACTAGATATCCATATCCAAAAGAAAGAAAGAGGACTCTTATCCCACATCTTATACAAAAACTAACTCAAAATGGATCAAGTGCCTAACCATGAAACTCATAGAAGAAAATGTAGGAAAGCGTCTTCAAGATCTTATGGTAGGTGGTTTTTTCTTAAGCCTTGCACCCAAAACACAAGCAACAAAAGAAAAATAATAATAAATAGGACTTCCTCAAAATTAAACACTTGTACCTCAAAGGACTTTGTCAAAAGGGTGAAAAGTCAGTGGACACATTGGGAGAAAATATTCGGCAATCACATATCTGACAAGGGTTTAATATCCATGATCTATAAAGAGATCATACAACTGAATAATAAAAAGACAAACTACCTGTTTAAAAAATAGTCCGAAGACTTGAAAAGACAATTGCAAAGAAACACATTTAAAAAATGTTCAACATCGCCAGTGATTAGGGCAATGCAAATCAAAACTACCATGAGATATCATTTCATACTTATTAGACTGGCCACATTAAAAAGTCAGAAAACTGTAAATAAGGAGGACTATTTGGCAGCTCCTAAAGAAGTTGAGTATAGATCTGGCAATACCACTACTAGGTATATATCCAAAAGAAGTGAGAGCAGTGACACAAACAGACATCTGCACACCAGTGTTCATAGTGGTGTTATTCATGATTGCCAAAAGCTGGAAACAACCCAGATGTCCATCAACCAATGAATGGACAAACTGTGGTATATTCACACTATAGAATGTTATGCAACTGTAAGAAGTCATAAAGCGTATGAGTGAAGTCGTGAAGCATATGACAACATGGATGAACCTGGAGGACATTATGTTGAGTGAAGCAAGCCAGACACAAAAGGAGAAATACTATATGATTGTGCTATTATGAATTAAATGTATTGTGTTATCTCATGGCATTAATAACTTGAATATGGATCACCAGAAAATAGAATGAGATTAGAGAATGGAAAGATGGGGTTAACTTGTATAGAACTGGTAAAATAGGTTGTATGTTAATCTTTGAGAATTAATAGAAAAGGTGAAAGCCCAACATAACGCTTATAAATAGCAGTACTATTATGTGGGTATGAAAGTGGTTTAAATGGAAAATCTAAGGTCATGTATGTTACTAAAAAGAAAAAGCTAAAAAATATAACGTAGAACTGTATAGTCTGGTAAAACCACATGTGAAATATGAATATGGGCAAAATTGCATATATAACACCATTTTTTCTTTGAAGCTGAACACATGTATGTTAATAGTATAAGATGATAATATCAGACGAAAAAAACATTATGCTAAGTGAAAGAAACCAGACCCAAAATACTACATATTGCCTGATTATATAAAATGTAAATATAAATCAATGTATAAAGATGAAATTAGTGGTTATGTAGGTCTGGGGAAGGACTGCTAAGGAATGTGAAGTTTTTCTCTTTGGAGTAATGAAATTGTTCTAAGATTTTTTTGTGATGAAGAATACACATCATGATTATACTAAAAGCAATGGATTATATTCTTTGAGTAGGTCAGATGGTATGTGAATATATCTCAATAAAATTGCTTAATAAATAAATAAAAGTGTAAGAGTAGTCAGAAATAGCAGCTATGTACAGCAGGGAAAGCATAGAGAGATTGAGAGGTGAAGTATTTTCTTAGATAATGTTTGTCTGGTTTTGCCTATTATTATTATTTTATTATTATTGGAATAATGAAAATGTTCTAATAATTACTGAAGTGATGAATGCACACTATGTGATTATATCAAAATACCATTGATTGTACACTTAGAATGAATTGTATGCTTTATTAATATGAATCAATAAAATTGATTTGTTTAAAAAAGCATATAGAAACCAAAAAATGAGGGTGGTTTTATTTTTTTTAATCAGCATTTTTTGTTTGTTTTGTTTTACTTTTTATAGTCCCACCCCTACCCCGAGATGGCTCCTTCATCTGTCTGTTCATTGTTTACTTGTCTTCTTTTTAGAAGGCACTGGGAACCGAACCCAGGACCTCCCATGTGGGAGGCAAGTTCCCAACTGCTTGAGCCACTTCCACTACCTGCTTGTTACAGTATCTGCTGGTTGTGGTGGTTGCAGCATCTGCTGGTTGTAGCATCTGCTTGGTTGTGGAGTCTGCTGGTTGCAGTGTCTGCTCATGTGGCATCTGCTCATCATTTTTAGAGACACTGGGAACCAAACCTGGGACCTCCCATGTGGGAGGCAAGTGCCCAATTGTTTGAGCCACATCTGCTCCCAAGGATGATTTAAAATCTTCACAGACTAACAAAAATTGAGAAAGTCTGTTACCAAAACATCAGATTTACAAGAGATACTAAAGGGAGTTCTGCAGCCTGAAAAGAAAACACAAGGGTGAGAAACTTGGAGAAGAGTGTAGAAATTAAGGGGGGATAAAATATATTAGTCAGGGCTCTTTATATTGCAGAGAACAATGGAAAATCCAAATTACTGGCCAATCAAATCTATTACCATTAACACTGTTAATACTTACTAGAATAATTATGAACATGAAAAGTGAGTAGGAATCCACTCACCCTTCCCATGCCAAAAATGCCCATAGCTACTCCCAAAGACAACATTCCTTAAAGGAAGATTATTGGACACAAATTTTATATTACATTTTAGAATAACAAATTTTGCAAAGTATACTAATTAACATCTTATGGAACAGTAGCGGTCCCTGGACAGAGTCTGGGGCACTCTCCTTTCCCTTTCTTACTAATCCCAGACACTACTGTTTGATTTCGTCTCATTTCATTCCTTTATCTCTGCAGGGAGAAGTAAGAAAATTTTGAGCCTATTTACATTCTTTATTTCAGTCCTTTGGTAGGAGCATATTATATAACCCCAAACAATTGTAACAACAGCATTATTATTCTGTTTGCCTGAGAAATTACACAGGAGCCCAACAAATTTGGATCAATCCAATTCTTGATTAACCCACTTCTTGCTAATGTTGTTAAAGTCTAGTTTTGTTGTTATTGATTAAGGTGGTGATGAAAAATAATTTTTTAGAGCAATCGTTTTCAACCAAGCTGCAGTGGGAGCAGAGGTTTTGTTCCCTCTGAGAGCAGAAGGGAGGGGGATTGTTTGCACACCTTACTTCTTCCATGCCCTTCCATCAAGGAATACATTTAGGGATTATAATGGTAGGAATCTCTCTCCCCGTCAACATTTTTTATGGAAAAGAAATCTTTGAACACGTTAGTAGCCACTGAATACATGTCCATATTTCAAGCCTTGATGAGTATTTTTTTGTCTTCATTATTTCCTTTTTACTTTGTTCCTTTGTAGACCTGGCCAGAGAACTGTGGATGACCTAGAGATTATCTATGAAGAGCTCCTTCACATTAAAGCCTTATCCCATCTTTCTACCACAGTAAGTAGTCTCTCATTTGAGCATGGTCAGGGGATCTTGGAGTTAAGTGAAACAGTTAGACTTGGAGGAAAGTATTGTGGTATCCTGATGGGGTGCAGGGGCTCAGTCCAGGAGTGTATGCATTCTACCTCATACCCCTACTCCCTCTCCTGAGACACTAGAGAAGTTGTTTTACTCAAGAACAATCCCAGAAATGAAATCAAATATTGTCTCATTATTTGTAGTTCCCCATTGTCCCTAAATTCCAAGGCAGTTCCGGTACGAATAAGATTAGAATATACGTTTCATCCTTCCAAAGATAAATCTTGGGACTTTCACACTCAGACAAGAGAGAACAAAAAAGAGCCAGGCCCTAAGTGGGGCTTTGAACCCCTCTCATGATGAATAGAATCAGAGGGAGGAAGGGGAGAAGTCAAGGTGACCTGTCCTGCCCAAGCGCCCAGTTCTACCCAGGCTTGCTTGCCTGTGAGGAAGGAAAAAGAAAGCTCAAGAGAGCATCGCTCAGGGAAACGGACTTTGGCCCAGTGGTTAGGGCGTCCGTCTACCACATGGGAGGTCCGCTGTTCAAGCCCCGGGCCTCCTTGACCCGTGTGCAGCTGGCCCATGCGCAGTGCTGATGCGGGCAAGGAGTTCCCTGCCACGCAGGGGTGTCCCCCGCGTAGGGGAGCCCCACGCGCAAGGAGTGCACCCATAAGGAGAGCCGCCCAGCTCGAAGGAGGGAGCAGCCTGCCGAGGAATGGCGCCGCCCACACTTCCCTTGCCGCTGACGACAACAGAAGCGGACAGAGAAACAAGACACAGAAAACAGACAACCAGGGGAGGGGAATTAAATAAATAAAAATAAATCTTTAAAAAAAAAAAAGAGAGCATCGCTCAGACAAGTTAGGGCCCAACAGCACTGCCCACTAAATACGGCTCATTAACTGTCTCTGACTCTCAGCTTTCCTCGTGAGGTATTTAGTAGGGCAGTGGACAGAGGTTTGAGCTTCTGAATTGGCAGAAATGCCTCCTCCCATAGTAATGTGATTTCTAGGCACCACAGGTCTCCTGTAGCTAAAAATTCAACAAGAAAAATAATAATAACAAATTCAACTTTCACAGCTTGTATGATGAGACCCCTAAACCATAGCTGCATTCCTCATTTGTCTTTCATTCCCAGCTCGTTAAAGGTGATTTTGCTCTCACATGGGGCAAAGCCTGCCGGTCTCTGCACTTGGGGGTAAGGTTCAGGTCTCTGCTGTGAGTAGCAAGGCCTTTCCTGAACCACAAGCAGGACTCCAGTCTCTTAGCCCCCAATGTGGACAGGGCTGCCTTCACATTCCTCCCACCCCTGCACTCCTGGGGGGCCAGAAGCTGCCCACCTTCATGGAGTTCCAGGGGAGGTCTGGCCCAGCCTCCCCTCCTGCCCCACCACTGCCCTTGTCAGGCTCACTCTTTCTATGGTGGGGTGAGTCTGGTAGCTGGAGCCCTCACCCAGGGAGCTCCACAGAGCTCATGCTCTAGAGGGAAGTGAAGGACACCAGGTACCTAGCATGTCCCTGTTCTCATTTCCCCAGTGCGGGTGCAACAGAAGGTATTGTAGGTCATCTCCACTCTCTACCTCAAGCCCAGGTACCTGGCCCTGTAGGAGATTCTCCGGATTTTAGGGAGATAGAGCCATTATTTGGGGGACCATAATTTGGCTTAAAAATATTTCTTTAGCTATCTAGGAATGCAAATCTCCTCACATCTTTAAGCAAAACTATTCAACTTCAGGACATTGAATTTTCCAGCATGTTTTTGCAGTGATGCACTATGCGTGCTACAGGGGTAAGTCTCTAGTAGCAACACAGTCACGTGATTTTGTAGGTGATCTCACCTTCTCACCCAAGACAAAAGGTAGGCAGGGAAATTAGCTAGTTAATACATGTGAAAGCATGCCCCCGATGGAATGGAGGAGAGTATGGGCCATGATGTGGACCATTGTCTATGAGGTGCAGAGGTGCCCAAAGATGTACTTACCAAATCCAATGGATGTGTCATGATGATGGGAACGAGTGTTGTTGAGGGGGGGGGAGAGGGGGGCTGGGGGGGTGGGGTTGAATGGGACCTCACATATATATTTTTAATGTAATATTATTACAAAGTCAATAAAAATAAAAAATAAAATAAAAAAAAAAAGCGGGAAACGGACTTTGGCCCAGTGGTTAGGGCGTCCGTCTACCATATGGGAGGTCCGCGGTTCAAACCCCGGGCCTCCTCGACCCGTGTGGAGCTGGCCATGCGCAGTGCTGATGCGCGCAAGGAGTGCCGTGCCACGCAAGGGTGTCCCCCGCGTGGGGGAGCCCCACGCGCAAGGAGTGCGCCCGTGAGGAGAGCCGCCCAGCGTGAAAGAAAGTGTAGCTGCCCAGGAATGGCGCCGCCCACACTTCCTGTGCCGCTGATGACAACAGAAGCGGACAAAGAAACAAAAGCAGACAAAGAAACAAGACTCAACAAATAGACACCAAGAACAGACAACCAGGGGAGGGGGGGAAATTAAATAAATAAATAAATCTTTAAAAAAAAAAAAAAAAAAAAAAAGCATGCCCCCGACAGTCTCTAAGGAGGTTATCTTGTATGAAGTAGCTTACAAAGTATGTTTGTGTGAGCTTTAAGAATCTAGCGGCAAATCTAGTTAAAGTGAGTCTAGTCAGAGTAACAGCAAGCAAAGTGAGAGCTGCTCGTGTGTTAAGCAAGTGTACAATTAGCATTATGCCCCAGAAAGAGTACAAGTCCCATTCCCCCCACCCCCAAATCTGGCATTTCAGTATCCTCTCTCTTTTTCTTCTAGGTGAAGCGAGAGTTAGCAGGTGTTCTCATTTTTGAGTCCCATGCCAAGGGAGGAACCGTGTGTAAGTTGAAGCTCTAATTGAACGTGGTGACTGGCTGGCACCCCTCGCAAGCCTATGCCATGAAAAGCCTGGCTGCAAATGCTCCCTTTCCTTGGACCGAGTCTAACTTGGCAGGATGTCATGTGGCACTTTTGTTTTTCTGGACCTGTGATTATTTCCACCAAGTGTCAGTTATTCTGAAAGATGGCATTTTGTAGTACTAGCGTGTGTTGTGGTTGCCAGCCTGACAGTTTTTGCTTGCTCCTTACCCTGCTGGCTCCAGGAGCTTTGAGGTCCAAGACAGTGTTCAAAGAGAGTGGGAGGAAGTCGCAGCTTTTCAGGCAGGGCGCAGGGCAGCACAGTGCCTTTTCACAGTTTTCTCAGTTCAATTTGTGGCTTTAGAAGAACTAATCTAGCTCCTGAGACAGCTAGTTAGAATACATAAACGGTCCTGCTCTCTTTGTCCTCTTGAGCTTCCACTACAATATTCACGCCAGAAGGAATTTCAATATCCCTAATACTGATGCCGATTCTCTCCAGAAAACAAGACAGAGTTTAGTTTAGTGTTTAGTGCTGGCCTTTCCCATGAATATTACAAAATCCTTAAAGAACAGATTTAGTGGTCTAATGATAATAAGGTCAGGAGATGCAGCCTTCTCTAGTCTCCTTTAGACTCTTACGATACATTAGCACACAAAAGGGTCTCAGAAATTCTACTGTAAAGAGAAAAATGTTCACTGTATTTAAGCTGACACTTTCTAAACCTAGTGGAGCACAGAACACTTTTTTTAATGGAACGCCCATTAACTTTTCAAAAAACATGCTTTAGAAAACCCTGTTCTTTCTTCAGGCTCAGTTGATTTAGTCAAATAAACAAGGAACCTGAATTGTATAAGCAAAGAGTTTTAAAAATTATGTTTCAAAATGCTTTATTTTCAGCCATCAAAAATGGTATTTCTAAGAGTGAGATTTATTTTAATGTAAGTGTTATTCCTTTAAATTGTAAAGGCTCACTTAAAAAATTTTGGTTGCTGATGACTTCTATCGCCTTTTATTTTTTTCATTCACTTTACTGTGAGATATTTAAATATTTCAAAGAAAAAATAGAGATATTACAAACACCTTTAAATCTGGCTTTCTCAAATACCAACATTAGGTCATATTTTTAGAGAATTAAACTCTGCAGATATAATTGAAGGCCCCTGTATTTCTTCTTGAATCCCATTCTTTTCCTTCCCTCTTCATAGTTACTCCTACCTGAATTTTAGTGGTTATTATTCAACAGCTCCCCCCCCTTTTTTTTTACTATATAGGTATGTATCCATAAACAGTAGCTAGTGCTGATTTACCTGTTTTCAAAATTCACATTATTAGTCAGATAGTTTAAAAACTATGTTTGATAGCATAGTGAGTTTTGAAGAATTCTGGGAAAAGTGTATGACTTTAAGAAGTGGATTTCTGGTAAATTGATATCTGTAAAAATATACCGTTTAGGGCATAGCAAGTAATACAGTGTTTCTGTTCCTTTCATATTCTACAGAAGAGGAAAGAATAATCCACCTGAATAAGTTAGTATTTGCCAGCAATTTTTTTCCTTTCTGTAATGAATGTATATAATTCTGGGGACTTAAAAAATGAATTGATAAGCTGTAATTTATATTGATTCTTGTCATACTTCTTTTCATTTTTTATCCAGTGTTTAACCAAGGAGAAGAAGGTACCTCGTGGTACATTATTCTAAAAGGATCAGTGAATGTAGTCATTTATGGCAAGGTATATATTATATATATATATGTATATATATTTTAAACGTTATGTTCCATTTACGAGTATGGCTCTAAGTATGAACAGTGCAATGAATGCTACAATTAGTTTTGCAACAACCCTGCTACCTGATGTAGAAAAAACATTGTTGCACCTCTAATCATAACTTGTCTAAAGTCTTATACTCTAAGTAGTGTTGCATTTTCCAGGACTCATCTCCTTATAGAATATAGTGTATATATATATATCTAATTTAGGGCATAGACTGTATTACTTGATATAGTTTTTTCAGTGGAATTAACCAAAAGTGAAATACCTTGGAAAGACTGAAGAATTAAAATTTAATTATACAGGGAAGCAGACTGGGGAGAGAAATAAATTTTAAAAAATAAAGCTTTAAAAAAAATGTAGTTATATAATGCTCCTCCCCACCAGCATGGGAGGACAGCCAGCTAGGTACAGTCCGTTTCTATGTGCAGTGTTTTAGGGTGGAAGAGTGCTTGTGGTGAGAGGCAGTTGGGTGTTTCCTTCATTTTAGGGATCATCCTTATTGAATGTTCTCTTATCTCCAGGGTGTGGTCTGCACTCTCCACGAGGGAGATGACTTTGGCAAGTTAGCACTAGTGAATGATGCCCCACGAGCTGCCTCTATCGTCTTGCGAGAAGATAATTGCCATTTCTTAAGAGTAGACAAGGAGGACTTCAACCGGATCCTGAGGGTGAGTCCAAGGCCAAGAGGGGCTAAGGGAAACACCACCATTTTTCCTTTTGCCAACTGAGTGAGGATGTGAGTGTGGTGTTAATAAAACCATATTGTGATTAACGGATGTTCTAAGAACAAAGGACCTTTGTTATAAAATTGACCTGTTCCTTGCTCTAGTGTGCATTCTGGGACTGAAAGGTGAAGTTCCAGTGAAGCTGCAAATGTGGGAGGCTCTGCTGGACCCAATACTTTTGCACATACCTGTTCTGGTCCATATCAAACTGAAGATAAATAGGGCTTCCTCTGGCAAATGTCAAAGGAGGAGAAGTTTTGTGTTCTTCCTCCGCCTGGTCTCCAAATCAGTGGCAGCCGCCCTCTGCCCCGTTTCTCTCCATATCTTATGGAAAGACTCTGAGTCTCCACCTCCTCTCTCTTCCCAAATCTAAACCTTTCTCAGGTGATCATATACTCTCTTTGATTTGCTGAGTGATTGCATTTTAATGGGAATTAATTTATTTCAATCATGTTTATTTCAACCAAGTGTTTACATTTTAACTGCTTTATTTCAAATTGTTTCATACTAAAGGAATTTCTGGCATCAGCAAATAGGTGAAAAATAGAGTGATAGAGACAGCCGGTGAAATTGCACTTAGAGTTGACTCTGAAGATGAGCCTAATTTATGGTGAAGATATCTGTGAGACTGGGTGATGTTCACAAGAAGTGATCCTTAGTCCCTTGGGAGATATAATTCAGTTTGACTAGTAGAAGCCCGGTTGAGGACTACTGAGGGTGACAGCAATGTCTCATGACCCCCCGCCTTTCAGGTGGCCAGCAGTCCTTCCCACCCTAGCCTGAGTTACCCAGAGAAACCATTCTCTTAGATTCTCTCTTGCTCCCTTCTCTTCCCTGCTTACTCATAGAGCAGGCTCCCCTCTTGCCTTCTCCCAGCCTTAGCTTAGCATCTTTTCCTACCCTACCCTGAAGTCCTAAGTGCAGATTCTATGTCTTCTTGTATGGTTGGCATTATTTAATGATGATTTACAATGTAATGCTTTTTTCCTTATTCCTTATGTATGAATAATTATCCTTACATGACCATAAGTATTTGACTTTGGTTACAAAATTTCTCCCAACAAAGTTTGTCTTAAGAATGCTTTCTCGTAATGCAAAGGAAGTTAAGTTGAATTTTATAACACTGCGTAGTACAGAAAAGAAGTACCACCTGACATTTGACTTAGTTCTTATCTAATATCTTTTAAAATGGAGACCAAAAGAAAGCACATTAAAAAATTTTAACTAATTATTTAAAATGACATTCAAATGTAGAGATGAACTTTCCTAACTCTTTGAAGTTTGCACACAGAGTTCATACCCAGCCAAGAAATTCTTGGAAAGAATCAGATTTGGACCATTATCATTGATGTAATTTATAAAAGCATTCAAAATAATGGAAAAATATTTTTAGTACAATTGACAATGAAACTGATTGTAATCTTAAATAGAGTCTTTTCATTAGAGAGAAAAAGAAACACTCCTAAGGAAATGAAATACACTCAGAAGAATATCAGGCTGAAAAAACTTTGCTGAAGCTGAGTTCTGTTTACCACATATTTTTACTAGCAAAAAATAAATAAATGTACTTGCTTTCCTACCTACCCTCTCCCAAAGGTTTCTTTGAGCACAACCATGCTCTACTCTGCTATTTTTCTGAATCTGGGATAAAAGAGTTTTTAAAACACATGCTTCGAACCTCATCTTGTCCCATCTCTGACCTTTCCAGCCCTTGACTTTGAAAATGACTTAATTTGTAGATGCAACAATTAGCATCACAAGTGCAAATGAGTTTCTGAAGCATTTGAAATTTCTTGCATTGTCTGAATAAATGGCAGCATCTGTATGTGGTGTAATTTGTATTTGCAGGACGTGGAGGCGAATACAGTCAGACTTAAAGAACATGACCAAGATGTCCTGGTGCTGGAGAAGGTCCCAGCAGGGAACAGAGCCTCTAATCAAGGAAACTCACAGCCTCAGCAAAAGTACGTTTGCATCCAACTCTGTAATTGCCAGACTATGATTAACCTTTTCACATGGTATCATCATTTCTACAATAGCAAGTTCTCCTCTTTTGTGGAAGACAGCAGTGTGTGTAACTTTTTTCCTCTCTGGTGACTAGTCACACATCTTGTGGAGCATAATGTATCCATTTCTGGCACTGTGTTGAGCCTGGTCCTGCCTAGAGTATTTTTCAGAAGACTATTCCCCTCTTGTAAAAACCTCGCTCTGTACATAGTGTTCTCCTATAACAGCTTTGACAGAGAAGGGGTGTAAGAGAACAATGGAGGTAGGAATTCCAGTCAATTCAAAGGAGACCCTAGGTGATGAGAACCTTTGGTATTTGAATTTTATAGGTAGGATTTCTCAGTAAATTTCGAATTTAAGAAGGTCTATTTATTGCAGCCCAGAAGCCTCATTCCTGCTAATGACACAGGGGTATTTGCTGTACATTGCTAGGCCTTCTGTTCAACTTGAGCCCCTTATAGCATATCTGTGTTCAGTCCTATGTAACTGCAATTCCTATGTAAGACTTTTGCTTCAACTTCCTATGTAAGACTTTTTCATCAGATGCACCAATGTTTGAATGATAAGACAGGAGAATTAGGAAATGTGACTCTAAGAAACTGTAGAAAACTGCAGACAATGGTTTTTAAAAATAAAGATTAATTTAAATCTTAGAAAAATAAAAACACTAATTCTGTAGCTAAAGAATTGTCATCAGATAATGATATGTTGAAAAAGAATGCATCCCAAGTAATTTCCCTTTGTTTGCCAAGTAAATGGGGGTGGTTCCCTTTATCAGGACATTTGCCATTACTGATGAATTTTTATTGTTTAGACTGAAAGTCTAAGGTTCAAATATTTTACTCTGAATAAATCAACATATTTGCAAAGAAGGAGGGAAAGAATATATTATTGACTATCTATTACATATTTTGCATATTTTATTTCAAACTTTGGAAAGGATTTACAACCCCTTTGGAAAAATATAGGCTCGGAGATGCAAATTATTTGCCCAAGGTCATGGAGCTTGTAATGAACAGAGCTTGAATTCAAGTCCAGCTTGACCAACTCCTATGCGGTGCTCCTTCAGTCTCTCAGCTTACTATAGCAAAATATAGTATGTTAATATTATATCTTTCAACACTATCTAGTAAATATTGCAAACCAATGTATTTCAAAAGGGCTAACATAAAATGGACTATAGAAAAAAACTATCATTCAAACATGTAAAATTACCATCTACATTTCTTTAAATTTCTTTATTCTTTTATTTACTAATATCCGTTCTTGAAACTTGCCTAAATGTTTTTGTAAGACTTGCCTTTCCATCCCTTAGATGAGGATAAGCCAGAAAACATTTTTTATTTGTCAGTCAGGGCTACTCCCAATGATTTTCTTTAGTGCCCTTAAATATAACTAGACCATTATATAGTGTAATCTGCATTCTTTAGTAATATCTAAGATGTCTCAGGAAGATTTTGCTAACTGAAAAAGTAAGATCCTGAAAATTCTTCTTCACATTGAAACATTTGAGCAGTAGGCCCCTGGAATTCCCCTCCTTCCCTTCTGCATATCCCTGGGGAACAGTCAAAAGCATTTGCTTGTTACAACATCTTCTTTTCAGATTGTCCTTCAAATATATATTTTTATGAAATCAAACTAAAGGAAACAGAAAAGGAAAGACCACATGTATTAAATTTATTGTAGGCCTGTATCTGATTTCTGTTATATCTCCATATTTGAAAACCAATTTTCTTATATAATTTTAAAAACATGCACATTTTCACAGTAACCCATTTAACAAATACCAGTGAGTACAAAATAATGCACCAAGTAGAATCAGTTCCCTGAGAATGAAAAGCCATTCTCTCAAGAGTTCATTTTGGGGAAGTGAATATGGCTCAACTGATAGTGTCTGCTTACCATATAGGAGGTTCAGGGTTCGAACCCAGGGCCTCCTGGTTTGTGTGGTGAGCTGGCCTATGCTCAGTGCTGCCACGCGCAAGGAGTGCCATGCCATGCAGGGGTATCCCCGGTGCAGGGGAGCCCCACATGCAAGGAGTGTATCCCGCAAGGAGAGCTGCCCCATGTGAAAAAAGCCCACGCAGGAGTGGCACTGCACACACAGACAGCTGACACAGCAAGATGATGCAACAAAAAGAGACACAGATTCCCAGTGCCTCCAAGAATGCACACGGACATAGAAGAACACACAGCGAATGGACATAAGAAAGTAGACAATGGGGGAGGGGAAAGAAAGAAATAAAATTTAAAAAAAAAAGAGTTCATTTGCATGTTGAGTTTCTCCAAGTCAGACTAGAGTTGAAAATGTTGTGTATCCATATAAGTGAATTTTGGACTGATGTTCCTGACAACTTTGATAACATGGCAATAGCTATGTCTTTGGATGGAGATAAAATGTAGGAACCTTTAGGACCTTTATCCACTGAGAAATTGTTCTTTTGAACTCAAGGAAGGTTGCCACATTCATTCTGATAATAATATTATTTTTCAATTAACTTTTCCCATGAGAAATCCAGTTTATGTGTACATTTTTAACTTTCAAACCACCTGTCTCTGCTCAAGTCACTCAATTCTGAGTGTGATATTAAAAATGCCGACAACAAGACAGTTTTTCTCCTGGTGAATATACTGTATGGAGCCTTCAAACATTTGCCATTTTGGTTATCTTTCTGCTCTGTGGTTACATGAATTTAGTAAGAAAGAAAGAATTTGAAATGACTGCTCCTGTTTTAGTTGGTGTTCCTTTTCCCTTACACTATCAGTTACCCCATTGCTCAACTCTGTCCTGTTTGCAAAAACATAGTCTCTTTCAGCCCCCCACACTCTGCACTTCTCTTAAAGTGCACATAGACGTGTTCTCATTTCAAAATAAAAAAAGAAGTGTCCTCGTGTTTAAACCTGATGTTGAGAGAAGATTTTCTGTCCCAGGTTATATAATATCTTTTCTTTAGAGGAAGTTTTTCAGTATCAGGGAGTGTTTCCTATAGAACAAACTCCCTGTAACTAGAACTAGTCTCCATCTGGAGGACATTGCTACACAGGCAGAGCAGTTGAGTGAAACACACTGAAGAGTTTGTCCTCATCAGTCAGACAGATGTCACTCACCTCAGAGATCTCATATTTACTTTGTGGCCTCACCTTGCTGGTTAAAGTCAATTACATGGATTTTCTACTGCTGGATTTAACTTTTTCATAATGCCGCCAGGGTTTTGTTTGTTTGCTATTTGGCGTTTTAGAGTTTTGTGGTTTTTTGCCCCAGTTTTATTATTAGCTGCATTTCCAACGCACATACCAGCTTACAGTTGGGAAAGACAGAACATTCCAGAAATAGGCAGGAAAATCCAGTGTGGGCCTGAAATTTTGCTACGAGTAACCCATATATGGATAACCTAGTTTACTGCAATTTCCCCTCACCAGCTCCTCCTGCTTGACCTGATCTGCTCTGGGATTTACATGTTCACTTTCATTCCTCTTTGGAATACTGCTGAGGTTTCTCAGCTCCCAGCCAGCGAAAGCTACTCTCCAAGAAGTTTCCTTTAGTTCCATGTAGGGGAAAAAAGAACAATCTTTTTAGTAACTACTTCAATTTTTGGTTTTTACATTATTTTCTTGTGTGACTTTGGCAAGGTATATTGCTCTCTAACCATGAGGCAAGGTATTGGCCGCAAGTTGTCAATACTTTCCCCAAGCTCTCAAATATGTGCATGTGTATAAATATATATAAACAATTTGTCCACTGTTAAAAAATTAATGACATTTTTATTTCTTACCTAGGTATACTGTGATGTCAGGAACACCTGAAAAAATTTTAGAGCATTTTCTAGAAACAATACGCCTTGAACCAGCTTTAAATGAAGCAACAGGTATACTCATACTCATAGAACAATTTTGTGTGCCCATTAAGTTCATGCATATCATTGTAAGTAAATTCTGAGTTCATCCTCAGAGTATAGCCAGTGTAGTTTTACAAGGGGCTGGTGTGTATTAGTATTAGGACAGCATCCCAATGTGACCCAGACAGGGGGAGCTTCTTCTCACTCTCCTCTGCCCTCTCCAATCCTGGCTATCTTTATAGATCACTTAGTGTCCTTCACACATATTAGGAGTAACTTCCATAAGCATCTCTTAAGTTATCATTCATTTATTTGTTTTTGGAAACAAAACTGAATTAATTAGCTTGCCTGGGAAGGGAGAGCCGAATCAAGTGCAAGTTCAGCCGGTGTCTCTGTAGTGCTCGTAAGGACTAGATATGGGCAAGAGGGAGGCAGTACTCCAAGCACGGTGAGCTGCTGAGGTCAGCTCCTTGGTTGGCTTCAGAGGCCAAGTGTAACCTCTTCTGTGCAAATGGTCACTGCACTGGTTCACTTCTCAAAAGTGTAGGTTCCCTTCTCAAAGACGCCCAGGCTGGGCTATATACAGGCTTGGTGTCACTCGGCTGGTAAATGTGATGGGTTTGCTTTAAGTTTGGTGAAATCTTCAACAGGATCAGCAGCATATTAGTACAGCCAGGTGCTTCGACCTTCCATAAGCATCTGTTGGGTTATAAATTAAATCCTTCCTCTTTCCATGAAGGATTTGAAGCTACCTACATAAAAGGCATAACCTTGCTCCGTTTGGGGATAAATGGTTCTCTCTATGGTTGTTGATTCTTGGGCTGACCCCCAGACTGTAACTAAACACCACAGTGAACTGGTCTTGTTAACCAAGATGCAGAGGTTTAATCAAGACAAACTCAGTAGTCAGGGTTATGGTCTCATTCCCTACATTGGGTCCCATCTTGTATATAACTTTGAAACAACCCACAGTCAATTTTGTAAAAAATTCTACTCTATTTCTCTGTCTCCTAGAATAAAGTCATGAATGGGTTAATATTTAAAGTATGCTGAGCTCTGGAGAAGAACATTTCTCATAAAAGGTCAGAAATGTATTTCAGAAACAACGGTAGTCAAAGTCCATTGATCTTTGCAATATGCAAAGATCATATTGTTATTATTATTATATATCTCCTAAAAGTATTTGACCACTGATTCACTTCTTATCACCTCTTCCAGTTTTTCTTTTTTTTAAATTATTATTGCCTTTTTTAAAAGGATAGATTAATCACACAGTTTTTCTTTTTGTAAACAGATTATCTGAGGTGTTTTTTACATACAAGCCAGAGGGATTTCCAGTTCAATATTTGTTGACTATGTTTTTGGGCAATCACTAATCCAGATGCTTTGGGCCAGCCAATGTTTATAAGAAAAGACCCCTCCCTCCCCATCTTTAGGAAGCTTGTAGTTGGCTAAAGGAAATAGAGAATGTGCACATAACTCTAACAAAAGCAGATTGTTTGTTCTGGAGCACTGACTGGTCGAGGCGACCAGGAAAAGTATCATGGAGAACATAGCCTTTGAAGTGGCTCTGAAGGGAGACTGGTAAAGGTAACTAGAGCTTGAGGACAAAGACTTCCATACTGAGGGAGAACAGTAGTACTGACCTAGAAACAGAAAAGGAAGAGCAGGTGGTCTGGTTTTCCTGGACTATTGATGACATAAGTGGGAGAAGGAAGATAAGAATTTGGAGTACAGATCTTGGTGGGTCCTAAAGGCAAAGCTAAGCACTGAGGAGTGGTCGGTGTCTGGGTGGAAGGAGAATGTGATGAGAGCTGTGCATTGAAGATGGAGAAACCCTTGAGGGACCACTTAGCTGGGGATAGCTTCCAAGAGGCATCTGTAACCTCAAATAAGCCAAATTTCTAGGACCATAGGTCAGGAAAAATGTAGCAGAATACCCCCTTCACCCCCCAATTAACTGTTTGCTTAAAACTTGTGATTGCATAATACAATCCCTTCTCTAAACTGAATATTGACTCAAAAGGCAGTTTCTGGTACATTTGAGACTATGGCATCTAAAAAAAGATATGTAAGATTTTGACTACCTGTGAAGAGCAAATATAACCTACCTTTTTAGGTCATCTCTAAAAAAATGGTGGGTACTGGATTTATTGCTTCTTAAGCAACAAAAAATGAGGCCTAGAAATCAGAGTATTCTGTGGATGGCACATGAAATGTGATTCCTAACCCTTCCATTTTTTTGTTGTTGGTGGTGGTGGTAACTAGATTAACTTCTTAATTTATATCAGACTTCATTCCCTGCAGTTTTTCTGATTGGTTTTCTTACAAGTAACGTGTTTAGCCTTGCAGAAAAAGAATAAATCTGTTTCTTTGTCATGAATAAAAAATAATAATATGCCCATCACCATTCTGGACACTAAAAATAATCCTAGTGCAGGTCCATGAAACCCCTAGATACAATGGAGTGGTATACTCTTGGCATTTATAGATTGAATATAAATGGAGAAATGACAAAATTGACTGTGAAACTTGTTCACATCATAGAAGTACACACACCTGGATTGACCGTGCATTCTCTCAATTTACCAAAGCATCTATTTTCTGCTTAAGAACTATTGGTTTCCTAGCCTTTTCACTTCTGTGACTAGTATTTATAGTTGAATGACTGGGGAAATCATTTTTAATAAGAAAGAATTTTTTAAAAATCAGTTCCTGAGGGTTCCCGCATGTGATAGAGAAAAAGAAAGGCACACTGAAATGTGGGTGCTGGGTGGTTGTCTATACTAAGTAAGGCTCTCCAGTCTTACAACAACCAAGTCAAATCTGTCCTTTACCAAATTTAAACTATGGCATAGCTCAGGGCTTCTGAGTGGGTAATAAATATCACTTCACCTATTCTCAGAAAACATACAAAACATAAGCATGAGTATAGACATTGAATTTGGGAAAGCCAAAATCCTTTTTGCTAATGAAAAAAGTTCTATATAGCTTCTATTTTGTGCCTTCTTTTCTGGCTCAGTATGATGGGACTGGAACCACCAGTAACAGTTTGGATTATACTCATCCCTTATATATAAATGAGTATAATGGTTAAACCTTTAGTCAGTGACTCACAATTTTCCAATGTTAATTGAAAACATGGATGTTGGAAATCGAATTCAAATAGGATTTGTTTATAGCTCACCATTTCCTATTTGAAAAGTTATGCAAGTTTCATAAATCTTAGCTGGAATAGTTCTTTTTTTTTAATTGAACATTCCCATAACATCTTAGAATACAAGTTTCAGTGGGCATATTCCTAAAGCTTTTGTCTTCAAAATCACTACTTCTGTCTTTGGGCAATTCAAATTTGTCCTTATGTGCCTCTAATGTATTTTTAACTCATCTATCATGTCTCTCATTCCCATAATGTCTGTTACTTTCCTTTACAGACTTTCAAATTGTTTTTTATGCTCTTCCAGTGTCTTCTTAATATCCTTTATCTCTTTAGGCATATTTTCTCTCAATTCTTTAAATTGATTTGAGAGAGTTGTGTGATTATCATTGATTAATTGTCTTAAATCCTGTATCTCTTCAGGATATTTGGTTTGTTCCTTTGGTTGGGCCATCCCTTCTGTTTCCTAGTATGGCTTGTAATTTTTTGCTTATGTCTAAGCATCTGAATATATTAGTGAATTTACTCTGATGGTCACTTTCTATCTCTTGCCTATTGTTAATACTTTTTTCACAGCTCTTCTTTGATATTTGGTTCAACTTATCCTAAGTCTTTAAAATTTCCCAGCTTAAGTTATCAAAATCATGCCAGGGACTCACTGATGAGGCACAGGTTTTCTCCCAGAAGTTAGAGAACAGTGAGACCCAATTGCAGTTTTTGTCCATGCAATTTCCAGACTAGCCAGCAGAGGTGCTCATTGGCACACCTTTCTGTGGAGGTATCTCTCAGTTTTCCTTTGTCTTGGTCTGGCTGGAGCCTATTGCTGGTCAAATTCATTGAAGAAAAGAGCTCCCCAACTCCTCCTCCCTTTTCCACTCTAACAGCTGACAGGGAGGAAGACATCTGCTCCCCTCTTAGTGAGCTGCAAAGAGCCAGAGGTTTTATCCTGCTTAATATGTAGGGAGTGGGGGAGAGGAGCCCTTCTCTGGTAGCCTGGAGGTTTAGTAACTCACAGTTTGTTGTTTCGGGTTCTTCATTTTTCTGCCCCTCATCCTCCTGGGAATTGTGAAGCACTATCCTGGTCTCCTGACCCACAAAGCAGGGCCCCCGGCAGCTTTTGGCTCTTTCTCCATTGTTTTTGTGAGAGAGCTGAGCCTTGTTTGCCTAATTCAATGCCATCTTCCCACAATCCCCAGTAAACCTTTTAAAATCATATTCCTAAAGCTTTGGATCTGTCTACATGTGCTTTCCCATCAGGGCTGACTAGATAGAGTTGTCTTTTTAAAATTCAATGATGAAGCAAAAGAGGTTTATCTTTGGGACTTGCCTTATTTGTTTTGCCATCCCTTTGCTAACTTATCTACAAAATGGCTTCAAATACAGAACATTCATCATTTTAGTCTACTGGATAGCTTTTGCTTTGATCCAGTTGCAGTTCACAGCATTTATTTTGTCCTCTTTTGCTGCTTTTCTTTTCCTCATCTATTCTCTGCTCTTATACCCCTTTTTAAAAAATTATCACCCCTCTCAACCCTTCATTGCTCTCTTTAGAAATAGGAGATTTAGAAAAGAGATAAAGGAAAAGAAGAAAATTGAAAAAGAAATATGGTATAAAGTAGGCAAAAAGATGACTGTGTCTTAATTCTGCATGTAGAATATTGCCCATGGGTGGATCTTTAATTATTAAAATATAACTTTTGGCTAAGGTGACTGATAGCCATTTGTACAAGGCTGTCTCCTTTTAAAATGTTATACTTTTTGTCCATTGTTCTAAGAAATTGGGTTTTGATCTCAGGCTCTGTCAACATTATTATTTTATATGCATGTACAGTAAAATTACACCCCAAACCAACTTATTAGATCCCTTAGCCAAGAACAAATGAATAGATTCTCTTGCTTTCCTAAGGATTTTTACAAGGACCTAATTTTCTTTCTGCTGTTCTCTTTTTCCCCTCCTCCAGATTCTGTTTTAAATGACTTTGTTATGATGCACTGTGTTTTTATGCCAAATACCCAGCTTTGCCCAGCTCTGGTGGCCCAATATCCTTTTGTTATGAAAGTCTCTATTCTCTTGAAGACATCCCACATAAAAGACATATGTGGCCATTATCTCATCTCATCCTCTGAAGGTAAGTCTTGGCCCAGGTAAAATTGTGCTTTAGATCCATGCCAAACTCTGAAATCCAGCACATTCCCCCACATAGACTCCAGCTCTTGTCAGCATAAGTCTTCTGTGCCAGGTTTGATGATCTCCTCAATACGTGTGTAAAGAAATGTGAACCAGTTTAGCCCCAAGAAGATGATGCTGTTAAGGAGTTTATTTGTCTGGGAGGTAGATTAGAAAAGCTGATGGAGAAGAATCTAGGTGTATTATTTAAGAATGGTGCCCTGACCTTGGAGTTAGAATTTGTGGCTCCAAAAGAAGAATACCTGGCAGGATGGGCCATGGTCTGCTTTTTTTAAAAAAAGATTTATTTATTTATTTATTTATTTATTTATTTATTTATTTATTTATTTATTTATTTATTTATCTCCCCTTGCCCACTCTGCCCCCGTTGTCTATACTCTGTGTCTATTTGCTGCGTCTTCTTTGTCCGCTTCTGTTGTTGTCAGCGGCACGGGAATCTGTGTTTCTTTTTGTTGCGTGTCCGTGTGAGTGGTGCCATTCTTAGGTAGGCTGCACTTTCTTTCGCTCTGGGCAGCTCTCCTTACAGAGTGCACTCCTTGCGCATGGGGCTCCCCTACATGGGGGACACCCCTGCGTGGCAGGACACTCCTTGCGTGCATCAGCACTGTGCATGGGCCAGCTCCACACATGTCAAGGAGGCCCAGTGTTTGAACGCGGACCTCCCATGTGGAAGATGGATGCCCTAACCACTGGGCCAAGTCTGCTTCCCATGGTCTGCTTTTATGCTTGCTCTAAACAGCCAGTATTAATCAGATTGTTAACCTGTTAAAAGAGATAGAAGTTCTTTATCCTGTCCTCCAGATACTGAATTTTTTTTTGTTCCTATATTTTATTACTACTATATTGACTTAAAACAAAGAAACAAAACTTGAAATTCTAAAACCATTTCCTCTAGGCAGCTTGAGGACTGAGTTTGTTTGAGGTGGCTTTTTAATAGTGTATTGAATTGACCAATTGATGTTCAGTGTCTGGCACAGAGTGAACATTATGGAAGCTGAAATAAAAGAAATGAATGTCATTAGTGAGTTATACCTTTAACTTTAGGTGGCATTTGAAAGGATATTTTTCCAATTCTACTTTATTTTCTTCTATACTAGAAACAAAAACTTCAAACCCAAATCATTTTGGCTTTTTGAGCAGCTAAATACATTGAAGGAGAATAGTTCTTTCTTTTTTATGAGCAATCCAATCAATGTTAGCATGTTTCAGTTTTTAAGAATTATAATTGCTCTCCCTGATTCTCATTTTCTTGTTCACCCATAATTCTCTTTAAAGTCAACAGAATGTGTGAGGAGAGGAGATTTGAGTTGAAGTGTTACTTAGTGGGAGCTGCAACAGTGAGATTTGGGTGTTTATTTGCCTGGAAACTAGCTTTCCAAGTAATGACAGCTTAATGAGACTTACTTATAATATATATTCTTCCTGGTGCATAGTCAATTTTTCTCGAGTAAAATTAACACATTCAGAATCTCTCTGTGCTCTTTTAACTCCATACATGGTAATCATTATTAGGCCTTTTGGATTTGTTGGAAGAAAAATAAAAACCACCACTGAATTTAGACTTACTTTTTTTTTCAACAATTAGCACATTGATAAGCCAAAGGCAAACCCAAAACCAAATAAGATGAGTGAGAGTAAAGTGGGCAGAGTCATATCATGTTTACAACTCAAAGCCCCACACCCTGAGCTTGTATGCTGCAAATTCTGATTTCTTCATTTATTAACATGTTCTCCTTCAGAGTTAGTTGAGAACATCTAGGTCACTGACCTCCGCTTTTAAAATATAAGTTCCTGGAGGAAAGGTCCATGTGATGCGCAGGCAGGAAGGTGAGAGTGTAATGATACTGGTGGGGAGGAAAAGTGTACAATAGAACAAGGGCCCTATGATGTCAAATCCTAACTCTTCTCCCAGCGAACCAAGGGGATCCAAGATGGCTGAGGATAATCTTCACCACTGAGTACTTTCAGATCATCTCCTTTATTTCTGCCCTGGGAGAACTTAGAGATTCTCTTCATCATTCTATTTTTAACCAGCTCTCTATGCGTCAGGCACTATACCGACAGTATCAACCTGTACTGTACCCATTTTATCCTTACCTATGTTATCTATTGGGTTAATATTAACTTTATTTTACAAGTAAGGATACTGATGAAAAAAAAGTAGTGACATGCCCAAGGCCAGTGGCAGCACCAAAATGCATCCCAGGGATTCCAAGCCTGGGATTTGTCTTTTTTTTCTCTCTCTCTTCACAACCTAATCTTTAAAAGCCTATTTATTTTAATGGTTAGTGATTCCATAAACTTAAATAAGAGTTTATAATATTTCTTGACAATATAGTGCAGGGTATGTATTTATCTATGATTCAGTTTGCTAAAACAAAGTAGACCTATTTTGTTTAAACCAAGTAAATAAAGGGCTTTGTGGAACTTTTATCTGTCTTGATGATTTGCTGAATGCATCCCTGAAGAATGTCCACTTTCAGTTTCAATAGTTTTCCAGTGTGCCAAGGTTCATTCTGTACACTCAAGGGGCCTATTTTCCATACTCAGCTGAGGAACTCAGGGATGTCACACAGGCCTTGAGGGATGTCACACAGGCCTTGAGGGATGTCACACAGGCCTTGAGGGGTACTACCTGCAGGTCTTCCCAGTGAGGAGAATAAGGAATAGGTTTGGGGCCTGTGAACTAGCCCAGCACTGTCCATTTTAACTTCCTGCAGTAATGAAAGTTTTCTTTGTCTGTGTTATATTAGTTACTGTCACTAAGGAACAAAAATTTTAATTCTATTTAATTTTAATTAGTTTAAATTGAAATAGCCACATGTGGCTGGTAGCTATGCAATTGGACAGCTCAGGTGTAATCTTTTGTTCCTGGGAATAAAACCTCAAACAAGAATTGCTGTTCTGTAATGCCTAGGGAGAGCACCCCAGGGAAACTTGGTGCACTGCTGCTGCAGGTAAGCCAAAGGAAAAGTCATGTATGTGTAAGTGCATCTATATTATGTTAAGGGCATAAGATAATATGCCAGGAGTCTTCTTCTTTATAAAGCTATGGTTTTGTGACCATAAGTAACATAAACCAACTGTGACTGCCTTAAGGAATAAAGGAATTCATCAGAAAGATATGAGGTAGCACACAGAACTGATGAGTAGAGCTTTTTCTAGAAAGGGGGCTCAGGGGGCAGGAACGAAGGACTCTGCTGTTGGAGTAAATCTCCAAAAATCATGGGCCCTCATTCCACTCTCTGGGAATATTCACATGCTGGGAAGAAGGGCCTAGCTGGTATAGCTTGGGTCACTGCCTATATCTTGGCCAAGGGAAGGTGAAGCACTTCACTGGGAAATTTCACAGGGACCACCTGCCAAGAAGAACAGAGAAAGTAGAGAAATAGATGATAGGCAAGCAAAAACAAATGTACGTAAGCTGCTAAGGCCACACCCACAAGCCTTGATTTGGGGGCAATAGGTATGTATAGTATAAAACCAAACAACGGGGTTAACCCCGTGTTTTTCACTTAGGATATAGAGATAGTAAAATACTTAACCACTTTCTATTAGTGAGTTGCTTTGGCTGAGTGTTTTCAAAGTACTTAATATCTATGAATTCAAAGCAGCCCTATGAAGAAGTCAGAATTTTCACTGCTCTTTTTCCAAATCAATAAACCAGGATAATGAAAAATTATGATTTGCTCAGAGAAAGGTAATTACTAGTACAAAAATGATTTGAGCCCTGAGCCACTGACACCTATTTCTGTCCTTAATCCACTTTGTATGTCTCCTCCAATTTTGCTTTTAGCACAGAGAAAGATGGTAGAACTCTGTTTGACATTAATATTTCAGGCCTTTTATGTGCTAATGAAAGAGACTTTCTATTCTCTAGACACACGTGGGACATGATTTGACCTTATGAATATAAGTGCTTTATAATGAGTTTTTAAAATCATATTTGTTCCATTTCTATACTTTTCATTTGCAGTTTCTTTAATTTTTTAAAATCTGCCTTTAAAATTCAGTTCAATTTTCCTTAGTCTTAAAAAAAAATTTTTTTTAGATAAACTATATTCCTACCACCTCCCAGGGTCTATCTATTGCTATCATTTTCATGTGTATGCTTCTAGCCTTTTGTCTAATCATATATATATATACACATACACATACACTCACAAAAAAATGAGATGATTCTGTAAATAATTTTGTAGGCTTTTTAACAAAATATTATCTTAAGAATGTCTTTCTGTGCCATTAGATATTTTTCTATAACACCATTTTTCTATAGTTTTGTCATCTTTAAGAGTAAAACATTAGCATTGCAAAAAAAAAAGTCAGTTAACATAGAAAAAGAGAAGAGAGCAATATTCACCTAATATTTCACCACAGTTAATAATTTTATGAAAAAATATTCCAGAAATTATATATATGTATAATTGCATAAAAATGAAATAAAATTAGATATACTTTTTTTGTAATATGTTCTTTTTCACTTAACATTATTTTGTGGATATTTTGCAAACCTATATTTTGAAACATTTACAGCATATATATAAATACATACCCATACTCACATATATGTATAAAATTTCATCTTCTTTTTAAGACAATTCCACAAACATTTATAGAATATTTCAAATTGTCATATAGCCCTGGGCAATGAGATGATAAAGATACATGCAAATAACATAATTTTTAATGATGCATAATATTAAATGGTAGATTTGTCATAATTTATTTTCTTAGCCTCCTCCTATTGGATATGTAGATTATTTTCATGTGTTTTGTTTGGTGGTCTGAATCTCATTCTTCCATCTAAATCTTTACCCATGTATATGACAATTTCTTTAAGTTCCTAAAAATAAGCAAAGAACATATAAATTTTTAACACATTGGATGTTTGTTACCACATTGCTCTCCTAAAGTATTAATTCTGTGTTATATGATTAAACTGCCATATTTGTGGAATACAAGCATATACATATAGAGGCAGGCCTCAAATTCAATAAGTGGTAGCAACTAATTAATAACATTTTGAATAACTGTATCTTTGGTTCCAACTATTTTTGCATCATTTGCTTTATCTTTTCAATACCCATCCCCAAATGTGAGATAGAAAAGGACAGTTATATTTGTATTTCATTTTACATGTAGGAGAAATCTAGGCCCAGGGAGGCCAAACAACCACCAAAGACTCTGCACTGGCTGGTGTTTGGAAGAAGTCCACATAGCATGAATGTAGTTTTGCTTTGCAGGGGACATTGTGCTTGACTTCCAACACCCATGCCATCTCACTCAGTCAGCTGAGTCACTCCTAGTTATTGGCTGCCCTTGCCAGTGATTTGTTCTCAAATTGCAGTCTCAAGGTAGATAGGGCCAGTGAGATTCAAAGAGAGGCTCTCTGGGGCTTCCAGGTAAACAGCTTTCTCAACATTTAAGAGAGAGAACAGGAGGCCTGTGGCTCCAATTACCTGTCGCAGCCATCCTACAACCATGAGGATAACGAGCCCTAAGATGAAGCTGAAATGAGGGGTGAATCAGAACCAATGGGGTCTATGATGACATCATTAACAAGTGGACCCATTCTGAAGAGTACCCTGACAAGAGATTTTTCTCTTATGTCAACTAATATAGGTCTTTGTAATAGGGCACGTTTTTGTTGGTTAGGGAAAATTGTTACTGCAACTGAAAGAATCCTAAATGATAAATGGCTTATATTTAAATTTATAGAAATTTAAATACAGCAATAATTTTGGTCAGATATTTTCTACTGGTAGCCTACTTTTAGTTTAGTATTCAAAACTAATTGTATGCCTTGGGCATGAAAAAATATATTTAGTTTCTTGAATTAAAAAGAAAAAAATGGACTACAGATTTTTCTACTGGTTTAGCTAAACCTGCCTCTGTATGTAGTACAAATATATGTAGAGAAACAAAGTAAACACAACAGCTTCCACTATTGGAAAGGCAGTGTGTCTCATTTATTTCTCTATGACACTAACCTGGGGATGTTCTCTTTATAAGTTGATTTCAGTTCTCTGACCAGAACATTTATCAAAATTTGCTTTTCTTGCACATGAAAAATTTACAAAATAGCATCAGGCTTGTATTCTCTAGATGAAGTAAGGTATTTAGTAGCATTCTTTAGATTGCTAAGGAAATTTTTCAGACTATATTTTGTTGAAGCCAAATTTTACCATTGTGGTCCCCACTTGGTTCTAAAATTTATTTCCAATGAGAAAGGCTTGGTTTGATGATATAAAGACAATACACTCCTCAGAAGAAAATGACTGTGTTATTAGATAGTCTACAAAGTACATTGGCAACATTTTCTCAGCCTCATATCAACACTGTGAGGCGTGTACTCTTTTAACATTGTTTTCACAATGAGGAAAGTGAGACTGAGATGCTAAGTAATTTGTTTCAAGTTACAGATTTGAACCCAGACAACATGATACATTAGGCCATGTTAAAACTGCTATGAAGACAAGCCCCTTGTCAGAGACTAAAAGGAGATAGAGGCTTCTGAAGATCAGTGGGAAAAATTATTCTGAGCAAGAAAGTGGGAGGCATCTAAAGAAGCTGACAGCACTGGAAGCTGTCTTGTGGACCCAAGGTTCACACGTGCATAGAACACAGGGAGCAGCCAGTGTCAGTAGGAATGAGTGCCAAGATAAGCCCAGAAAGCCAAACCTTATGAAAAACTCTAAAACCATCCCTTGAAAATACTTCCCAAAGGAGGATGAATAGTAATGATGATAGCTCTCATCATAGCTGAGGAAATAATAGGTCTCAGATACTTTTCTACATGTTTTACTTATATCTCATTTAGTCCTTCACAGCAGTTCTACAAAGTTCACTGATTAGCAATCACAAAATCTAAATGGTCAAGTAATTTTCCATGAGCTGCACAGCACATGAGCAAGGAAGGGAGGATGTGAACACGGGCTAATTCCAGAACATACCTTCTCAAGCACGTACTTCATCAAGGAGTAGACCTGGGGCTCAGAATGGTGTTCCATGAAGGCAAGTAGGGGAGTAAAGAGACCCCATAATACAGTGAGGAAAGCAAGAACTCTGATGTCCTGCCTCATACAAGCTGTATTATTTGCCAATTATCCTTAACCTCTCTGAGCCCTTTTTGTTAATAAGGGTCATTATACCTGCTCTACCCACCTCAGTAGGTTGCTGTGAGGATGGAATAAGTTATGTGTGTGAAAGCACATTTTAAGACTTCAAGTCCTATATAAATATTGCAGTTGTTATTAGCCGTCAAGAGAGGAATATAGCAGAATGTAAAGAATATAAAATCTCTGTCTAGTCGGTGGGCAGATGACCCCCAAAGTTTGTTTTCAGCTGCAAGCAGAGATCTTGTATGCAAAGCAGGATTTTAAAAAACAACAACATTGAAGAGTATCAGTTTGAATGTTGATAAGTGTTTTATAAATAGCTGCATAATTAGCATGTACTTACTGCAAAAAGTATACATAATATTTTATTCCCTGTTGTAGGCTGTAATGAATCTGCTGCCTCTACATCCTAGGAGGTTTTCACTTACTTTCCCCATGATAATTTTAATACGTGGAACCATTATTAGCTGAATTAAGAATAAGTAAATGAGCAGTAAAAAAAAAAAATACAGAAAAATTACAGGTGCCTGTGGTGAGTAAGATAATAACTAGGTAAAAATATATGAAATAATTACAGTGTTTGAACGGCAGAGCCGGCATGAGGAAAATGATTCAATGGACTATTAAGCCTGCTGTTGGCAGGGTAGAAAGTGTAGCCTACACTGTGGCCTTCAACTTCTTCTGATTCTCAGCCCATTTCTCACTGAAAACAGATCCAACCTGTCCTCAGGTGCATCTACACAGTGCCAAAGGAGCTGGCCCAATACAGTGAGGATTTAGTCACTCTGAAAGTTTGTTGTCCTGTAGATTTAATACTCAAGTTAAAAACGGCATCAGTTTTTAAAATATATCAGCTGCTCCAGAATTTGTGTAGATTTAGTCTACCCGTTGACATTGAATTCTTTATGAACTTATTTAAAATATATTTCTCTGCTCTGTATTTGACATCTTGGGAAAGTAGAATTTCAGGAAATTTAGATAAAAGTTTGAAAGGGCAGTGATTATTTAAGTTTTTTTTTTTAGAAAATCGCATTATATCCAGTACTCTAAATGGTATGATTGAATTGTCTGAGGTAATCAGCTAATCAACTAACATTTGGAACTCTCTGTTTCTGTGTGCTCAGTACTTTGCTAAGAAACGTAGATTCAAAATAAGTTTAAGACATGGTTCTTTTTCTTAAGAATTCTAATTTAGTGCTCCTGGAATCTCAAGTTTGAATTTGAGTGGTAAGTACATTTAAGAATGTTTAGTTAGTAGTGATGAACAACTACTTTCTAAATGGGCAGGCATAGAACAAGAGAGAGCAGGTTGGAGCTATAGCATAGAAGATCTAGTTCAGACATTATTGTCAAGACTGCAACAATTAACTCTTGGTTGTCTGTATGTGCTTTGTCTGTCATCCAACCCACTTCAGAAATACCTGATTCTGCTACATAGTGTATGTTTGGATAAAGTTATTATCTTTAATACCAAATAAAGCATTATAGTTTATAAGTACTGGGGAGGCAGAGAAGAGTACTGAGTTCTAGTCATAAGAACTCTATAGATAAATCTGGGAAAACCACCTAACCTCATTCTGCCCTAATTTCCTTACCTCAAAAATGATGGAGAAGAATGGGGTACAATGAAAGGGCTCTTGAAACTCACAGATTCTGTTATTCTGTGAGACATCAACTCACTATGTCAGTGATGAGTTTGGCCATTTCACTTAAAAGGTGGTAATGCCTTAAAAAAAAAAAAAACTTATTACAGTAACATATAACCAACACAAAATTTCCCACTTGAACCACTTTCAAGTATACAATTCAGTGGTATTTGTTACATTCACAATGTTGTGCCACCGTCAGCATCATCCATTACCAAAAACCCTTTTCATCATCCCAAAGAGAAACTCAGCACACTCAGGATTAACTCCTCCTGCCCCACCTCCCAATCCCCCACCCCTTGTAACTAGTACCCTACTTTTTGTCTCTATGAATTTGCATATTCTAGATATTTCATATGAATGAAATCGTATCATGTTTGTTCTTTTGTATCTGGTTTATTTCCCTCAATGTGATGTCCTCAAAGTTCATCCATATTGCAGCATATATCAGAACTTCATTCCTTTTTTTATAGCTAACCAATATTCTCTTGTGACCTTTTCTTAGTTGTGTTTAAAATAACAATTCAGAGAAAAATGCTAGATTCTCTTGCAGACTTTTAACCAGCACTTTACGAGATACTGGAACCATGTTGTCTTTCTGTGTTTCTTTCTCCCATCAGGTCGTATAGCTGCTCCCCCAAACACTACTGCCATGCTATCAGAAGCCATGGCCTTATTCAGTAAAAGTTCCTACCCATCATTTGACAAAACCATTGGGTTGTTATATATTTTATTTTCTATACCAACCTGCTTTTAACAGACACATTAGCCAAGTACATATTTTAGTAAGTACCTTAAGATGTTAAAAATATCTTATATATCTGGTAGACATTCTAATGTATAAAAAAAATCCTTCCTAATTTTTTATTCATCCTGGAGAGCAGTTAGATTTTTTCCACATAAGACTTTCTCTGTCAAATGGTTAACACATTATTCCGATTTTAGCCAGAAAAGGTAATGATTTCTCAACCTTCCTATGATGGTTCCATCTAAGAATATGCTATATTTGAATTGTTACTATTTTTAGGTTGCAGTTTTGAAATCATATTGAGACAAGGCACCTGATAGGATTTTCTTTATTCTTCCCTCCCCCCTTTCTTGTAGGAGTTAAATAAAATCTGAAAAATTATATAAATCTCTTTAAAGTCCTGGGGAGATTGTTACAAGCATGAGTAGGGGCCCCACCACCTCCCTTGTAACCATTTTAGGTACAATCAATTTCATTTAGTCTTCCTGGTCCCTTGAGAATCTGATTCCCACAGAGAGCTCAGGAAGGGAATGGCATGTTGCCTATGGAGGGGCAGAGTCCTTAAGTACATGCCAGGATGTGTAAAAGTCTTATACCCCACCTCTATTTTAGTAAATAAACATCTGTAAGGGGAAAGGGGAAATGTTGAGGAATAAATCAGAGCCTCCTTTTATTTTTCCAGGGGCAAAAATACGTAGCTGTCATGAGAAAAAGGAGAAAGCCCCGTCCCGCAGTCCCTCTGGGTTCAGTCAGCTCACACCCTGGCAGGCGGGGTAGCTCCTCGGAAGGAGCAGACCAGGGCAATCTGCCTGCATTCAACTCTCAACCCTTGGCCGGCAAGTTTGCTCCAGGCCTCAAGGAACATCAGCAAACATGGGCTCTCTTTTCCATTAAGACATATTTGAAGTGTTACGTTATTCCTTCCCATTGTGTATTGTAGACAAAAGTGAGATTTCTCCAGCAGAAAAGAGGACAGGACAGATCTTTGCAGAAATAACGTGTGCTGCTATCGCTGTATAAACACACAATTGCTAGCAATGCTTCTTTCAGTCCTAGTAAGTCCAGATAACCTGGAAAGTTAGAATTATATCCTGGCATCACCTTGATATTCCTAACCATTTCTGCCTCATACATAGGAATAGGAAGGTCTCTCTCTCTCTCTCTCTCTCTCTCTCTCCCTCTATAACTCTCTCTTCAGCATAATGTCTGGTAATGTTTCAGGTGGACAGGGCCTGGGCCCATTGTATCACTAGACTTAGCACAGCACCTGACTCAAAGTAGACTCTTAATATTGATGAATGAATTTGATGGTTTCTTTGCCAGAATACTTAAAAATCATTTTGATGGATTTTCTTTGAAAAGTATATTAATTTATTTGAAAATACACTGATCTCTTAAAAACCACATTCACCCATTAACTATACTATTCCTTGGGATTATTTTCCTACATTTAGGCTAAGAGTTCACCGCTATAAATAGCATCTCAATAAACACTTCCATTTCCTGCACATGCTATTACTATATATGAGTGATTCAAAGTGTTTTCATTGTACCTAATGTGCAGTAAAATATTTTTAAGATCCTAGTTTAAATAGTGATTTAGGGGCACAATGTGACATTATTTTGAGATTGTTAGGTTATGATCAAAATTAAATTTATACATTTTTCACTGTATAGGGTCCTTGCAAGGACAGTTGCTTAAATCTAGGAATGGGAGAAAGAAGCTTAGATGGAGGTGTCACGGCGAGGAGCATAGATGTGACCCACGGTAGTATCAGGATTCTGTGGGGCATCCTGGTTCAGCATGCGCACAGCCCAGAAGGGGCTTTAAAACACCCTTACATAGAAACAGAGTCTCTTTGGATTTTGATATTTATCAAAGTTGACCTCTCACACCCATAGCTCTGACCCCCATCCTAGCCATCCTTACTTTTTCCTACGGACTTTTATGCCACGGAAATGAAAAAGGACCTGCCAAAAGCCTGATGTCATCAAAATTTCTACACAAATTCCCATGATAATCAAACAAGAAAAGACAGCACCGTGGAAAGGCGGCATTATGTTAGGTTCACTGTCTGATTCTCTTTAAGTCCACATTGCTTTGGCATTATTAAATGCCACCACTGCAAGGGAATGTAGAGGTATTTCATCTCATCTCCTATGTCACAGGTGAGTAAATGGAGGACTATAGAAGCTAAGTAATGTAAGTTGAGCTAAATCATATAGCTAGATGGTGGCAGCAAAAGGACTAGAACCCAGACCTTCCAGCTCTTAGTTGAACTGTACTTATTTTTCAATCAGTCAAAAATTGCTTATTTGCTATCCAATTTGTACCCATCTCTGCTGCTAGCTGCCATGAAAAGTTGTCATAAAATGTGCCTAGCATTGCAATTCTTTGGAAAGAAAAACTGAGTTATGAATGCATACAAGCAAGAGACCAAAGGGTTAATCAGAAAAGAAATAATTTTCACATAAAGTAATCTTTCTTCCATTTTTTATTGTAAGCTCAGAGAGAATTGTGACAATACAGGTTGAGCAATT
The DNA here is from genome assembly GCF_030445035.2 of Dasypus novemcinctus. Lineage (NCBI taxonomy): Eukaryota > Metazoa > Chordata > Mammalia > Cingulata > Dasypodidae > Dasypus > Dasypus novemcinctus. The sequence goes on along the minus strand of NC_080679.1, from coordinate 75,271,123 downwards.
TTCTGTTTTATGAATCCCGTGCTCAATTTATGAAAGCCATTTTGCAACCCATTTACATGCAGTAAACCTTTGCTTTAAGGTTCTGTCATTTACCTTGATGATGATTATTTATGGTCACTTCAGAAAAGGCCTTCACTGATTTAGCTCTCATACACAGCACTGCCTTTGGGGTAGTTTCCTACAGTGCCTTTTAAGTCATGGTAAGAAACTGAGGTATGGCCAGTCTTATAGTCAGTTGTGAGGCAAGATAGTGTTGTGAATAGAAAGAAAACTAGTTGGAATCAAGAGTCTTGAGTTTGAGACCAACTCTTTACTTCCTAGCTGTGTAACCCTGGCCAAGTCACTTACACTTCTTCCATGTCAGTTTTCTCACTGGTAGAAAGGGAACAATACTTTGCTTACAAGGCTGTGAAATAGATCTTAAATAAGGTACTTTATGCACAAGGTGCAGTCCAAGTTACAAAGTATAAGTTGTTTTGTGGACTAATTATCTATAATATGAACTACTCTAAATCACTGAAAAAGAAATACATTGAAACTAAAATATTTCTCAATCACATACTATGTTCTCCTTAGAGTAATCCACACAAAAATGTAAACTAATGATAGGACCTCTACCTGGTACGTTGTAGACACTCAATAGATATTCGTTGTGTTCATGAATAAGTGAAGTTTCTAGGTGAAATTCACTGTGCTAGGCACAATACAAAACTCAAAGACAAATGATTATGATTCCAAGCCTGAAAGAGCTTATAGTTTATTTATGATAGCTAGCAGTAAATGCGTAAAAAAGTCATGAGGAACTAAGTTCTAGATAAGAGAAGAAGGTGTGGTATCAAAGGTGTCCAAGGCCCTCATCAGAGGATGGACACAAGCAGGAGCCTTTCCTCTTCATAATACCAAGTGAGTTCATACAGCTTCAATTTCTCACCTAGGTTCTCTTTATATCAGTCATGATCCTGGCAGGAATTAGATGCCCACTCTGAAGGGTTTATCTGAAATAATTTAACTTATAGGTTTATAGAGGTATGAGCAGGATTATGGGAACCAAGAAGTGGCATGGCTCCCCAGAGACGCAACAGCCGCAAGCAAGGCCACCCCTACAGCCTAAGGGCAAGGTGGAGGGTGGGCAGAATGGGATAGCAGCCCGATGAGAGTTGGAGCCAAGCACAGTGAGAATTCCTGTTAGCACACTCAGCCAGGTAGAGCTGTGGAAGGTCTAATTCCTTGGGCAACATGAGGTCAAGGTCAGTGGGCATTCATAAGGACTGGTGTGCATTTGGTCCAGACACTCTCTATGGATATGGGACCTTCTTTTGAGGGTCTGAGGAGATAATCCCATCTGTCTAAGAGGCTGGCTTTCTGAAGCTGAGATCTACCGTTCTGTCTTTGCAAGTAGCAGAGTGAAATGAGTTTCAAGTGGCTAAATGTCTTCCTTGACTCCTCGGCACTTACCATGCACAGCCTTCCCAAGGTACGGAACAGGAGAAAATGGATTATGCCCTTAACAGTAAGAGGCGAGTCATCCGCCTAGTTCTACAGTGGGCCGCCGTGTATGGAGACCTCCTGCAAGAGGACGATGTGGCAATGGCTTTCCTGGAGGTATGGCAGAGACATCTTTTCCAAGAGTACACCTTTGTTCTGCAGTACGGGACACCTACCACAGGCGAGCAGCTTGCCTGGAGAGACTGTATTGCAAATTCTAGATTGGTTAACATTTACATTCATCAGAAGGGTACTATAAGAAAAGTAAAGAAATACATCAGCCATTATCCTGCCACTCTAATTCAATAACTGGTGACATTTTAATGTATTTTCAACTGGTCTCTTTTTTGTAATTTTAAATTTGTAAATTTTACATAATTTTAATCACAGAGTACCCATCATTTTGCAGGCTGCTTTTTTCACTTCCTTATTTAAGGTTTTTTTCCCGTCAGTACGCTTTTTATAATAAAGATCTCTAGTGCCTATCAGATAGATATGCCACAGTTTTATGTATTTGTTCCCATATTGTTGAATATTTACATCATTTCCAATTTTTGCCTTCCTAGAATAATAGTGCAATGAATATTTTTGTGCAAGTACTTCTGTCCTTAGTTATATTCCTAGAAGTGACATTGCTTGATAAAATGGTTAACTATTTTTGAGGGGAATGAAAGCATGTAATTTTATGGAGGAATTACGGGAGCAGGAAGTGGGAAGGACCATGAGGTAGTTCTGAAGGGACATAATTTATTTTCTTAACACTGCTCTATGCTAAACTTCCCTTTTCCTTCCCAGGGCTCTACCCCCACATTACAACATTAACCCTGGCATTTACCCCTCAATTACTTGCTCTTTTCCAAGACTTAGATAAACACTTTTACTTCCGTGCAGACTGTGAGGTTCAATCCACAATGTCGCTTCTGTTTCAAACCATCAACCTGTGTGTTCTGAAATGATTGCTCCAAAGGAGCCAGACTCCCTCTCTCCTTTTAATCATATCATTTCCACAGGTGGAGGGGTGAGGCAGGGAAGAGAGGTGAACTATAAGAGTCCCTTACGTCAGTGGAATGAAGTATTTTGAAAATGTAAAGGTATAAGAGTAGGCTGGGGTCAAAGTTGATTCATGGCCTCTACCCAAAGAGTAGGGTGCCCCTGTGCAGACAAACCAGTGGTGGTTACGCTGCCACAGCTGTGGAGGCCACTGCTCCTGAGCAAAGCAGAGCAAGGCTGCTGCTGCTGCTGGGGAGGGGGGCCGTTCCAGGAATTCAGTTCCTGGGTAATTGATCCAGTTCCCAAGAAGGCATCCTCAGTTGATGACAACTCGGCATAAATTCAGTACAGTGCTGCAAACCATGTCTGCCTTTTTACCTCCAATAATTAACTAAAATGAATAATAAATATTAAATAAATGATAACTACTAAAATAATATTACAAATAAATATTAAAAGTTCCCTGAAAAAAATTACTCCTAAAGAATAGACCATATATGACCCATTCCAAAACCTTACCTTGCCTTTCATGACAATGAGTCATTTGTACTATTGAATTTAGATATAACCTTTTCATTTTTTTCTCTAGTCCATGAAACCATGGTCTAGAAATGTTAGTGAAACAAATTAAGTGTGGGCACCTCTATATTGCTCTTTACAGAAGCATGCTCCTTTGGCTGTTCTTGTTAAAAGCCTTTGACCTTTGCCAATTACAGGAGTTTTATGTGTCTGTATCAGATGATGCCCGGATGGTTGCCGCCCTCAAGGAGCAACTGCCAGAGTTGGAGAAGATTGTCAAGCAAATGTAAGGAAGGGCTTGGCTTTGGGGGTATGCCTTTCATCAAGTAAGTGCCTTCCTCCCAATCAAAACATCCTCCAAAAATCCTTTGCCCACAAAAATGCTAGCGCTAATTCTCAAATAGCCACATCTTGTTCTGGTTTGAGCAGGAGGGGTGTAAAGCCCAGGTGGTACGATAAGGCAGCGTAACCAGAGGACTGAGCTTCTGCTCAGCTGCATTCTGTGCCAGAGTGTGGCTACGAGAACCCTGGAAATAGAACGTCCTCCGCTAAGGAGCCAAACTCAACATCAGGTTTCTTTGGCTGACAGCAGTGACTCCAGTGTTAAAATGGTCAGGGGCATTTATAGAGAGTTTGAGGGGGATTATTTATATGAAAAATTTGCTTTCTTCTGCCAAAGCTTTTATGGTGAATATTTGTATTCTGTCAGTGAAAACAGAGGTTTCCACATGCTGTTACTTAAGCCACAGATTAAATGCTAGAGAGAGTGCATGCTATTAGATAGACTTTGAAAGCCAGGATTCCTGGCTTTTATCATCAGTTCCATCAGGTTTCCACCCGTGACCAGCACTGATCTCTTTGCTGTCTCCCTCACAGTTTGGTCTTTTAATGCCTCCTGAAGGAATTCTGTTATTTCATTTTCTAACGCAAGATTAAAGCTATACATACAGACAAAGCAATTTAAAACAACAGTACCAAAAGGTATTAAATAATGTGCTTTCTCTACTTCTCGTAGTTCAGAAGATGCAAAAGCTCCACAAAAGAAGGTAAGTTGACATGAATTCCGATTTTCTAATTGCCTGTGCCATGTAGAATTATAATTCTCCAGAAATATTACATTGTGTGTGTTTCCTCTGAGATGCTAATGTTCGTTGGTCATTCTCCCTGATGGCAATCGCTGTGTTACTATTTTACAGCATAAAGTTCTTTTGCAACAGTTTAACACTGGGGATGAGAGAGCCCAGAAGCGCCAGCCTATCTGGGGCTCCGATGAAGGTGAGAAATCTATTCCAGCTCATGGTTGTGTAGATTATTTAAAGTCAGAATAGAGCCTTCCCCCTGGGAATCATCACCTTGAGACTGCAGTAGAGCTGCCACCCTCTGCAGAGGTGATTTGCCTAGAGGTGCCCTTTTGCCCTCCAATAATTTATGTCCTAGAACGTTGCTCAAGCTGAGCCCTTGTCCCACATCCCTCTCCCACACTACCACCTGTCCTGGAAGGAAATAAACATGATCTCAGGTCCGATTGTTGAGGTTGCATCGCCTTGGGAAGAGCAGGTAGGACGGTGCCCAGGAGGAGGTGGGGTTGCAGAGTGACCTGTGGAGCTGGGCTCCTGCCCAGGTGAGCATGCTGGCCCTGAGCTCAGCCTCTTTGGAGCCACCAGGGAGATGAAGATGCTGGCTATTGTTGTTTGGTTGTTTAGAGATTTCTCCAAAGAATCACAACCCAAAGAAAGAATGATAAAAATTCCATTTTAAGCCACAGGTGGATCTTGTAATTCAGGGGTGCCGAGAATTGCAGTAGCTAGAATTGCTTCCAGAATTTGTTTGTCCAGAGGTGAGCCTGAGGTTGCGGTGTACTGGTCTGAGGTACACAGTGAAGCAAGGGAGCGGGAATGTTAGCCGATGTTAATGACCCCCAGGTAGAAGCACTCCCCTTGGCCATGATGTTGGCTTCACAGTGTGGCATTTCCCATACTGTGAAAATGAAAGACTGGGCTAGAAGACAGACCCAGAAAGTCAGCCTAACAATACTTCCAATTTTTTCCCAAGACCTATTTGTGGGCTTTTCACAAATACTTGGTGGCAATTTTTTTTAAAATTGAGGTGGAGGTAGCAGCCGTAGGTATGCCCATTCTTAGACCAAAGCTAAGATAAGGGCTTTCAGAAAGGGGCAGGCACTGGGGACATGTGTAAATAAATACAACTAGTAAAAATGGCATGGTGATGCAGATTTTGGAGACTGTCTAAACATTTTGCCTAGCTTACGGGTTTCTCAAGAACTGGCAAGGCCAGCTCAACATTTTCCTGCCTCCCTAACAGTTCTGTTTAAGGTCTACTGCATGGACCACACCTACACAACTATTCGGGTGCCGGTGGCGGCCTCAGTGAGGGAAATCATCAGTGCAGTGGCCGACAAACTGGGCTCTGGAGAAGGCCTGATCGTGGTCAAGATGAGTTCCGGAGGAGGTAACAGCCTTCCTTAGTCCTTTGGGCTTCTGCAAAACCTGCCAGAAATTAACGTGGCCTTTCCAAGCTGAGCTGGAAGAATGAATTGGTACTGTGTGTGCTGCCAAGAGGACAGAAGTAGTAGGGTTAGGGGCAGGCAGGCTGAGCGAGCTCACTGATCTTGTAGGCAAGCATACGGCAGAAAGACGTGGAGTGATGTATCTGAGGAGGCTGGCAGTCAGGGCTCTGGTGTGGGTGAGGCCTGGGGTTCTTCCACATAAACCCTAAACAAAAAAATGCTTAAAGCCTTGGAGCTGTGAGCAATGTGGACCCTAAGAGGGTCTGGAGCTTGACAAGCTACCGTCTAAGGCTATGGCCTTCAACAAGGCTGAAGCCGGAGATGATCACAGGTTAATTCTTTTCTGCTGACGATGGCTCCCATCCTTTCCCATGAAGAGAGGGCAGAAACCCAGCTCATCCCACAAAATGAGGATGATTTCCCCCTACAGGGTCACAGTTCATCTCATTGTCCCTGAATATTCTATGCTACCCTGAAATATCATCTATTCATTCATCATATTTGCTGGCCAGCTAGTGTGTTCCAGTTGCTGTCAGAGGAGAGGCTGAGCTGAATACAGCCCCTGTCCCCACCCCATCCTCAAGCTGCTCCCAGGCCATTGAGAAAGTGGACAGTGAATAAACAATTACAGCCATGCTGGCGGGAGGGAAGGGAAGGTCAGTCTGGGCTGCAGTGAGAGACTTGAGAAAAGAGCAATATGATTAATTTCTCCAGTAATTATTTGATAGCCCTTGGGAAGATCCTTCAGGAACAGGTGAGCCATTTCTGCCATGTTTTCAGGCAAATGATTGCACTAAGTGGGGTTTTTGAATGCGTGTTGGATTCCCAAGATATCCCCTTCTGTTTCTGCTGCAGCTGCACAGTCCTCAAGGGTAGATACCCTTGCTGATCCCTCTTCACACCCTTGCCTGAGTGATGCCCCGGGTTCCTCCCCTTCTGTCAGGTCTCTTTATCCAAATGTCACTGTCCTGCTGAAGCTTCGATCTGTCCTTTCCCAGATTCCCTCTCCCCCTTATACATACATCTTAGCCCCCTCCACTGCTATTTTTCTCCTTATCATTTCTCATGATCTAACCCTGTTTATTGTCTACATCTCCCACTATGATATAAACACTTCTTAGACTGGCATTTTTGTCTGTTTTGTTCTTTTTTGCATCCCCAGTACCTAGAACAGTGTCTGGCATGTAGTAAACGCTAGCTAAATATTAATTGAATGAATGAATTTTTAAAATATCAAGAGAGGCTTAACTAGTTAATCAATTGCCCTCCAAATAAGCTAAATAATAAATTTTGCACCTAAAGTCATGTGGGACCTCAGAAATCCCTTCAATTTTCTAAAAATGATCTTTCCAACTCCAAAATGCTGGGCATTATTACAATCTAGAAACATAACTTGCTATATAAATAGCAATCACAGTTTTTGTATATAATTGCGGTTGCAGTACAAAGCTGAGTGAATTGGCCCTCAGATATTTCCAGTCTTGATTTGTGGTCATTTCTGAGGGCATCCTGAGTGCCGTGTGCCTGTATGAATGCTGTGTCTTTTTATTCAGTGGGTGCCTTCAGTACTATATTTTATGCAGCCGCACTGCGTGTTCCAGTAATTCACCAAGCTGGCAATTTGTTTGTGTGATTAGGGCAGTGCAGCAAATCTCAGATGCATTTAATGGGCAATCTCATGCTTTTTATGTTCACAGAAAAGGTGGTGCTCAAACCTAATGATGTTTCAGTATTTACGACGCTCACCATTAACGGACGCCTGTTTGCTTGCCCACGAGAGCAATTCGATTCACTGGTAGGTATGGGTGGCCCCTCAGAGCAGCATCTGCAACCAGAAAAACCTGTCCGGAGCTTAGTCTTGCAGTCATATTGAACCTAGCTGCAAAAAAATCTTGAATACTACTTGGCTTTTTCTTTTCCTGTCTCTTAGATATGCCTAAGGTGTTCCTCTGAGATGCTCTGAGGTTTAGATATCCTTTTGTGGGAATTAGCCAAGCAGCACCACACTTGGGGCATAATTCAGCTTTCAGGCCTCTATCTTATAATTCAGGTCCTTGAAATGCTCCCAGTTTTAATATTGATATTAAAATCTGCATACTTAGACTTAATGGAAATAAAGTTTTTTTAAAAAAGCAAGATATGGCTGTTCATTGGATGTCACAGGTGCATGTAGAAATTCATTATGGCAAAGCCACCATCCAATCTGAAATAAATGCCCTGCCCTGAAACTGCTCTCTTGTGTGGGAAGTGCTAAAAACAAGCACTTCTCCTTAAGTGTCCAAAAGACTCTAGTCCTTGGCCACACAGAGCTTTCTGTGAATAAAGGACGAATCGCTTTATGCTAATGAGTTAGTAGCCTGCTCTGTCTGATGGAGGTGGTAGAGTTCATTTCTATTTATTCCATTAAAAATTGGTCATGGAGATGAGTAGCTATTAAAGGATCTTAGAAAGCCTGTTTCTCTATACTGACAGTGCAGAGGGTGGAGAAGTAGTTTTCTCAGTCTTCATATACACAAGTCTCTTATGAGAGAAGTATAACAGGAGAGCTAGAGGTAAATAGCATCTGTACTTTGAGGAACAAGTTTTACTGTGAATATGTTTTTTTTTGGTTTTTTTAAAGATTTATTTATTTTTATTTATTTAATTCCCCCTCTCCCCCGGTAGTCTGTTCTCTGTGTCTATTTGCTGTGTCTTGTTTCTTTGTCCGCTTCTGTTGTCGTCAGCGGCACGGGAAGTGTGGGCGGCGCCATTCCTGGGCAGGCTGCACTTTCCCTCGCGCTGGGCGGCTCTCCTTACGGGGCGCACTCCTTGCGCGTGGGGCTCCCCTACGCGGGGGACACCCCTGCGTGGCGCGGGACACCCCTGCGTGGCGCCGCACTCCTTGCGCGCATCAGCACTGTGCATGGGCCAGCTGCACACGGGTCAAGGAGGCCCGGGGTTTGAACCGCGGACCTCCCATGTGGTAGACGGACGCCCTTACCACTGGGCCAAGTCCGTTTCCCAATGTTTTAATTTTAATAAAGGCAAACCTTACAGGTCAACCAAGATTCCCTTTCTTTCAATTTTAGTAAAGGCAAACCTTACAGGTCAACCAAGATTCCCTTTCTTGGGCTTTTTGAGCTTGCTTTAGTCTCATGGTAATCCAGATTTGCTGAATTAGGGAGAGCCATTTTGTGTACTCTAATGAAGTGGATTTTTGAGATATCTGAAATTCACAGGGGGAGGAATTTAGCAAATGTGTCATTTGCTCTCTTATTAACCCCTCATCCGTCATGGCCCCTGAGGGCCCTTGCTTTTCCTCAATCCCCAGTGCTCCAAGGCCCAAATCAGCTCACAGTCCTCTTTAACAATGGTTAGTCACCTACTCTCATTGCTTTCTAAATACATATCTCCAAACACTGAGGCATTGAAATTTTTTAAAAATGTTGTAAATGAGTCGTGCTGCCCTCTCCTGGAATTGAATGCCATAAAAAGCCAAGTTCACTGTCTCTCCATTGAAGGTGGCACTTGACGTGTTTATCACACGGGCTCTGGGCCTCGCTTGCCGGCTGGTTCCTCGCGGTGTCGGATGATGTGGTGTGGAGATAGAGCGGGGCCTGTCTCCAGCTCTCTGGGGGGCAGATACTAACGTTTTAAGTCTCTGTTTATTTGCACACAGCCCTACATTCTTGTAAGTTCGAGTTTGTAGTCCTTGCCAGACTTGGTCTTCCACTTTAAAGCCTGAGTAATTGAAAGCAGTTTACTTTTTGGCAGGTGAACTTGCTTTTGCCTCTTCCCTCGATGCCCTGCAGTTCACTGTGCTGTGAGTTATGTCATCATGCAGAGGGTCACCCACCCTCTCCAAAGTTCAGGCACAGAGCTCCTTTCCTGGCTTTCTAAAGATTCTGTTTGGGGACAGTCCTTTTAGGAAGAGTAATACACATGATGAGTCTGCATTTGGAATGTTGCCCAAACCAACCCTTTGATTCATCAACACATAACTTATGAAATGTCTGCTTTGTGCTCTGAGCCGGGCCAGCTTCTTTGTGATGCCTAGAGCCTCTGTCCTTAGACAATTACAGTCAAGTTAGGGAGATGGGACTACTATAAACAACCTGGAACAGAAAAATTTGTAGTGTTAAATTGTGTTGTCTGGAATTAGCACAGTACCAGGGATTTATCTTAGGGTTTGTCCCCTGGAGCTTTACTCTCTTGACATTTTGTTCAAGCATGATGTTAGTACAGAACAGATTATGTAGAGTCCCACTGTACTGTAATTTGGTTCTACAATTATCTGTTCACTTGTTCTTCAAACTTTTGTTTAGCACCTACTTCATCATTCCTGGCATTGTGAATGGTTCTGGCTCCAAGGTGCTCTCAAAGATGAGTCTGCTGTGGTCCTTGTCCCTCAAGGAGCTCACAGCCTGGTCTACCTGTGTATAATCAGGGAGAATCGAATGTGATGTGCCACTGCAGAGCTGTTCTCATGTCACAGAGGGTGTGGCAGCACAAGGAAAGAGGGACCCTGGGTGGCAGTTTACTTTATCCATCTCTTCTTCTCTGACAATCAACAGTGTCTTTGTATGTCTTAGTTTCCCCATCTAGAAAATGGGATGGTGGCAATGTTATTCTCCCATTCACCACCAACCAGACTTAAAAGAGAAACAATTTCTCGAAAAGGGTGGGGGGAAGAGTCACTTGGAGTCTGTGTGTGTAGGTAGTTTTTGGATCTGCCTGTGCAGTACAGATCCTACACAAGTCCTGCTGGGCCTCATCTGTAGGAAATTTCCATGGGAATATCTATAAGGAAATATCTCAATGAGATGCTTCCTATAGGACCAGGGTCAGAATGTAAATTCCTCCTTTCAGATAGAGGAACATCCTTTCTTCTCAAATTGCCTCTCCATTGGGCTCATGGAAGGGTCAACATGCCCTTTGCCAAGGAGGAGGGAAGCTTGGTGAGACCCGCCCACCCAATGTAAGGGAGATTCAGCTGGGCTTTCTCTTAGCCTCTCCAAATGGATGCCGGAATAACTAAAACTAAAAGATCTTTGTATTTCTTAATATTGACCTGCCTATAGCTGTTGGGTTAATTTACCCCCGGTATGAAAAGCTATGAAACCTAAAGGAAAAGAGATAGACTGAGTCACTCCAATCTTGAGGAGAGAGTAAATCCCAGAAATAGCGTGGGAGGGGGCAGTCTACAGAGGAGCAGAGGGCTCTGTGTTCACAGTAGCAGCTGCAAAAAGAAAAAGAATGTGGAGAGCCAGTTGGAGCCTGAGAGGTGGCTCCAAGTCCCAGCATTTAAAAGCTTCCCTAACTTTTCTACCTGAGACTGACTCTGGTTAAAACCCTTCTCCTTATTTGCTTCTATAAGCTATTTGCCAGCCTCTGCCAGTTTCAGAACCACCATGATGGTTCCCTGAGGCTCAAAACCCTGGAATAGTTGTTCTTCCCAGTTCTCTCCCCCTGAGTCAGCAACAGCAGTAATTAGTGCTTACATCCAGGTGTCCTGATAACACTTGCCTGTGTGTTTGTCCTGCTGCAGCACTGCTGGGGAGGTAACTAATTTTGGGTGGAGGAGGTACCTCCTCTGTGCCAGGCACTGTGCTTCTGTGCATCACTTAGTTTATCCCTATCCAATCCTCTTATCAAGAGTAGAGATAGGTATTATGACCTTGACTTACCAGCAGTGAAAACAGGCATCCACGACATTAGGGAATCAACCCAAGTCGACACAGTTGGAACGAACTTTCAACTCGGAGTCTATGGCACACTACAAGCCTTGTGCTAACCTCATCTTTGGCAACATCTGCCAGCTCTCATCGGTGCCATCAGCTTACTCTCCTCAAGAGCTAGCATCCTAAGCACCTTGGCCCCCAACCAAGTCCCAATTCCTCATCCTGTCCTCAGAGACTTTCTAAAAGCTGTTCAAGTGGTCCATTTGGTCCCCCTGCACTCACTGTTCCTACCAAGCAAGTCTCTTGACAGCTTCCCCTCTTACATGCCTTCCTTGCCATTCTTCAAGCTTAGGACAGACTGTCCTGGATAGCGCTTGGGGGAAACCTTGTTGTTCTAATCCAGCCAAATTTGTCAGTTCCATTTTTTAAAGCCCAGCTTGTTTCTTTGAAAATCTTTTCAGGGAAATGGACTTTGGCCCAGTGGTTAGGGTGTCCGTCTACCATATGGGAGGTCCGCGGTTCAAACCCCAGGCCTCCTTGACCCATGTGGAGCTGGCCATGCGCAGCGCTGATGCGCGCAAGGAGTGCCGTGCCACGCAGGGGTGTCCCCCGCGTGGGGGAGCCCCACGCGCAAGGAGTGCGCCCGTGAGGAAGGCCGCCCAGTGTGAAAAGAAAGAGCAGCCTGCCTGCCCAGGAATGAGGCCACCCACACTTCCCGTGCCGCTGACGACAACAGAAGCGGACAAAGAAACAAGACGCAGCAAATAGACACCAAGAACAGACAACCAGGGGAGGGGGGGAAATTAAATAAATAAATAAATCTTAAAAAAGAAAAAAAAAAAAGAAAATCTTTTCAGATGACGCTTTCCTCCAAATGCCAACTAACTCTCAAAAAGCCCATTCATGCTCCTCCACCTCTTTATCTGTGTATCTGGGAGCCATGTATGTTGAGGCTTCTCTCTGTCTGTTTATTCATGCAAATGAATCCTGACTCTGTATTGAGGTATAGTGCTAAAATTGCTGGTTGGATTCACTTCTCTCTTAGACCATAAGCTGTCAATGTCAGGACCCCTTATATCCTGAGCATGTAATTCCTTTAGGGGGCAGAAGGCAGGAGGCATTTTTACGATGTAATGGTTGTGGTGATGATGATGATGAAGATGATGGCAGAACTTGGATAACATTTATACTTCTGACATGAATATTGAATATCCAAATATGGCTAGTATCAGAGGGGGAAATGCTCTTTCAATTCATATGAATTTTGTAACTTTGTAATGTATATATTGCATATATTATATATAAATATTTACGTATTTTAGATGTTCCTTATGTTTATAAATCATTCATCTTACTAAGTAAAAGCACTTTAGGCCAATATTCAAAAAGTAAAAATGAGATAAATAAGTCAGATGGAAAATTTTGACTGAAGGTCTTCTAGACAATATAAGTTTGTTCTTCAAATACCATGTGAATATCATTCTTAGACCCAAATCTCCCAGAGAGTAGAGAAATCAGTTATCATGCACAGCCTCAAATCACCAGGACACCAGGCAGTGTGTGGTAAGAGAAGGAGATGCAGCAGCTCGACCAGTCACCAGCCCCTGCAGGCATTGGTAGCACTGTATTCAAAACAGCCGTGCCAGTACCAGCTCTCTGACAGTTTCTGTAGGAAACAGGAGAAGAGGGAGAGTTTCCAGGGCCTTTCCCCCACCCGATAGCCAAGCTCCATGGGTCACTCTTCATGGAAACTTGTTAGCCATTATCACATTTTCCAGCCAGTGAATTGCATGATAATGATGATTATGTCTATAAAGATGACACCAGAGCAAATGTGCATCAAGGGCAGAGGTGATTTGCTCTCCTGGGGAAAATCAAGTTTCAAGATATTTTTTAAAGCATCTCTAGAATCCTTTCCCCTCAGAAACTCCCTAAAGCTTCAGCATTAAGTATTGTCTGAAATGAGATTCTGATCTATTTTTGTAATATTTACAGACTCCCTTGCCAGAACAAGAAGGCCCAACTGTTGGCACAGTGGGAACTTTTGAACTGATGAGCTCTAAAGATTTAGCATATCAGATGACAATTTATGACTGGGAGCTCTTCAACTGTGTCCATGAGGTAAGATGTCCAATTGAGTGCCTTAGTAGGTACAGTGGCTACTCTGGTTGAAGCCTGCTGGCATCGCTCGACTACGTTAGTGTGAGCCACAATATGGAAACCAAACCACGTGATGATTTTTGTGAACATTGAATATATTAATAAAGCCTGTTATAAGGTCTTTGAGTATTAAAAAATCTTTGTGACTTGCCACATGCTATGTCTTCCTGAGTATATTAAAGCAGTAATACCTAGTTTATATTTATATATTTATCAGGTCTCAACCGTAGTGCAAGTAGAGTCCTAGTCAGTGATTGTATTCACATTTGCTGACCATTATTAAAACTGTCTTGACAAATAGAGAAATGTATCAAATGTTTTGACTTAAAAATAGCAAATAAGTAAAATTGTTTTCCTCCCTTTTCTAGATGGAACTAATCTATCACACTTTTGGAAGGCACAACTTTAAAAAGACCACAGCAAACTTGGATTTGTTCCTGAGGAGATTTAATGAAATTCAGTTTTGGGTTGTCACTGAGATTTGCCTTTGTTCCCAACTCAGCAAGCGTGTTCAGCTCTTAAAGAAATTTATTAAGATAGCAGCCCAGTAAGTATCTTTAGCTTGGGAAGAGGAAAAAAATTGCACTCTGTTTTCATTTTACTCTCTTTAAAAGGAAAGCATGATATGGGAATTACTTAACTGTGGAGGCCCGAAAATAACCAAACCCTTGTAAAAGATGAATTTCTTCCAGCTTTTGTAATATTTGACATCGATATGTAAATCGATATCTTGTTGAAGTGATGCTGCAACTCAGATTGTAACCTCTTTTTGCTCTGGACTGCTCGGACTTTTTGCCTCCTCGGTCTGAGTCCTTCGGCAAACAGAAAGTTCTGTTGTAGAAAGTTCTGTTTATAAAGCTCCATGACATATTATGGCCAGTAGAGGGCAGTGGAACATACATGTACAACAGCACATCCAACTCGACCAGATTAAAAGCAGCGAAACGCATAAACGCGTGAGCTACCCCAGCACATGAAAATCACCTCCATAAACCTCAGAAAAATCAAGCACCTTATAAATATTCTATTTAACAGCTCTTCATGGGAAACAATTTATTTACTGCAGGGGCCAGTTAGATTCCCCCCTGACATGAATTGAATCTTCTCCTGCCATTTAGATATGCCTGACAACCTCCTGTTTACTTCCATGTTTTTGGTATCACCACAATGCTAAAAATAAAATGCTAAATGTGGCCTGTGGCTGTGAGACTTCTTTCCTTTCTAAATGCAGGGCTCTCTAGCACAAGAAGGTTGGGAGTACAAGTGACCCCGGCTAGGCAATTTTCTTAAGCCAAACAGTTTAGATCTAAAACGGAGTCTGATTTCCAGGGCTAAACAAAGAATGAAAAGCTGCTGGATGTTTTATAGATATCACCTTGCCAAATGCCTTGAGTTATTTTGTCAAACATTTTAGAGTTCACCCGAATACCCAGATGCTGGCTTCAGATGCTGGTATCTCTTAATTTGGAAAAGCTGGCTGTCTGAAGAAAGATTCAGTAGAATGTTGCTTATGGATTTCTGACTCACAGTGTAGCCTGGCCAGCCTTCTTGCAAGAGACAGATGCCTTCACGTATTTGGTTTGAGATGATTATGGAAACTGTGACAATACATGCTTTCCCGTCAGAAGGAGCACATTTTCTCTTCACCTTAGCCTGGCAGTGCTAAGTGCAACGAGGAGGAGAGAGAGGCTGTCTGCACACCAGCGGGGGAGGTCAGAAAGCACTTTGGGGTCTAGTTCTGTTGTATTACGGAGGCAACATACGTGAGCCTTTCAAAAACTCAGGGTTTTAAAGAAAATACCTTTGCCTTTCTTAAAGTTCTTCATTCTGATTAAGTGAATAAATTGGTGAAACAGGCCTTTGACATAAATTGGTGTATATTAGTTAACCATTGCCCTGTGCTGAGCTGGACTGTCATTTATTGGAGCTTTTTATATGACCTAACTGGAGAAGATTATGTAGTCGTCAATAAACTAGAGCTCTACAAGAATGAGATGAAAACCTAGTGGCAGTAGCATCTGTTTTAAACCCTATTTTTACAGAACTTCACATTCTATCTAAGCTCTTTGTCTTCCCCAGAACTCTGTGAAGTTGGGGACCAGGTGTCATTATCCCTTTTTAAGGATGAGAAGACTGAGGCATAAAAAAATTTTGTGACTTTTTAGTTGGTAAAGAAATTTAGGTGATAACTTTAGTTGGTAAAAGAGCAGGAAACAGAAAGGTAGGTATATAGTCTACAATTGATTCTTTCAAAATCACAAACACAGGACAAAGGCAGACACAAGTGCATGGCTGTGTGCGCTTGTCTTTGGCCCTGGGTGTTTCTTAAATAATCTGCAGCCCCTGACCTGAGAGCCACAGCCCCACACAGGACAAGTTTTGCTCTGTTTCTCACCGGCGAGATTAGACACACTATACCTTCTCTGAAATATATGTTCTCATTTCCACACAAGTCAAATTAAGAATCGCCTCACAAGGAGACCATGGGCAGACAATGCAACAATATAACTAGCCTTTTACAAAAAAGTTAATCCAAAAAGAATTTTATTACGATTTAGCCAGACTTAGATAAGCATATTGATTTCTCATGAGGATTTGAATTTATTGCTAAATGAATTAATTCTTCTTTCCATTTTTAGAGATAATATAAGGAAGTTGGGGATTTTTTTTTTGTAAGTTAAACCAAGTACCTGAGCTAAATAGTGCCATCCTGATAGGAATTTTTGGTCTTGTTCCACTTTTCTTAAACCTGAATATATATTCATATAAGCTAATGGTGGCATAAATACAGATTGAGAAATGATCAGCTTCATTGACTTCAGGAACATGTAAAGAAAATAAGGTGATATTTTTGGTCAATTGTTTAGCTTATTCATCCGCTTTAAAACTCCTAGAGAATAACTGCCCAGCCCACTTAGATGCATTCTTCATGGTAGATAGGAGCTGCGGTGGGTGCAGTGGGGCTGACTTCTGTGGTCCCTCCCGTGCTTTTAGGGGAGGTAGTCACCTCTAGGCTAAAGGTCTAGACCTCTCCAGGGACATTTTACTCTCTCTTCCTCTTCCATGAGCGGCATCCCTCAGGTCCAATAAGGCTTTAACCAGCTTTGGGATCATAGTAACAATCCCTAGGGTAGGGATTGTCAAAACCTGGACCTAGGTGGCCAAAAACATCACCTTTCTAAAACTGCAGTGAGAACTCAGATAGCAGAACGTGGTTACCCAAGTGGAACTTATACAGTGCACTAAATCTATCATTGCCTCTTCTCATAAAGGAGTACTGACGAATATTAATGACTATCAGAAAATCGAGCACTAATTTTTTATCTCACTCAAAAGTGGCATTTGATTCAAACATGAGCCTCTTGTGTTTCAGCTGTAAGGAGTACAAAAATCTGAATTCCTTTTTTGCCATCGTCATGGGACTAAGTAATGTTGCTGTTAGCCGCCTGGCACTAACGTGGGAGGTAAGCTTCAGCCGCCGTCCAGCTGTGACTTTTTCCCTTAAGAATAAAAACACAGGCTCTCCAGGGAGGGATTTTAATGAACTCTAGCTCACACTGTCGTAACAATGGAGAAGGTGGAACACTTTGAGGAAGTTGACCTGTCTCCTTGGTATTGTCCTTTTGTGGGTATGGGGGGTGGGGCGTGTCTCAGCGTCCCCAGCTCTACAGTGTAAATAATAATAAGTGCAGTTGCTGGGTGTAACGTGAAGGAACAACACTGTTTGGATGGCTTCAAAGGTTTTCCTCATAGATTCTACCATTTTCTGAAATGTCTGCTTATTGCTTTTGCAATAAACCTTATCTATAATTACAAGAGAACAGAGGATCCATTTTTATCCAAGTAGTCATTTTGCCTTGGGGAGAATTAGCCAGGAGACCAACTGTTTGGACCGGCTGAGGACTAAGTGTCTCTTAACCACCTGGCAGAACTCCCCGAGTGGAAGAACAACAGTTGGCAAACTCTCAGTTTGGGGCAAAAGTTATGCTGAGTTTTAAAGTAAACATCGGTTGGGTATTGTGAATTTCTGTATTAAATGTGATTAGCGGCTTGGTGATGGTTGGTTATTCATGCCAGAAAAAAAACATTGTTTATCATTAGCTAAGTACTCAAAATGTGCCTGACCCCTTACATGTGCTATATAGTTGAAGATGCTAATCTCTAATAGAGCATAGGCACAGAAATAGACTCTTACTAAAAATAAAAATGCATGTGTAAGGGAGACAAAAAAAGAGGGCAAGGAGTATATAGGAGAGATTCAATTTGCAATGGTGCTTAAAGATAGCCGTTTACATCTCTAAATCTTTTCCTTGAAACTAATTTCTTCCCCACTTCACTCTTGAAAGGGTTTTCTTCCTCTGTCCCTCCTGAATGTTTCCATTGTTTATAGGGCAGGTCCTCACAAGTCCTTCTGTCTTGGGTTTCTCTTAAAATTCCAGGCAGATGCAGCACAGAGCAGCTCATCCCTGAATATAGGAATGAGGGAACTGGCGAGGCCTGCGTGCCATGCAGCTGTGTCATCTTCCAGCAAGGAAAAGGGCGGAGTTAGGGCTGCCAATAAATGTAGGCAATGAAGCCATCTTGCAGGCTCCTCTGTCTTGGAGCCCAAGGCTCCAAGAGACCTAGGGATTCCTCTCAGGTAATCTGCTTTCCCCAACCTGCTTCCAGCTGCTAATCCCCCCACGAACTTCAAATGACTCTCTAGTGCTTGGGGATATCAAGAGAAGGTATAAAGCCTCATGGGGTCCAGGAAGGCCAGGAGTTGGGTTCACATAACCAGCATCCAGACGTGAATACATGGGAAAACTATCTGGCCCCATTTTCTTGGCCTACAGGAAAAAATAGGAGGCTGCTTGGGAGGATGCATTCACAAAGGAAGAGGGTTAATTGGCCAGGTCTTTAATTTCACAGGGACTGGGAGCCTATGAGCTTTTATTTTCAGTGTTGTAGGTTGCTGATAAGAGAAGATTAATCTTTCAGCGTTCATTTATAAGCATCTCTAAGTTTGGTTTACTCACCTGAGCGCCTTCCAAGGGCTTCCCGTACAGCTCCAATGAGTACCAGGGTGGCTACTGGAGCAGTGTGAGAAACGGTCCCTGGCCACATGGAAATACAGATCACACATGAACAAATGAATGGAATAGTATATAAAGTTAAACTAAGTGGCAAAGGTAGTGGTTCAAATAAGAAGGGAAAGAACATTCTGATATGAAATAAATAGAAGTAATAATCTGGAGTGGGGCTTCTCAGCCTCAGCATTTGACATTTTGTTCAGATAATTCTTTGTTGGGCGCCAACTGTCCTGTGCATTGTAGAATAGTTAGCAGCATCCCTCATCTCTACCCACTACATACCTGTAGCACCACCCCCACCCAGTTGTGACAACCAAAAATGTCTGAGGCCTTGCTAGGTATTCCTGGGGAGTAAAATGTCTCCAGTTAATTACCACTGCTCTGGAGGAATGAGGGATGGCTAGTTAATAGTACCGAGAATCACACAATTTTTTAATACCATGTACCCTAATTCCTTTGACCTAAAAGCCAGCTGAGTAAATAAAGAGAACTAGAGTGACAGAGGTCTAACTATTTAATTCACTCCTAATTTTAAAAATGGACTATGTCAATGGAAAGCTGTGATTTGGTTACTCCATGTGGATGAGAGTTTTGCATCCCTTGTTGCCCCATCTCAGCTTTCATACCTTTGTACATCCATTCCCCCCAAGTAATGATACCAGGTTTCCCTGGAATTGAAATTAGGTTCTTAGATGAACAAATTTGGAGGATATATAGAACACTCAGTTTCCAGAACAAAATAAGATTTTTTACAAATGCTTAAATGGAAATATGACTGAGTCGGCTACGAGAGGAAAAAGAGGAGAGAGGAGTTTTCTGTGGATTGCAGAAACCTAGTTCATGAATTGACTGTGGTGATAGACTTCACTGTGAGAAGGAGAGCCGAGTTGAAAATATTTGAGGACCAGGACTTGGGCAGTGCTTCAACAGTCCCGCAATGGAAAAGATCATCCTGCTGTTCTATCTTGGTTTAACCTTATCAAAAGAGAAAAGTCCAGTTTTATGAAAAACTCAGGACCTAAGCAAAGTAGAACCAATAGATTGAAAGATGATTCCATTTTGACCTACTGGTATGAACATGTGCTTACAGTAAATGAGGATGAATTGTGGGCCAAAACAAAAACATGAAAAATTAATAAACTGATAGAGTGCTCAAATTTTGTATTATATCAGGTCAGAGAATGCCTGTAGGAGACATGCTCATGTGGAGAGGCATATAGCATATGGAAGGAGGCAGGTGATGTGACTTACATAGACTGTGCTGATCATCAGCTGTGTGACTTTGGGCAAGTCACTTAGACTGTGATACTTAATTCCTTCCATTTGTAAAGCAAAGGTCTATTCTAGTCCAAGAAAAATATATTGAGGTCCTGCTATGTATCCAGCACTCGTCTAGGCACTGAGGATACATCAGTAAACAAAACAGATGAAAATCCCAATCCTCAAGTAGCTTACCTGGTGAAGGAAGGGGAGGGTTGAAAGAGCTCCTAAAATTCTTTTAGCACTCATATTCTCTCGGGTCTAAACTCCTGATTGTGGGAATCATAGAATTAAAAATAATAGTGATAATAATTCCAGACGACTTATGGTCTGGGGGATCACGTCCTCTTTATGAACCACCCAGTTCTGAAAATATTAGAAAAACAGCAAGACAACAGCATAGGTACTTACTTTTGGTTCAGCTAGCTTGAGACTTTTAAAAGGTGAGTTTGCCATATTCCAGAAGATTATTCTCAAATGACAGCACAGATTATAGCCCAGCCTGTCTCAGAGATGTTTGATTAAGTGCCAAAGGAAATACATTTCCCCTAAAAAAAATTAACACACAATACATATCTAGAAATTGAATCTGACTTATACGTGTGACATTTTCTTTTCATTAACAGAAACTGCCAAGCAAGTTCAAGAAGTTCTACGCAGAGTTTGAAAGTTTAATGGTAAGTGACAGGGGCTGCTTTATTCTGTTCACTGTCTGTATTAATCCAATTTCTGATGAGCTGAATTTAAGTTCTCATTTCAGAAATTTTATCTGTCCTTGTATGACTTTAAGAAGTTTATGATCCTGTTTTAGTGCTGCTAAAACAAGCATGTCTGACTAATGAATGGCACCCTCAGGAGCTAACTTAAAGAGGACTTATGTCCCACATAAGGTCAATTTGTGTAACTAAGAAAAGCAGTGTAATAAGATCCTTTCCATCTAACGCAGACTGGCTATGAGTTTGAAGCTACCTTTTCCTTAGCTTCCCAAAATTATTTTTCCCCATTGGCTGGGAGGTGTTAAGAGACAGAAAAGGAATGAGTGGGACTTTGCGGGAGCGATGGGGTGGTTTCAGAGAGGACAAGTCAGGACTGGCCGAGTAAGGCAGAGCCAGGGTGACCCAAGCTCCCAGGAGGGATGCGGGGCTTCAGGAGGAAGGGAATCTCGCGGTTTCTATTTACACATTTTGTCCTTGCTTTCCAAGGGAATCCCTCCCCTATGCCCCTGTAGGCAAATCTCTCTTTCAAACAGGAAAAGAAACGAAATGCAAAATATATTCATGCCCCACATGAGGCTGTTTAAAACATAAATCTTTTCCTTTAACTAAGTCTACCTTTCTTTCATAGCTATGCTTGATTCAAAAACACCAGATGTCAGGGCTGGGTGTATCGGGAGGTAGAAGGGCAGTGTGTGTGTCGCTAATCATGACCCAGCATCTCTTTGTTTCTCTTAAGGACCCTTCAAGAAACCACAGGGCCTACAGGCTGACAGCAGCCAAGCTGGAGCCTCCTCTCATCCCCTTCATGCCCTTGCTCATTAAAGGTAACCCCAAGAAAACGCGCAGGCCGAGCAGGTGGTGAGGGTCTGGGGAAGAAAATGAACAAGAGATTGAGCTCTTTGAAAAGAACGAGCCCATCCTTCCTTTTCTACCTTCTTCATCATCTCCTGTGGGCGCCAGCTTTTCTAAAAGGGTTGGGAAGATGAGCGGAGAAAGAGGGCTTCATCATTTGGAAGACGTATTAGTGAAACAGAGTTAGTTTAGAAATTTTACTAATCTCAGGTAAAGGATTTAGAAAGTTAAACACCTAACATAAAAGGATCTATTATCAGCCTTTTTCAACGCAGTGTTATGCAAATCCACCAGCATAATCTAATGGTGCTATTGTGCTTTCTTAGTATGACATATTTCGGTTAGTGATTAGAATGTGGCTTTTATTTCTATACAGATATGACATTTACTCATGAGGGGAACAAGACGTTCACTGACAATCTCGTAAACTTTGAAAAAATGGTACGTGCGGTATTATAATCTTAACCACAATGTTTTTTTAAAATAAAATTTGCATTTGTACTAATAAAGGAAATGATTTCCATATATGCTGCCATGTTAAAAAGGTAGTTACACATAAAGGAGTTTTGAAATATTTGGTTCAAATTGGTTACCTGTTTTATTCTGTCAGTTCTCTTTTGTGAAATTGAATAGTATTTGTGCTGCGGCTCCCAGCAGCAGTTAGCTTTTATGCTGCCTGTTTTATCCTTGGCTGCCTATTGCTAAAATGAGCGAATGTTCCAGAGTGACTTCCATGTTGTTGTTTTGTTGTAAGGTTTATGGAGCTAGACTGCCCCAGGATGCCTTTGAAATGGTGATCTGCCAAGCCTGGCCATATTGCATGTAGGTAAAAGGCAACTCTATAGTACGTCTTTATCAGGAAGTATTCATCTAAATGCATATTGCATATCCCACTAAAGTTTACCCA
Organism: Dasypus novemcinctus; assembly: GCF_030445035.2. NCBI lineage: Eukaryota > Metazoa > Chordata > Mammalia > Cingulata > Dasypodidae > Dasypus > Dasypus novemcinctus. The sequence continues at coordinate 75,248,975 of NC_080679.1, read as the reverse complement.
ACTTCAGAGAAAGGACTTGAAAATCTTTATAGCCAAAAAAAATTTTTCAATAACAGATGAGGAATGGGCACATATTCAATATTTTCTTAATTGCCACCCCCCCATACACACACACACACACACACACACACACACACATTACTGAGATCAGCATTATCCAGCATTGGTTACTTGGCAGTTTATTTTCTTATATTCTGTGAAGCAATAATAGCAGGTCATGCCAAAACCTTTTTTTTTTTTTTTAGCTCCATAGTACATGTTAATGGAATGATCCATTGTCTTCTGAATCCTTTGGCTGCAATTTGGATGGATGGGGTGTTGCAGTGTTTATGTCTGTGTGGGTGAGCATCTGCCCCGGGGTATGATTTGCAGTGGTGAATGTGGTGCTGTGGAAAAACACAGGACTTGGAGTTCAAGAGACATGAGGTGCAATTCTCAGCTTCATCACTTGAGAGCTATCTCTTAACTTCTCTGTGGGTCAGTTTCCTCTACAGAAAATGGGAATAATGGCTGCTCTATCTAGCTCTTGAAATTGTTGGTAGGTTTATGGTCTGTAAGTACTCTGTAAGCCATGGAGTGCTATTGAATTCTAATGAGAAAACTGCTATTCTAATTGTTTCGTAAAATTGAACTAAAATGTGTGGCTCCAGGAGAATTTGAAACTCCCTGCAGTAATCCTGTGAGGATCAGCACCATTCAATTCTGGGGATGTAATTATTGCAAAGCCCAGCTTGGTAAAGAAGTACAGCTGTTGCTGGACACAAGTTCCCCCATGTCTTTCTTAAGCTTCTTAGGAAAGCACATGAGGACACACTCCTCAAAGGCACTCCTTCCCAGAGAGCAAATATTTTCTTAGCAGTCTTCTCCCCACCAAGGGTGGGGTATGAACATCTCTATTACTGTGTCAGTTTAGCAATTCTTTGATCAAAGTAAAAAACATTCTTTGCTCACTTGTTAGCATGGAGAATTAAACAATATTTCTCTGCTTTCTCAAAGGAAACCTATTTTTTAGAAGTTGATTGCCAGATAAGATGAAAGATTTAACAAATGGGCAAAGAACCTTCCAGATCACTTATGCAGAAATGAGGACTGAGGTGTGACTAAACCAGATATTTGAGTATAAAATATACACATGCACAGAGATATAGATGTCAGGGTTTTCTAAAGAATTGACTGAGCTTCAGAACTTTTGATCGTTGAAGCTAACTAAACAGAAAAAACAAGAAGAGCACAAGTACGCAAAGCCAACCATCTGTTGCAAGGATAAAAGAAATCGTTTCATCTGGGTTTTCAGATCTTAGTGTCACAGCCACAGCCTGCAAAGGAAAAGTCAAGATCATCTTCAGTGGCTGTTAGGAAATTACCCCCTCCCCATTTCTGTACATTCTGCCCACAGAAGTGGGTTCTTAAATGCCTGGCAGTGAGGCAAGAAGTCCTTCACATCCTATTCTCAGAGAGAGCAACTGAATAATTAAAAGAGCAGTTCCATTGCAATAACAGAAACCTAAATTAATGCTGGCTAAAGCAAGATGAGTTTCTTTCTTTCTCGTTTAAGTCCAGATAGCAGTCAAGGTTCCAGGCTTCTCTCTTGCCACAATACTATGTGCGTGGCCCAAGATGGCTGACTCTGCACTCCCGTTCCAGCTAGAGGAGAGGGGAAATGGAGAAGGGGAGGGGGAGTGCTTCTCTTTAGGGACGTGACCTGGACGTTTACTCATCACTTTGCTCACATTATATTGGCCAGAAACTTAATCATATGAAAGGTAAGTTAGAAAATTTATAGTTCTTGTTTTGGTATCCATGTGCCCCACTAAAAATTAGGAAGTTCTATTACTATGATAGAGAAGGGATGAAAGGATATTCAAAGTATGCTGGTAGTTCTCTTCTTCAGCAACTATATAAATTTTATTTATTTGAAATCATACCATGAGAAAATTTTAGAATTGCCCTTCCACAAGTTGTGTGGTACTGGAAAATAAAATGGAACATCAAGAAGATTTGTTTTTGCTTTCCCAGCCTGACTTGAACCAACCTGGCATATATCACCAACTTTCCCATGTTTTCCATCATAAATTAGCCCACACCTGTCCAATACCACAATAGCTACTACTACTTTTACATCCCAGGAGTGGCTGCTAGTTTTATCATGTGTCTTGGAAAAAGATACATCTTACCTTTCAGGCTGATGTCAGTGAATCCCAGTCATTCATCAGCAAGGCCAAGGTGGTGAGCAGAACTAGCAGACCTGCTGGGGCTGGTCTGCTGTGTCCCTGGAGGGAGCTCCTTGAAGTCACCAAGCTAGCTAGGAACTCAGGTACCTTTTCTTGGTGGCAGCATTACAGTCCCAGCAAACCACTGCTCCAAACCCTAAATAATTTTATTTTGAACCTCTTCACCCTGAGGTATGAATTGAGGATTAGAGAATGTGTTGTGTATTGGTTTTCAGAATTTGTGGGTATGAACAAAGGGGAATGCACACTCTGATCCGTGTGCAAAAAAAAAGACAGACATTCTTTCATTTGGGGGGAACATAAAGGAGTATTCAAAAAAATGTTTGAATAAAGCCTTAGTAGCTTTCTATGGCATACATGAATATTTATAACATTTAGGAGGTAGGCTAGGAATGGATTAGAGGATAATATGCTGGCCGCCTGCCACTATCCCAGACTGCATAAAGCATGCTGATAGGCATAGTTGCTACTGTATTAGGAGATTGGTTCTATTTCAGCCATATCCATATTTAGGTTTATTTATTTATGAGTATGATTTTTTTTAAGCTAGTCATTTTATTTGGAATGAGAAGCATGGGACAAACTTCTATACTTCTGGAGGTACTAATGGAAGCTAATTCATTAAAGAAGAGAAATATTTTAAATCATTTTATTTTCATATCACTAATAATGTCATTAGATAATTAGCGTCAGTCTTTTTATATCAACAATCATATTATTACAACATTCATGAAGATAGCCCTGGACTTATTATTTCAAGCTATGGAAAAAAGAAACTCCAAGTAAAACTCTGGATGTTTAAGTCCACCCAATTCTCAGACTTCTCTAATACAAGGGAAATCTACTAGCGTTTACTCTGTTTTTATACAGATTTACAGCTTGGGCTAAATTCACATCTTCTGAAGGGAATACTTCAAAGCAATACAACATGCATAGAGTATCAGGCAAAGACTTTTACTAGGGAATATGAAGAAATCCAAAAAGCTGGACACAGCCTTGAGATTGCAAAGTTGAAAAGATTAAAAAAAGACACATGAAATATTAAAAGCAACAAAATATATAAAATGCATTCACACAAGTAATAAAAGAGTTATCAAAAAGCAAAATATAGGGCTCTTTAACTTCATGCAGATGCAGCAATGGAAAATATACCCATGTTAGATACAATAACATAATATAATAAAATCCCCAACCCCATCTCATATGTCATTTTCTCTGTGCTCAATCCAGTTTGGTGAGACTGGCCTCCTTTTGTTTCCCTCTTGCCTCAGGCCTTTGCACTAGCTGTTACCTTTGCCTGGACTGTCCTGCCCCAGTCTTGGACTCTCTGGCTCCTCCCACTCCTCCAGGTGGTCTTTCATGAACATTGTAACATGGGTCCTCCACCAGCATTCTCTGTCGATGACCTTGCCTTGATAGCTGAGTTCACGATTTGAGATGATCTTTACTGGTTTCTTCCTTATCCATCTTCCCTACTAGAATGAAAGTGCCCTAGGCCAGGGATCTTGCTTGTTTTGTCCACCAGAAAGGTGTCTGGTACATAGTATGTGTGCATGAAATAGTTGTTGAATAAAAGAATGACCTAATCATATTCCAGTGTTGGACTTAGTTATGTAGGAAAGCATTTTTTAAAAAGTCTTTTCAGTAAAAAAAAAATTTAATCCTAAAGTATTCTCTATTTTATTAGAAAATCTGATCAACCAATATGTCCCAGAGCAGTTTGTATAAGTGAGACTTTATGCCTTCTGTTCCTAACCGGGCATAATTCTGTCTCCCATCCTCCCCATAGTGTTAACCACGTCTGTCCTTCTGTGTCCTTCACTGAGTATAAAGATGCACAAAGATTCTACTTGTCCCTGGACATGCACCTGAATTGCCATGTACCCAGGTATATGATATGCCATGAGCATCAAGGGACACGCAGTTTCTCTATGTCACATACCTCTTGGCTATTAAAAGCCCATAGCCCGGGAAGAGCAGCATTCTTCCTCAGTAGTGCATATGGGGAAGGGTGGTTCAGCATCTGGGCCCATTTTTTCTCTGGCCCATGCCATGCCCTTAGTTCCACTTGGTTGCTATCATGATCAGTCTTTGTAAGTGAGAGATTACATATTTCCAGATCTTATAGTGAAAAAATTCTTGTGCTGAATATGAGAAGGTCTGAGCGAGACGATCAGATGGCATAAATGTGGTTCTACACATGCTAACATTCACGCTAAGCAAGGAATAATTGAGAAATCCTATGTATGACAGGCATCTGGAGAGGGCAGAGTCAAATCAATAGGGGCAGAAATAAGACAAACTACAAAAACGATGTGGCAAGCATTAAGAATAAGAATGGTAGAGATCTCAAGGGGCAACAGATGGAAAGAGAAAAGTTGTTGGGCGCAGGCATTTAGAAGAGGCTTGAATCAGGGCACTGGGAGCAGAGAGGCAGCCAGGGAGGCCGGTTCTGGCGGTTTTCTGTGAGTGGGAGATGAAGGGAGGGTAAGGGCTTAAGGTGGGGTTGCCTGGAGGGCCTGCCGGCCTGAACTTGGGAAACAGACTTGAGAAGGCTCCTGTTCAGTGGCAGAGAGCTAGGGGAGGGCCTGGGCTGCGGAGTCCGTGCATCTGTAGGAGGAGCTGCAGGGAACGCTGGAAACAGCTGTACAGCCTGATGGGTCGTGCACCGTCTGGAGAGAAGTGAAGGTGTCGCTCGGGCAGCGCACTCCTGAAGGGGAGGGCGCCACAGACTTGGAGAAGCCTAAAAGCGCCAGGCCCAGGCTCCAGGGGCCCAGTCTGCGAATGAGGCGCTTCTCATACCTCACTGGATCCAAGGGGAAATTGGCGCAGGGACTCCAGCCCTGGACTGCCCCCTTCTCTGGAAGGCTTCTTTGTACTGGTCACTCCTCAACTCAGGTGCCAGGAAGGTCATCAGCTTCTTAGTCTCTCTGTTTTGAGATTTAAAAATAAATACACAAGGACAGTTACACAGAGGCCTTCCCTGGCTACCTCCCTTTGTCGCCTCAGAGCTTTCCTCCAAGAGCACAGGGCTGGAGTGGAATCCACCAGCTTTCAGGCCCATCTCTTAGCCCTGGAGGTCAGGAACAGTATGGACACGTTAATTTTTGCAAACAAGTTCTAACGATTAGAAGTAATCCCCTAAGAAATGATGACTATGTGAAATCTGCAATGTGGAATCCAGAGGGGATCCTGGCACTTCTGAGGACTGTTTTCTTGGTGAGGGCCTTTGAGAGCAGGGTCTGATGAGTATCTAGGGAGGAGATTCTCAGTGAGGGGTTGGGGCACATCAGAGTCCATAACGTGTGGCAGGGGGGTTCAAACTGTCTACCTGCTGCTATTCAGAGTGCCTTCGAAAGGAGCTTGTTTGTTGTATACTTACCGCTATGTTAAGAATTACTGTCTTAATGAGCCAGTTGCTAATGGGAATGCGTCATAAACCTCAGGTTTGCTGGGATGGAAAAAAATAAAAGATGAGAATCCCTGCTTTGGGGTAATCAAACATTTTACCACTGGCCTGGCATTATGGAAAGTTGTCCATCCTGCCCAGGCAGGCTAACCTGCTCTGGCAGGACCACAGAGCTTAGGGTATAATTTTTGGCTTTAGCCTTGCCTTGGCAGTTAGATAATGAAGACTACATCTCCTTAGCCTTCGTTTCTGCCCATCTTAACTGAGAACACCAATGAATAAGCAGTTATTTGTCATCAAAAATAATGTGAGGCTTGAGTTTGTGGAGAGAAAGATTTACTACGTGGATTTTAGTGGAGATAAATGTGAAATCCTCCACCTTGGTCAAGGAATCAATTGCGTATCTTCAGAGTAGGGAAGCTGCATCCAAAGAGCAGCACAATGAAAGAGGCTAAGAGGTTTAATTCACTATTAGCTCAACAGGTATCAGTAATAATATTTTTAAAAATTGGTGGCATAGATGTATAGCATTGTTTAGATAAAGGAAAGAAGATAATATTTCCTCTGCATGTTGTGATTTGCTTAGCCTAGGGTATGACACTAGAGACTGTCCAGAAGAGATGTGAAACTGTTTTAAAAAGAATTTTATTTTTTAAAAATGGGAATATTTTGACTGAACAAGATAAGACTTAGGGGTAAGAAGAAGTCTGTAATGGTTGTCTTCTGTATTTGAAGACCTGTCCTGTTTAAGAGAAACTAAATATGTTGTCAGATGCCAAGGCTAGGATCAATGAGTGAAAAGCAAATGGAGAAGGACTTTGACTCAAATACTTGACAACCAAGTTTCTCTTAGGTATGTCTAAAATTGAAAAAGGTTGTCTTTGGAGGTGGTGAGTTCCTCATTGCTGGATGCATTCAAACAGTGGGAAGCCCCTATTTCTAGGCAAGGCGGTAGAAGCCATGCTGCACCCTGGACGTGGCTGAAGGTGGTCAGTCACTACTGAAGTCTTTTTCGGCATCCCAGGGAAGTTCTTTGAGATTGGCATCGTTGATAGTAGAGCATACTAAATATTTGCATGTGTCTCATGGGTGCAGAAGAGGCTGGAGGTCACGTATGAAGCTAGGCGCTTCTTTAGCATAGTGAAAGTACCCTGTAACTATGCATTGATCCAGAAGCTAGCGGGGTTCACACACCGCTCCTCAGGGTTTATACTATCTCAACGTTATTGTGCAGGTCTCACAAAGGAAAAGAATGGACCTCATTGCAAAGCCAGATTTGGATTTCAAAGTTAAACCTGAAGTTATCTTTGAATACAATTAAAAAGGATATGTCAAAATTTAAACCATTGTTAAAATTAATCAAAGATTTAGAAAGGTAGAATGAACTCCAGAGTTGAATATTACTGATTTAAACAATTGTTCTCACATTTTAAACTACATAATGAGCTAAAAATTATGAAGCCTCAGAGTATAGCTAAAAAGAGTAGTCTAAAACTGAAGTCAGAATGAAATGTTTTAGCTTTTAAAACTAAAAAGCAGAACAATTATTCCCTACAAAATGGTATACGAAGAGTTCTCTGACCCCTGCTAATTGTTTGATTATTCTTCAGAGGAGCACACTGGCAGCATTTCCCAGGGTTTTCTGTAATTACACTCCATTCAATATCTGAAGAATTACAATAATCCTCCATGGAATATATTTGTGCCCTTTGGATGCAAAGCCTTTAAAGAAGTGAAAAAACAACTTAAAGTAAATTAGCAGGAAAATCATCATAGTTACTGTTTATTTCAGGGCTTCATATATCAGAGGCTAATTATACATTGTAAGTTACATTTTCTTAAAGGTATTTGTAATATATTTCTCATGATGATCAACAGACGTGCCAGCTTTTGGATCCTTTATGAAAGTGAAATCCAAACTTTTCCTATTGACTCTGTAGGCAAAATTGTCCAATGCAGACCAGTGTCACTTAGTGCTTGCCAGTCCTCAAAGCACTTGTACTAAGCATGGTAATGTGAACAGTCACATAGATACATTTGTAAGGTTCTGATTTTTCTGTAAATTCTTTTCCTGCCAAATGAGTTGATTTTCTTTCTTTCTTTCTTCCATTTTCTATACTTGGGCAAGCCAAGGGTCCAAGAGAGAAGAAAGTGAGGACTGGCATTCCATAACTGCTCAGAGACTAGAGAGACCCTTTCCTGGGGTAGAGCCTTTTGGGTTTCCTGCTTGCATTACAATTGATCCACCATACCTTTGGGTTCCCTTAGGGTCTGACCAGGGAAGGTGTACTGAAACAACAGGCAGGGACTGGGGGTGGGGGGGGCGGGGTCCCAGCTACAGTTAGAATACCGATAGCAAGAAATTTTTAACTTGACTAAGGAATGGTGCTTAGGTCTCACCAGTGTTTTGACTCATGGGTTAGGGGCCACATTTCTGTCCTTCATTTATTTCTCTTTTCTTCGTTTATGACTAAGTTGAGTATAGCACAAAAGATTTCCTTTTAACACTTTACTGCAAAAGTCCTTCCTGCAAAACTTTACAAGGAAATTAGGAGCACTTAATGACAAAGTTAGCAAAGGCTAAATAAGTTATTTTCCATCCATATGATTTAGGACATTCTCATTTTCAAAATGTTTTGAAATGTAGATGACATGGGAAATAGTCAAATCAATGTGAAAAAGTTTTAATTAAAAATAAAATCCCATATGCATGGAATGACTTCAATTTTTTAAAAAATATGGTTTATATATTTCAAAAGTTAAAAGGAAATGTACCAAAATATTAATGTGGTTACCCCATGAAGTGATATCCTAGGTGATTTTACCTTGTTCTTAACATTTTCTGTTTTTGATTTTCTAAAATGTATATGCAGAAAGAAAAAAAGAGGAAGGAAGGAAAGGAGGAAGAGAGGAAGGGAAGAAATAATATTAAAATTAAATAAGATTAAATAACTATTAAAATAACTAGGGTAACATTAAAACATACCCTCTTGCTGATCAGTTAGAAAGGTGAGTAATCCACAGTGTGCAGCAAACATTTAGAGGTAGAATATTTTGATTATGATTGTTCAGTCAATTTAATTTAATATCTCATTTCTGAGCCTCAGTTGTTTACCATGAAGCCCTTGATGAGCTAACCTTCTCCATATCTAGGCTAGTCCAAAATTTTCTTGCAGATTTATTCCTCTGCCCTCAAGCAGGGAAGGTGAGTACTAGTCATGAACACTAAGGTAGTGTCAGAATCAGGACACTGCTTTTTACTCCTTGACGAACAAGCAAACAATGAGACCAGAGTTGTGTTATTAAGATTCCTGACCTCAAAAATGCCTTGTATGTGTGAGTGTGGGTCACTCTTTAAAGTAATTAAATAGGTTATGCATCAACGAGTTGCCTCCAGATAGTAGACATATCAGAGCATGATGTTTCTCATGATACCAAGTATTGCTGAAGTAAGTAATGGTTTGTTTTCCTTTTTGAGTTATACACTAAGCTTACTTTTCTTTTCTCTGTCTTTCTTTTGTTTATTCTTTTTAGCGCATGATTGCAAATACAGCCAGAACAGTGAGATACTGCAGAAGCCAACCCTTCAGTAAGTTAAATTCCGCTGCATGCTGCAAAGTAGATCTTGGTGATTACGTTCATTTTAATGAGAACACTGAGAAACACTAGGAATCTGGACAACATTTAATTGTGATAGAGACACTTTGGGCTATGAATTTTATAGGATGGGGGCTTGTGGTTTTAAAGATTTGTTGTTGCAAAACTAGAAAATATTTTCATTTAAGACTGGAAAATAACCATAGGAATATCATATTATGAATGAATTGAAGACAATTAATTTGCTCTTTCCAATGTGGTGGCTAGAGACAAGCATGATTGCCAGTAAATCCTGCCCCAAGCCAACCCTCTTTATGATTCATTGCTTGATGTTGAGAAACTCACATCAACTCTTAATGAGTCAGTTCTATCGTTTAAAAACTGGGAAAGATAATATTTATTGTCTCTTAGTGTGTTCCAAGAATACATTAATGTTTGCAGCATATTTGTAAAAGGTCGTATAGTAGGAATTCACACTGTATTTCTGAGTATTTCCCAGTAAATTTAAGGTGTTCTTTTTAAATACAAACATGTCATGCTTTAATATAAAAATATTACTAATGATAACAATTTTAATGTCAGTTAAGTTGCTTTGTGGCTCCAGAGGAGAACTGGTGTCTCCCTTGGGGCTCAGGCAGCGGGGGGATGGGGGCTGGGGGTTGGAACCCTGGTTCACTCAAGGTGAACTGGGAGTGAGGAGGGTGGACACTGTAAAGTTTTGTGTTCACTTAACTGCATGAGGCACTTGAAGAAATTTGGTTTATTAACTCAGCATGATCATCTGACATGTACATGACTGTGAGGCCACCAGTACCATTTGCCCCAACAAATCTGGGGCAAAGGGATGAAAAGGCTCTCATTTTATTAGAGCTCTTTGCTCTTCCAAATACAGGACTGGCCCAAAGCCAGGGTGTGCTAACACAGAACTATTAAATGCTCATGGTTAATGTGAAAAGGAAAAGAAACCTAGGAAAAAAAGCTTGACTTGGGGAGCATGTAGACCTTTAAGAAATTAATTCAAATGATCATGTTTTCTCTCACTTCCAAAATGTGAATAGTCTTGCATTCCTATGTGGGTTTCTCCAGAATTAAAATGCCTCATATTTCTTCACATAATAACATACTGTATGTAAAAATATGTGATCATAAAGTAGTTCTACAGGTGACTATGAGAATATATAAGTGACACCAGTCTACAACAGAGGTTTATATTCCAGGAGCCATGGCCTTTGAGGCGGCCCAGGGAACTCTTGAGGCTGTAGCAAGATGTGGATGCCTGAGAAGGCTCAAGTGTTGAGAGGGTTCTCAAGGAAGTCCAAGAACCAGAGAACCATGATAGAATATTATGGTTTTCGTTCTTTAAATCCCTTTGGTAGTAAATCCTACATTCTCCTACATCTTCTCCTAGAGAAGTGGGGAGGGGAGACCTTATTTTTAAAAAGTCTTCAGTGCATTTGTTGAAGTTATCAGTAACTGCTGGTAAACAACAGCTGCTCAGCTCTGAAGTCAACAATCTATAGATAAAGCTATAGGAACAGATTCTTCATAAACATTGTGGGAATATGTACAATGTAATTACAGCATATTGTACATGTAGAGTACACTGCCAGTGAGAAGCAAGGAAATTAAGCACAATGTGTTCTCCAGTTCACTATGGTATTATTTATATGTGATAATTATACTGATGCGTTTCTTCTTATAGCCTTTGTATCTTCTCTCTGCTTTTCTGAGTTCAGAACAGCAACACTCCCCTTGAACCCTAATGCAGATGGCATTCTAATTGTCTTGGGGTGTGTGGCTCTGAGAGGAGTAAGTGGACTGCAGAAAGCAGTGTGCGGTGGCGGAAATAACACTGCTGGGAGTGCAGGCCCTGGTTCGGCCACGCCCAGGGTCCTTTGGACCAGAGGCCCCACACTGGGGTCCCCTGGGACCAAGGTGGCCCTTGGGCCCCTGGGAGGTTTGGTTGGGTTTAAACAAGACATTTCCCCCCCTTGTATTGTGAAATAGTGTCACCATTTAAAAATTGGGAGAATTCACAGGAAAGAAACTCAGATTTCTAGTTTCTCTAGAAAAATAGGGAAATCTGGCAACTTTGGGGCAGATTCCCATGGGGCAGCAACATGCAGGACCTGAGGAGTCGCTTCTGAAGGGCCCTGTTTCCAGTTCTCTGCTGTCGGTTTTGGCCTTCCTCATTCATGTATATTCCTGACATGGGGACGTGGGCATTTGATTCTTTTTTCAGCCCTGGTTTTAGATAAATCAGTTAAGCCCCTGATAGCTGCCGTTGTTCACCTGCTTGGGTGTGGCTTAGAGTAGAATAGCAACTGGGTTTTCAGATCTAGTAGCATCAGAGAATCAAAGGGCTAGCAGAAGTTAGAACATTAGCCCGCCAGCTGGAGTTTTGTTTCTGAATATGGACAGCCTCTAAAAGGCGCATTTCCTTTATAGGCAGGAACTCTTTGGTACATGAATCCGGGCAGGCCAGGCCTGGCACCGCAAAGGCAGGCTGAGTGGAGGGCAGGAATACTGTAGATGGTGTGCAAGGAAAGAGGAGCCGGGACTATATAGTCTCACTGGCTTGCTTCAGTTTGGTCCAGGTGTTAAGTGCTTTTGTCAGGAGCTAATGAAACTGTCCCTTTCACCATTAGCCTTAGCTGGAACAAAGAGGCATGCTGTGTGAGACAGAGGTGGGTGGGTAAGGCGAAACAATTTTAATCTGTAACCAGGGACTATCAGGCTGATGCTTTCATTTTTATTTGTTTTTTTTTTTTTAAAAACATGCGATGCAAAGTAAAATGATCAAAAGAGGTGATTCTAGGGAAGGGAGCAAGAATGGAGATGAACCAACCATTTCATTTCAGGGAATGTGAGTGTGGAAAGGTCTTGATGGAACCCAGGAATCTATGATAAATGTAGTGAGTAGTTGGAGAAAATTAAGCTGTCTCTTATATGCTTATATTATGGAAAGTCAATTCTGCCCTTTTCCTCTTTCAACAGATCTTGATGCAGCTCAAGGTAATAAAAACCATCAGGATGTCCGGAGTTATGTACGGCAATTAAATGTGATTGACAACCAGAGAACTTTATCACAGCTGTCACACAGATTAGAGCCTCGTCGACCATAAACATTTAAAGTGCCCAGAACAATGGTTTGTCTCCAGTCCACAATGTGTTAAAAATGCCATTTATACTACTACAGACTGTATTGCCACTAGAGAATTCTACAAAACAAGCAAAAACAAATCCTGAGACATCTCAGGGCAGCATTCAGCTTACCAGCTACTTGACAAGAGAAGGAATTATTTGACCTGCATAAAGCTTGCACACTCTAGTTTGGGAATCCTGTTGGTAGTCACCCTGTTTCATTTCCAAGCGTGCCATCTTCTTTGTTGAAATATAAAATAAGGCCCACATAAGTATAGTAGAAATACCATTGTCAAAAGAAGTGTCAAAAGCCTGATATTTTTTCTCAAAGAGTTTACAGGGTAAGATGTGCTACAAATGAATTGATTTGGATATATGTGGTAAATCAATATAGAGTTTCACAATTTTTAGTTCAAGATCTTGATATGGAGTGTGGGGTTTGGGGAAGGTATTGAGGGATCCATATAGATATCCAAATTATAGGTTGTATTCTTCTATCTTCTTAGTCTTACCTCTAAAGGAATAGAACCTGACCATCTTACTATAAAACATTGTGGCTATTTGTACAACTTAGGAAGGACTGGTATGTAATTTCTGAATGATATATAGAGTAATATTTATGTTTACAATGTAACTTTTTAAAATTTACAAATCAGGATTATATGCATAAGAATTCCAATAAGAAACTCCAAGGTTCTTAAAATTGCCAGCGTCAAAATAGAATAACATTTCAGAAGAGCACAATATACACAAGACATTTTTCAAAATTAAAGTATTTTCCTGGGCATTAAAAACCTTTACTATTGGCTACACATTATTGTTACTGATTAAAAAAAAAAGCATATTTTCTGGACTTAAACATTATTACAAATATCTTAATTTTCAACAGTTGTTTTGCACTTTCAAAAAGACTGTAAATAGTTCATGCAATCAATGGTATGGAGTTATTTATTTGCTATATAATAAATATTGTGCCAAACAATTTCTTTTTATTTATTTTGTTTAGTATGTAATTTTGGAGTACATTTTTTCCTGTTTTCACAATTAGGCTACAATAAATGTTCAGGAATTGTATGTATGTATATCTTCTGTAAATAACATCTAGTATCTTCATTAAATACAATTGCTGACAAGAAAAAGTCATGTTTTTCTCAATTTTTATTATAATGGAGGGATGGCCATTTGATATGAGCCCTGGATTTTTTTCATCACAATAAAATTCATATACCATAAAGCTCACCCTTTTAAAGGGTACAATTCAGTGATTTTTATAGCATTTCACAAGGTTGTGCAACTGTCACCATTACCTATTTCCAGAACATTTTAATCACCCCTAAAAAAACCTCTGTGCCCATTAGCACAGAGGGAGTTTCCTCCCTCCCCCCAGCCTCTGGCCACCACTTAATGTTCTTTGTATCTCCATGGATTTGCCTTTTATGGACATTTCATATAAATGAGATCATATGACACATGGCCATTTGTGTGTGGCTTCTTCTTTCATTTAGTACTCTATATGCTTTCAAGTAACACCCAGATTATAACTTGTATCAATACTTCATTCTTTTTTACAACTTAATAATATTCCATTATGTGGATATACCACATTTTCTTTATCTTTGTTTATCAGCAGTTGATGGACATTTGGGTTGTCTCCACTTTGGGGCTATTATGAATAATGCTGCTAAGAAGGGACCCTGACTTTGAAAGCTGCCAATATAGAACCTAATGCCATTTCTCAGTGGATACTGACTGAAGCGCTTAATACATTTTTAATGAAGAGATTCCCAAAATTCTTTAAAGTCCATACATAGCTCTAGTTTTTGATATCAGGATTTTCACAGTCTGTTCCAGGCTATACTAGTCTCACAAGTTCACAAGCTGTTCCACCCAAAACCAAACCAAACAACTGCAAAAACTAAACTCAGGATACTGTGTTCAAAGAAGTTTGGGAAACACTGCATAGTCTACCCACCCTTAGAAGTGATCCCCAGTGTTCATTAATGTGTTAAAGGCTCTGTGAAGCCCTGTAGTAATCTCTTGTACCATCCCATAATTGAAGCCCACTTTGGGAAAGGCTAATGCAGGCAAATGCCTTTCTGTGTTCAGGTAGATAAGACTTCAAGGTCCTCAGAAGCAGGGGTGTTGTTTTATTCCATTTCATGCCTCCTACACAGAATCATGCACAATGCCTGGAATTTAATAGATAATTTCAAAAACGTTTGTTAAATAAATCTTGCAGTGACTATTGCTCAACATTTTGCTGTCTCATAGACTTCAATATCCACTGCAAAATTTCCACCATTAAGTATTTTTCCTCTACTGGACAATTCTTAAAGTTGACAAATAGGGGAGTGGATGTGGCTCAAGCAGTTGAGCGCCCGCCTCCCACACGAGAGGTCCCAGGTTTGGTTCTCGGTGCCTCCTAAAGGAAAAACAAAACAAACAAAAAACAATGAGCAAACAGATGAGGGAGCCATCTCAAGAAGTGGGGAAGTCAACTAAAGCCGATAGTCTGTTCCTTGGGCATCCTGACTCTAACTAAAAGATTTCTTGTTTACTCCTACCTACCTGTCAAGCCAGCCCCCTATTTGTGACAGCGTCCTTCCTCCAGTTTGATAGTGACTAACACCTTATGACCTTATTTTAATTGTTTCAACAATATTCAAAATTCATACATATTCTCCCATGTATATTCCCTTTGGTCTCCCAAATGAGAATAACTCTTGCTGTACTTAACCAAAGATAAGAGATTTTAATTATGTCTGGCTCTTTGAAAATGCCTTAAGCTTCATTATTCAAGGTGGTGATGGAGAAGTAAAAGAATTCATACTCTAAAAATATAGAGTAGTAGCCAAGCAACCCTTCCTGAGGCAGGAGATACAATTAATATTATAAAACTTGCAAACAAGACAGAAGAAAATGAAATGCCTACAGGGTCACAAGAAGGATAATGAGGTTTGCTGGAAGATGTGAAAAAAGAAGAAAGAATTTTTTTTTTACCAAAAGCGCCTGTAGAAAATTATATATTTAAGTGGTTAACATACCTGCTTAGTAAGGTCAATGGCACAGTGTACAGAGCTAAGCTATTTCAGCAATTTTTTAATACCATGCAGGTTAAATAGACTTTTCCTGAATTCACTACCATTTCCTGTTAAGATATGAATGCAGATCAATAACTACCAGTATGAGAAAATTAAAAAGTGTCATTATAGTTTCAAATTGTGCTTATAATTTTAAAAACCAGCATAAGAATAGGCAATGTGGCATATAAACAATTCCAACCTTGAATAGTTTTCCTTCTGCTTTCAATCTAAAATATATTAAATAAGTAAATAAACAAACAAAATGTATTAAATCTCTTGCTTTTGAATAGCCTTAATTTTCTCTGTGTGTCCTACATAGGAGAAGAGGATGGTGTCAGAGAAGCAGGTTTCAGCATCGGTGACTTAAAAACTGGAGAAGAATCACTAACAATTAGTACTGTTAGGTACCTTCCTATTCATTCACTCATTTATTAGCAAATATGACAGAGGTGCTAAGTGAGTACTGGGCCTTCTATGAGCTCAGGATTCAATGGTGAAGAGCTTATTGTCTAGTAAGGGAGACAGCAGATTAATCAAATAATCACACAAATAAATATAAATACAAAAGTGCTTCAAGTAAAGGACATGGTGTACGACAGCCTGTAATAAGGGGATTTGGCTTGATCTGAGGTAAGGAAATGTTTCCTGTGGAAATGACAGTTGACCTGAGCTCTGAAAGATATAGCTGGTAACTAAGCAGAAAGAGCAGAAGAATAGGTTCTAAGCAGGATGAACCAATGGCAGTGTGATAGACAGAAATCTCACCACGGCACCGCAGAGAGAATATGGGAGACAGTGGCACAAGGTAATGCTGCTACGTTCAGAAGGGCCCAGAGCTCACAAGGCCTTGCAGACCTTTTTAAGGACTTTATCTTTAGCCCAGAACAGTGCAAGTCTATTAAAGTGCTTGAGACAGTAGGGTGCTATGATTAGACTTGAATTTCTAATGGTTAGACCTTGGAAGGCAGGGCCACTACTTTGTCACACTGTCTACCACCTGGTAAGTGTCATCTCTAATTCCTTAATTGAATTACTATCTAGGTTTAAAGGTAGGGCAGAGAGTTTTGTAGATAATGGCAAGGATAGAAAGCAGTGGTGAACTTAGATACCCCCACAGTCAAATGCCACCCCACTTCCTGCTTCAGCCCACACCAGGACACACTGGACATAACCCATGTCTAGCTGTGCCACCTCCTTGGAGAGTTAGGCTGCCAGTGTTTGGCACAGCACTGGAAAAAGCGAGAATAGAGGAACCAAGGCTCAGTATGTGGGGGTCAAGCATGGAGCAGAGAAGTCTCCATTTGCCACTGTGCCCTCCACCAAGCTACATTTGCCCAAAAGGCAATCAAAGCCCAAGAACCTTGGTCCGTCCCTGCTGGTCTATTAGTTAATGGATCAGACTTCACTCACCTGGAGGAGTGGGGGGTGGGAGGGATGGTAGTAACCCCAAGAGAATAAGGGCATGGGAATGGGAAACGTGCCTCCTGTGAGCTCCTTTCCATGTGTTTATCTAGCAGTTAGGGAAGGTCAAGGATGCTGCTAGAGACAGCCAGGATCTTTATTCTAGGCAAGTCAAATTTGGAAAGATCAGGGGAGAGACCAGCTATAAAGCAAAGTGAACATGTCACTGTGAACTTGTGGCGTGGGTGCACCTCCAGGCTTGAAAAAGAAAGAAAGGCTGCAGGTGGACCAACACAAGAGAAAAAAAAAATAGTGCAAAAGTTGGTATTAAATTCTTCAGAACAGGTTTCTGCAGCACCAGAGAGTAAAAGAGGACTAGGAGAACCCCATCAGATCTCTGTCCACCCTCTTAGCCAAAGACAGATGGCAAGAGTATCCAGGGGGATAAAATCAGGGAAAATCTGGTGTTGATGGTTCGGAGCAGAAATGTGAGGGGCAGAATCTGGTATTTCAGTTTCCCCAGCAGGGAGAAGGGCTCAGAGGTGAGGAGACAAGTACTTTGCGGGGGAGACAGTTCTGCGCCAGCTAAGATGTAGCAGTTTTAGAAGGATGAAGAAGGGCGTTTCTGTGAAAAGATAAACCACATCAGTGACTATATCAGTTGCCATGTAACAAGCCGCCCCAAAATAAAGTGACTTAAATAAACAACCACTTATTTAGTTCACGAGTCCATGGGTCAACTGGGTGTTTCTGCTAATCTGGAGCAAATGTGGCCAATCTGGGTGGGGCTTATCGACCTGCAGTCAGCTGAACTAGGGTGGCCTTGGATAGAATGGTTCGTCTTTGCTGCGTGTAGCCTCTCGTCCTCCAGCAGGTTATCCTGGGTTTACTCATTTGGTGGCTGGGAAGCGGTCCATGGGGGTGAGCAGACAACCAAGAGCTCTGGAGGCCTAGGCTTGGAACTGGCACACCATCACCTCCACAGCATGCTATGGGCCAAAGTAGGCAAGAGACTGGCCCAGATTGAAAGGGTGGGGAAATAGTTCTCTCTGTTAATGTGAGGAGATGCATTGACACATTGCCAAGGTTGTGGATACACAGAAGGAAATGATTGCAGCCATTTTTGTAAACTGTCTATAGAGTGAGGGTACCACATAACGTGAGTGGCTGGATGGTCTGCTGCCCTTGTCTGGGGAGGGCATTTCGGGGCCTGGTGCTTCTAGGTGTTTAAAAAGCATTTCTTCAGGATACAGGAAACACAGTAGTTCTTAGAGAAGTAGCATAGAATAGCAGACAGAACATAGGCTTTAAAATCCAACAGATCTAGATTTCAGTCAGGCTGGGGCCACCTCTAGCACATTCAGAACGTTTGTGCACGTTGAGGGAAAAGGCAACCCTTCTCTCTGCGGGCACAGCTTCCCAGGAGAGAGCTCCCTCAACCAGGCTTTCTAGTGTTCTCTACAGCCTGCACCGTTGTTTGCCACAGCCCTCAGCTGTGGACTTTAGCCAGCGTATTTAACCTCTTTGAGCTTTCCATATCTGCAAATGGGAGTTAGAATGTCTCCCTCACAGAGGCTGTGATGAAGACTAAGTGAGTTTAGGTAGCTAAAGTGCCCAGCATTCTGAGTGCTTGGAGTTCAAGAAATGAGTGCCTTTTCTTCCTCTCTGCTATAAAGAACCACAGTAAAGAGTACGTTAGAACATCAAGGACTCCTGAGAGCCTTCAGCCAAGCCACGAATGAAAGGATGGAAAAGGAAAGAAAATTCGATGTGAACTTTATGTCACTGAAATTGACTTGGGATGGAGGGACAGTTTCAGAGGCCCATCTGATGCATGTCATTTGGGACCCCAAACTTGGGCTACACCAGTTTTGCCAAGTTTTTCCTGCTATAATTGAGCCAGCATATCAAATCTTATATATTCATAATTTGAAAGTTACTTGTAGTGGAATAGAAAATATTTCAAATGAAAGAGGAAGAGATTAAAATAAAAACCCCAGACTTCTTACCAACACATAAAGTGTCCATATTTGAAAGAGTAGATGATAAGCTAGATCAAAGGAAAACATACATTGTGTATGCATAGATCACAGTCGAAATTAGATTTTAATCTAACCTGGCTGTTCATTTCCATGTTCAACCCATACAGCCCAGAATCAATTGTGCAGTCTTGTGAAATTCCTCCTGAGAACATAGCTCTTCATTAAGAGTCCTAATGTTTCCCCCAACTAATACTCACACACTGTTATAAAAACCATTTGTATTTCCAGTCTTAAGAATTAAATTGTGGCAGCCACCACAACAGCTACTTTTAACTTCTTTCCCTCCACAGCCCCTTCCAGGCCAGGCTTCTTTGCACCACTGCCTCCCCTTGTTCCTTGCCGTGCAGCTCTACTCCGTTTCTGTAAAATGGGGAAAGGAGAAACCTGAAGGTGTAGAACCGAATACTGATGAACTCCAATGGTGGTCAGGGCTCAGTGTTTTGCACTGACTGGAGTCCTGTCGGCCAAAATTATAGCAAAAGGAGGAACATTGAAGGAGATGATTGGGGAAACAACAACATAAAAACTGGAATGACTCTACTAATGATGGGGTCAGCAGATGCTGTCCCTGAGGAACCTTCAGCTAAAACTGTCTTCGTCGAAGACATGACAGAAGAACAGTTAGCATCTGCTATGGAATTACCAAGTGGACTGACAGATCTTGGTAACACTTGTTACATGAAGGCCAGTCTGTGCCTGAACTCAAAGTTCAACTCAGGTGCCTTGAGAGCTTCAGGGGAAATGGCTTCAGTACAGCATATTATTGCAGCCCTTAGAGAATTGTTTGATTTCATAGATAAAACTTCTTGTAGTATTCTGCCTGTTATTCTACTGTACTTAGGTTTCCACAGTTTGTGGAGAAGGGTGAACAAGGATAATATCTTCAACAGGATGCAAATGAATGGTGGATACAGACAATGGAAATACTACAAAAGAAATCTGGAAGCCTTAGAGGATGATCTGTTAAAAGAAACAGACTCTTCATCCGTGTCAGCAGTGACACCTTCTAAAAAAGAAAAGTTTAATTGATCTGTTCTTTGCAACTTCAGGAAGAGATCACTAAACAGTCTCCCATATTGCAAAGAAATGCTTTGTATATCAAATCTTCCAAAATAAACCCGCTATCTGCTTACCTGGCTACTCAGACGCTTCAGTTTTGTTTTGTTTTGTTAATAAAGAGGAGTCTGTGAATGCCCAAGTTCTTAAGAATGTTAAGTTTTCTCTTATGTTGGATGTGTATGAACTATATACACCAGAACTTCAAAGAAAATTATCTCTTTTTGATCAAAACTCAAGGATCTAGAAGATAGAAAAGTGAATTAGCAGCCAAAGACAAGTGACAGAAACAGTAGTCTCCAGAAGGAAGTTAGGTATGAATATTTCTTTTGCTGATGATCCAATAAATGTGGATACTACGACTTAGAAGCAGTACTAAGGAGTTCTTCAGGTCCTTATGTATCATGGGTGGAAAGGAAACAAGATAAGGGGATTACGTTTGATGATGATAATATCAGCATTGTTACACCAGAAGATATTAATGTTTTGAGGCTTTCTGGTGGTAGAGACTGGCATACAGCTTATGTTCTACTCTATGGGCCTTGCAGAGTTGAAATACTAGAAGAGGGAAGTGAGCAGTAATCCTTTTTAACTATTTACGCTTAGGTGTGAAATAAATGTTACTTGTTGATAATTTCTATAATCCAGGGCTTCAGAGGAAGATATTTAGGTTGATTTATGTTTCCCCTCATGTGGAACAAGAGAACGCAGAAGGAGACTTGAAAGCCACTCCATGAATCAACCTAAAAAATTACAGAAATGATAAAATTATCTTTGTACTGTGCTGCCATGTATAAAAGGTATCAGGAAGACATTTTTAGAAAACTTATTTCTTGCATAATTAAAAAAAATTCCTGGTTAAATGCCTTTCAACCATGACCATCTGTGATTTTTCTCCCTGCCTTTCTCAGCCCAAGAGTCAGTAACCAGGTATTCCTTGCACACCTTGTACTCCACTACTTGTTATGCTTGCATGGTTTAAACTACCATTCATTGCTGCTCATCTTTTTCCTTATCTATCAAAATTTTTGACAGGAAGGTAGAAAGGAAAAGCATTGCTCTCATTCTGTAAACTCAGTGCTTCTGTCCACATCCCATGGAGACATGGGTACAATCAAGTATTTTTCCAGCCTGACCGGCTGGCTCAGTCTATTCTGTTGCTGGCTATTTATGACTTTAAAATAAATTGTGATCAGTAATAGCACATTTGATTATGAACTTATTAAGTCTCTCTATGATGTACTATAGTTTGTACATTTAACTCTAATAATCCAATTAATAATCTAATTAATAGTGATCAGCCTATGAAAATGTTGACAAGCTCTAGTTGCTCATGTTTTTTTAATGAGGATCTTTAATTTTAAAATGGGGGAAATAGCAATTTTTTTTACCTCAAAACAAAACAAAACAGAGTTAAATTGTAGATATAAGCCAATGTGCATATAAAATCATGGATTATTACTTGTAGTACTCTATGGGAGCCAGGTGATATTGGGCCATTTTAATTAAGAATTCATTTTCAATAGCAACACAAGTAAATTAATAACATTAAGCTAACATTGGAACAGTTGTGTGGGAGGGGGGTTTGTGTGGAAGATTATGAGAATAACCAGAGACTCAGTTATTTTATAGGCTTAATGTGCAGAGTTCACTCATGCATTAGAAAAAAAACATCTTTGGAACAACTACATGATAAACTCTCTGAATCAGGGGGCATGGAAATCTTTGCGCACCAAGAGAAGATGATTCCTGAGGGAAAAAAAGAAGAAATTCTATACTTGTATTTAAAATAAGAAGAAAAGCACTGTTGCTAAGGAATATAGAGTTTTAAATACAAAATTTTATGAATGTTGACTTTGAGAGAGAATTTTCTGGGATATATTGATTGAGTAATCAGTGCCTCTCATTGGTCAAGTCAGGGGCCATATACTGAACAGTCATTATGTGCCATATACATACAGTCAGTGTTTTACTTTGAATACCTGAAATGAATAGTTTCACTATTTTACTGATGAGAGAAATGAAATGTCTTGCCCAAGGTCATATATTTAGATTATGGCAGTGCTGGGATTTTGAATTAGGTTTATCCGATTCTAAGGCACATGTTGTTAACGTCAAGGTTACAGTACCTATCTCTCTGTCACCAAGAGAATTGATTGTGCAGGCTTTTGATACTACAAAATAAAAATAACGGAAAAGAGTTCAGGAACCAAAGCATGAGATTAATTTTGCCTATATATTATGAGCAAGATTAGGCAAGAGATTTTGTATATTTTTCTCTAAAGTTTTCTTTCAATATAGAAGTTTGTGCGTGTGTGTGTGTACACATATAGATCCCATCATAAATATCATATATGCCATATATCAGCTATTCCTATGGGAGGCCTTTATTTTCACCATGTACCAATCTTGAAGTAGGATGTAAATTTTTCTACATTCACCATAAAGAATCCACTCGTATTCAGGAAGGAGCTTCAATTGTATTTGAAATGCTTTACCCCTTAAGCTTAGTGGTTGACCTATATCCGTTTTCATATAATTTGCTATACTTACTTCATTTTAAAAAAGACAGTCTGCTGAAATCCAACATAGATTTACTAAATATTTTGTAGAAAAGATGGAGAACCCCACAGTATTTCATTTGCCAGTCGCATTGTCTCCTCTTTCTATTCCCAACTTTCCTCACTTCCTCAAGTTTGAAGATTATTCTTGGGGACTCTCAATCTTGTTTCCCCTTTCATGAAGACAAATTCAATTTTCTTGGAGCTTCTATCTTCAAACTTGAAAATCTCCACCCTTGCTGAGGACATACTGAAACCTGTTGGAGGGGTTTATGTAATTAAGTTGCATGGAAAAATGGTCCAGACAAACTGGTTGTGTAGACAGGAGGAGGCTGGTCAAATGAGGTTGAATAATGATTACTCATCTGGAAAAATTCCATAGGTTTTTCCAAATCTGAATGTTTACCACAAAGATTTGGTAAGGCTTGCTCAATATTAACTAAGTGAAAAACTAAAACACTTATCCAGTTATTTCTACTCTTATTTTTTTCTGACATATGGCAGTGAAGGAAATTTTGACAAAAAATATTTTTAAAAAAACCAAGGTAAAAGTATGTTTGTATGCATATGGGGAGGTTACAGTTACTTGGACATGCTAGATAATTAGCTCTTCTCTCCTCTTCACTTTGTAGTACATTCCTTCCACTGAATTACTTCCTGGCATGTACCTACATGTATTTGATTTTACTTCCTCACCAGAGAAAAAACCTTTATCATTCTGGAAGATTAAGACCATTTCTAAAGAAAAGTTGAAAGTGGGGGGAATTATATGGACCCTTTATAAAATGATTGGTAATGAAAAGAATGGAGTTTGTCAGAATGGATGAAATAAGTGAGAGGAGAGACTAATAAACTGTCCTTCTGAAAACAAAAAACTAACAAACAAAAACCACCATAAGAACAACAACAACAACAAACAAAAGTCACCTCAGATTCTCTAGGAATCAGAGTCAGTGAACAGATCTGTCTGTCTATCCATCTGTCTATCTAGCTAGCTCTCTTTGTTCATCAACACACATATACACATCTATTATATATACCTATTATATACATATACTACATTTACTTGCTTATGAAAAAGACCTAGAATCTATGTCTTTTTAGAACATTGATACTATACACAGGAAAATAAAACGTTATGGTTATAAAATAATTTTCTTAATTTGGAAAATTACTTAAATCAGTGGAAGAGTATCCACCAAGAAAAAAGACAAATTCCTTTTATAACTGTGGATTAGAGTACAACAATAGCTCTAACTCTGCTATTGCAGTGCATTTAAAGCTAAGATGATGACTGTATTGAAAAAGAGGGGGAAAAAATCAATAGATTATTGCTTCAGTGAAGCTCACAACAGTCCTGATTAGAGAACACAAATGGATTGCATAATAGTAAAATAACTATAAACTGGGTATGGATTTAAGCCTATGTTAAGACCATTCTTAACTGCCTTGTATCTTTAGAAAACATGCATTGAAATTACAACCGCAAATTAAATGTATTCGACCGCAAAATTTAATACATAAGAAACAGCATTTATTAATGATCTGGAAGAGGGAGTAAATAGCATGTTAATGAAATCTGCAGATGATACTAAATTGGAAGGTGTTACAAACAACAATGTGGACAGAAGTTTAATACAAAATGGACCTTAAAAAGTTAGGAAAAAGCCAATGGTGGCATACACAAAAGAGGCAAGTAGAACTTACAAAAATGTTTCTCAGAGAAAGTTTAACTTGAAAAAGAATAATACAAAAGAAGTATGGAGTGCTCACTTCAGCAGCATATATACTAAAATTGGAACGATACAGAGAAGATTAGCATGGCCCGTACGCAAGGATGACATGGAAATTTGTGAAGTGTTCCATATTAAAAAAAAAAAGTATGAAAACAAACATCACTTGAAATTGGATCAGGATTTTCTGATCAAATAAGTTGATAAATCTACTTTTGAGAGGTCCTAGGCCAGTTCATAGGAGTCATTCCTTTGTTCTTCTATTTACCCTCTAGACAGACCAGAAGAACTATATCATTTAGTTGTAGACTTTTTGGTAAGAAAGGAGAATGAAGAAAACACAGAGTCTGGATATATAGCAAAGACTGAATATGCAAGAGAGAGGAAAGGACTGATGAAGATAGATGATTATGCATTTATATCATCTAATCGTGTTTATAATGAAGAGGGGCCATGAAAAATCTAGATACCTAGAAATTTAGTATATAAGATAGTTGATGTGACTTGATATTTTTAAGTAATTAAATGGAACTAATAATTTCCTTATGAAGTATAATTATTGCTTTTCCAGATATCAATAGATAAAAGAGTTCTCCTTCCCTATCACATGCCTGTTTCTTAAATCCAAGAAATCAGTAATATTATTAGAAATCATATAGAATGATATTGTTGGCCTTCTTAAACAGTCTGGAAATTTGGCTCTGAGAGTTTTATTTATTCAGAAGACAGCGAGATGTGTCTCCTGGAGGCCCTGGTGCCTATAAGAAACTAAATAATTCATCTATGAAGTTTATCAGCTCACTTGAGGCAAGAATATAGTTATCTGGGAATGAAAGTTCATCTCTATTCATTTGATCTATTGAAACAGAAACTTTAATTTCAGAAACTTGACTATTTTCATAACATTTTACAGTTTATGTGATTATATTAAACATGCTTTCTCTTAGATGTCAGTAATCTTTTTGAATAGAGTCTGCTACTACCATACCTATGGTGGAGGCAGAGTAGTATTCCTGGTAGCCAGGTATGGCAATGAGAGCGAGAAGTGACATGGGAGCAGGTGAAGGTGCTTGGAGCAGGTTCAGTCATAGAGGAATTGGAGATAGATCTACTTGTAGAGACACCTGGGGATTCTCCCTTCTGAGTACTTCAGCAGAGCTTTGAGGTTTTCTTTTACAGATGTCTAGGACTCTGTTCTTGAACCATTAATTACTACAAGTTAATTAATCCAATTAATTAATCCAAAGCACTTTGGATACAAAGGGCTTTCTGTCCCATTTATTTATCAAAAATTTCTAAAAGTACATTTTTCCCTATGTATAGAATAATAAAAGGAAAACAAGCTATATAAGCAGACAGATCTGGGTTTATTTATGTCCTGACTTCACCATGTGGAGTGGTTAGTAACTGTATATTCTTAAAGCCAATCCATTCCTGTGGGTGTAATCCTACCGTAAGACTCTTTGATGAGGTTACTTCAGTTAAAGCACGACCCAGTGTAGGTGCTAATCCTTTTACTGGACTCCTTTATAAATGGGATGAATACAGAGGAACTGGAAGAGAAGGGAGAGACCAGCAGATACCACCATGTGCCTTGCCAGGTGCATAGTAGCCAAGGATCGCTAAACACCAGTCTTGGGGAAGAAAGCATCACCTTGATTTGGACATTTTTCTCAGCCTCAAAATTATAAACTAATACATTCCCATTGTTAAAAGCCAACCCATTTCATGGTTATCTGCTTTCTGCAGCCTCGCAAACTAAAACACATGCATCAACTATGTGATATTGAGCAAATTACTTAGCCTGAGACTTCAGTTCTTTTACCAATGAATTAAATCAAATCATTTATATTAGATTATATTAGATTTAAAAATCACTCATAAAATGCCTGGCAGAATCAGTGGTTTTCCAGTGCTAGTTTCCATCCTTCTTTACAAGTAAATTTTCTGAGATAGTTAAATGTAGCTATTTGAATAATCCAATTAAGAATTCAAATTCTTTTATTCATTTATTCATTCAGTATTTATTCGTTCCGTATAAGTAATGCCCTATGCCAACTGAGGTGGGTTTATGCAGACATAATATATGTGCTTCTTGCCCTTAAAGCTCATAAAGAATAGGAAATGATGGGTACACCACCACGATATGAGGCCAAAAAAAAAAGAGATGATCAAAAATATTATAGGATTCCCAGGAGGAAAAGGTTGTTTCTTGACAGAGGATTGGAAAGTGTTTCCAGGAAAGAGAACATTTTAGCTGGGCCTTGAAGGCAGCAGAAATGCTAGAAGGTAATTAGAAGGATGGCATGAGGGTTAGAAAGCATGTGGTTCAGTTTGACACAATCATGAGGACCATGAAAATGGGAGCTAATGCTGGGGAGGGAAATTTGTGTTAGGTAATGGAGGGTTTTGAATGTGTACTAAGGAGCTTGAACTTTATGTAGCAGGTGACAATGCATCATCAAAGGTTTTGGAGGAAAGGTTTTTGAGTTTTGATATATTTCTACCTAATTTGTTCAATATTCCTTTCAAATTCATGTTATCCTCTAGTTATGAATTTCACCTATGTCTTCATCAAGTTTTAGGAACGTTGAACAAGACAGGATAGAGGGGAGAGCCCAGCATACCATAACATACCATTAGAAACCCTTCTCTAAGGGAACACTGATCCATTAATCAGCACTTTTGGGGAATACTTATAGGTTCGGTTTTCAATATAACAGCAATTTACTGCATTGTGCTGTCATCAGTTAAAATCTTATAAAAATTTATAAAGCCATCATGGAAACTGTCAAATGTCTCACTTTAATTAGAATCATATTATCCTCCATGACCCCACAAAGGAATACTATGCTTGTCTGGCATGTCTTAATTTCAGTGAATCCATGCTTGACCTTTTTTTTTTTTTTTTTTTTTTTTAACACACAAAGCTCTAACAACTAAAATGTGCAGAGGAAATGAGCTCCTGCTCCCCTCCGTGGTCTCCATCAAGGCTTCTTCCAGCCCTCCCTCTTAGCCCCAACACACTTAGGGATTCAGAGTGGCTGCTTTACCCTACCGCTATAATGTGCATTTTGTCTGTTTCATACACTATGTGCATGTCCCTCCCCAACATGTCCAGTCCAAAAAAAAAAGTTTTTAATGGTCAGGGGTACCTTCCTCTGCTGGCATCTGTTTTTACCTGACAATGGAATGGCAAGGGATCCTCTGCATAGGAGCAATTTAGAGAAAGGGGTGGGGTGGCCAGAGTTGGAGTAACCGTATACATTGCCACACTTCAGTATCAGAGTGAAGACAGAAATAAGCCAGGACAATGTGGAGGGCATAGTCTCAAGTTGGGAGTCTCTGAAAAAGTAGGAAGAATTCTTCCCACTAGGTTTAGATAGATCAATGTGCCAGAATCAGAAAAAAAAAAAATTCCAACCTAGCATTTCAAACACTACTGAATTTCAAATTTTCTCACCAAGGCAGCTCAGATATTGTAGTTAACTCTAGATCTTTCCAGGAAATTCAGGTAGAGCCCCTGGCATTTCTCCTGACAGCCCTGAGTTGGGCTCTAGAAGTATCTGCCACTGCTGCAATTGCTCCATTTGCGACTTCTCAGTCTCAAAAACAACAGGAAGAACCAGGATCATAAAGGAAGTGGTCCCAATCCACAGGGCTGCCTTGGAAAACCTGTATATTTTTTGAGCCATTAAGACGGAGAGATCAAAAGTGGCTCCAGCCATGGACTGAACCCTCTCCGGGAACACCTCCTCAGACCCTAAAGTCTCTCTGACAGGGTCTCATCTAGCTCCTCATTGTTGTTCTCTTCCAGCTCCGCTTTGGTCTTTTCGGTGTTACCCTTCGGGAGTAATTAGTCCTAGGACAGGGGCCCCCAGGGATGGGGGCAGGGCCGGCGGCAGCCACAGCTATAGGGCCATATGTATTTCTTGCTGTAAAGTAAGGCTGAGGGGTTAAGGAAGTGTTGGCAAGGCTCAAAGCTGAAATGCTGTGACAAACTCAGTTATGACTCTGTCAATTTTGAGATCCAGGACTTTAAAAAAGAACAGGGTGGCAAAAATTAGCAAAGAGGAGCAGTGGATAGGAATCAAAAGTCGGGGAAGTTAGCCTTTATCACTCCAAAGATCATCAAGCAATATGGTCCCAACAAACAGGCCAGTGCCAAGGGTAGGCCTCTGGTCTCCAGGCAGGGGGATAGTGAAAGCAAGGAAAGGAGATAACCTAAAGCAGAGGCCACAGAGAGACCACAGGAATGGGGAGAGGTACAACTTGGAGGGTAATAGTCATCAACATTGGGGGACACGACTGCAGATCTGGCTTGCCACAAAGAAAACTCGAGAAAAATGGGATTCATTTTATTTTACTTTAAGTGACAAAATATAATATCAACCAATGTCTCACCCAGTACAAGGAAACTGAGGCTAGAGAGATTAGGTGATTGCTGCTTGGGAGTAGGGCTGACGCCACATCTCAGATTTTCTGACTTCTAGCAATGTTCTCTCCCCTGCTCAATGCAGCTGCCATGTTACACTGCTTCTAGAACCAGAGCTAAAGTCAGCTGACTCTATCACAGTTCATGGGCATCTTTAGACTCTAAAGAAGCAGCTCTCAAGGTGTAGTCTGGAAACCCTTTCAAAGATCTGTAAGGTCACAAAACTATTTTCATAAAAATACTAAGACATTATTTACCCCTTCTCTGTATTCACTAGCAAGTATATAGTGGTATTTCTCAGAGGCTATGATGTGTGATATTGTAATAGATTGAATTTAGAAGCAGATGAGAGAATACAGCTGTCTTCTCCTAAGGCACACATTTTTAAAAAATTGCAAAAATACAAAATGACACTCCCTAATTTTTTTTTATTTTGGACAATAGTTATTTTTCATTAAAATATGTTATTTATGTTTAACATGAAGTAGGTTTACTACTTTTAGATGAATTAATACATACATATTTTTAAGGTTTTCCAGTTTTAATATTTAATATGATAAATATTGATAGACATTACTTGCATAAATAAAAGCTCTTTGGCTTCCTCAATGATTTCTTTTTAGGGTATAAAGGGGTCCTGAGACCAAAAAGTTTGAGAACTGCTTGATCTGAAAGACTAAACCCTAAAGGCTACCTCTTACTCCCTGAAGGAAGAGAAGTTGCTCAAGCTTGCCAAGCTTCATCCTGCCTTTTAACATGGGTAATGATTTAAATGATTTGAGCTTGGTGCATGGCATAGAACGAGTACTCAGTAACTTTTACCATCCTCCACCGCCTTTTTTTCTTGCTACTAATACTATTATTATAATAACACCGCTATGATTATTACTTCCTTCTAGCAATATCTTTACTCAAATATCTAAGTTTATTTATTCCTTGAATTTGTTAAATGCTCTTGGGCCTTAACACTTGCTATTCTCTTTGCCTGGAATACCTTTTTCTCCTTTGTGTCCAGCAAATTCTCATCACTTCTAACATCTCAACCTAGAGGTCACTGTCTTGGATGCCTTCACTGATCTCCCAAAACTGTTAGGCACCCTGCTATAAGCGTCTATCTTTGCTCCTTTAAGAGTGCACTGCAGTATAAATTGCCTGTCTTTCCTGGCTGCTCCGTGTCCCTCCTGTGACCTCTGAGAGCAGAGGCTATGTCACACAGGTCCCCAAGTTTAATACGGTGCCTGGCACTTGGGAAATACTTGTTGAATGAATTTTGCGTAAGTCCCCAATTTCTCTTCTTTGCTCTGCTGCTCCTTTCAAAGGTTCTGGTCAGGTAAGCAAAATGGGTACTCTAAATATTCCTGTGAATCTCTTCAGTGCTCAAATTATATGTGAACACTAAGCTCAAACAATGAGCAGGACTTCATTAGCGATTTGGAGATAATGGCTACTAATTATAAAGGACATTTGATTATATACATTAATTTCCCAGGGATCCAGAGTTCTATAGGAGGTAAGGGATAACCCTGTATCTGGTTGTCTCTTAGTTTATGAGCCAGATACAGATTACTTACAAACTAAGAAGGAGAACTGAGATGGCTAGAGAAGATGCCTGAGAGGTTTGTCAGCTCTTATCATCCTAAGGGGAGAGAGGATACTTGGAAAGCTTTCTTACTTTTAAGTTGTCTTTCCTTCTATCCTTTGTAGAATTAATATCTGCGTCTCTCTACCCTCCTGATAACTGGTAGTGGTTCCATAATTTCTATTTAAAGGGAGTTTATCTAGGGGCCTTTTCTTTAAGCAGTATTTGCATAATAAATGCACTCTTTTTACTTAGATTGCATGTTGATTTTGGAGGGCGTTCATGAATGTAAGAGGGTGCTAAGGACATCCAAGCCACCCCAGTGCTGAGAGTACATCTATTTTTAGGATGGAGATATTTGAAGTAGAGGAATAGGAAGGCTTGATAAGAGACATTTGACTGGGTTTCTTTTGCTATTATTGACATTTGTATGCCTACTCTCTGCCTAGTGAAAATTAACCAATATGCTTTCAAAAATATTAGAAAATTTGAAAGGACAGAGTCAGTCATGGGAATAAGCACTAGACTATATTAATTAGATTTGAGGCCTAAAGAAAATCAGGATAGTCATAAGGAAACCAGTAGCTTGATGAAGGAAAATTGGCAATGAGGTTATCACATGTTTGTTATGTATATATTTCAACTGTGGACAGAAACAACACAATATAAGATATGGCCTCCTGGAGCTTGCAGTCTAACTGGAAAGTCAAGAAAATGCCTACCAGATTATCATTTAAATATGTTTCTGAGACTACTACTTAATGTTCATTGACCCTGCTGGTTATTCTCTTAGCATGATAATATGAGGTAAAGAGAATAAAGGAAAAATGGAGGGGAAGGAAGAGAATGTAGGGGAAAACATGACGGCTCTTAAGCCATGCACTCCAAACTTAAAAGCAATAGATTTCATAGTTTTAAAGCTGGAACCTGTAACTAACATCTAATTAGAACCTTCTATTTTGCATAGGAGGAAACTGAGGCCAGTCTAGTAAAGTTCCCCAGCTGGTAAGTGGCAGGACTAAGATGGAAGACAGGTTCTCTGACTCCCAGTCTAGTGCCCTTTTCATGACAATTAAAGTACCTGTGGAAGTGGAATAAAATGATTGGAGTCTCTTATACCTGGCGCTTTGCTGAAAAGCCTTGGTTTCCCTTTGATAATTAGGTGGCTTCTGTAATTATTATTTTTTAAGTTATCTTTTTTGTGACATCAAGTGTAGAACATAAAATTAGCCATTTTAACTAGAATTAGTGGATTACCTACATGAAGAATTATTTTTAGTATTATGGTTTTCAACAATTCTAATTTTACTGAAATAGAAATTATTGGTGCTAAAAATCTCAGCCCTTATCTAAGAGAGCAAATTCAATCGTTAATCTGAATAGACTAGAAATTCGTGGGTTTTTTTAACCTATATTCACCTAACTACCCACTTTCACATCTCTAACCCAGATGAATGATTAATAGTCTTTATTTCCCTACTGATCTTTCTTCTGAACTTCAATTTCATATTTCAACAGTTGCATCTCTACCTATTTTTCCTCCCATGACCTCAAACTCAACAAGAACCAGTTCCTCTGGATACATCCTTATTTCCGTCAGTGACACCATCATTGTTCCAGTCACCCAGGTCTGGAATCCGGGCATCGCATCTGACACCTTCCTCTTATCCTCCACATTTAGTGGGTCACCAATTTCTATGCCTCTTCCTGAAAGATGTCTCTCAATTCCCTTTCTTCTTTTCTAATCCCATTGTGCACACTCCTATCCAGGCCCTCTTGACCCTATAAACAGGCAGAAACAATATCTATCACTCCATCCTGCTTCTCAACTTTGCCCTACTAATCTGTCCTACAACTACTGAGACTCCTCTGAAATACCATTAAGAAAAAAGCGAAGATACAAATATCCATTTTCCTCCCTTGATTCTATCTTGCCACGGTTCCCCAGTGGCCATAGTGGATAAAACTCAAATTCAAAACCCCGAATGGCATTGCCCATACCTTTGCAACCACGCTTCACGCTTTTCCTCCAGAGAACCATCCTT
Organism: Dasypus novemcinctus; assembly: GCF_030445035.2. Classification (NCBI taxonomy): domain Eukaryota; kingdom Metazoa; phylum Chordata; class Mammalia; order Cingulata; family Dasypodidae; genus Dasypus; species Dasypus novemcinctus. The sequence continues at coordinate 75,216,659 of NC_080679.1, read as the reverse complement.
TCCAATCAGCAATTACTTTTCTTCCCAGTATCCATTTCCACCCTTTGCTTATACCCGGAATGGATTCTACTCTCCGACTCTGAATTCTACCTTGTTAAAGCACCCACCAGAGCAACAGACTGAAAGTACTGCCGACGGTTCCACTGCAGCAGCCTTCAGCCCTATCACCCCAGAAATACATTTGTATATTTTTCCCCTTCTTGTCTAGGTGATTAACTACTGTAGGCTGAACGAAGCAGCCTCCTATGTCTTTGTATTCCCAGCGTTTTTTCACAGTAAATATTTGTTGATGAGTTGAAGGAACAGGTGGCATTACTGCCAAAAAAGATGTTCTTGTGCAAAGAGAAATATCCCTTTCCTACCAACCCCTTCCCCCCAAGTCAGGGCAGTCGCCGTTTAAAGGTTAGCGCGCCCCGCGGAGCCGCACCCACCCCCGGCACCCAGGCGGCCGGCCTCAGTGGGGTCCAGGCGCTGGGCGAGCCGTAGTCCTCGGGGTGGAGGCCACGGAGGCCCGAGCGCGTTCCTCACGCCCCGCTCGCCGGCGTGTCTGAGCCCCGCCGGGCCCAAGGGCGTGCCGGGCGAGGGCTGGGAGGCCCGGCCGTGTCGCGGCGGGAGGTAGGTGGTGCTGTTGCGGAGACTGTCTTCCTCATTGGCGCCGCACGGCGAGGCGGAATGTTTAACTCCTGACTCGGGCGGAAGCGTGGGAGCCGCGCGGGCCGCCGTCCTCCCGACCCCCGCCGCCGCCCCTACCGCGCGCGGGGCCTGCGCGCCCCCGGCTGCTGCCCGCCCCCCACCCCCGGGAGCCAGGTAAGGGGCCGGGCTGGGGGCGCAAGGGGCGCGGGTTCGAGGGGGGCCCGGCGTGCCCGGCCGAGGCCCTGCCGGGACCGTGGAAGCCCGCGGGCCGGTCTTCCCCGCCCTGGGCCCGCCCCGGCGGCGGAGGCCGGGCGAGCGTGCCGGGCCCTCGCGGTGTACGCCCTCGGTGCGACCGGGAACGGCCAGGGAAGTTCGTGCCGACCCCGGGAGAAGTTGACACCCGGACGAGCGCGGCGCGGCCCCGAGCGGCTCCTCCCGGCCCTTCGTGGACGACGCGGGCGTGGGGCGCCCCGGTCCTCCCGCGTCCCCGCTGCCCTCGCGGGACGCGGGGCGCCGGGGCGGGCGGGGAGTGCCGGCCTTGCAGGGGGCGAGCGGCAGCGCGCTGGGAGCGAAACGCGAGTCTCCCAAATCAGGGCACGACTCAGCCCCTTTCCCCTCTGAGATGTGTGCGTGCGAGGAGAGGAGACTAACTTCTGCTTCCTACCGAACTCGGCCGAGAGCGGCGTTTCCCACGGAGAAGGGCCGCTCCCTGCTCTTCCCGCGAGGGCTTGAGCTGCGCCGAGCTTCCCCTTCTACTCTCTCCGGAGCCCAGGGTGTCCCCTTGGCCCATCCTGGGGCGGCCCGGGTTTCGTGGGTTCTGAGACCTCTGACAGGCCCGGAGGTGAACGCTGAGGCCCCCGCCAAGCCTCGCATGCTTACCACAGCTTTCGTAAAAACTTTACTGCAAAGCTGGCTAGGTGACATTGAGTTGCCTTTAAAAAACGGGGCACCATTGTTAGAGTGCTGAAAATATCTGTTCCTCATGTGCCTCGAAATCTTGCGTAAGCACTGTTTATGGAGAACTTCATTGCTCTTTTTCTTACTTTCTTTAATAATGAAAGCAACACGATTTAGTGACCTATTCTTGTGGATTGTAATACGCAGCTCTCAGTGATGGTGCCATAGAATCGTCTTACATAATTAATTCGAAGATATTTGGGCTAGTGTTGTCATTAATGCCTATCACTATTTCAGCCTTTAAGTTCTTTTTGGAGAGCCTTCTGACTTTCCTGACCATAGTTGAAGTGAACAGCTAGGATTCAGTGGATCCAAACCTGCAAACACATTTTAAGACAAAAGTAAACAAGTGATTCAAGGCCGGTTAATGTCTTCTTTTGTAGTAAGTTTTTCCTGCAGCTTTTAAGTTTTGTTTTTTTATGGTTTTGGTCATTTGTATAGTGTTTGTTTTAAATTCCTCCTACAATAATGAATGATTTGGGGGATTATACATGAATATGAATTTAGTATGTTTGGAAAAAGAATTAAGATGAAGAAAAATGTCCTTTTAGAGCAGTGTGTACTGTTTATTTTAGTCTTTCAAAATTTAATTCCTACTAAAACTTTTTGGGATTATTTTTTAACTGGAAAATATTGTTTAAATACAAAATTTAGTGGTAATAATTCCAGAATAAATGGCCAGAGTACAATAGCAAGGACATGTTTTTCTAGTCTTTGAAAGCAAATAAATGATTGATCTGTTTTCTTGCTCTTAGGAAACACATAAGGACACAATAAAGAGAGACAGTAATATCCATTATTAAGCACAGGATTTGGATCTAAAAATGGATGGTCAAAGATCTTGGGAACTAAGGGACCTTCTTGCCATATAAGGAAACTTGGCAAGTTGCATTGTGTATTTTAAGTTAGCACAAGAGTGTTATTGGCAATATATTGGCTAAGTGACTATCTGAACTGAGCAGTAAAATTGATTTTGATAGGGCTACAAAACTACAAACTAAAGTTATTAGAGGTTTGGAGTGAATAATCCAGTCATCAGAGAAAACACTCCAGAAATTACAATGATGTTTTGTGAAAAGAGGTCAGCTATAAAGTGACAGTACTAGTATGTAGTGAAAGAGCAAAATGGACTGTTGATTCTAGAAATTGATGGATTCAGGGAACAGATAGGAGAGAATCAATGATATTTTTTTTTTCTTTAACCAGAAAAAGATGTTTGTAGTGACATAGTACTTCTTGGAATAAGATAGCTTTATATCTGTATCATGAGATGTTGGAAATAAAAATCAATTTGAATCATTTGTTTTCCATTTTATTCTACCCAGGACAGATTGACAGGGAGGGTGTATTGTCTATTGAAATGTAATAGGAACAAGTAAGGTACCTTTTTGGTTGTACTGCAGGGAAGATTTAGGCTACTTCTTTTATGGCTATTAACCTTGCCCTACTACACACAAATAAGCAAGGTTCCAGCTGTGACCAGAAAACAGTACCTGTTAAGGGAAGAGAGCTATAAATCTTAGAGCTTAGATTGGTTTTGCTGATACATGGTACTTTTGTGTCAAACCCTTTTGAGACAGCAGAAGTATCGATTATGTCCTAATAGCAGTGAAATAATCCCAAAACTGTAGATTTGCAGGAACAGTACAGCAACACATTTGAACCTTAATCCCAGCATCACAATTACTAATAAGAAATTAAAGCCTCGATGAACTCTAAGTAGGTGGTAAGCAATCCAGAGGGTCCATTTAAAGAAAGAAAAAGAAAAAAGGCAAATTAGAAGCAGGAGGCAAAATGATATAGTGGAAAAAGATAGATATGATGAAGAAGGAAAAATGGTATGGCTTTGGAGTCAGATCTCAATTTGAATCCCAGTTGCGCCACTTGTAAATTACACAACTTTCACATCCTTGATTCTAAGTTTCCTCAGATGTATGTCAGGGGCAGTAATATTTGTTTCATAAGAATAAGTGTATGAGACAGCACACGGAAATGCTTGAACTAATGTGGAATTTCAGCCACCATTACTGAGAAGGGTTTGCTTCCACATCTCTCAAACAGAGAGAAAGCTGCTTGTCCCTCCAATATCCAGCTGATGATTGCCCTTAGTAGGCCCCAAATCATACTATGAGTATATGTAGGGGGTGGGACTTCTTCACTGTCCTGCATTGTAAGGGTTTCTAAAGTGTCCCTGGGTGCCTCAGTGTTTATATACATATTTTGGGGAGGATCTGAAAATTAATGCATTTAAGTATCTATATGAAGAATTTGAAGAATTAGGAAGATGTATGAATAGAGGAAGGTTTTGACCTAGAGACCAGGACCCAAACCACTTGGAATCATTCTTTTTTTTTTTTTTTTTTTTTTTACTTTTTTCCCCTTTATTTTGAAAGAGGCTTTAGATTACATAAATGGTACATTGAAAATATAGGGACACCTACTTTCCAGTTCGTTGGACTTACCCAGGTCAGTTAACAGGGAGGTGAGGATGGTCAACCACCACACGAGGGAACTGAGAGAGTCTACAGCTACAAGCAGGAAAGTTCCATCCATCAGCCATGTGGGATCTAAGTCTCCTCTCGATTTAAAGGAGGAGTGGACATCGTAATCCCAGGGTCCTCAGGATGGAGGAATAAAATACAGGTTAGAGTGGACTTTCTGGTTTTGTACTATAGAATTATTGTGACTCTAGCAATGGAAGAAATTATGTCATTGATGTGGAGACAGTGGCCACGGGAGTTGCTGAAGGCAGGGAGTGGGAAAAAGAGGTGTGATATTGGGGCATTTTCGGGTCTTGGAGTTGTCCTGAATGATATTGCAGGGACAGATGCAGGACATTATATATCCTGCCATAACCCACTAAATGGACTGGGAGAGAGTGTAAACTACAACATAAACTATAATCCATGCTGTGTTGCAGTGCTCCAAAATGTACTCATCAAATTCAATGAATATACCACACTAATGAAAGAAGTTGTCAGTGTGGGATGGGAGGAGTGGGGGGTGTGGAGAGTGGGTTATATGGGAACCTCTTATATATTTTTAATGTGACATTTTGTGTGATCTATGTATCTTAGAAAAAAGATAAAAAAATGAAAAAAATATTTCAATGAAAAAAAAAAAAGAAAATATAGGGCATTCTCATATACCCTACCTCCTCCCTCTCCCATACTTTCCCCCATTAACAACATGTGGTACATTTGTTAAAATTGATGAATACATATTGAAGCATTGATACTAAGCATGTTCTATAGTTCACATTATGGTTTACCCTTTGCACTGTACAGTTTTATAGATTTGACAAAATGTGATTGCCTGTATCTGTTATTGCAGTGTCATGCAGGACAATTTCAATGTCCCCAGAATGCCCTATGTTACTTACACTTCTTCTTCCCTATCCCTCCCCTCAGAACCTCTGGTGACCACTGTTTTTATATCAGTATTGAAAGTTCTTCCATTACTAGAATAATAGTAAGTCAGTTTTAGTCCACAGTTGTATTTTCATCTTTGTTTGTTCATTCCTCAGTCTTGAGGATTTGAGGATGGTCATGCCTACTCCGGTTGAGAGGGGCTTAGATCCCAGTAGGGCATATGCATGGAACGACTGTCCTGCTTGCTGTTGCTAGATACTCTGTTTTTTGGGGATGGATGTTGTCCATCATCATCCTTTGGGACCATTCTTAAAGCTGATTTTGAGCAAACTAGTCTTTAGGGCTCAAGATCCTTCTTTCTGAATTCATGTCTGGTCTTCCATTTAGGAAAACCAAAAAGTAAAGGAGAGAATTGCTGTGCTCTGTATTCTAAGAAGATCTAAAGGTCATGGAGTAAAACTTTGCCTTTAAATATCTCTAAGGTACATTATTGTGGGTAAGACTGAATATGTTCCTTCAGCGATCTGTAAACGTAGCCATAAATACCCCTATTGCAAGCAAGAACTTTCTTTAAAATCTTGTATTTAAGTTTACAAATTCATGTGGAGTTTTCATTGTGTTCTATTCTATATTGTTTTACTTTATAGAACAAGTCAGTACAGACAGACATTAAGCACGTTTATTCCCCCAAATTGTAAAGTAAAATTGATGCTGTAGGATATATGTTTATTCATATACCTCCTGCACAGTGCTGTATACTCCAGGTATGGGAATACTCAATGTTTGAGGAACATGGGATTTATTCTGACAAACTGCACCATTAAAACTTTGCAGCCCAGCGGACTGCAGGGATAATGATAATAATCCAAAGAGTTTTTATTTCTGCAGTTATATTGTGGCTTTCAATGTAAAGACAATTCTTTGCTTTAAGAGTGGGAGAAAGAGGCCTAGGTTGGAAATCTCACTTTCCCAGGCAGTTTTGGCAGCATGCACTAGGATGACCTAGTCATGTCCATTGTCCCTATCACTGATGCTGCACACTGCACTCCTCCCACAATGTTAGGAGTTTGTCTTAGTTTCTAAAGGCTGCCAATACAATATGCCAGAAATGTGTTGGTTTTTATAATGGGAATTTATTACATTAACAGCTTATAGTTCTGAGGCTTTGAAAGGCACCATCATGAGAGCTGTCTCACCGTTTTGCTGCTGTGGGCGATCAGGCACATGGCAGGACACAGTGCCAGTCCATTTCTCCCTCACCTCTCCTCAGGGCCTCGTCTCTTCAGCCTCAGGCTGCTTTGTTGGTCTAGCCTCTTAGTGGCCTCTTTCCATACCTCTGTGCTCCACTGATTCCGGCCTCCATCCTCCAGGATTGCTCCTTCTGTCTCCGAGACTTTTTACTCTGTGTGTGTCTGCTTTCAGTCCTCCGTTTATTAAGCACTCCAGCAAGAAGGCCAAGACCCACTTTGGGTCATGCCTCACTGAAGCAATCCAATCAAAGTTCTCCCAATTGAATCCAATCCAAAGGATCCCACACCCACAGGAATGGATTAGTTTGAAGAACATGATCTTTTCTGTACTTCACAAAAAGCTTCAAATTGTCACAGGGTTCTTATTGTCAGATTCATGGGGAAAGAGGAGGGAGAATACTGTTAATTTTTTCATGGCATACTAACAGGGTTGGTATGTATCGTAAAACATTCATCGTGTTCTCTAGGTGATGCAGGAATCTCCTGCTTCACACCCCTGCCTCCCATTGAGCACTCCCGATGATGAACTTACTACTAAGTAGACTGACATATTTTCTTGTTGGGCAATTCTAATAACCGGGGATTCTTTCTGTAACTTTTGTCTGCAGATAGCTTACCTTTGGTCTTCTTTAGTTTTAACATCTCCTTTCCCTTTTACCTTTCATCTTACATCAGGTTTACCAGGTTTTATACCCTCATGTTTACCCATCTCAGGGAGCATTCATTCTAGGGAATCAGCCCCAAATTGTACCTGTTTGTTTAACACCTAGGGTGGTCAGATACTTTCTACTTGCAGAAGACAGTTAATGCCTCGAAACAGAGCTGAGCAGCAGTAGGACTTAGGTCGGGTGGGGGCTGGCTTACTGAAGGAAGCCTTGTTTCCTCATAATCAATCCCCCTACACCCGCCCCCATACCGCTGTGCATTCTAGCCAACCCCTGGAACTCTGCTGTCAGTGTTACTTCACTTTATTCAGGCTCTGGCCTGATTTTCTTCCTTCATGTTTCCAGTAATTCAATGCAAGATGCTTCCAGTTATTAAGCACACAAAGCCCCTGCCGTCAACCATGTAGTGGATTATACCTACTTCATGTTTCCTGGCTGGGCTTTTATTTGAGTTCAGATACATTTCAACATAACATTTCTGTGGTGTAAGTATCCCTACCTATCACATTCCTGTTATTCCTATATTTCACACCTAGTATCATTTCTGGCAAGGAGATGTTTCTTGGAAATCTGTTTTTATTAAAGAGGCATTGAAGTAAGAATGTTTCATTTAACTAGCTCATCTTTATTTGCGTAGATCTGTATCTAAATGTAACAATAGCCATTTGGTTTTTAGACTTGTAAAATCTACTTCTCTCCAGTATCTGTACCTGAAGAAGTCTTATTCATTGATCCTAACCTGTTCTATACAAGATTTGCTGTTCTATGGTAGCAGCCTTGGAGGAAAGAAGGAAAGAAATATCTATGGTAGTTGCATACTAATTAGTTCTATTTGCATACCTAGTCTCCCTTCTCTAGTCTTGCAGTTCTTATTTTTCTTAGAGATTAAAAAAAAAAGTTATGCAGTAGAACAACAGTTCTGTTCAGTAATAGAATATTGGAATTTTTGACCTTTGCATTATGGGGAAGTACACAAACCCTAGCTTTCCTAATTTTTTTGAAGGCAAGACTCTTAGGGAAAAATATAATTGCAGAGCTTTGATTCGAGTGGTATTTTTTTAGTACATATGATGATATAGCACATTTTTATTAGTTTACTCACTGATATTTGTTAAGGAGGTTGAAATAATAATAGGGCAAATAAATATTAGGACAGCAAGGTTGGCAAAGGAATTTGTTGAGGGCTGAGGGCTGTTTTTCAAAAGCCTATTTTTTTGGTCATACCTAGGTCATGATAAAACAAATTAGTTTCTTTTCCTATGGTATATCAAAAACAAACTTGTGACTGTTTACATTTGTGAAGGGGAAATGGAAAGTATAAATTAGGGATAGAAAAAGAGGAGGACTAGAATTCAGAAAGAATAGGTCCATACAAACTTAAAAGATAGAAATATCCAGAAAAAGACGAAAGGCTGATTTTCTGCTAAAGTTGAGTCCTTTTATAAAGTAGATTTAGCTTTTTTAAAAATTATGATTTGCAGGTTGCAATTTCCCAAGTTAGGGGTCAATTTGATATGCAATAAATAAGGTCAGAAAGAAAATAATATTCACCACAGAAAGTGGATACACTATAAGATCCTACCAAAGTGAATGCTCTAATTGAATAGATTGTACAAACTCTGAAATCTAGAAAATATAGCTAAGTATATATCTTTCAATAATTTAAATACTCTCCTTATGAAAACAAGTTTAAAAGAAAAATAAGTTATAATTACTTATAAAATAGATTTGGCAAAATGACCAAAACCAAAAAAAGGCAACAAACAGGGGAGAAACAGATTTAGGGATTAATAGTTCATTTATATTAATAATTGTCCTGCAAAATTAATGAAGATATAATATAAAGCAATTCTGAGAATGAAGCGAGGAAAACTGTTGAGGAAAGCATATCTGACTACTAAGGCTGAAGAATAGGTAGCTAAATATGATATCAAGACATTAAAATAATTAGACAATATTAATTTCCCTTTTTTGCTTGTTTTCTATCTGCTAGGACACTGGGCAAGGCACTTTCCACAGTATCTCCCACAACAACTATACATAATAGGTATTATTGCCAGTAAGAAAACTGAGGTCATAGAAGCTGAGTCCCTTGCCCCAGGTCAAACAGCTAATAAGTGGTGGAATTCAGATTTGCTCCCAGTTCTAACTGGAGTCTGTACCAGGGACTCTATTGCTTCTCTGTCAAAATACCTGTTAAGTAAGACCAAAGAAACCAAATAATACTGTGCAAACTTGATAGCTTTTGGGCTATCAATTTAAAAAAAAAATTTACATTATCAGGCTTTTATTTATTTTTCTTTTCATTTTTTAGTTTTAAAAAATAGGTTACATAAGTGTTACAGAGAATATATAGGGGATTCCCATATGCCCTGCTCCCACACCTCCCACCTTTTCCCACATTAGCAACATCTTTCATTAGTGTAGTACAATCATTGCAATTGATAAACACATTTTGGAACATTGCCACTAAGCATGGACTATAGTTTACATTGTAGTTTACACTCTCTCCCACTCAATTCTGTAGATTATTGCAAGATATATAATGGCTTGTATCTGTCATTGTAATGTCATTCACAATGATTCCTAAGCCCGAAAATGCCCCTGTCTTATACCTATTTTTCCCTCTACCCTCAGAACCTCCAATGGCCTCAGAACCTCCAATGGCCACTGTCTCCACATCTATGATATTTTTTCCGTTGCTAGAATCACAATGTCTATACTAGAATAGTAGTAAATCTGCTTTAGTCCATAGTTCAATCCCCAGTCCTGAGGATTCTAGGATGGTGATGCCCACTTCATCTTTAGTTGAGGGGGGCTTCGATCCCATATGGCCGATGGTTGGGACTCTCTTGCTTGCAGCTGTAGACACTCTCAGTTCCTTGGTATGTTGGTTATCTATAATTTCCTCTTTGTTAATTGTCCTGGGTGAGTCCAATTAACTGAAGAGTAGGTGTTGCAACTCCGTTGAGATTCAGGGCCCAGCTGGTACATGGACTGTCCAAAGATTTAAGTGTCTTGGATGTATACCTGCCAACTTTAGTACTAATTATAAGTTCAAATAGAAGAACAGAAGAGCCATGTGTAGGGAAACTACAATTGAGTCCAACTCTGTCACACTGGGGAGCTTAAATTCCAAAGTAGGGCCCATTGGTAAAGAGACCAAACTCCTGAGCTCTCTGCCCTGACTGTAGTGTCTGGATGTTTCCAGAGTCCTCAGGAGCCCCGGTATGCTATTTGGAGTAATACCTACTTTGGCTGTCGATGAGATCCTGCTGAGATGTGCATAAGCATTACCTCTGGAATGACCTCCCGATGCACTTTGAAGTCTCTTAGCCATATAAACTCATTTGTCTTTACCTTTTCCCCCTTGTGGTCAAGGTCTTTTTTTTTTTCTTCTTCCCCCAGTTGCATTGCTTGTTGTTACCTGGTAGCAATCCCTTAGTGCTGGGGAGGCTCATCCCCAGGAGTCATGACCCATGCTGGGGGGAAGTTATTACGTTTATATGCTAAATTTGGCTTAGAGCACATTTGAGCAACAAGACAGTTCCCAGTAGGTAACTCTTAGGCACCCATCAACCCTAGGCTAAGTTTCAATTTCAGAAGCAATGGCTCATAAGCATAGACATCAGTATCAAGGTGGGCTATCAATTTTGAGACATTTAGTAACAGACTAGAAGGGATGTAGAATTTTTATGTATTTAATAATTTATTTATCTTCAGATATTTATCTCATTAGTGGAAATCTGATTGATGAAGCATGGAAACCAAGAGATAGTTTCTGAACATAATAGATGTCTGGTAACAGTTAATAGCTCTCTAAATTTGGATCTTAGGCAAAGGTGGGAAGAGCAAAATTGTCTGATTTCATTGTTGTGAAAAACAGAAAGGATAGGGGAGGGAATGAAACAGGAAGATTGGACTAAGTTCTAAAGTTTTAGACTTTTGTTTTGATTTATGTAAATTTAAGAAAAAAATTTCCCCAGTGCTTGGATAATTTCTTCATATATTCCAGAACTCTCAATTTCACTTATTTCCTTTATTCTAAAGTAAAAAATTTAGTCCACACTGAGTTTATCTGCTCTCACTATAGCTGCTCTTTGAGTACTTAAAATGTGCCAGACTCCATATGATAAGTACTTTTCATATATGTCAACCTTATCCTGATCAGAGTTTTTATCAACTGTGCAAAGTAAGTCATTTTTATATCCATTTTCAGATGAAGAATCTGAGGATGAAAGAGAAAGAGTGATTGGTCAAAATTACTGAGAGGTGGAGGCAGAGCTCAAGCTCAGACCTATCTAATTTTAATGCTGGAACTTTTTGATGGTTCTTTTTTGTTTATTTTTGTTTTGTGTCTTTAAAGTAGGCCAGAAGTAGAGGGGAAAAAGACAGATTTAACAAAGTCAGCATTGATCTGAAAAATCAAGGTGCAAAATAGAAGACCTTTGAATAGAGAATCTAAGTTCATTTTTTGGGGACTAGAAGACTGAAAACTTTAAAAAGTGAAATACCTCCTTTAAGATTTTCTACCTCCATATGGTTCCAGTTTTCATAATCAGCTTATGGTCCTGTATGCATTCAGCAGTTTAATTAATTGTTAAGTTTTTTAATTTAATGAAATTTTAAAAATTAGAAAAATTTTTCTTATTAATCAGTTATTAAAATGACTGGATTTGACTACCAAATTAATGATTTTCAATATTTTTAGAGTTGTAAACCCCTATTATTCCTTGATATTTGTGATACCCCTGCTCTAACCTATTCTCAGTGCTAAGTGGTAGATATTTATTGACATCTGAAAGAGCTGTGAATGTACAAAACACAAGACACTACAAATTTAGGACTGATAATTATAAAATGGAGAAAATTTGCCTTTGTTATGTAAAAGCAATTTTTTTTAACATGGTGGCATGAAACACTATTTGATTGATTATACTATGTAAATAAATTTATTCTATAGATGACTTATTTTTAATTCTGGTGTAGTCACTGGAAAACACATCTGAAAATTAGAAAATTATTTGATCATGTAGCAGTCTTCTCCAAGGTGCTCTAAATAAGCTTAACCAGACTTTCCATTTTTTGGTCATATGCTGATCCTTTTAGACTAGTGATTTTTAAATTAAAGAAGAGAAAACTCAAGGGAAAAATATCTGTTTGGCCTACCATTCATATATATGGGAATGGGAATTTCAGTTTCAAGATTTTCAGCTAAGTTCAGTGTGCTTTGCCATGCTCACTAGAGTTAGAACTCACTGGAGTAGAATCGTGGGTCTCTTCAGTAATCAGAGGATACTTAATTTTTTATGGTCTCAATAAAACATCCAAGTAATTGCATAGTTCCGTTCATACATAGCCAGCTCCCAAATGGCAGGATGTCTCACAAAGTGAGTAACAGTAATTCTGAGAAGAACATGACTAGTTGCCTCATGTAAAAGGGTGAAGATCCTGGAGAACTGAGCTTTTCAGTAGTCAGCCTTTTGTCTGGTATCTTTAGGCCAATTTCAAATATGACTGATTCTACCTCATTTCATCCATATTCCTGAGACTTGCTCTGCACTAGCAGGGGTTAGATTGATTCATATTGATCTCACACTTTGGCATTAATCAGTATAAGTTGATTTCTTGAGATTGATTACTATGTGGGGGTGTGGGTAATGTACACATTGTGCTTTTTAAAAATCAATATTACAGTTTTGTATTGGAAAGGATCTCTTTTTCTCTTTCATTTGTCTCTGGCCAGTTCATGCTGAGGGGCTCTGGTGTGGTAAATAGAGTAAAGGCATTCAAATGAATATGAATTTCAGTTCCTGAATATAGAAACATGATCAGGCAGGTGTTTAATTTTGAAATATGGCTTAAACTCAGAGGGACCTGATCCTGGAGGCCCCAGACATACTCTCCTCAATCTCCTAAGAAGTCTAGGCAGTAGTTTCCAAATCAGGATTTGCTCCAGAATCCTCTGGGAGCACTTAAAAAAATTGCAGTCCTCAGTTTTTGCTTAATCTGGTTGAAATCTTTGCCTATGCAAAAGTTATAATGGAAGAATGGCCAGAAACCATTCATTCATTCCCTCATTCAACAAATATTTTTGAACAACAAACGTACATACTATATGCCAGACTTTGTTCTAGGTGTTGAAGATCCAGATGAAAATAAAAATGAGTTTTGCCTTTAGGAAATTGTAGTCTGGTCAAAATTAAGTGAGAAAGATGAATGGGTAAAAAAGGTCCTGTGGCACAGAGGTAAAATTTGACTCTGAGGCTCAGGAGTCTCAGAGAAGGTGATTGGGGAACAGGAGCAGTAAAAGGCATTTGAAGCAGAGACATGGGCCTGTGCAAAGATGTGGCGATGTGAGAGAAGATAGCATATACTGGAACTGCAAATCAATCCTGTATGTATGGAGAGTGAGAAGACATGAAGTAAAGGTGGCTATAAATGATGATGAAGTAACAAGAAAAATTCCAAGAATTAAAAGACATGAGTTACAGGTTGAAAGAGTTCACTAAGTATCCTACCAATGAATGAAAAAGATTCGTGCCAATATATATCACTATTAAATTTCAGGATTCCAGGGATGAATGGATCATCTTGAAAGTTTTCAGAAGGAGAAAAATATAATCTAAAAAGGATTAATAGGGAAGCAGACTTGGCTCAAGGGATAGAGCATCCATCTACAACATAGGAGGTCCGCAGTTCAAACCCAGGACCTCCTTGACCCGTGTGGAGCTGGCCCATGCACAGTGCTGATGCGCACAAGGAGTGCCCTGCCACGCAGGGGTGTCCCCCATGTAGGGGAGCCCCACACACAAGGAGTGTGCCCCATAAAGGAGAGCCACCCAGCGCGAAAGTTCAGCCTGCCCGGGAGTGGTGCCTTACACAGGGGGAGCTGACGCAGCAAGGTAGCGCAACAAAGAGACACAGATTCCTGGTGCCGCTGACAAGAATAGAACAGACACAGAAGAACACACAGTGAATGGACACAGAGAACAGACAACTGGGGTGGGGAAGGGGAAGGGATAGAAATAAATTTTAAAAATAAAATAAAAATAAATAAAAAGGATTAATATCCAAAAACAAGAAAGAAAGAAAAAAAAAAGGATTAATATCCAGAGTAGATCAGACTGCTCAATAGCCATATTGGATATTAAAAGACAATGAAATAATACTTTCAAAATTATGAGAAAAAGTGATTTCCTACCTAGAATTGCATAACCAGACAGACTATCATTCAAGTGTGAGGGTGGAATAAAGACATTTTAGGACATGTAGATTCTCAAATTACTTTCTGTGTATTCTTCTCAGTTAGTTACTGGTGAATGTGTGCCACCAAAACAAGGGAAGAAACCAAGAATGAGTAGGGAATCCAAGGAACGGGTTCCCACTGAGGAAAACGGTGAAGGAAATTCTCAGGATGGTGATGAAAAGAAGTCCCAGGACAAGTCAGGTCTAGAGAGTAACCATTACAGATTGAATCAGGGTGGAGGGTCCAGGAGGAATGTCTCCAAGAAAAAATAGAACTGAACGAATTTTTACCTGATGATTTTTATTATATTAAGGGGAGTTTTGCAGTTCTTGGAAGAGTTTGAGATAAATAAGTGGTATATAAAAAAGTAAGCAAGCAAGCAACAACAACAACAACAAAAAACGAAAACAGAGCAATTAACTCTAGGAGAAACAAAAAGTTGTCTTAAGAAAGGAAATATAGTCGTTGAATCCTGTATGACTCCGCTAGGAATAATATTTACTTTGTCAGACTACTGTAAACCCTAAATATTGATTTGTCAGAATGTTACAGAATAGTTGGAGGTTGTGAGGATTGACCACGGGTGCATATTTACATGCACAGGTATATGAAAACTAAACCCTTATCTTCCATAGGGAGATGTTAAATACTTAAAATGGACAAACCGAGACGTAACACTTTAGGCAGTATAAGCACATTATTTAGAAATGGGGAGGTAAATGTCAGAAGAAAATCTAAAAGGAATTGAAGTTAGTTGCCTCAGCGTGGGAATTGGGTGTGGGGAGGGGTGGGGAAGGATACTTTCAACCTAAATAATCCGTCAGTTGAAAGAATATTTTAACTGCATATGACTTGAAGCAAAAGTTGGTAAGGTAAATTGTGTATATAGAATTGTGTCTGGATACTATGGTTCTTTTCCCTTATACTTCTGTTAAGACTAAACTGTCTTCTAAACTTCGGTGAATAAAGAAACAATCCTTGTTCTCTCTTGCGTTCTCCCCAAAGTAGAACAGAATTTAACTGCCCATGGGAAACCAGCATTCTTCAGTGACCTGGTGTTCCTAAAATGGGATTGCTGGTCAAATGCACACTAAGAGCTGACTGCACATCATCCAGTTAAGCCTCAAGTAGTTTACAGAGAAATTTTGTCAGTTCATATAGATAGAAACTGCTCCCCTCTACTTTTCATTTTGAAAAAATCAAACCTCACAGAAAAATGGAAACAATAGTAAAATGCCGTATACCTTTCCCCTAGATTCATCAGTTCTTAGCATTTTGTCACATTTGCTTTATCAACACCTATATACTGTTTTTTTTTGACTGGGAGTGGGGAATTGGTGAAGGGGCTGAACCATTTTAAAGCAAGTTATTGAAACAGTGCTTTTATACTTCCAAACGTCTCTCCCAAGGACAAGGACCTTTTCTTACAAAACCTAAGTACTTTTGTTTACCATGGCTAAAATAATATTATCTAATATATAGTTAATAATCAGATTTCCCTAAAATCCCAATAATACCTTCTGTAGATTTTTTAAAAATCCAAAATCTAGTCAGAGATCGTGCACTTAGTCCTTATGTTTAAGTCCTTTGATGCTAGACATTTCTCTGCTTAAAAAAACAACAACAGAAAACCCTTTATGATATTGACAGTTGTGAAGAACTTGGGTCAGCTATTTTGTAAACTGTCTTACAATATGAATTTGTCTTTTGCTCCCTTATTATAAGATTCTGGTTTACAATTTTGCAAGAGTTTAATATAAAAATCACCAGTTTTTAGCTTTTTAGGTAGATTCAAATTTTGTCTCTTTTTGTATATTGTTTTCTTTATACAACATACAGTATACAATACTCCATTCCAAACCAGAAAACTAAACTCTTATCTTCCATAGGGAGATGTTAAATACTTAAAATGGACAAACCGAGACATAACACTATAGGTTTGGAATGGAGGATTAAAAGAATACTTACCTGAAGAATGCTAAAACTCAGACCACAGGAAATATTGCTCTGATCATCTCTGTGACAGTAATCTGTTCCTTTGGAAACAAGCATGATATTTTTTTTAAACATTCTTGGCGGTGTTCTTTGGATAATTTAATATATTATAATCAAGGGCAAATTTTCTCCTCTTTAATTAAGTTTTACTACAGTATACAGTCCTGAAGTCAGTTCTGGAAATCACTTGACCAGCTTTTCTATCATCCTTAAGCTGAAAGCTTGCTTTTGGAATCTAAATACTGAATGTGTGTTCAATTTGTAGTATTTTGGCCATCCTTGTGCCAGGATGCTCAGCTGCTTGGGTTATGTATATTTTGTGTGAAGTGAGTACAACATGGAGAGATGATGACATGCCTCAGATGCCAGAGGAGCTATGCAAGCATACTGTTGAAAGCATGCTTCCCGTTTGTCAGGGCTTCATGATAGGAGACCTGGTGACACAGTAGCCTTTTCGCAGAGCTCCTCGGGATGTGCAGGAAGTGCCCTTACAGGTTTTGTCAGGGGGGAAATCTTAGCCATTTCTCCGTAGACAGCTGCGTTTCAAAGTCTGGACAAGTTGCTGTTGAATTTTGCATGGGCTGCCAGGGTGAGTGTTTGCATTTTGATTTGTTTATAGTCCTGCTTTTCTTCTTCGTAAGTCAGCAAGGTTCTTTCTGGAAGTTTCACAGGACTCATACATTTTTAAAGTAGGATTCAAAGGATTCTTTCTAATATGATAGTTGTAATTAAATTTTTCTTTCTTTTCCTATCTCTGCAGATTTTGTGGAAGTATAATACTTTGTCATTATGAGATGTCGTCTCTCGGAGCTTCCTTTGTGCAAATTAAATTTGATGACTTGCAGTTTTTTGAAAACTGCGGTGGAGGAAGTTTTGGGAGTGTTTATCGAGCCAAATGGATATCACAGGACAAGGAGGTGGCTGTAAAGAAGCTACTCAAAATTGAGAAAGAGGTAAGGTCTTTCCCTGTCATCAGAAACAGTCGTGATAGCTCTTACGTAAGCTTTTGCAACCTAGAGTCAGAGGGTCACAGGGCTGGAAAGGGACCGCGCGAGGCCTTTGGAGCTGATCCACGAAGCCCTTTCCCAACTTCCATTCTTGGAGCCCCATAAATAGAAATTATTGCAGCGTTGAGTTCTATTAGGGGTCATCTGAACGGAGAGGATTTCTTTCCATGGTGTGAAAGACCGAATGTTCTCTGAGTGCTCATAAAGGCAGAGGCGAGATTTCAAACCTTCACAGGCTTCAGGCTTTTCTTTTCCTAGGTCAGCCAAGAGGGGTCAGTAAAGAGTAATGTGTAAAGTTTTCATACTCTCCCTTTCTCCTCTTGAACTGGTAGTGGTCAGAAATTGTCTTTTTAGAAGCTAAAAAGCACTATTTTTCTACTGAAATAAGTAATACCAGCTTCTGGGATTTCACCTCTACTTGAGGCCAGTGGTGATGGGCTTTGTTTATTAAAGAATCAACTGGTACCAGACAGATCTGCACTACTTGTAAATTCAGAAAGGGGTCTTGGCTTTCAAAGCCTAGGATTTTGCTGTTCCTAGACCAGCTCAAAACTTTTACACTGGTCATCTTTTTCAGGGATGTGACACAACACAGTTCCCACATTCAGTTTGTTACTGCTAGAATAAAAAAAATTGCAGAGCTGCCCTGCAGGGGCTCAGTGGCGTTGATAACTTTTAATAGTTACTCTCTGGAGCTTGTTCTGGTCATTTTTATTTATGTCCTGTTTTGGCTAATTACTCTTCTTTCCCATATCTTTTTATAGTGAACTTTTACATACATATCATTTTATCTCCCTGATTTCATAATTTTCATTAACTGCTGCCAGTGAACCCGAGGAATTGATTAGAGAAGAAAACCCAAATGGTCGCATTTTATACCAGTTCCTCCCAGCAGTACATAATGCTCACCAGTGTGTGTTTCCAATGGCTGAAGCCAGGTCAAGAAAGACTAAGATAGCCCTCCCTTTGGCTATCTGTAGGTTTTGGAACGCATTAAAATATAAGAGGTTTTCAAGCTAAAACAGAAGGATACTATGTAGAAAATGTTTGAACCCTTTGCCCCCTATTTCTTTGTCAAATAATTTTTTTTAATAGTAGCCAGTAATAAAACATTTCTTACTCTAGTCTGAACCTAGCTTCTTTTATCTAGTAAACTCTTAAGTCCTTTATTGACAAGCATTATAACCTCCATTTTTATAGATTGGGTGAATAGAACTCTGAGAAATTTTTTAAGCTATCCTAGGAAGGATAAGTGAAAGCTGGAGATCAGATCTCCTGTTCTTTGTTTTTGTTTTTTAACTCTGAAACTCTAGATAACTAAATAAAAATAGAAAATAAATGTCATCAAAGTTAAATTAAAAGAAGTATATAAGTATGCTAGTATTTTTAAGCATTAGGCCATGCAAGTTCAGTACAATGAACATATTCTTATATGATTGTTGGATGTGGGAAAAACTTTATGAGACATGAAACAGATTTTGGAAGGAATGCATTAATTGCAGCCCATTCACCTCTGCCCCACCTATACATAATAACCTGTGTACCGTCTTTGAGAGAGCCATGAAAATGACATAGGAAATCACAGGAGTGAAAGCAGCAATCGAAGAACTGCCAACTCATGCTTTTGTTTAGATATTTAACCTGAGTATGTAGAGTTAAGAAATTGAGTTAATTACAGTAAACTGCAGGAGTAGGAAAAACAGAAGCTCAGTTTCAGGTTTGGCAACTTGGTATATTCAGTGAATGTCAATGATATTATACAGAGACACTGTAGATTATGGTAAGATGTGAAAAATTTGGGCTAGGAGTTGGCAAAGGAGTTGAAAAGGAAATATGCATTTCTTCTGTAACTTATTACACTTTATGATGAATGTATTGATTTACTATCTAGTTATTTTCTAAATGATGATAAAGGTAATAAGCCCTGTAAATTTTTTTCTCCAAGTTATAGATTCAATCTCATGCCATTTGGTAATTTTTGCCAATGAGTTTTAGAAGCAATGAAACATAATAAATAAAATGTATATGGCTTACTTCCTGTGACTCTTCATGAATGCATTGATTTATGTTTTGCAAACTTAGGGGGAGGTAGAGAAAATATATTCCAAACTCTTTAGTGTTGCTTATGTTGGAGGGTAGAGGAAGACTGTTTATTATCAATGTATTCATAGTCCTCTAAGTTAGGGCTTGTGTAATGCTTTGCTATGTTTTAGTGAGGATATGTTAAGATTCTAATTTAAAAAAAGAAAAATGTCATTTAAACACTAGTTCTTTAAAACTTTACTTAAAATTTTTCTTATTTTACAATTTTTTTATTAGCAAAATTTAGGTTTACAGAAAAATCATAAATATAGAGTTTCCATATAACACCCTATTATTAACACCTTGCATTAATGTGGAACGTTTGCTGCAATAGATGGAAGAACAGTGTTACTGTTAGTGATTACACTATTGACTATTTTCCATGGTTTACTCTGTGTTCTATAGTCTCATGGATTTTTAAAAATTCTCATAATACATATATACAACCTAAAATTTTCACTTTCAACTACATTTAAGTATATATTTCAGTGCTCTTAATTACATTCACAATATTGTGCTACTATTACCACCATCCATTACCAACATTTTTCCTTCATCCCGAGTAAAAACTCTGTACAATGTAAGCATTAACTCCGCATTCCCTAACCCAACCCTCATGCCTTGTAACCTATATTCTAGTTTTTGGTTCTATGAATATGCTTCTTCTAATGATTTCATACCAGTGAGATCATACCATATTTTCACTTCTGGCTTATTTCACTCAGTATAAGGTCTTAAAGGTTCATCCATGTTGTCCCATATATCAGAACACAATTTCTTTTTATAGTTGATAATATTCCATTGTGTGTGTATACCACATTGTGTTTATCCTTTCTTTGGTTCATGGACATTTGGGTTGCTTCTATCTTTTGGCAGTTGTGAAGAAGTATGTTATGAACATCAAAATGCAAGTATCTGTTTGAGTCCTTGCTTTCAGTTATTTTGAGTGTATATATATATCTAGAAGGGAGATTTCCAGGCTATATGTTAATTCTCTATTTAACATTCTGAGGAACCACCAAACTGCCTTCCACAGTTGCAGCACCATTTTATATTTCCACCAACATGAGTTGTGTAAATAACTGTTCCTATTTCTCTACTTTCTTTCCAACATTTGTAGTTTTCTATATCTTAAAAAAGTAGAAGTCATTCTAGTGCGTATGAAATGGCATCTCTTTGTGGTTTTGATTTGCATCACTCTAATGACTAATGATGTTGGGCATCTTTTTATGTGCTTCTCAGCCATTTGTATATCCTCTTTGGGAAATGTCTATTTAAGTCTTTTGTCCATTTTTTAATTGGGTCGTCTTTGTTGTTGAGTTATAGGATTTCTTTAAATATTGTGGATTTAAACCTTTATTGGATATGTGGTTTCCAGATATTTTCTCCCATTAAGTAGATTGTCTTTTTACTTTCATGGTAAATTCCTACCCATAAAAGTTTTTAATTTTGATGAGGTCCCATTTACCTATTTTTTCTTTTCTTGCTTGTGCTTTGGGTATAAAGTCTAAGAAACTGTTGCCTAACACGAGGTCCTGAAGATGCTTCCCTCCATCTTCTTCCAGGAGTTTTATTATCCTGGTTCTTATATTTAGGTCTTTAATCCATTTTGAGTTAATTTTTTAATATGATGTGACATAGCGGTCCTCCTACATTCTTTTGCAGATTGATATCCATTTCTCCCAGCACCATTTGTGGAAGATACCATTCTTTTCAATTGAGTGGAGTTGGCAGCCTTGTCAAAAATCAATTGGCCATAGATAAGAGTCTATTTCAAAACTCTCAGTTCAATTACATTGATCTTTATGTCTGTCCTTGTGCCAGAACCATGCTGCTTAGACCACTGTAGTTTTGAAATAAGACTTAAAGTCAGGATGTGTGAGTTCTCCAGCTTTGTTCTTTGTTAAGGTGTTTTTGGCTATTCAGTTCCCCTTACCCTTCCATATAAATCTGATAATTGGCCTTTCCATTTCTGAAAAGTAGGCTATTGGACTTTTGATTGGGATTGCATTGAATCTATAAATCATTTTGGGTAAAATTGACATCTTAACAATATTTAGTCTTCTAATCCATGAGCCAGAGGCTTACCTTAAATTCTGCTGTTGAAGGCCTCCTGGGAATATTTCATTTCATTTATTGTGGTCATGAACTTCAGTAGTTCTGTTCGGTTCCTTTTAAAAATTTCTGTTTATTGAGATTGTCATATTGTTCATTCATTGTTTCCTGATTTCCTTTAGTTCTTTCTCTGTGCTTTCCTTCATCTCCTTGATCATATTGAAGATCCTTTTTTAAGTTTTTTCCAGTATGTCCACAGTCTGGTCGTCTTCATTGATGTTTGCTAGATTTTTATCCTCTTCCTTTGGATGGGCCATCTTCTACTCTCTGTTTGTCTTGTAATCGTTTGTTCCACGCTGTACATTTTAAATTGAAAAATTTTAACCCTGGAATTTAGTCCCTGAACTGTTTGTTTCTTGAGTTTGTCTCTAGCTAGGGATATGGCAGAGATTTTCTTGAGTGCCAGGAACTAACAAAACCAATCAAACCAATGCAAAAACATCTTTCACCTTTGGCTGGTGGTCTCCCTCAGCATTCCACCTTCCCATCAAGATGGTCAGCCCAAGGTGAATGTAAAATGCAAGTTCCTCCCTGTCTTTTCTGGGCCTATGTCTTGCCCTGGGCTTCTGTTTGCTAGTGGCATTCGAGTTCCCCTGTTCAGAGGAATTTGAATGCCACTCTACTCCCCAGGAAACAGACCTCCTCTGCTTCTCCCTGATACTCCATCACAGGATTTAAAGCAGGTAAACATTTGCCCAGGCAGCAGGACTCTTGTTTCTTTCATGACTTCCAGGGTCTTAAACTGCTTTTGCCTGGAGGGCAAATTCAGAGTGTAGGGCAGGAGGAGTGTGCTTCATAGTGTCTCCCAGGTCAGTCTTCCCCAGCTGGAAGAAGGCCAGGGACCCACGAAGTGAACACCTTCTGACTCCATCCTGCTCGGGGAAGGCTTAAGGGAGGGGCCAGCAAGGGTGCCAGGAACTACTTCTATGTCTCTTTGAAGTACATTTTCTTGATTTGGCACTTGTCCAGTAAATGCAACTCTCTAGCTGTTTTATGTAGTTTTAAGGAAGGATCTTTATCTTAGCTGTTTTTATCCAGGGCAGTTTGAAACAAAGGCCGCCTTCAAAGCTGGGCACCCCAGTGATCTGCAGTAGTTATCAGTTTTGCCAGTTTTCCCAAGAATGTCTGTTTATGGCACTTTTTTTTTCAGCCCAGGGTCCAGTCCAGGATTACATATTGCATTTAGTGACACATCCCTTTACTCTGCTTTAATCTGGAATAGTTTCTTTACTTTTAAGACTGTCATTTTTGAAGAGAGTGTAGGACAGTTGTTTTGTAGAATGTCCTTCATATTGCTCCCTGCCTGCCATACCTAGTTTAAGTTTATGTAGGTTTGGCAGGAAGGCTGCATAGGTCATGTGTCTTTGGCATGTTGTAGTGGGCATTGTATGTTGTCAGTTCGTCCCTGACATTATTGGTGATGTCAGTTTTATATACGTGGTTTAGAGGGGTCCATCCATTTCTCCATAGTAAAAATACCTATTTTACCTTTGCAATTAATAATTAAGCTATTTGTAGATTCTGTGAAACTATGTAAATATTTTCCCCTAACAAATTTTGACCCAGTATTTTAAACATGCTTTGATGATTCCTGTTTGAATCAAATATTGTTATGACACTTAACTATGCAGGAAGCAAAAAATTCTAGCATGGAGTTTTGCTTTCTTCCTTTGTTTATTATATTTATTTATCAGTCCATTTATTCATTTATCATTTCATTGTAGATTTATGGATTCTTTTTAAAATTCAAGATGGTATTCATTACTACTATATTCATTTTCATGCTTAAATTGTCCTTGATTAACAAGTAGGTACCCTTTCAAGCTGGCTTCCATCATCCTTTAAGCATTTCCTTATTCTCTGACACAAAAAGATATTCTAGGGCTTATTTAGTTCATGTCTCATTCCTGAAATCAACCATTTCTTCAAAAACCCTGATTCAAAATATCTGATATTGAGGTACGGTATTTAGAAATCAAGATTTGGGTACCAGGATTGCTAATTGTAGAAATTTCAAAAAGAGCCTTTGTACTTTTAGCAGAAATGTTGTTCACAGATATATTTCATTTATGGAGGCATTTAATTTGAAATTAAAATTATACATCTGGAAATTTAGGATCTGTGATATGCTAATAGAAATATAAATTGATAAACCTTTTTGGAGAAGAGTTTGGCAGAATGTATCAGAAACCTTAAAATGTATATTTTCTTGAGCTAGAAATTTTTATTTCTTTTTTTTTTAATGAGCTAGAATTTTACTTCTAGAACTTTTTCCTACAGAGAAAATCAATGTTCAAAAAGATTGATGTGATAGGATGTTCACCTTAGATTTATAATGGTGAAGAATTGTAAACAATCTGTGTCCTATAGTAAATTATTGTTTAAAATTTTTTTATATCTTTGCAATGGAATTTCTCCCATTTGGAAAAAATCTTTAAAGAGCTAGGAAAATGCTCATAATATATTGCTAAGTGATGAAAATAAGCTACAAAACATTGTATATAACATGGTCCTAAGTGTATACTTGGTGATTGTATAGCATTTTTATTTTTCTTATATTTTCCTTTGCTTTCCACACTTCTCTGAGATGATCTCATTTCTTTTTGTTTTTTTCAATACTATATTATGGAAATCTTCAAACAAAGAAAAATTTAAAGAATATTATAGTGAATATGTGTATACCTACCACCTAAGATCTATCAACATATATATTTGCTTTATCATATATATAGCTGTCCCTCTAACCATCCATCATTCCCTTTTGATGCATTTCAAAGTAAGTTGAACTTACTTTGAAATGCATAAATATTTTAGCATGTGTATTATTATTAGAGTTAAGTACATGTTTATAGTTTTGTTTTCAGGTAAAATTTATGTAGAGTGAAGTGCAGAAATCACTAGGTTTCAAAAAATGTGAAGACCACATGATCCATATATTTACTTTTATAATCAGAAAAAAATGCAATGAAAAAATATAGCTCTGACTTTACTTTCCAAGGATGTTCAAGTGAATTGAGATTTAGAAAACTCTTTAGTTTATCACAAATCACTAATTTTCCCATCTCAATATGTGCCTCTAAAATGATTAATATTGACTTTTACTGCTTTTCCATAGCAATGCTATAAGACCTCAGTGATAATTTAGTTTGTTTGTTATGTTCAGATTGATTTGCAGTATATTTGCTAGTTTTGAAAAAAAAATGTATGGGAAAAAATGTGATCTTAAAGTTATATGCCAAAGATAAGAAAAAGAAGGGACTATTGTGTCTTCTTGGTAAATTCCAGATGAACTGGAATTAAACTGAACATAGAAATTTGAGCAAGCAGGCATTGTGATTGCAAGGTTCTATAACTATTGACCAAGTTTCCAATAGTCCCCACTCAACAAATAGTTCATCAACTTCACAATGTAAATTTTTTTAAAGGGTTGATCACATCAACTTAACTTTACTCTTGCAATATATTTGATGGTAGGTATATTAAGCCAGTTATGTCTGTACATGGTATTTTTTTCTGCCTGAGAGAAAAAATCCTGAAAGCCTTGAAATCTTTTGGTATTCAGCTACTTTTAGGAAACCAGGTTTAAGTATGAGATAATGAAAGAAACATGATTCCTTATTTCCTTAAAATAGTTGGAGCAGAAATCCCAAGTGGTATTTCATTTACCTTACCTTTGCAAGGTACCACTTCCTTTATTAAAAAAAGAAAATTCCCATCAAACTGGGCTATCAGAGAAATGTCAGAATCCAGATAAGTTCAAGTTTTAAAACTGTTCCCATTGTAAATGTTTATAGATAGAGAAGATTAAAATATCAAAACTAATAGGAACTATTAAGTAACTTTTTATATAAAAGGAAAAATAGTGTAAAATAGAAAATAAAATCTTGAAATTGACATGCAACTCAGAAAGAGCTAAAAATAAAAGCTTTTATTATACATAGTTTATCAACAGTATTTGGTACTTAATAAAAGGCAAGATTAATGCTTTTGTCACTTTATTAGCTCACGGGAGACCCCAGTTTTCTTTGTAATTCTGTAGCTGAAAGGCTTTTTATTAACAAATTCTTTGCATTTACTTTAATTATAGGAATGCTGTTTTAATATGTTCTCCATTTCCCTGAACATAATCAGGAAGAATAATACCACATTTACTTTCTTTGTAAATCTTCCCAGTATTTAAATATATTGATGGGACAAATACTAGAAATTAAATAACTTGGATACTTGACAACTGCCATTGAGTTGTGGCATAGTGTCTGTCAAAAATGGTGCTCAGGGATGGCTACTTGGTATTTTCAAGCATAGAGAGGACTGACTTGACTATACAAGAGCTAATATTTTACGTTGGTACTTTCAAATGTCCACCCTCAGTCCCTAACGTGTTTGAAATAGCCTTTCCAGGTACCTAGTCTCTTCATTCAGGAGTCCCTTCATGAGTTGGTTTAAAAAAAATTTTTTTTTATACCCCCCCCCCATGGCTTTTTTGTGTGCTGTCTCCTCTCTGTGTCCATTTGCTATGTGTTCTTCTGTGTCTGTATTTATTTATTTTTATTACCCTACTCCTCTTGCGGCTTGCTTGCTGTCTGTGTTTTTCGTTCTTGCTATTGCGTCACCTTGCCGAGTTGGCTATCCGTGGTGCTTGCGGGCCGGGTGGCTCTCCGCAGCGAGTGGACGAGCCTGCCTTCACAAGGAAGCCCCGGGACGGAACCCAGGGCCTCCCATATGGTAGACAGGAGCCCAACTGGTTAAACCACAGCTGCTTCCCCCTTCATGTTTTTATTCAAGACAACCTGTGCAGTTTTTCTCTCCCCAGTCAGAATTTACCCACCCTGGAGTTCATGCTAATGATTCAGTGGTTTTTGAAATATAACCCCTGAACTATCAATATCAGCATCACCCAGGAGCTCATTAGAAGTGCACATTCCTGGACTGCATCCTATACATTCTGAATTAGAAACCCTTGAAGAAGGAGCCCAGCAATCTGCTTTTAACAGGTGTCCAGTCGATTCTGATGCCTGCTAGTGTTTGAGACTAGGTATTACCCTTTAAAGGGTACCCTTTAGGTAATACCTAGTCAGTCTTTTGCCAAATGCAGCCCTTCTGTATGATAACTTAAGTTTGGGATATTATGTACCTTGGTGGTGGTGGTAGGAGGGGGCATTTTTTTTCTTAGAGGCTTCCTTGACACTTAGGTTCACACTGTGCAAGCAATTACTGTTGCACAGCCCTGCTGTACTACCATTGAGCATAGTGAACTAATAGTTGATTTAGGAATTGCAAGTACACCTGAGACCTCAGGCAAGTAGCCTTCAGATTCAAGACTCTCCCCATTCTGGTTCTAATTTGACTTTCCAGCTTGTGCTCCATTTTCTCACTGGCAGTTGCCACTCCTGTTTAACTGTTCTTCTGCCCTACTTTCCCATTTTTCTATAACTTTGTTCACATTCTTTCCTTCACCTTTAATGCCTGTTTTGTTTTTTTGCCTCTTCAGATGCCACTCATTCTTTAGATTTAAGTTCTTCTCTAAGAAGCATTCTGAGGTCCTACAAGCGTAATTTTCTCTTTCTCTTCTGACTATACCATATCACATCCATACCACTAATTTTTCATATGATTAAAACTGCCTGTGACTCTAGTATTTCTATAAGCTTTTGACACTTAATTTTTCATGTGAATATGCCATTTCTCCTCAACTGAAATGTGGGGCTACTTACATCATAGAGTGTTAAGAGGATTAAGTGAAATAATACGTTCAGTATCTAGAAGAATGCCTGACATAGAGGAAGACTGTTAACTATCAGTCGTTATCTTCACAGCCATACTCCAAAGTCACAATAGCAGATAAATGTCCTGGTTTTAGGAAATGTTGATTAGTTGGTGCCTGGAGCCTTATCTTAAGACAGAGTCAGAGACACGGTCAGTAGGAGAAAGCCTTGGGGAGGCTCACTGTGCATGTGGAAGAGCAAGCCCTTGTGCTGTGGATTTGACATCCCTTTGTGGCCCCTTGAGGGCAAGGACTGCCATCGCCTTGGTGCGGATGCAGTCACCACCATGGTCATCACCCCTGTCCCAAGGAACCGCCCACTGTGAGCCAAACACTGGGTTAAGACTGTCCTCTACTGCCCCTTCTTTACAGTTACTCTTCAAGGTTATAATCTCCATTCGGCAGATCAGAAATGAATGCTTGGTGAGGTGAAGCAATTTGGCCAGTTTAAACAATACCCTTCTGGTGGGTCGTTCTTGCCTGTCTCCCAGCTCCCAGCACTGCGTACTGCTCACAATTCACATTAAACTCTTTCTTCCTTGAGACTTCCTCTCATTTTAGTTAATTTTAAGAAAGCTACGTTGTATTGATTTACCTACATTTTCTTCATTGACTCTGCTCTGAGCTGTGAGGAGGGTAGAAACACATTTGTCTTTGCTGTATCACTGGTTGCAGCTTGCATTCAGCTACACAGTACAAAATTCTTAGTCATTACCATCATTTTAGAGTACCTGATAATTGATTTTTATAAATGCCTTTGATTTTGTACCTTTCAGACAGGCATGCTGTTTCCATCTAAAGAATTTTAAATGTTGCGCTGTGTCATGCATTGATTTTGTGCTACATATATAAATATCACTTTGATTAGAGAATAAGCAATTTAAAATAATGAATCACTTTATTTGGTAATTAATGTAAGTCATCATTTAAAAGTATATATTAAACCCATCCGTTTGTCAACCCTTTTCTACATGACATTTCTGTTACTGGGAGCTTGTAATTTAAGATACTCTTAAGTGAACCTGCTATAAGAGATACTGAAAATTGAATGCATGCTAAAAAGTATGGAAATTAAATAAATAAACATGTTTTACTGATACGTGTGAAGATAACACAGACCTTGTGGGGGAGATCAACTAGGAGAAGCCACAGGAGATGCTTCCGGTGGGACCAAGAGAAGTTTACAAATTACATAGTTATATAGTTATATTGTTCTTGTCATGCTATGCTAAATGCAGTTATATTAGGACAAACATCACTATATAGTATTTTTTACATCATTGATGTGGCCATAAAAGTGTTTTATTTGGAAGTGAAAGCCCCCATCCTTCTTACTTTAGCTACTTAAATCTTTAAAAAATTTTAAATCCTTTCAAGCCTTTGTTAGGTTATGTATTTACTTATATGCAGATGTTATCTTCAGTTTGCTATATCATGAACCTTATTGCGATTGTTCTTTCAGCTTTTCATTAAAGTATTATTGAGCAATAAACATTTCAGTTAGAAAATATTTGTTTTTCACACATGCTTTAATTATTGTGCTGAACTCAAACTGATTAGTGTATTCTAGAAAAATATTATATCCTGACTAACTGTTGTTATACACACTAGGACTTGCTGCTGGAAATAAAATTGTATGTAGAATGAATTGAATTTCTGAGAAGCTCAAAGACTAATACAGAGAGGGCAATTTAAAAATTGCAAAACTGGTGGAAAGGAAGAGCTGTCCATGAATATTTTAGATAGTTTCCAAATAGGTACAGTTGGTTGTCAGTCTTCAAAAAAAATAGAATCATCTCACTTTAATATTAAAAAGGTGTCTAGAATAACTTCTTTTCTCTCTAGTGAAGAGAGGAAGTACTGGCACTAAGCTATGCAATTATAGAGGCCATCTTATCAGTTGTTTCATTGATTCTTGATTCTTGCTACCCATTGGGACATCCAGTTTCTGTTTGTACATTGCCAGTGGTGACACATGAAATATGGGCTGTTCAGTTTGCGCATAGTCCCTGCCTCTGAGACCACACCAAACAAATCATAACCTCTTCCATATGTCAACTTCTTGAAGCCCAGAAATATCTTTGTATTTTCTGGGCTCTGCACAGTAAGCAATCAATACATGCATAGTGCATAAATGATGAAATAATAAGCATAATGATAACATCTTAAACTTCTCTCTTTTTGGGTAGATTTATAGAAAGGATTTGCTGTTGTTGAATCTACAGCAAAGAATACAGTTTGCCATTCCTAGTCTACTTCATATCCTTTCCTACTCTATGTTGGCTGATTTTTTGAGTTCTTAACTATTTAGTTTGTCTTTGATGAAAGGTTCTGTGTGATAGCACTTAGAAAGGATTTTCCTGGCCATGGTTCTTAACTAGGTTGTTTTTAAAAGTTTCCAATAAAAAAATCCAAGGTGCTTTTTCTTAGTTCTGCTAATACTAGATGTTCACAGAATCATGACCTAGGAAAAATTAAGGTGCCGTAAATGAAATGAGACTGGCACAATTTTAATGGCTTGAAAATATAACCCCTTGTACTGTTCTTCTGGAAAATATTGCTAGGTAAAATTAACTACATTAGAGTAGACATATAAGGATGAAAATGTCTGGTGAATGTTTTTGCAGGCTGTATAAAAGGAGGGGACTATATGGTGTTATTTTATTTTTTTAGGTACTGAGGACTGGGACCTGGGACTCATATGTGGGGAACTGGTGCTCAACCACTGAGCCACATCAGCTTTCCTGAGTTGGTTTTTTCGTTTGTATTGCTTGTTGTTTGTTTTTGTTTTTTTCAGGAGGCACTGGGAACTCAACCTGGGACCTCCCATGTGGGAGGTGGCACTTAAATGCTTAAGCTGCATCCACTCCCCTGGTGCTTTGCTTTTGAAGAGAGATTATATTAAGCAATTAATGTACAAAGTCAGTTAAACTTTTTAAAATATGCAAGCTATGCTTCCTTTAGTGGAAAACTTAATTGCTTTTGTTACTGGAACTATAGTTACAGGGTCTATCATAAGAAATATACCTGCTTTTATTTCAATCATTTTAAAATATGATATGTAATTTAGTTGGCATTTATTGCTGAAAGGATCTTTAAAATGAAAATGGAAGACTGTTTCCCCCAAAAAATCTCAGTATAATTTCCTAACCACAGAGTAAGTCCTGTGTCCCTAAAGTAACCTACATTCTTCCATGGGAAAAACATTATGCTCAAAGAAACCTGAGCAGTGTGGCTAAGTCAGGACACCTCTGTCAGGCCAATGCATTTGTATGGGAAAATCCTGATTTTAGATAAACAGACTTTAAGTACTGGCCAGACCAAGAACAGGTTTTAAGAAAAGATCAAGAAATTAGTATTAAATGGATTCGAGGTTGTGGAATGTTAAAAATTTACAATCTACCTCATTTAAAAACAATTTAAGATTGCTAGCATATAGAATACATATATTTTGAGGTTCCTGGGGAGGTCTGTATTTATCCAAAATCTCCTCTCTGAATCTGGGGTGAGGAAATGGAGGAAAAGAAACATTTCTTGGGCTCCTGTATTTGTCAGCCACAGTTCTAAGCAGTTTACATATATTGTCTATAATCCTACTGCTAATGCCTCAAATGTTAGTCTTATAACTTTATTCTTTGAAATAACTTCCCCTGATAAAACTGCAGATACCACTGAGAAAGGTAACCCTCTGATTTTTCTCCTGAGCACATACTTTTCTAGTGGGGAGGTGACTAATTGGCTCTACAGGGCACTGTTACCTGAGCAGATCATGAGAAAACCTTTGCTGCAGTGCAGTTGTTCAACAAATACTGAGTATCTCTTACATGCCAGGTACTATTGTAGATGCTGGAGTCACAGCAGTAAATAAAATAGACAAAAATCCATGTCCTTTCAGAGCTTACCTTCAAATGTGGGGAATAAAAAATGAATTAATATGAGAATCCCTTATATATATTTTTTAATTAGCTTATTGAACTATATCACCCACACACAAACATACATAAACAATAGGTGTATAGTAATAGTTGTGAACTTACAAAACACATATATAACATCATACAGGACTCTCATAACTCACCCTACCACCAGCACCTTACATTGTTGTTAAACCTTTTTAACTAATGATGAAAGAGCATTGTCAAAATATTACGACTAACCAAAGTATTTTCCCCCCAACCCTCCCTATTATTATTATCTTTATACCATTTATATATGAACATACGTAAACAATTAAGTGTATAGTAAAAGTTGTGAATTTACAAAGCACACGTGCATAACATCATACAGGGGTCCCATACATCAACCCTCCACCAACACCTTGCATTGCCATGAGACTCTTGTTACAAATTGTGAAAGAATATTGTCAAAATCTTACTACTAATTATAGTCCTTATCTTACATTAGGTGTGTTTTTCCCCCAACCCACCCTGTTGTTATTTTTTAAATATAGTTTTTATGACAGACGTAGTAAACTTATAAAACAATCATGCACATGTGCAGAATTCCCAAACAACACCCCTCTATCATTGTGATGGAACATTTGTTACAGATAAGATAATATCATCTGATTGTTACCATGTCCATAGTATACATTTGGCTCACATTTTCCATGCTGCCCCATTATCAATGCAGTACATCTTTGTCATAGATGCAGGAATAGTATATTATTACCGCTAACCACAGTCCATCAGTCACTCCAATTGTATTTTTCCCATGTGTTCTCAACACCCTACAGTAGTGATGTACATTTGCTCTAGCTCACAAAGGACACTCTTGTATCTATACCATCAACCACAGTTGTCATTGACCTCTTGGTTTATTGTACTTTTCATTTCCTAGATTATTCTCTAACATTCTATCTGTTGGCATTTACATACCTAGACTACCATTTTCAGCCACATCCCCATTTATAAACTAGCTGATACTGACAATTTGTTACCATCCATTCTGTACATTTCCACACTTTTACAGTAAAGCTAATTAAAACTTCTACATACATTAAACATCAGTAGCCCAATCTCAGTCCTTCTCTTATCTCCTTTAAGAATCCACCACCTACCACCAGGTCTTGAAGATATTTTCCTAAAATTTCTTCTAGAAGTTTTATGGTTCTTGCTTTTTGTCTTTAGGTTTTTGATCCATTTTGAGTTAATTTTTGGGTAAGGTGTGAAATAGGGGTCCTCTTTCCTTCTTTCAGCTATGGATACCCAATTCTTTCAGCACCATTTTGCTGAATTGACTGTTCTGCCCAAGCTGTGTGGTTTGACAAGCTAGTCAGAAATCACTTGACCATACATGTGAGGGTCTGTTTCTGAACATCAGTTTGTTTCCATTGGTTTATGTGTCTGTGTTTATGCCAGTACCATGCTGTTTTTACCACTATAGCTAGGTAATATTTAAAGTCCGGAGATGAGGGTTCGCCTTTCCTTTTTATGATATTTCTAGCTATTCAGGACCCCATACTCTTCCAAATAAACTTGATAATCTTGTTTCCAGTTTTTTCTTAAATGCTGGTGGAATTTTTATCAGGGTTGCATTGAATCTGTATATCAATTTGAGTAGAATTAATATCTTAATGATATTTAGTCTTCCAATCCATGAGCATGGAATGTTCTTTAGGCCTTTTTTGATTTCTTTTAACATTGGATTGCAGTTTTCTGAATACAAGTGCTTTACATTGTTGGTTAAGTTTATTCCTGACTATTTGAGTTTTATCTGTCATATTTTATTTTCACCACTCTTTTGATACTTTTAGTTACTTTTATTGATATAATCTTCATTTCTAGACTCTCTTCCAGGCTTCTCTCTCCTGCCTTTTCTTTTCAGGCTCTAGCACATCCTTTAGTATTTCCTGAAAATCTGATCTTTTGCTTAGAAATTCTCTCAGTTTCTGTTTATCTGTGAATATTCTAATCTCACCCTCATTTTTGAAAGACAGGCTTGCTGGACATAAAATTCTTGGCTGGAAGTTTTTCTCTTGTAGTATCTTAAATATATCAGACCACTGTCTTCTTGCCTCCATAGTTTCTGGTGATAAATCAGCACTTAATCTTATTGGGTATCCTTTATATTTTATGCATTGCTTTTCCCTTATTGTTCTTAGAAATCTCTCTCTGTCTTTGGCATTTGACATTCTGATTAGTATGTGTCTTGGAGTTGGTCTATTCAGATTTTTTCAGATGGGAGTAGGTTGTGCTTCTTGGACATGGATATCTATGTCCTACAATAGGTTTGTGAAATTTTCTACCATTATATCTTCAAATATTCCTTCTGCCCCTTTTCCCTTCTCTTCTCCTTCTGGGACACCCATAACATGAATGTTTGAATGCCTTTTGCTGTCATTTAGTTCCCTGAGAACTTGTTAAATTTTTTCCATTCTTTTCTTCAGCTGTACTTTTGTATGTTCACTTTCAAAGGCCATTTGTTCAAGGTTACCAATCTTTTCTTCTGCCTCCTCAAATCTGCTATTATATGATTCCAGTGTTTTTAAAATTTAATATTTTGTACCTTTCATTTCTATAAGATCTGCTGTTTTTCTGTGTATGTTTTCAAATTCTTCTTTGTGCTCATCCAGTGTCTTAAAATCCTTAATCTCTTTAGCCATTCATTGAATTTTTAAGGAGATTTGTTTGAACATCTATGATTAGCTGTCTCAACTTCTTTATGTCATCTGGAGGTTTATCTTGTTTCTTTAGCTGGGCCATAGCTTCCTGTGTCTTGGTGTGGATTGTAATTTTTTGTTGTTGTCTTGACATCTGAATTACTAGAGTATTTATTCTCGGTGCAGTTTTTTTCTTTAGTTTAGGGCTTCCTGCCCTTTCCCCCTTGTTGGTTGTGTAGTAGGAGCCAAGGGTGTAACTGGTGCTAAAGCTGTGGAGGCTCTAGCTGCCCTCATTGTCTAGGGATCGATGAAGCTTCTCCCAACTTTCTCCTTTCCAGAGGTAGGGACAGAGTCACAGCTGTGTGGTATAATCCAAGTTGTGCAGGCCTAGACTGTAGTTGCCCAGAGAGATTAAAGAAGTTTCACACCTCTTTCTCCCCTGCCTGGGGTGTGGGCAGCAATCTATGCAGTGTGGGTCCAAGATGACTACAGTTGTCCCGGTAGACTTCTGATTATTCAGTCTGTGCCAGCCAAAGGAACCCACAGTTACCTGGATACACTGGTGCAGGGCTCACCAGCCTCCTCCCTGCCAGAGGTGGGGCTGAAGCCTAGGCTAGGGGCTGCAGGCTGATCTGGGTGAAAGAAACTGGTTCCTACCATCTTGGTTATTTTCGGTTAGCCCGGCTTCCCCTCAGGCTGGGGGCAGAGTCAAAATTGTGGCCACCAGCCTCTTTACAACTTGGACATATTTACACCCCAGCTGTTCATAGGGTTATTCCCTAGCCATCCAAGTCTACCAATCAGTAGCTGAAATCGGCAGCCACCCGTCTCCTCCTCCCCTGTTTTTGGGAAATGGAGCTTCCAATTCCAGCCACAGAACAGCCCCTGGGGCAGCTTGTGCCGCCAGAGTAGGATAAACACTGGCCTCTGTGGCTTGGCCAGCAATTTTCTGGAGAGGCTGGCACAGGTCCCTGCAGCCTCCTCCCTGCAATGGTGATGCTGGGGCCTAGGGTATAGCTGCAGTATGATCTGAATGGAAAGAAGCCGGTCCCCATCAGCACTGGGATTTTCAGTCCGCCCCGGTTCCTCTTGTGCCAGGTGTGAGTTAAGATGGCAGCTACTGACCTCTTTTTGACTTGAACAGGCTCAAACTTCAGCTATTCTCAGGATTATACTTTAGCCTGCTGAATTTACTCATCAGTAGCTGAAGTTGGTGCCCAGCCATTTCTTTCTCCCCCATTTTTGGACAGTGGAGCTTTCAATTCCAGCCGTGGGTCAGCTCCTGAGACAGATTGTGCCTCCAGTGGAGGATGAGCATTGGCCTCCATGGCGTGGAGCGCTCTACTTATGAATCTTCTCTGTAGATGGGCAGCCTTCTCCTTCCACTCCTTCAGGGATTTTCAGGATGCCCTTCTGGCCTCCTGAAGCCCCCAAACAGGTGCTTCAGCTAGCTCCAGAGAGCTCTGGGTGTTTACTAACTGCTCTGTAGCAGGAGTTGATTCTAGGAGCTCCTTACTCTGCCACCATCTTGCTGGTTTTTGGTCCCTTATATTTTTTTATGTGACATTTTATGTATTCTAAGTATCTTTTTAAAATAAATAAAAATATATTTAAAAAGTTAATTAAATGGTATGTTAAAATATTTTAAAATATGAAGACCCTTCTGTACCTTGAGTGTGGACTGAGCTTAGTGACTCACTTCTGAAGATTACAGAATGGAAAGATTATGGGTTATAGAAATGATCATGGTTAATATCACTAGTGATAAGTGATATTGATAGCAAGTATAATATATGATATTAAAAGAAAAGCACTTCATCAAAAACCATAACCCAGTCTACTCATGAGGAAAACATCAGACAAATCCAGACTGGTGAACATTTTACAAAATGTCTAGTCAGTAGACTTAAAGACTGTCAAGGTCTTGGCAAATAAGGAAAGACTGAGAAACTGTCACAGACCAGAAGAGATTAAGGAGATGTGAGTGAATTCAACATGGTATCCTGAATTGGGTCCTAGAACAGAAAAAAAGTATATTGGTGGGGGAAAAAAATGGTGAAATTCAATTAAACTATGGTGTTTGGTTATAGTAGTATCCAACATTGGTTTCTTAGTTTTGACAAATTATCGCTGGTGATGTAACATGCCAACATTGGGGGAAATAGGGTGAAGGGGACTCTGTATTATCTTTGCAACTTTTCTGTAATCTAAAATTATTCCAAAATAAAAAGTTATTTAACAAATATAAGGGGAAAATAGAGCAGAGTGAGGGAGATCAGGAGTGCCAGAGTGGGGCTAGGGTTGCAAATTTAAATGGGTTGGTCAGGGTAGGCTTCATTGAGTAAAGACTTGAAGGAGGAAAGGGAAGGAGCCATATATGTATATGGGGAAAAAACATTCCAAGCAAATTGCATGTGGTAGCATGTATATTGCATGTATATTGCAGGTATAACAAGGAGACCATTATAGCTGGATCAGAATAAGTCAGAGGAGAGAGAAAGAGGAAATGGGGCTGGAGATGTTATGAGGCCAAGAGGTTTAAACCCTTCTGATTTAAATTGGAAAGAAATGACGAGCCATTGAATGCTTTTGAATAGAGAAGGGAAATGATTTGACTTTTATGTTTTAATATGATCATTCTTGATTGTCTGTTGAGAAAAGACTTTATGGGGAAGAGGCAGGGACAGAAAGACCAGTTAGGAATATATTGGAGTAATCCAGATGAGAATCTATTGGCCAGGAAGGTTGCAGTGGAGATAGTGAGAAGTGATTAGATTTGGGATGTTTTTTAAAGGTAGAGTTAATCAGGTTTGCTTACTGATTGGACATGGGCTATTAAAGCAGAGTCAAAGAAGTGTCAGAGTTTTGTCCTGGGGAGGTGGAAGGTTTAATTTGCTGTCAAGTGATAAGAGCAGATTTGTGAGAGCAGATCAAAAGTTCATTTTTGATGCAAGCAATGAACAATTGGAAATTATCTTTTAAAAAAATCAACATTGTATCAATTTGAAACACTAAGGAGTAAATTGAACAAAAAAAATTGCAAGATCTTTACACTGAGAACTATAAAACATTGCTGAAAGAAATTAAAGAAGTAAATAAATGGAAGGATATATTATGTTCATGGGTCAGAAGAGTTGATATTGTTAAGATGTCAATTCTCCAGAAATTGATTTGTGGATTCAGTACAATCCTGGTTATAACACCATCCAATTTTTGAAAGGAATTAATAAGCAGATTGTAAAATGTAAATGTAAATGCAAAGGACTTAGCCAAAAATAGAACAATGTTGGACAACCTATACTACTACCTATACTACTTGCATTGAGAAAAAGTATTTCATTATTTATGATAAAGTTACAGCAATCAAGATAATATGGTATTCATGTATAGATAAACCAGTTTGGAACAGAATAGAGAGTTTAGAAATAGACTCATATACTGTATTTTGGAGATACATATATCCAATAGATTTTTGGCAGAAGTACCAATGCAAATTAATGAGGAAAGGATTATATTTTCAACAAATGGTGCTGGAACAATTGAATGTCTCCATGTAAAAAAAAAAAAAGAAAAAGAGAACCACTGGAATAGGCAAATGCAGTGTGTCTGTTGAGCAGCATTTAGGTGGTGTTTTCTCTGAGTATATTCAGCTCAACTGGTACAGGAGTAGAGAGACACAGAACTGGATTTATTCAGGGTTATGGTTTTCCCAAGTGAGTACAGTGAAGTATAAGCAGAACCAAGGAGTTGAGATTGCATGAAAGGGAAGGATTATATGATTTGCCATGGTAAGATAGGTAAGGAGGGAAGAGAAGGTATCAGGGAAAGGAAGAGCAGTGAAAAGGTGTAGGGGCAGGTGATTATACATTGAGGGATTTTTGGAGTTCGGGTACTAGACAAAGGGAACTGGCAATATTGGAAGTTATGGTCAGCAGGTGGGATACATGAATTTTGGGGTATGGAAGGGTAACACAAGGTCTAGGGCATGACAAGGGAATGTGTGGCTGATGTAGGGTGATGGATAGAATCATTGTAGGAGAGGAATATGGGAACTGAAAGAACAGGGTGCAGAAGTTTCATTTAAGGCATATGTTAAAAAAAATCCTACACTATAGTAATTGATGAATGTAGCAGTGAGTTAGGAAGCAAAATCACCAAGGAAAAAGGGGACACTGCATGGGGATTGATATATCATGGCAACCATTGAGGATAATAAATGATGTAACCTAATAACATAAGATTCAGCTGTTACTGAGGAGTTAGGGGAAACTGTCTGGAGGTGGTAATGAAGAGCAAGGTTGCACTGTTCTCACCTTCAGGCCTAATGGTACAAGTGCCATGAGAGACAAAATAGCTGCCAT
Source organism: Dasypus novemcinctus (assembly GCF_030445035.2). Classification (NCBI taxonomy): domain Eukaryota; kingdom Metazoa; phylum Chordata; class Mammalia; order Cingulata; family Dasypodidae; genus Dasypus; species Dasypus novemcinctus. The sequence goes on along the minus strand of NC_080679.1, from coordinate 75,178,609 downwards.
TGAGAGGGCTGCAGAGGAGAGCCCGGTTTCTGTCAGAGAAAGTGAGGGAACGTTTAGAGAAGTTTCACGAGATGGGGAAAAGTAGAAGATGGGGTCCATCTGAAATATGTGCAGTCATGTAGGGATTAACATGTAAGAGATGAGGAAGAATCAGCTTCTTGTGGTGAGGACATAAATAGGAATAATGGGTGATTAGCCCCTGAGTACTCAAGACAGATAGTGGAGGCTAGGCTGTGGGTGGTGGGAAAGCATACGTGTCTGGGCTGGGCAGGAGCACATTGGTCATGAAAATCTGTTTAACAGCAAAAGGAATTTTCCATAGACTCACCTTAACTTCAGGTTGTGTGATTTGTGTGTCTGGAATTTGGCAATGACTCTTAGCAGATAACTGTCTGAGAACAAGGCCATTCTTGAGAAACAAGGAAACCGAAAACCAAGAAAAAATTCTTTCACTACCGTGTCCTTAGTGGAGAATCAATCTATTGACAAAGATAGCAGTCAAAATATTTATGAAAACCATAGAGTGACCTTTCATTTCCCTATTTTTAAATGAAATGTTTGTTTTTAAACAATCTTCTGCCTTTTTAATTCTTAGGTTACTGTTTAAGAGCTTACTGTTCTTAATAGCTTACTGTTTAAGAGCCTGAACTCTAGAGTCAGACTGTAGATTAAAATCCTGGCTCCACTACTTATTAGCTGTAGGGGCAAGTTACTTAACCAAGCCTTAGGTTCCTCTGTAAAATGCAGATAATAATAGGGCCTACTTCATAAGGACATTGTGAGGCTGAAATGAGGTAATCTCAATAAGTACCCTTAGCATAGTTCTGGCACCTAGTTGACTCTCAATATATACGTCTGCTGTTATTACTGTTATTTCAACAACTTAGGGTCAGAATGTACCTAATATTCATACTCTCCTCTGTGGCTTGTTAACACATATTTTAGCATTCATTTCTTTCTTTAGAACCTATAGATAACTAGCTACTTACCTCATCCTCTAATATAATGTTTCCCAAAATTTTAAAATCCATATTCCCTAGATTTTTTTTCACACTCCTTTTTTAAAATTTTCTCACCAGCCAACAATATTTGTCATTTATTTACTGTATTTTGTATTACAAACAGGCATATTTCATCATTTTTTAACACTCATGTTTCTTCCCTTTTCAATGAAATTGTTATCTTCTCCCCTCTTAGAAAATCATTGTCATATAGGATCTTTATGATTGTCTAATATAACAATATAGAGAGATTTTTCCACATATGAGATTGGTGGAGGTGATAAGGAAGATGAATACTTAGTGCTGGTGAGGGTATAAGATAATTGGCACTTGGACTCCTTTGGTGGAAATCTAAAATAGTATGGCCTTTTGAAAGGCAATTTGGGTGACTGACAAAAGTCTTAAAATGAAATGCCATTTGATCCATCACTCTTTTTTTTTTTTAGAATCTGTTTTTTCTTTTTATTCTTGATATATAATTGTTCTTATAAACTTCTGTCTCCTTAAAAAGAAACTTATCCCCCCTTCTCCTTTTTTTTCTTCTTTATTTTTTAAAAATGTTACATTAAAAAAATACGACGTCCCCATATACCCCCCACCCCTCTCACCCTACTCCTCCCACATCAACCCTTTTCATCATCATGGCATGTTCATTGCATTTGGTGAATACATTTTGGAGCACTGCTGCACCACATGGATAGTGGTTTACATTGTAATTTTCACTCTCCCCCCCGTCCACCCAGTGGGCCATAGCAGGACATACATTGTCTAGCATCTGTCCCTGCAGTACCACCCAGGACAACTCCAAGTCCTGAAAATGCCCCCACATCATATCTCTTCTTCCCTCTCCCTACCCTCAGCAGCTACTGTGGCCACTTTCTCTACATCAGTGCTACAATTTCTTCCATTACTAATCACAATAGTTCCATAGTAGAATATTAGTAAGTCCACTCTAATCCATACTCTCTTCCTCCAGCTAGTGGACCCTGGGATGGTTATGTCTACTCCACCTCTATATTGAGAGGGGGCTTAGATTCCACGTGGATGATGGATGCAATTCTGCTGCTTGGAGTTGTAGGCACTCTTGGCTTTCTGGTGTGGTGGTTGACCTTCCTCACCTCCCTGTTAGCTTGCCAGGGTAAGTCCAATAAACCAGATGGTAGGAGTTGCAAGTCTGCTGAGGCTCAGTGCCTGGCTGTCACATGGACAGTCTGGAGAGTCAGGTCTTCTGAGTATACACCAACCCTAGCACCAACCACAGGTCTGGTAAAAGTAGATTGTAGATGTGTAGAAAGGTCACATCTGAGTCCAACTCCATCACACACTCAGGAACACAAACTCCAAAGTAGGGCCAACTGACATGGCACTGAACTCCAGAACCATCTGCTATAACCGTAGAACCTGTGGGTCTCTGTAGCCCTTAGTAGAACCAGTACCTGGACTTCTTTCTACTTTGGCTGTCTCTGGGACCCTGCTGAGGTATATGTAAGCATTACCCCTCTGATGACCTCCCAACTCTTTTGTGGAGACTCAACCATATAAACTCATTTGTCCTTTCCATTTCCTCCTTTAATCCAAAGTCATAAAGCAGTTTTTAACACCTGATATTACATGTAGGCTGAGATATTCTGCTGGTCTGAGTTGACCCTTTTGGTTAAGGTCTTTTTCTAGTTACATCATCAGCTGGTGCTTGGTAGTAATCCCTCAGTGCCAGGGAGGCTCGTGCCTGGGAGTCATGTCCCATGCTGGGAGGGAGGTAATGCGTAATGCATTTACATGCTGAGTTTGGCTTAGAGAGTGGCCACATTTGAGCAAATGGAGGCTCTCAGGAGGTAACTCTTAGGCACACTTCAGCTCTAAGCCTAGTTCATATTTGAGGCACACAGGCTCATAATCATAGCCATCAGTATCAAGGGCTTGTTGTTGGACCATCCATCTTTATTAGTCTTTGCCATTGCACTTGGGGGATTGTTGCTGTTCCATTGGGGATGTGATAGAGCTCCCCTGGCTAGGAACTCAGCACCCCCTTAGTTGTTCTTTTTAACTGAAACCACTATGAAAATATCCAAACATTTTTATGTACCCTGTGTACGTGCCCTGAACAACTCCCTCCCAACCATGTGTCCCCTATCAATAACACCCCACACCAGTGTTGCTCCCCTGCCATAGTTGAACCTCTCTGTGGTCTGAAACTTCTTTAAAGATGAAACCTAATATATTGCCAGGTTCCATTAATAGTAAAATGGAATATAGTGATGGGTTTAAAGGTTAGATATAGAATACATACTACTAATTTAGAAAAATTAAATAAAGTAAAAATAAATTGGGGTATCAAAAAATGAAAAAATGAAAAAACTTTGTTTTTGACGTTTTGCCGTTCATCACTGCTATAAGTGTTGCCCTGTATGTACAGTGGCAAGGCAGTTTCTTCTATTTATTCCTCATTGTCTACATCCTTTTTTTTTTTTTTTCCTACTTATTAAGTTTGTCTTCACAAAAGTTTTAGATCACAGTAATTCACATATACACTCTTATTTATGGGAATTTATTCTAAGGAAATAATTAGGAAAGCACACATGCATATTTATTGAGTTGTTTATGGCAATGAAAAATTGACAACAGTGAGTATATGCTCCTTTCATTATCAGAAAAAATAAGCTAACAAATTGCATGAAATCTTATATGATGGAGAAGGGAAAAATATCTTTATATTTTTGCCTGTTTTGAACAGGTTGGTGAGTTCAGTCCTCTTTTTAGTTTTGAATCATGCATAGTACCTTGACAGTACATTCATGTGCTCTTAATATTTTCTGCTTCAGCTCTCCTAGAATGTCATTTTAATTCCCCTTCATCTGCTTAATTTTCCCCCCAAATTCTTTCCTGTCTTGGAGCTCTGCATACACATGGTATAAAGAGAACATGAATTCTACTTAAGAGTTTCTCCTGGTATTAGTCAATGGCTAAAGAAGCACTGCAGATGCTTTAAGTTAAAGGTAATTTGCATTTATCTAGATACCTTCTTTTAGTTTTCTTTAGGAATACAAATAGAACTCTTGATTACTAACTAATAATGCTTTAGAATTTTACCTTTGTTTTTAACTTGCTCTAATCTGGAGGAGAAATCTGCATTTGCTCTGGAGGTGAATACCAATAATCTGTAACCTGTTACTTGGGTGGTAATTAAATATGTCTTTTCCTTTATTATGCTGGTTTTTTTTTTTTTTTTCTTTTTAGCAATCTCTTAAATGTTCTGGGATGTTTACCTATAGCCATTTGTCGGGATGAATAGGAAGAAATTTTTCTTTTTAAGAATTGTGTGTAATCAGAAAAACATTTCATACCTGTTTATCTTAGCATGACCTGCAGAGAGGGGGAGGTAGATTCTCTATTAACTCCTCCAAAGAATCAGAATATCCTGTGACCTTGTCGGCTCAGGATAAAGAGTACTTAGAGCCGGAGGGAGATGCTCGCTATTTTTGTCTACAAACAAATAATCCTTCCAGAATTTTTCATGTCTCTATAGTTTTTTCAGCTCACCTAGCTGAATTGTCTCCATTCACACAGCACTTCTATATTTCAGAAGCACATTTAGTGTTTAGAATTTTTCTTTTTTTAATGAAAACTACCTTTCAGTTTTGGTCCCCATTTGATGCAGTAAATTGTTTCTCTTATTGTAGCGTATTAGGAATGTAGTTGGGGGTGTATGATATATTTGTTTTCCCCAGAGGAATATATGATGATCCTCTTCCTTTTAAGATTTTAATTCAATCTAGTAATAAGTAACATATAATAAGTAAAATTAATATCTTTTTAACTTTAAAAAGAAAGTTTGGAAAGTTCTAAATCAAAATGACACTTTATGTCAGTGTTTTAGTTTTTAAAGTCTGCCAATGCAATATTCCAGAAATGTGTTGGCTTTTACAATAGGAATTTATTAGGTTAAAAGTTTATAGTTCTGAGTGTCCATATCAAGGCATCATTAAGAAATGCTGTCTCGCGAGTTTGCTACCATAGATTTCAGGCACATGGCAGTGTCATCTATAGATGACACTTAGAGCTCTTGGAGCTCAGCTGTGGGCAGTCAAGCACATGGCAGGGCACAATGCTGGTCTACTCATCTCTCCCCTCTCCTCTGGGCCTCTTCTGCTTTGAGCTGCTCTATGGGCCCAGCCTCTTGGTGGCCTCTTTCTATGCCTCTGTGCTCCACTGATTCCAGCCTCCAGCCTCTAGGACCTCTCCTGTCTCTGAGGCCTTTTTCCTGCATGCTGTGATTTTTTTTAGTTGTCTCTTTATAAAGGACTCCTGTAAAAGGTTAAGACCCACCCTGAATGAGGTGGATCACATCTTAAGGTCCTAGGAGTCAAAAGATCCTACTTAGAATAGGTCCATAACTACAAGAATGGATTAACTTTAGGAACATACTTTCTTGGGTTTATATAGCTTCAAACCATCCCAGTCATAAGGCATACAAGAAAATTAGTCTCATTTTTTCACTTGCTATCACCACTTATCAACTTTCCACACCCCTACTTTACCCACTCTGATTGTAGCCTCACTTCTACATCTTGCAAATATTCCCACCTTCCTTAGTTTCAGTACCTGCCTGAGTGACCATTTCTGTTCTGTCTTTGAGTGAATTCAGCATCCATTTTAATGACCTTTGAGCCTGGACTACAGAGTACAGCACCACCATTTCTTGATTTTCAACTCCAAAGCCTTTAACATCTCATAACTTGCAACTGCTCTATACCTTCAAAAAGGCAAGCCTGAGCTTTCCTTCTCATCACATGATTTATCTTACCCACTCTCCCAACAACTGTGCTTTTCTTCATCCTTGTCATAACATCTAGCCATTACTCTCTAAATCCATAGCTCCCTTCTGGATTCACTTGCCTCCAAGCCTGAATATTTCCCACCACAAATTTGTTTCAGTGTTCACCTCCCAATCCCATTAAATTCCTTACTTTTTGTCTACTTGACCTTCTACTCCTTGAAGACAAAGTGGCTTAAACAGTTTTTCATCCTGCAAATCACTTAGTTTTTTTTAATGGACAAATAAATATTAGCCTAACTATTTACAGGTTTCATTTTTAATAACTTTGGCGGTGGCAAAATATTATTATAATATAATATAATATGTAACCTATTATAAACCTAACCGTCAGTGGACAAAGGTTTGCAACACTGAGAAACTCTACTAATGGAATTGCAGGGTCTGAAGTTTTAAATCAGGGGCTGCAAACTCTAATCTACATACAGTAATCTAAAGGAGAAAAGTTAGCCAAGCATCACATATGAGAAGTGGCAAGAACTGTGGGAAAATGGAGAAGGTAGCCTCCACACAGATCCATCTATGTGCTATTTCATCACGATGCTCATTATTTAAAACAGTGCAAACTATAGCTCATGGATGTGTCTGTCTTGCAGATCTGTTTGGTCCACATAGTATTTTTTTTTTTTAAAGATTTATTTTTTATTTATTTCTCTCCCCTCCCCCCCCCCAGTTGTCTGCTCTCTGTGTCCATTTGCTGTGTGTTCCTCTGTGTCCGCTTATATTCTTGTCAGCGGCACCGGGAATCTGTGTCTCTTTTTGTTGTGTCATCTTGTTGTGTCAGCTCTCCATGTGTGCGGTGCCAGTCCTGGGCAGACTGCATTTTTTTTGCGCTGGGCGGCTCTCCTTACCGGGTGCACTCCTTGTGCATAGGGCTCTCCTACGCAGGGGACACTCCTGCGTGGCATGACACTTCTTGCGCGCATCAGCTCTGTGCGTGGGCCAGCTCATCACACAAAGGTTTGAACCCTGGACCTCCCATGTGGTAAGCAGATGCTTTATCCATTGAGCCAAATCCACTTCCCCACATAATATTTTAATTTAAAAAAAATTCATTTTCAGCTCATTGGGAGCAGAGAGGCTCCCCACCCCCACTGGCAGGGCCCCACAGGGCCAGATGCTGAGGAGAGCCTCTCTGTACCCCAACCTATCACTTGCCTTCTTCCCTGACCCCAGGGGCCCCCAGGGGTCCCTGGTTGGGCACTGACCTATTTGTTTATTTACAAATATACAACTGTTTCGAGGGGAGGTGGGGTAAGGGCATAGGAGGGGCTTTAGCTGTTTTGTTTGCAAACTGGAGAAAGTTCATGTACTACTTTTATGTCCTTTGCAGAAAGAGAGAGGGACAACCCAAGAACACACTCCTTTACTGGTCACTGCCATTGTCAGTCCTCAGCTTAAGTCCATTTCCCTCCAGAGTTTGAATAAATTCAGGTCAGAGCTGTGTGGCAGCTCCCCAAGTGTCATAGAAAAAGCAGTTCACCGACCACTGATCTCTCCAATCAGAACTGTGTAGTATTAATGTACAGTGTAAGTGATGAGAAACTTGATATTTTTTTACCTTTTTGTTAAAAGCTTGATTGAAGACTTAAAAAAAAATCATTGTCAGCATTTAAAAATTAGATGATTTTACATGAAAATTTCAGATTCCTAGTTTGCTTGAAAAAGGAGCAAACTGGATCTTTGTCTCTGAATGGAAACATTGGGGGCTTCTTTGATGAGAGCAAGGCTCATGTGCAGTTTATCAGTTCTAAAAAATTTATTAAAGATCAGTCCATTATTTTATAACTATGTCTCATATAATAATATAATGCAATTTTCATTAGTATTTAACAGTGCAACCAATAACAAAGTAAAGGATCTGTCTTTTTATCTGTGAAATTAAGCTTTTAAACTTCATTTATTTTTTCCTAATAAAATACAATTTTTATTATATTTTCCTCTAATAAAATAAAACTGGACTTTTGGCATGGAAATTTTGATACAGAAACACAAAAAAAGCTGAAATGTTTATGCAAGAAGTAGCTTTCTGAAATTACAAATATAGTTGCCGTATTTCCTGAATTATTTTTTATTTGATAACAGTAGATAGCAGTACATTCCTTACATCCGTTTACTTTCCTGAACTGCAGGGATGGAAGAGAGAAGGCAGAAACCAAAGCCCTAATCTCCTATGCCCTTGGATGGTTATTTTTATGTAGTAAAGTGTTAATGCAGTGATTCTTTTGTTCGAGTCTATAGTGGAAATAAAGAGGTGAGACAAAACCCGAGAACAGTAATAATGTAAAAATCAGTCTCTTCTCCATTTTCTTTTTCCAGATGAATCTCTCTCTTCTTTCCTAGTTATTTTTGTAAGAGTAGCTACTCTTAAAAAAATTATCTTCTTTAAAAATTCTGGAATGGTTAGGCTGTGAATATTCCTCTTGTTTTTACTTCTCTTCCTTCTGTGATAGTGAAAGAAATGAAATATAACAGTTTATACATGTAGGATATATTAGCGAAATTTTCATTCCATTTAAATGCTTTTTCCACTCATCTGTTTTGGAACTCCTTCAAAAAAATATAAGAAGTGTAAAGTGCATTTAATTTTTAATATTCATTTTTTGTTTCATTGAAAAGAAAATTTTTTACTGTGATGATTACTATATTTAAAAAGAAAACTTAATATGAATTGGTCTTCAATGATTGATTTATCCATAAATGAAAATAATGCCAGGGCTTTTATACACTTTGCCTATTTTACCATTTCTTTTCTTAATAAAATTTCACTTTTTAGATTATAACCTAAATATTCTTAATTGAACAAAAAGAAAATGATTAATAATTTCTAAGATTACACAATACAAAATAGAACAGATGCTATGATACTATAGAGAAGTACTCATCCAGAAAATGCATATGAGTGAGGAAGACATAAATCACTTTGAGCTATAGGCATATTTGTTAATCTTTCTGGCATCTAATGCCAGAGATATTCTCCTCTTCCTTCCTATTGTGTATTGAGAAAACACCTGAGTTATCTAAAGGACTTCTTTGTTACAGTTAGAGTTATGTGCCTGCCATTCATCAAGGCTAGGAGGGTGGAGAGCGGGATGTGCTCTCAGTGAAAAGGTAGATGGGAGAGATGTGACCTGAGTACAGTGTTTGAATCACTTGTGTGAAATGAGACTCATACCAAGAGATTTTCTTTGCTTTACACAATTATCAGAAAATTCTGAACCTGAAAGCATACTATCTCGGGCCTTCTCTTATTGCTTATATCATTTTACAAATGGAGAAATTTAGCCATTTAGTAGACTCTAAGATTAATTAATTTCTTTTTCTCTTTATAATTTCATTTTCCTCCAATAAAATCAGAATATTACTTGGTTTATTGTATCATTTACACTTAAGGAGATAAAAAGTCTTTCTTTAAATAGGTGTGTGAGAAGGAATTAGATCTGAAGTTGGTAACATTAATGAATCTGGTTGAGGGAGCAAGAACTAACCACAGTTTTATGGACCTGTTAATTTTTTAAAATAATTTCCAGATTCTTGACTCTTTGTTATAGGTTTGTGGTGGGAGAGCAAACTAGAAAAGCGGCAGGTAAAAAGTATGACCTATAAATGTCATAGGGATTGATTACATGGAGTGCCTATGTTTCTAATTTTTATCCCTTTGTACCTGAACGTTCAGGAGCCACAAACATGCACATATAAACAAATATACCCACACACTTTTGCTCTTACATTGTCATAATACTTTGTGCTGATTATAATGATTGTACATTGTAAAGTAAAGCATGGAATGAAGGGTGTATTTGACAAAGATTTAGTGGATTCCATTAAGGCGAGAGAGTCATTAAATGGCACGGATTGACTGAGAAGTTGGTAATAAGTATGATGGTTCACTATCCTTTTCGCATTTACATCATCATGGCACGTTGACTTGCTTTCAAATTTTTTTTCATTCAAGAAATTACAACCTTTCCTGTTATTTACTGAAAATATTATCACATTGATGGTTCTAGAAGTAGCTATAATTAAGTTTTACAAGTATATACTTTGTCAGTTGTATATCCTGTCAAATGGATAATACTATGGTTTAGTAGATGGTTCAGTATGAAATCAGGAAATTATATCAGTCAGGGTCCAGTCAGGAGATAGAAACCACACCAGTAATTTAAACAGGGAAATTCTTTTCTTTCTTTCTTTCTTTTTTTTTTTTAGGAGGTACTGGGGGATCGAACCCAGGACCTTGCACATGGGAAACAGGCACTCAACTACTAAGCTATACCTGCTCCCCGAACAGGGAAAATTTAAAATAAAAGAAATTAAAAATGACTCTAAAGAATACAGGAACAGCAAATGTAGAGAGCAGCTACTACTTAGAACTCGTAAATTCTAGAGTACCGCTAGAACTTAGGGAGAATACCTAAGGAAGGAACAGACTTGGAAGAGGGCTCCCGGCTTGGACTGATACTTAGACCTCACTGGAGAGGGTATGTCTGCAGCCTACTGGTGGTAGAGGGATTTGCTGTAGTGTCATGGACTAGAACTGGCTCTTAAGAAGCTATCTGCTGAGGTGCTGGTGAAGTTATGAGGGCTGCCACAGGCTGGAGCTGGTACACAGATAGCCACCTGCTGGGGTTCCAGCAGACCAAAGCTGATCCACAGAACTTTCCCACTAGGGTGCTGATGAAACCCCCTGGAGGGTAGGTATCAGTGGGTCTCTCACATGTTGTTAGCAACCACAGCCATTGCTGGAAGAAAAATCACAAAGAAACCTGTTCCTCTGTTATGCTTTTCTGTTTCCCTCCAGTACCCTCTATTGACATAGCCTAACATTGTGTCAGCTGGTAAAGGAAAATGTTTCTAGGGTCTAGCTCCAGTATTACACAGCAGGGCAAAGAATGATAGATTTGTACTCAGAGGCCATGAAGTGAATTAACTGTCAGTCCACCTTTTGGCTACTCAGCTTCTCTTCTATACACAGTCAAACTTCCACACAAAAGGACACATCTCTATGTTATCCCCTTTCAATATCAGCTGATCTTACAAGTGAAGTTCTCCCTTGTACCCCAAAATAAGGAGGTACATAGTTCCGGGGTTATTGTATCTATCTCTGACTTTATTCTCAAATTCCATCATAATCCCACTGAATATTGTTATCTAAAGACTAAATCAAAATGTTACATCTCATAACTTGTGTATCAAATAATAAGAGAAGAAGGAAATATAAAAAGGAAATGTTATTATACACAAATAAATGTATATATATATAGCAAGCAATGGGAAAATATGCAAAGCTACTATCTTTCTGTAATTGGTTACAATCTCTGGTTTCCTTCTTCTATTACTCTTGCCATATTTCCTTTTACCTCTGCCCAGACTTCAGCTGGTCAATGCTCTTTATCTGATTAGGTTTCCTAAACTTTGATTCTTTTTTTTTTTTTTTTTTTTTTTTTAATTTTTTTATTTTTTATTGACTTTGTAATAATATTACATTAAAAATATATATGTGAGGTCCCATTCAACCCCACCCCCCCACCCCCCCTCTCCCCCCCCCCAACAACACTCGTTCCCATCATCATGACACATCCATTGGATTTGGTAAGTACATCTTTGGGCACCTCTGCACCTCATATACATTGGTTCACATCATGGCCCATACTCTCCTCTATTCCATCATGTAGGCCCTGTGAGGATTTACAATGTCCGGTGATTACCTCTGAAGCACCATCCAGGGCAGCTCCATGTCCCGAAGACGCCTCCACCTCTCATCTCTTCCTGCCTTTCCCCATACCCTTTGTCCATTATGTCCACTTTTCCCAATCCAATGCCACCTCTTCTATGTGGACACTGGATTGGTTGTGTCCATTGCACCTTTATGTCAAGAGGAGGCTCAGATTCCACCTGGATGCTGGATGCAATCCTCCCATTTTCAGTTGTAATCACTCTAGGCTCCATGGTGTGGTGGTTGTCCTTCTTCACCTCCATCTTAGCTGAGTGTGGTAAGTCCAATAAATCAGATTGTAGGTGCTGGAGTCTGTTGAGGCTCAGGATCTGGCTATCACATTGTCAGTCCAGAGATTCAAATCCCCTAAATATATCTTAAACCCCAACATTAACTGCACCTCCAGCACATTAGCATGAAAGTCTTATGAAGGGAGATCCCATCTGAGTCCAGATTCATCACACATAAACACCATTTCCAAAGAGGGGCCATCTGCCCTGGTAGTTAACCCCATCGGCCATGACCATAACTCCCATGGGTCTCTTTAGCCCTCAAAGGAACCAATATCTGGGGGTTGTATCTGCTTTATCTGTCTCTCTGACTCTGCTCAGTTGTGCATGAGGGCAAACCTTCTGCCAGCCTCCAGACTCTTTTTTAGAAACTCGTAGCCATATAAACTCATTTCTCCTTTCCATTTCCCCCTTACTTTAGGTCAAACAGCATTTTAAAGTCATGGTATTTTATGTAGACATGGATATTCTGCTGATCCGCATTGAACCTTCTGTATAAGGTCATTTTCCTAAACTTTGATTCTTGAGGTTCCGAGTCCTCAGAACCTGCCTCAAGCATATACTTCATCCTGTAAATTAGGAATCCTTTCATGATGTTGTTTCCCAACTGATACTTTTAACTGAGTTTCCAGTAAAACATTCAACTTTTCTATTAGACCAGCTATTTCTGGGTAAAGGGTATTTAGTAAGTTACCATGGGTATGAAGCCATTGCTGTACTTCCTTTGCTGTTAATGGTTTCCTTCATCAGAAGTAATGCAATATAGAATACCATATGGTGAAGAAGGCATTCCATTAAGCAAAGCATATCCCTGTGATGCGGGTGTGTATTAGTCAGCCAAAGGGGTGTTGATGCAGAGTACCAGAAATCTGTTGGTATTTATCAAGGATATTTATTTGGGGTAGAAGCTTATAGTCACAGGGCCATAAAGCGTACATTACTTCCCTCACCTAAGTCTGTTGCCACGGGTTGGAGCAAGATGGCTGCTGGTCTTTGAGAGAGTTCTTCAGCCTTCCTCTTCCTCAGACTGTGGTCCCAGCTCCTTCCATTCTCAGCTGTAGGCTAGCATAAGGCTTGTCTCTCTCCCCAGGGCTTCTTTCTTTCTAGGCTTTCTCTGCTATTCAGGGTGCTGGTCTCTTCAGCTGCAGACTGTCAGGTGAATGGCTTGGCTCTCTCCCTGCGTCTCCAGAATCCAAAACTAAACTCTCTGTGTTCTCCTTCTCTGTGTATTTACCTCTGTGCAAGAGTCTGCTTTATCCCCACCAAAAGGGTGGGAATTCAACCCTGCATGCCCTAATGATGTGATCAAATAAAAGCTTAATCTTGATTTAATAAAGTAAAAGTGAAACCTCTGAATCTAATACATCTAGTAGATGCCCAGAGGAACAGACCAGTTTACAAACACAATCCAATATCTATTTTTGGAATTCATAAACAATATCAAACAGCTACAGGATACTAGAAGAATTTTGAGCAGAGAAAGCAAACTAGGATACATGTCTATTCCAGTTAAGATGAATCTCCTTCCACCCCACCCCCACCACCGCATGTCCAGTGTAATCAAACTGTACAGAATGATACAGTATCAGAGGCTCAGTGTTTGTATTTGTCTTGGCAGATTACTTATTCTATGGTAGCAACAGCCATTTCTGGCTTGATAATGGGAAGTCCATGTTGTTAAGCACATACACACCCTCATCCTGCCACCATGGACATTTTATTCGCAGGCCCATTGAGCAAGGAGTCTCTCCCTAGCTGGGAAAAGAGGCTGAATGACATCCACAGAGCATGTAATTTTGTTTGTCTGGTTAAGGAGTGCCTCTCCTGCAGTGGATGCTCTTTGGTGAGCATTCTCATGGGATATAGTCTGTGCCCAATCTGAGAGGTCTGTCCACATACATCTTCCCCTCAATTCTTGTCACCAATCGTCTACCTTTCAAGTTCCAACTGAATTGTGAACAATCACCCATGAATAAATGTAGGTTCCTACTTCTGTCCATCTCATTCCAAACAAAATGGATTACCAAATATACTACCAAAGTTCTGCCCACTAGGAGGATTTTCCTTAAATGTTCTTTGAGATCATCCCTCAGTGAGAAGATAATATTGCAGTTGTCTGTTTTCAGTTGGTACCAACATCATGCAGAGCCATCTATAAATCAAGCTTCTGGTTTTTCTTCCTTGGTAAGCTTAGCAAAGGAAACTTCCCATGAGACCATAAGCATGAATTGAAGGAGAGGGTGTAATTCGTTGGAATCATTGTCAAGGGAGTCTGAGTCATCTTCTCATGCAATTTACTTATACATTTTGGACCTGCCCAAGCCTTATTTCTTATATACCACTTCTATCTGATGAATGGCTAAAATTATGGCTAGGTGGGTTACACCCAGTTCACAATGGGAAGGTCAAACCACTAGTTTAGGTGATCTGTCTCTAATAAAGTCCAGTAGTAATTTAGACAAAAAGAGACTAGTTATGTGCAGAAAAGTGCATAGATTTACTCCTAAATTCTGAAGCAATGATGTTCCTGTTGGTAATTAGCAGATGCTCCATTTAGCATCCCTATTTGCATATTGTTGGATCTGCCACTCATAAGGCCTGAGTGGAACTGCAGTTTGCAGAACAGTTGGTACTTGCTGCAGAGCATTTTGGTGCCCTTGTTCTCAGTTAAAACTACTAGTTGCATGGGTGACTTGGTAGATGGGCCAAAGTAGCACACTCAAATGTGGTATATGTTCCCTCTAAAATCAAAAAAGCCCTACCAAGCATTGTACCTTTTTTTTGTAGTAGTAGTAGTTAGGTGGTCCAAGGTGCAGCGACTTATCTTTAAACTTTGAAGGGATATCTTGACATCTCCTTACCCATTGGACCATCTCCCCTGCCCAGAGACGTCACTTAATTGCTAGGGCCTGAATTTTTATGGCCTTTCTCTCTCATTCTCTGGCTCACATGTGTCATATAAGGCTTCTAAAATACTTGCTGCTCTTTAGAGCCACTCAGCCTAGTGTCATCAGTATCGTGGGCTAGTGACATATTTTAAGGAATGTCAAGTTAATCAAGATCCAGGTATAATATGTATCAAAGAAGGGAGAGCTGGCGTAAGTCTAAGTAAGACTGAAGGTATAACGTTGGCTCTGCCTGGTAAAAGCAAACTGCTTCTGGTAGTCCTTGCAAATTGGCATGAAAAAAAACCACAACAAAACAGCCAGGTCATACCTAGCTACATACCAATTGCTGGGGGCTATGTTCATTTGCTCCAGTAAAAAGACTACATCTCAGACAGCAACTACAATTGAAGTTGCCACCAGATTAAGTTTGCGTTACTTCTCTAAGATCCACCTGACTTCTGTGTAGGCTAAACAGGAGACCTAAATGGGGATATGCATCTTTTAAGTGTTTGGTGGTGTGAAAGTTTGATATTATTTGTGAATTCTAAAAAGAGGTATTACGTTTGTAAACTGGTCTTTTCCTCTGGGTGTGATACCACTTTGATTGTCTTAAATTCAGATGTTTCACTTTTACTTTTTAAAATCAAGTTAGGGCTTTGATTTGACCACATCATTAGGGCAACTCAATTTGAGTTCCCATCTTCTTTGTGGGCTACATAAATGGACAGTCACTCAATGAATACACAGTATAAGATACACACAGAGGAACAGAGAGAACACCACAGACACAGAAGAGGAATGAACTTTGGGATCCTGCAGTCCTGGGAAGAGAGATGAGCCTTATAGTCTGCAGCTGACCTTGTGAAGAGACCAGAGCAGCTGAGCTCCAGAAAGAGATGAACCCTTCAGCTTACAGCTGAGATTGGAAGAAGCTGGGTCCAAGGAGCCTCACGAAAAAGAGGAAGGTTTAACCCTCACAGACATCACCATCTTGCTTCAACACATGACAACAGAATTTGGTGAGGAAGCAACTTTGAGTTGGACTCTTTAGGGCCTTGTAACTGTAAGCTTCCACACCAAATAAATATCTTTATAGAAACCAACAGATTTCATAAGCACCCCTTTGATCAATACAGATGGCGGCACTAATCTCTGCACTTCTCCCACAGATATGATACTGTTTCTAGCTTGCTTTCTTTCAGGGAGAGACAGTTCCAAGGGCTTCCACTAAGGTTTTTCTGTGGTACTGACCCTTCTCCCAATAGACAGAGAGCTGAAATAGGGATTCTTCCAGTAGTAAGTATGTCTTTTCCAATTGTATACTCAGGAACTGGAGAAATAACTACAGAGTGGGTCACTGGAACAACTGAGCTCAGTATGATTCAGATTTGAACTAAGATCCATATATTGCTTGAGCATCTAAGCTCTGACTTTGACTAGTGGACCACAACAGTATTTTTGTATTGTTAGGAATTAACATTGAGATAGTGTTTAGTAAAATCTAAAATGTCAGGGTATTTCCTTTCTTCCAGTGTGCTGTCCATCTAGTAAATGGCCAGAGGTCCCTATGGTAACAGCTCAGAGGAAAATTTAAGGTTATACCTGTTGCAGAATGGCAGTGTTCTTCCTCAGGGAACCTGGCCTTTCAGTCAAAGAGCCCTGGGTGTGTACACTGGCTTGGGCATAGAAACCAGGTGTGATGCTGTCATTCTCCATTATAGTGACTTAATGGCCACCAGACCCAGTGCTTTTTTCAGTTGATCATGCAGTATTCTAATAGGCTGCCCAACTATTTTGTTCTTAGGGACACAATGATAAATTAAGAACCACAAGACATCTGGTGACCAAAGCATTTTGATTATCAGTATATCCGTCCTGCATTTTATGGTAAATGCATTCATCTTGTCTTTGGTATTAAGTGCTGCTACTTGGCCTCTGTTGCTCCTGTACCCCATCATTCCCAATGAAATTAGGAGCCTGTCTCAATGTTGGTATCTCCTATAGTCATATCTGTCTTACAAAAGAGAAAAACCACAGAATTTATCAGAGATGCGGGTGTTCCCTTCACTAAGATATTTCCCAATGTCTTAGTGATGGGAGTACTTTTGGTCCTTTAAGGAGATGCAGTTGGGGAGTGGGTGCAAGTTGCTCACGATAAATCTACTCTAGCATTCCTGTCTCCCTAAGCCTTTGGATTCCTTCATCCATATCATGCCAGGGAAGTTCTGTAGGCTAACACTGAGTCCAAATTTCAGTTAACCAACCAAGAAAGTTGTTAGGGACACTTCTACCTGCATGAGCTCGTACATTAAATTGGGACTCTCCAGTAAGTTCATCTATTGCCATCTGCCTGATATAGTGTTTATTCTGTCTTATTTAACCCATTGAAATCTACTCCTACACACATTCCTTGGGTTTTGCCAATAAATATTAACAAGAATCTTGCAATTATTTTGGTATAAGCAATTTCCTACTGGGTTGTTCTGTGCACTTGACCCCTGGAACGTTTTGAGATTTGGGAACAGTGAGGGGTTGTGTTAGACTTCAGGAGAATGAGCATCCCCTTGCAACATGTCTATCCTAGGTGGATATCTATACAGAAAAAAAAACAACCCAAAAAAAAACCAACTAGTTTCTTGAGACATGGGAGTTACTTGGTGGTTTGAAATTATCAGTTTCATCTTGAATCCAACTAACTGTTCACATTTCTAGGTTTCAGGTCCCATTCTTTCCCAGTCAATATACTAGTTTTCCTGTGAGAAACTTGATGAGATTGTGACTTCAACTGCTGTTGTAATTCAGCAACCCACATGACAGATTTTTTTTTTTTTTATTTCTGGTAATATTAGCCTTATAGCTACAGGAAAAAAGAAAGATCCTTTTATTGCTGATGCAGAAGCTCTCTGATTCTTAGACTGTGACTTGGGTTGAGGGTTAATGGACAACTTATTCTCTTTATAAATGCTTCATTGCACCCAAAAGAATACATCCCACAACACAATCCTTATATTTATCATTACAGCCAAAATGGCCAAGGAGAGCAGCCACTTTGACTCCTAGGCCTTCTTCAGGTAGCACTTCATCACAATCACAGGTGATAGCTTGATTAATGGTGATGCCATTTTATGCCATAGATTACTCGTATCACATTTCCTATTTACAGGGAACTTAACACTGCACTCAGTCTAAGCTCATGACTAAACTGACACCCAAATTCTCTTTTTGAGGGTTTATAACCTGGGACCATTCCAGGTACCAATTCAATAGTCAGGGATCATACAGGAAAATTAATGGAGAGACTATTATTAACTGGCAAAAAAAAAAAAAGTGGTTACCTACTAAAAGGGGTAAAAGGGACTCTAAGGAATATAAGAGTTAACAAATACAGAAAGCAGCTACTAACTCTAGAGCCAAGGGAAAATATTCAAGGAAGAAACAAACTCATAGTCTGTCCCACAGGCTATAATCAAGACCTTATGAGAGAGGGTATATCTGTGAATGGATGATGGAAGAGTTTTCTGAGGCTTCTTTGGATTGGAGCTGGTTCACAAGAAGCTACTTGCTTCTATCTAGGTTCTGGTGAAGTTTGGTGTAATGCCATAGGTTGTTCTTTAAGAAACCGCTCTCTGGGTTGCTTGTGGGCCAGAGCTGGTGAACATAAAGTTACTTGCTTGTGTGCTGGTGCATGTGCTGGTGGGCCAGCATTGGCAGGCAGGAAGCTGCCCATTAGAGTGTAGCATGCCAGAACTTGTTAATAAGAATCCAGCTGCTGAGATGCCAGAAAAACTTGTTTGAGGATAAGTTCCACTGGCTCTTCTTCACACGGTTGCTGGCAGCCATGCTTGTATGAGGAAGAAAAAACCCCAAGGACCAAGAAAGAGAGCCTCTTCCTCTGCTATGCCTTGCAGTGTTTCTCTAGGGTCTCTGTTGATAAAACTTAAAATTGTACCAACTGACAAAGAAGAAATGTCAAGGTCAAGTACCACAAGGATTTGGAAATGAGAGGCAATACTTTTTTTAAATGGCACATATTTATAAAGTACTAGGTTGTTCTGGGAGAAAATAAGAGGTAACAGTTTTTTCTTCCTATTTTGAAAATCAACTGTCTAGTCATTAGTTTACATATTTTGTGGAAAATCTGTATGTTTAATCCTCTCAAATATACCTCTTGTAGAATCTCATGACTGTTACCTCTTAAAAGAAAGCATTTTTTTCAGTGCAGTAAATTCTTGCTCATATATATCAGTCTTCAGATCATCGAAATATCAATGAATCTAGAGACTATAGCTAAGAACATATATCTCTTTAAATGATTTATAGTTTGGAGATGACTCTCATCACAGCAAAACAAGGATCTCAGATTACCATTACAGCAGCTTCACTTACTTGTGTTTTTCAGATTAGAATCTTCTTCCTCACAGTTTGAAAATAGAAAATGAGGTTAAATTTCTAATATGTTCTTTTAAAAATAGAACCTTACATTATTGAATACACTAGTATTTCTTAGTCAAACACTAATAATGTCAGTACAATGAGAGAGGAAGAGAAGGAACATTTTGTTCCAGAGAGGAGTTTTGTCAGAAGACTTTATTTCCTTCTAAGATTTTTAATTGAATGATGTATACTCTCCAATTCTGATTTGGAGTACATTATAAATGAGCAGAAAATTATACCGTTGGAATGATTAAAAATAAATGCTTTGACACAGTATAATTAAATTTCTTTATGGAACTATGATATGTTTAATCCAAATAATGAAACATTGTCTTTAGACGTATATATTTTAAGAAGTGCTTTGTGTGATGTGTTTTTGCCTGTGGCATTTACATGGAATTTATATGAATTAGAGAAGGTATAGAATTTTAGAGTTTCATACTGTATGTATATTGTTGGGACAGAGAAAAGAATGACTGGTATAGGACAAGAAAGATAATGCTATAGTATTCCAGTGTTGGTATGGGGGCAGTAGGGAGGTAGTCAAAAGAACAAAGCAGCTTCCTTTTAAAAAGAATATTGATTTCCTGTTTTTATTATCAGTCAAGAGGAAATGGGAATGAGTACTGCTTGAATTGCACAGTGCCTTTGCAGACTATAAGGGCAGCAAGTCTTGCTAAGCAAAGCAGGATAAACATTTAGATAGGAAATATCCACACATTTAATTCTGACATTGGCTTCTGTGACATATAGGATGTTTGTGTTCTCTGAATTTAAAAGGATGAAATGGAGCCTGCAAGCACTGTATACTTCTGAGCTGGCCATGTGGTTTTGGAATGGACATTTATTTCCTCACCAAACCACAGTCCTATCTGGATTGGTTTTGTGGTTTTCTTCAAAGGTACAACAGGAAGTAGGGACTGGCATTATGACCACTTAGTAAACATCAGGGTTTTGACAACAAAATGAATAAAATGAACAAGGAAGCAAATTTCCATTGCACATGTTAGCAGAATGATCTGGGTTCTGGGTTTCTAGGTTTTTGATTATGTCGCCTGAAAGAATTTAAGGACATGCTATAGGGTATGCCAGGGAGTAAAGAGGTTAAGAATCAGGAAAAGAAAAACAGTACACAATGCTAGACATGGTTGTGGGTATGCTACAGGGTGAGACACGGATGTGGGGCCCCAGGTTAGGCCTTTTTAAAGCCTTTCCTCCTCCCTTCTAGTGTTGGGGAAGGGCATCAGCTGTTTGCTGTTCTGATTGTTTGCCCCACCTATTAGCTCTTGTGGGGTCAATGGCGAGGCCTGTTGGGTGTTCTCTGGGGCTTCCCTTTGACCCTGGAAAGAGTTCCAAATGGGACTTTGTGACCAGGGTCTAGGTGGGGTCTTTCTGGCTTTGTTCTTAGTAGTAGGGGTTTTCTGAGTGTGGTCTCAACGGCCATGTTCTCTGCCAGGTCACAGCTGCCTTCCCTCTTTCCCTATACTAACCTGCCTCAACTTCTGCTTCAGAGAGTTTACACTCTTATTCTTAAGGGGGAACTGAAGGGTGATGGTCATTCTTCTGCAGCTGCTTTCTGCTGGTTAGGAACAATAGTCCCTGCCTGATAGGGTGTGAAGGCCTCCAGCTGTTCTATTGTGGTTGACAGAAGATGGGTCTGGCACCATGGTTGGACCTGGATGAAACCCCAGTATGACTAATTTCTTGTTCTGGAAGGCGTTGATTCTGGAAGAAATAAACTTAGTTAGAATTTAATATACATTGTCCTACTAAAAGGTAAAAGAAGATGGGAGTAAGCAGGCCCAAAAAGGGAGCCAGCCCATGACATACTGAATCACAAGAGTGAGAAATGCAAGGTGCCTCCAGAGACTGCATCCTTTTGTAGGGGATGGGGAACAGCATTCTTTCTTGAATTCTTTTATGTGTTGGTTAACTCTAGGGAGGGAATGTGGTAGACTTGGGTTTGGTATAAATTGTGAGCCCCAGTTCCCATGGCAGTGGTTATGCCTTGGATAGCCACCTGTGCTAGGAGAGGTATGAAGAGAGGCACTGCCTAGACATAAACTCAGAAAGACAGTATAGGCAACAAGATAAGCATATGGCAAGCAAAATAAAGACAGTATTTAAGAGAGCCATTCTTTTATCTTACAGGAACATTCATTAATTACTTAGAGAATGAATTGAGTTTACCATGACTTTTAGCATGTTCAGTATACTTCTGCATTTGATCTAGAAGAGATCTGATCATATTCATCAGGCATATAGGTGAAGTACTTAATATTAATCAATCCTTTACATAGCCAGCATGCTGTAGCACTGTTGGCCCTAGAGAGAAGCTAGGCCTGTATTTCACTGGCCTTGTGCATAGTGCCCTTCAGCACTATGAAACAGAGCCAGTCTGGCCATATTGAGCTGTCACTGGCTGCCGCAAAAGTCTGAAACTTCAGCCTACTTTCTGTCCACTTTAGGTACATGTCCAGATGTGGTAGTCACCATTATTGTTTTAGGGGTTTTAGTAACCATCCTAGCCAATAACTCAAATAGGAAGGCACCATGCGGTGTATTGGGGCCTGGTTTGAATGCGCAGGAGTTTGACAATCCTGAAATCTATCTTTTTAAATTTTTATACACTTTCTAAACATGCCCAATGCAACATATATCAAATGGGCTTAACTAATTTTAGTACCTTACTTTTTAGTTCTACGCCTTTACCATGATTATATTAGTTAACAGGTATTTTACTTTAGCAGTACAGGAAAACTACTTTCTCCATTATTTTAAGAAAACCTAAGATTCCCAGTGGAATCAAGGTTATCTTCCCCCTACCATCACTTTAACATGCAAATTGAGGTGGCCTCTGACAGGTTTCCCTGTTATGAAGTTACTCTTTGTTATTATTATCAATCAGTTTAGATTTCTAATTAATAAGGACTTTCTGGAATTAGCCATTTGCATACTCAAAGTTTAGAAATTCTTTTGCAAACTTCCTATAACTAACCATAAATTACTTTACCTTTAAATAAGCTTAGTAAATTACAATTAGCAACAATGAAATTTACCTTTATCCATTTAAAAGTCTTATCCTACATTCCTCATTCTGTTCTATGAAGACTAATCATCTCACTTTAGACAGATCAGCTGTTCCTTGCTTAACTTTAATTTCATTAAGTACAAATTTACAACTTTCATCATATTAAAGATTTTAATACATATAATATTAATTTATTTTATTAGTATCCTCTAAACCTAGGTAGATTATATCCAAGCTAAGTAAATCAAAACAATTATAGTTTATGCAAGGAATCTTCTTTTTTCCTTCCTTCACAGGAGGCTAAAACCTCTTTTCTTTAATAAAATTCTGCTAACACAGAGGCCCATCTAGTGGTCATGTCTCTCTAACTACCTCAGTGAATCTGAGAAAGGAAAAAAAAAAAATGGATGGATGGATGCTGATTAGGAGAACTCCAGAGGTGAGATTCCCATTCCCCCATTCTATTTCCTACCTCATTTAAACATTCTCTTAATATTTAAATAATGATTTACCACTCTCTAACTACTCCCCTTTTGATATGCTGTGTTCTTCATAATAAGGGGAAAAGATAGAAAAAATAATTTTATAAATAATTGGCTCAGAAACAGAAGTTTTGCTTTTTTGACGATTCTGTAAAAAAATAAAAATAAAATGTATCTTTAGAATTAGCAGCATCTTTCACATTTAGGATCCCAGCTGAAAACAAGCATGTTTTTATTTTTGAAGGGCTTTGACATGGAAGAAAGATGATGAGAGGCAATTGATATGGGATAAGAGAGAAAGTTAAAATATACCAAATATTTGTAAATAGACCAAACCTCCTTTCTTGGGGAGCTTTAAAAAAAAAAATCTAAATCCTTAAATGAAATGGCATGTGAGTGGGAAAGAGGGTATTAACCTCAGAAATATATGTATTGGTTTGGAATATGATGGAAGTAAAATTCTAAATTAGAGCAGAAAGAAGTAAGAGATGAAGTTGGAAGCCCTGTAATTTACACATGCCAGTAAATAAGAATACCTGCTCTCCTTTAAGGAGCTCATCCCGTATGTTGGGCATTGTGTTGAGGAGTACCTACTTGCATATGTAACACACCAGTGAGTTATGTATGATTACCAGTACACAGGTGAAGAAACAGAGAGAAATGAATTTATGTGTGCCAAGTCACATAGTCAGTGATAGATCTGGAATTTGAATTCAGACCCTTTCTTTTTCTTACATTTTTTATTTTTTAAGACTAATCAGTTTTTTTTTCAGACCTTTTGACTCCTGTCCACACATTCTTTCAACTGAACTTCTGTTAACTTACACATTCATAGTTGAAGTCCATCTAGCCTAATTATGAATTCCTTTATGAATCTATTAAGATAAATATAATGATTTCATTTTGAGGCAAATTTTTAAAAAATCAAAACTATTAAATAACAAGAGGAAGTTATTTTTCCCTCTTCTAACACTAGGTTCATCTCACACTACTCCCTTTCTGCCTTCTCTAGTTTTTCTAAATGCAATTTCCTAATTGCAGTTCCCAAGAATCAGCGTTGGTTTGGCTTTATGCATCTGCGAAAGGTCCCATATAGCAGATGGAAAACATTATGATTAAGTTGACATTAATTAAAAATTGCCAAGTTAAAAAAAATCTAAAACATTTTTTTCTCCTATAGCTACTTTCTTTGCTTAAAGTCATGATTTTCACGTTGTTGAACTGATTCTTTCTTTCCTGAAAGTACAAAATAACAGATCACTTCCTGCTTAGATAGAATTCCGATTAAATTCCATTAAACAAGAAACTTTTATTGGTGGTAATTTTAAAATGAAAAGTTTTTCAACTGTTTTATATAAAATATGCTTCAAGTAACTAAAAACATGCTTCAAATCAATTTTTTACATCCTAAATATTTAAAAGTCAAAGAAATCTATAACATTATATAAAAAATTAGTGACATTCCTCAAGTGTTTACTATACTAATCTTATAACACATTATTTCATTTCATTCTCACTATAAGCCTTTGCAGTAGGTACTGTCAGATTTCATCAAATCAAAGAAGCCTTCAATTTAAAATGCATCATTATTGTATGTGACACTAAGAAAGAAAATAATTTTACCAATTAAAATGTTAACATGCCATCAGTTGTAATACAACCCGGTGTTGGTGATATCTGAAGAAATGTTCATCTTAATATTCATGAAAGACAGCATCATTATCTCTGTTTTACATATGAGGAAACAGATACAGGGAATTAAATAATTTGCCTAAGATCATTCAGTTAATAGGTAGCAGAGCTAGGATTGGAGCCCAAGTCTCTCTATGGGGCTGATGTTTATAACTGTTATATTTATGCATTCACAAATGCTTTCATTAAGGGATCTTGAAAGAATTTAAAAGTGAAACTTCACTGGATATTTTATCTGTATTTTACCTAATAAAAATTTAAGTTGAAATTGCCTTTCCTAAAAATGTATGTGATCAGAACTCGTAACTGAAACCCACTTCACCAGCATTGACTCAAGAAATTAGGGCTAAACACAGTAGTATAAAAATGGAAAGCCGTTTCTGAAAATAAGACGTTTACTATTGGTAAAGATAAAAATGAGTGCAAATACAGTTGGTGCGGATTGAGGAAATGAAAACTTTCTTATATTGTAGGTAGAAGTATAAATTAACATACTTCTAAAGTGCAGCTTTGCATTATGTAACCAAACATGCATAATTTTTGATCCAGAAATTTCACAACTAAGAATATATCCTAAGATTATGAGCAAACAAGTGCATCTGATGATGTGTACAGAAATTTTCACTGAGGTGATTTATTTCTCATGAAAATTGGAAACAACCTGAACGTTCAATGGTAGGACTAGGTAAATAAATTCTAGTATTCTCATTCAGTGAAAACTGAGCTATCATGGAAAACAATGATTTAGATGCACATTTAGACATGGAAAAATGTCCATACTGTATAATTAAGTTTTTAAAATAAAGGAGCTTATAAACAATGTATATTTGCTTAATTTTGGTCACTCTCAGAAACAAAAAAGAAATAAATACGTTAGGATTTTTGTGTTGTCAAGGAGAAAGTGATACCTTTTTATCCTTGATTCTGGGATGAGTCACTTTACCTCAGGTCTCCTTATCTTTAAAATGAGAGGGTTAAAAATTGTTTGGTTGAAATCTTTCTTGTTCAAAAATTTAAATTAACGTCCACCAAAGAGTAGAATTAAATAATACGCTTTAGATCAGTTAGATGAGGAATGTGGTTAATAATATAAATACAGGAATGTTCTTTTACTACAAAATGTTAAGAATATGGTGCTAGAGTTAATGATGATATTGTAATATTTTTGTAGCAAAAACAAAGGTATTATGGCAATACAAAAGGTGAAAAAAAAGAATATGGGATTTAGTTTTCTAAATTATGAATATAATTTAGCTTTTTTTCTTCATTTTCTTCATGAACATGGAGACTTTTTTATCATGTCATTTAATCAATCTGTGCTCATCTGTGTATCTTTCTGAACACTGGAGGAACAATTGCGTTTGCTTTTAGGATTAGATGAGCTACAAGTGTCTGGACAGAATTTTTTAAGAGTAATGGCTTTCATAACTTTTTAAGCTGCCTTTTGTCTGTTATTTTATTTTTGAATTTGAAATTAAGTTTATTTAAAAATAAAATAAATAAATGATAGGAGTATGTGTTGGGTACCCCAGGTGTTCTAGGTAACTGAGATACCAAAATGTTAGGGCGTGATGACACCAGGATAGATACTGACTATCTAGCTGGGCAAGTCCTCTGCATGGGGCAGACTGTGTGTATCTATTTTCTTGAAAACTACCTAGTAGATAAAATGAGATCCTCAGTGAGAAAGAGGGGAGGTCTGGTTGATGGTTGTTGCTGCTACCTCACTATCACCTCATCAGTATATATATATAAAAAAGCCATAATTGCACCAGGATTCAGTTTGACAAGATTTTAGAATCTCCCAAAATTCTACTGTAACATGTTGGCTGTAGCAAGCACAAATAAGATGCTTCCAAAAAAACCCAGCTTTTTTACTTTGTCTATCAGCACCTGTGAAAAAAATGCACATGCAATTTATTTGGGATTATAATTACTTAACATGGTAGTGGCAGAGTTCTTGTCTGCCTGGGCAAAACCCTTGGCTGTGCCTTCTGATATGGTGAAAATAGCAGAAAGAGCTGCAGCCCAAAGATCTTAAGTCATCCTTGTGCATACTCTCATTTTGTTTTCTGCCCTAGCTTTAACCCACTAGAGGGGATAATGCACTGTCTCGGGAGAATTCAGAGACTATCCTATATGCCTTAAAACATATAAAGGAGAGTATGTAATATACACACATATAAAGTTATATATATAGTAATTGACATTAGGTGCTCCATTAAACAATGAAATGCCACAGTATACCAGTACTTCAGGACTTGTTGCCATGGATACCCAGTGTGATGGAGATGGGGAAAGATTTGCCTAGGGATTCAATGATTTCATTTTGAGATGGAGTGAAAATTAAACTGTCCAGAGCTAAGAAGCATTAAAACAGTCATATATACAAGTAGTTGTTTTTAAAATTATCAGTTAAAAGGAAATCAAAATGAGTGTCAAATAATGACAGTTATTTTCTCCTATCTATGTTTTGTAAACCAAAGGATTGGGCAGAGTTCTTTACCGTAGCTAGGAAAGTATGTGACAGATACTCGTAAGAGAAAAGGTTTTAATCAAAGATGTAGAAAATTCAGAAAATGGAGAAGGAGAGTAGGAGGGAAGATAAACAAGTATCCTCTGCAATGTGCTGAAGTATTATGAACCCTCAGGTAGCTTTTGGATTGATTATGAAGCCAAGATTTGGGAAAGGAGCACGTTTTAAGAACTAATGTGATGGGAGGGAAGCAGTAGCAGGGATGGCAGCTGACTGTTTTGATATGATTTCATGTCCTCCCCTTCCCCTGTGTCTAAGGGTAGTCAGCAACTAGGACTAGGAATCTAATTCTTCCATTTAGTGGAAATATCCCTGACCTCACCCTGTCCCTCCCCAGTGTAATTATCATCTCTGATTGAATGGATTCCAGAATAAAGTCCTTGGAATGGACAGGCAGTGTTCTGAGAAAATGGGTGTCCATTTTTTCCCTTTCAGATCCATGTGCCATACATACAGTCACCAAATAAAAAGTAAAGAAGGAAGGGGAAACAGATGAAATATGTCTTTCTTTGCAACAGAGGTTTTTAAAGTACTTTTCCATTACCTAGAGAATAAATTTTAACTCCATATGACATTTAGGCCCTTTAAAAAATTCTCCCTCAGTGGGTGCATCTGAAGTTTTGGGGTTCTGTAGCAAAGAACTCAAGGGGCATGAATGTTACCTAGATTGCCAGCACTACCGTATTTAGTATTTGGCAGCATAGGATGGTGCCCTATTTGTTTCCAGGACACACATCAGCTGTTGTTAAATGACAACAGCCTGATTCCTAAGTCCTATCCCTGTCCTGAAGAACCAGTGTAGATTGAGGTGCTTGCTTGAATACTTACCAAAATACCTGCATCTTACTATTTTTTGCCATGAACAGGATATCCTGTTCCCAAACCAGAACAAATCTACCTACTGGAACATGGACAGGAGCTAAGGACTAAAAAGGAGACCTCTCCCAAAGCATGTGTGCAGGTGAGCAGCCACATGCCAACTGGATGGGGTCACAGCTGCCCTGATAATGAATGGACTGCTGCCTTAGAATTTAAAGGGCCTCCCATGGGGCCAGGTGGTCATAGAATCATTTGAACATGCGGTCTCTCACCTCCCACTCCTATCACACTCTTCATTGCCACCTGCTGAAGAACCTGTTCTGATAAGTTAAGTCTTGGGTTCTGGGCTCCAATTGCTTGGTCTTAAAATCTGGCTTCATGCCTCACCAGCCTTGTGACCAAGGGCCATTGCATGATATTATTGTGCCTTGAAATATAAGATGAGCTAAATTTATGCTAGCTGCTGAAACAGATGAATTCCAAAAGTTCATTACTCAACACATTTAAAGCATTTTGGTTTAGTGGAGGTGGTCTGTACCATAGTTATTCAGGTATCCAGTTGACTTCTGTAGTCACAATATGTGACTTTACAGTTTCCCTGCCATTCACTTGACAGAGGGAAATGAATGAGTCATGGTGGTATGTATCCACAAGAACTAAGCATTTGTTCACACAGGATGAACAAAGCAGAGAAATGCTGTTTGGCTCTGTGCCTAAAAGCACATTATCTTGTTGAACCACTATCGAGTGTGTCACATTCAGCCTACTCTTGAAGAGTGTGTTATGCACTCTTTGTCTTTGGACATAGCTCCTGTCCATGTTGTAGTAGGTAGATCTGCTCCAGTTTCGGAAGAGGCTAATTAGATAAAACATGAAATACATGAAACTCCTTCTCCCTGTGACTGACCCAGAATAACTGGATCCATAAAATATAGTTATTAGGATTATTAATGTAATGATAATAATTATGGTATATATGAATAATAATATATTCGGCTTTCTTCTGGACTCAGTGGAAAACTGTCTTTCCATCTATGTCCTTTCCATTCCCATCTCTATGCCTTTCTGAGAGAGATAACCACTTTCTTAAATTTGGGATTTCTAATTCTTTTACTTGTTAGGTGGAGAGTTTGTTAGTAGAAATACAGTTTCTTTGGTAGATATAGGACCACTCAGATTTTGTCTTCTAGTGTCAGTTTTGGCATTTGTATACTTCATTTGAAACTGTCCACTTCATGTACATTGCCAATTCACTGCTTTTTTTTTTTTTTAACTCTTGTTTTTTGAAATAGCTATAGATTTACAAGAGGTTGCAAAGATATTAGAGAGGTCCTTTGTCACCTTCCAGTTTACATCAATGGTTATATCTTACAGTAATTATCATATGAAGCAAAGCCAGGAATTTGACATTGGTGCAAGGTGTGGGTATAGTTCTATGTTATATTATCACATGGGTATGTTCATGTGACCAGTACCACTATTAAGATACAAGTTATTACATCACCACTGTGATCTCCCTTGCTCTCC
The DNA here is from genome assembly GCF_030445035.2 of Dasypus novemcinctus. NCBI lineage: Eukaryota > Metazoa > Chordata > Mammalia > Cingulata > Dasypodidae > Dasypus > Dasypus novemcinctus. Next base: position 75,149,362 of record NC_080679.1, on the reverse strand, counting down.
CAATTTATCATTACCCCTTACCCTCTTCACTAACCACATCCTCACAAATGCACACAACTGATGTCTTGTAAAGGGCCAGAAGCAATTCATTTGAGGTGGGATAGTCTTTTCATCATATGGTGCTGGAGCAGTTAAATATCCATAGCCAAAAAAGTAAATATATAAAATAAACTCAACTTAAACACCATCATAATACAAAAATTCTTTCAAAATGGATCTCACATTTAACTGTAAAAGGTAAACAATAAAACTAGTTGAAGAAAATATATAAACAAATCTCTGAAACCTACGACTTGGTGAAGAATTCTTAGACATGGGAAAACACAATCCTTAAAAGACTGACTTCATCAAATTAAAAGAAAAGGCTGTGGCTCTTTCAAAGACCATCTTTTTTTTTTTTTAAGATTTGCTTTTTATTTATTTCTCTCCCTCCCCCCCAAGTTTTCTGCTCTCTGTGTCCATTCGCTGTGTGTTCTTCTGTGTCCGCTTGTATGCTTGTCAGCGTCACCTAGAATCTGTGTCTTGTTTTGTTGTGTCATCATGCTGTGTCAGCTCTCCATGTGTGCGGTGCCATTCCTGGTCAGGCTGTCCTGTTTTCGCGCTGGGCGGCTCTCCTTACAGGGCCACTCCTTGCGCGTGGGGCTCCCCTATGCAAGGAACACCCCTGCGTGGCATGGCACTCCTTGTGCACATCAGCATTGTGTACATCAGCATTGTGTGTGGACCAGCTCACCACATGGATCAGGAGGCCCTGGGTTTGAACCTTGGACCTCCCATGTGGTAAGCGAGTGCCCTATCCATTGGGCCAAATCTGCTTCCCTCAAGGAGCATCTTAAGAGGATGAAATACAGAATACATACTTGGAGAAAAAAACCTTAACAAAAAGGTTTATAGAATATATAAATAACTCTCAAAACTCAACAGTAAAAAACCAAACAGTCCCATTAGAAAATGGGCAAACAATATAAAGAGTCATTTCAATGAAAAGTATATACGAGTGGGAAATATGCATTTGAAAAGATTTTCAACATCATTAACCATTAGGAAAATGCAAATTAGAACCTTGAGAATTTCACTACACACCTGTTAGAACAACTAGACTAAAATAATACCAAGTACTGGTGAGGGTGCAGTCACTGCATCTCTTTTATATATTTGATGGGAAATACAAAAATGGTACAGCCATTCTGAAAAACAATTTATTACTTCTATGACTCTTTTTCATACTTATAGGTATGTGTATAACTAAATAATTTATGTGGAGTTATATATTTTTTGTCTTAATAAAAGGTATCATAGTTTTAAAAAAAATCCCCCCTCAGCAAAACTTTATAACCTCTTCTACTCCCTTTCCCTCATGAGGGCAGTGTTTCAACTTTATGAGTGGACAACACGTTCTCCAAATGGCCAGTGTACTTTCCCACCTCTGGCTAAAAGTATTTCTACCCCTTCCCTGCCTGTCAGAAGCCTGTTCTTAAAACACCCCTCTTTAAAAAACTTCCCCACCACTCCTCTTCTCCCCTTGCAAATTGAATTTTCCTTTTGTGCTTTCATAAAGCTCTTTATATCTCTACTGAGCACTTGTCTTAAGCTGATTTTTGTAAGATTTTTCTCTTCCCTCATCAGAATATTTATAGCTTAGCATATTGTAGTGGTTAAAAGTATAGACTCATTTGTTACAATTGATAAAAGCACATTTTTATAATTGTACTGTTAACTGTAGTTTTTGGTTTAACTTAGGACTCACTGTGTAAAACTTTATTACCATATATACAACCTAGCCTCTCCCCTTTTAACCACATTCAGATATATTAATATATTCAGTTAATTCCATTCACAATTTGGTAACAAATGCACCACACCAGTGCAAGGTGTTAATAAAAGGGTGGTATATGGGAATCCTATATTTTATGCATGATTGGTTTTTAAATCCACAACTTATTTTTCAAAGTATAGATCCTGAAGTTATTTTTCTGGATTTGAATCTGTCTTAGCCATACTACTTAGTTTTGTGACCCAGGACAAGTTTATTTAGCTACTTTGTTTCACTTTCTTCATTTGTAAAATGGAGATATTATTTGGTAGTTATCCCATAGGATAGGGATAACTCCCATAGGATAGGATCCTATGTTAAAAGGATTAAATGAGAAAGCACAAGAAGTATTTAGCACAGTGCCTAACACATAGTAAGTTTAAATAAGCGTTACAAATATTTAACTTGGTTTCTGTTCATCTCTTCCACTTCCCGTCTCTCCCAACAGTGCTTTACAAATAGTGTTTAAAAAACTTATTCAATAAAAAATGTCACTCATTTCTATAAAATCTTTAATGTTTGTCTATTAAGCTGGTGATGGAACAATATTTTTTTAAGTGTTCTACCTAAATTTGTATATTTTTAAAATGGGAAATATAGTAAAGAATACACATTAACTCCTAAATATTACAGTACAGTGTAGTAGCAAAGCAATGTAAACGTCTGAATTCTTTATCCTTAGGAATAAAGCTACGTTAGTGTTTTTATCTGTGGTAATAAAAGGTGGGTAAGATCTGATAACAGATTTAAGTAACCTGTAGAACAATGAAAAGATTTTGCAAATTGACAGTACCTCCCCAGAAGAAGCTCTTTTACAATAACTTTAACAGAAGGACATAATGAAAGGAAAGAAGAGGACAGAGTGCCACATAGCGAGTAAGAGTCGATCAAAGGCTATAGCAAAGGTAGTACTTCTGAATTTTAAATATGATTGTAAATTGGAAAGGCAGTTGAGATCATATCTTCATAGAATTATAGAATCTTTTTTTTTAAAGATTCCCCCCCCGTTGTCTGCTATCTGTGTCCATTCGCTGTGTGTTCTTCTGTGTCTGCTGATATTCTTGTCAGCAGCACCAGGAATCTGTGTCTCTTTTTATTGTATCATCTTGCTGCTGTAGCACTCTGTGTGTGCGGCGCCACTCCTGGGCAGCTCTCCTTATGGGGCTCACTTCTTGCGCATGGGGCTCCCCTATGTGGGGGACACCCCTGCATGGCACGGGACTCCTTGTGCGCATCAGCTGTGTGTGGACCAGCTCATCACATGGGGTCAGGAGGCCCTGGGTTTGAACCCTGGACCTCCCATGTGCTAGGCGGACACTCCATCCATTGAGTCAAATCCGCTTCCCTATAGAATATTAAAAGAAGAAAAAGACCCACAAGTCTAATTGTTCCCAAATTTGGCTGCATATCAGAATGACCTTGGTGGACTTGTTAAAATACAGATATCTTGCCCCAAGTCCAAGGGTTCTTTTTCAGTAGTTCCACAGTAGGACCTAGGCATCGAATGTATTTAAAAAAAAAAAAAAAAAAATTCATCCCTGATATAGCAGGCCTTTAGACTGGGATTTGGGTACCACTGATAAACCCTAACAAGAGATTCCCAATAAGGGAATTTTTCTACATCATCTGGTCATCTGCATATTTTATCTAGCGCTAATGATAGGAATCTTACTTTAAGACACCTTTGTTTTCTTTTTCATTGCTCTTTTTTAAAGGCCTTGGTTGGTTTTAATTAGAATTTGATTCACTTTATCTTCTGCCCATTGGTTTGGGTACTATTCTCTGGAGCCACATAAATTGAGTGTGCACGTCCTCCATTTGATAGCCTTCAGATATTTGGAGAGAGCTCTGAAAGCTTTTTTTATACTTTATTTGATTTAGGCTGCAGAGCCATCTTCTTCCTTACTGTGCTGTGGTTTCAACTTAATTCAGAAGATACTTATTAAGTACTTACGGGCCTCACCGGGATCTGTGTAAGATATAAACTTATAAACAAATCTCTTCAGTACAGAGGCAGTGATATAAAGTATAGGTTCTGGAGCCAGACAGACCTGTGTTAGAATTTCTCACTGTGCTTAGTCTTTAGGTAAGTTCTTTAACATAGTGTGCCTTATTTCTGATATGAAGATGATGCTAGGACTTACCTCAGAGCCTCTTCAGTGGGATTAAACATTTATAGTATAACACTTGGTATTTAGTAAATGCTCAAAACATTTGGCTAAAAAAATATGCTAAGAATTATAATAGTGATTAGATGCAAAGAAGATGGATGACTGGAAGTGAAATTTTATCTGGTATTGGAGTAAAAGTATTGAAATAAAATTTCCATATGCCAATTAAGTGGACTTGTAACCATTTAGACTTGCACAAGTGTTAAAAAGTACTTAAACCTAGTATAATTAAATTAAATTAAATAATTTTACTCATGCCCTATTTAAAGCTTACATTAATGATTTAGGTAGCATCTGATCCACTCTTCAATTAATATGACAGTAAGGAAAGAAGGTGACATATTAAAAGGCACAATAAGAACAAGAACCTAAAAAGATTTCAACAGCTTAGAGCAATGAGCCTAATAGTTGGAAATGAAAGACCCTATACATAGATACATCTGCCAAAAAAGCTAATGTGATTTTCAAACAGTAATAGGAGAAATTTCAGACCCTGAACAAGGAAGATCATGTTCTCTTCTCTCTTTAAAGTTTCAAGAACATTGATACCTGTGTTTCTACTGGAAGTAGAGCAGGTCTAACAGTAATCTATATGCTACAATTTCTAAGAATTTAGTTAATTAAAATTTCAGTTAATTGAAATTATTCTTTTACCTTTAATTCATGTGTTCACTGACAACTCTGCATGCTAAACTGACCACGATGTTTTAGAATAAAGTGTACTAAATACCTGAACAGCATCAACACTAAGATGAGCTATAGCAAAAGCAACATGAACTGCCTTGCTGAATAAGCTTGTGTTCTGCTTTTAGGGAAAAAACACCCCAGGAATATAGGAAAAGAACAGAGCAATAGTTTCTTTTCCACTATTTGCTCCTGGTTATGTGTGATTTTAGGGGAGAATGGGAGGCTCCCCGCTCCCCCCCCCTTCAGTATTACAACAACAAAAATGCGTGATTTGGAGATCTACATTCTACAGATCCCAGTGCTTTCTAATTATGTTTTAAACCCAAACATGAAAATTAGAATCCTTTTACATGCAATATCACAGTTTCCCATCAACCTTTAATTGACATTTTTGAATTGTGTTCTCTCTAGCTACTGAAGAGCTTCGATAGAGAAGGAAAAAGACAGAGGGTAAGAAAGAAAGGAAGATTCTAAATGACAGTCTTTTGAATAGTACAAGTTCAATCCCTAAAACAAAAAGCAAATTCTTTTTTCCCCTAAATAATGTGCTCTCCAGCTTCACCTCTCATCCTGAGAAACATGAAAGAGAAAGTAAAAGAGGTGACCCAAATCACAGAGTGCCTTTGATAGGAGAAATTCAGCTGTTTTGAACACTTACAATCAAAGGAAGTGGTTTCCCTAATTACATGAACTATGTGAAATCTCTCAGAATAGCTCTTCCACCCCAGGATTCCTTGCACTTTAGAAGTTTGCATAAAAGCTCACATGGAGAATCAGATGCAAAGTGTTTGATTCAGATTTTATTAGGCAGAAGAGTGCCCACATACATCCTGCAGTTTGCCAGCTGCTTGGGTTAGGACCACTATACCTGGTTTTGATGTGGATATCTTTCAGACCTGCAACATTAAGATCTTTGTTCAGTCCTTCTCTTCCAAATATCACCATTTTTTCCAGGGACAGTAGCTATGAAAATATTCAGAAGGTTGGTCTCCCCAATTCCTCTCCCAAAATAAAAAGGCTGTGTTTATGAACTTTGCATGGGGAGATATAATTTCCTGTGTTTGTTGTTGGGGAGTGTTAAAGCATTAATTCTCTTTATTATGTATTTTAAAACATTTGAAATAATAAAGATTTACTATAAATTTATATGTGAAATTCTCCATTTGCTATTATAATTAAGACTAGGAATCTGCCAAAATATTTGGCCTAAGGAAAAATAATGATTATGGCTTTATTAAATCTTTTGTACTTTGATAGTCACCTTGTTATCAAGGTATAAAATGTAGTGCACATGGGTAAAGAAGAGAATTATAAATATCCTGAGTTATCCACTTGGTGAGGTAGGCTTCAGAATGAAGGCAGAAGACAGAAGCACCCATTGTAGTTAAAATGTCAATTTGAGAAACTTTTTTTCTGGGCGAGTATTTTTATGTGTAAAGGAAATTGTCTAGTAATCATATATAATGGTAGAAATTCTTTAAAATGAAATATGTGTGTTTTCTTTTGTCTCTTTATTTCCTTTTATTCTTTCTTTCAATGAACAGGTATGTTACTATCACTGTACTTCACAAAGTATTTTGTTGAAAATCCAAGTCTTAAGAAAAAATATGAATCCATGAGCAGAAACAGAAGCAGATTTTTTTGGTCTAGTGTTTGAAGTAGTGACTTGAATTGTAACCCACACTGAATTTCCTGCTTCTAGGACTGGTGAGTCTTGGGTAACAAGATTCAAGTAGGGAAACGGACTTTGGCCCAGTGGTTAGGGCGTCCGTCTACCATATGGGAGGTCCGCGGTTCAAACCCCGGGCCTCCTTGACCCGTGTGGAGCTGGCCAGGCGCAGTGCTGATGCGCACAAGGAGTGCCGTGCCACGCAAGGGTGTCCCCTGCGTGGGGGAGCCCCACGCGCAAGGAGTGCGCCCGTGAGGAAAGCCGCCCAGCGTGAAAAGAAAGAGCAGCCTGCCCAGGAATGGCGCCGCCCACACTTCCCGCGCCGCTGACACCAACGGAAGCGGACAAAGAAACAAGACGCAGCAAATAGACACCAAGAACAGACAACCAGGGGAGGGGGGGAAATTAAATAAATAAATAAATCTTTAAAAAAAAAAAAAGATTCAAGTAAAAGAACATAAAAGTGCTCTTTAACCAACCAACTTCCAAAAATCTATTTAAACAATTGCCTAGCAATTTTTTTCTGCTAGAGCAATCTTTATTTATGTCTGTTAAGTAGCTCATTTGTGAAGACACATAGATTAGTAAGTATTTGTAATTTGGAGGGAGTATTTAAAATCTGAAAAGTGTCTGTAATTATGAACTACAGGACTTTCTTTTTCTTTTTTTAAAAAAATTATTTATTTATTTCCCCCCTTGCGCCTTGTTCCTTTTCTTTTGCTGTCTCTTCTCTGTGTCCATTTGCGGCACTTTTTTTTTCTCCTGCTCTGCCTGTCTCTTTCGTTGCATCATCTTGCTGTGCCAGCTCTTCTTGGCGCACAGCCGTCAGGCGTGTGGGCTGTTAGCTCTCTGCGGCAGGCCAGCTTTGCCTTTACAAGGAGGCCCTGGAATGTGAACCCAGAGCCTCCACATGGTTGACTGGAGCCCAACTGATTGAGCCACAGCTGCTTCCCAGGACTTTCTTTTTTGTGTGTTTGAACTCCTAATTGCAGATGGGTCAAGATTTGGGTATTTTGTTTGCAGTGGTGATTATACATAGTTACAGCAATATAATATGAGAAAGTAAACATAAAAAGAGATGAAAGATTGTATTATGGCAGATGTTTTGCTTAATGGGTAGGTTGAGAATAATTATGGAAAGGTCTGTTTCCTTAAAAATCTAATACCAAACTGAAACTGAAATTCAAATACCTGTTTTAGTTCAATAGCCCTAAACTTCCATTTAAAAAATCTGTTATTTAAAAAGTGATACTCAGCTTCTTGTAAGTGAGAGAGTGAAGTATGCCTTAATGATAGGCATTTGATAACACTTTCACATTAGGAGCAATAGATCTTTTTTTTTCCCCTTGATCTAGGATTTCTAGCAGCTGGGGACTTGATTTCCCATAAATCACAATTCAGCTTCTTGCTCTAGATCGAAACTATATCTAGATCATTCCAGATACTGAGAATTATAAATATCTTGTTAAAATTCTACAACCACCCTAGAAAATGTGTTCAGTGATCCTTATCATTCACAAGTTCTGCTTAACGGCTAGTTTAAATAACTTCTGTTAAGGTTTTAATCCAGTATCCCTTACATTATCCTCAAATGATAATATATAGAGTTCACATAGTGCTTTGCCATTTACAAAGCTCTGTTACTTATTTTATTTCCTTTACAAATGATGAAACAGACCCAGTATGATTCTCAAAATCACACTGGAAAAACCAGGGCTTAATCCTAGGTTTTCTGGCTCTGGACCCAGTGCTCTTTGCCCTTAATAGAATCTTAGCTTTGGAAAAGACCTTAATTGATTATATTTCTGATGCCTGAATCTCCTCTACAACATTCCTGCCACAAATGGGCATTTAGCCTCTGTTTGAATTCTGATTGCTAATGATGCGAAACTCGCTAACCTCCTAGGAGAGAGTATATTTCATCTTTGGGAAACTGTGACTATCAGAAAGTTTTTCTCTGAGTTATTCTGAGTGCATAACACATGCTGTCTAACAGCACTACTTTGGGGTCACATAAAAGGATCAGTGTAATCCTGTAATGTGTTTTAAAAAAAAAACATTAGAAATTATATGCATCAGAAAACTCTCATATAAAAGACATATTAAATGCCTAATTTTCCCCTAACCCTGATTTTATTTACAATGTAATAATTCCATTTTATTTTAGCTTTTTAGTTTACTGTGATTTTAATTTTCACTTTTTCCTTGCCTTTTAGAATCTCAAGTATTAAGTCACCAGTTTTTATTTACATAAAGGTACCCAATTTTGATCTAATACTCTAGTAATAGAAAAATATATTCCAAATGTTATATTTCATATGCTTTTTTAAGTTTCTCTATTCATATGCTCTCTATAACTGTGCTATCCTTAAATACCAGATACTTCCAGATTTTATTTTTTATATTGAAAAGGTGATACATGCTCATTGTAAAAAGAAAATCAAACATTATAGCAATGAATAAAGTAGAAAAGCAAAAAATTTCTCCTCCTTGCAATTGTGTACTCTAAAATTTATCAGTTTGTACGTTGCTTTTGAATTGAATTTTTATGTGTACTTACATCTATACTGTTACCTTTTTTCCTGTCACAAAATGAATCATATTAAAAGAGTAGAACAAGGGATCCTTGTGATGGAGTTATTTGTATCTTGACTATGGAATTGATCACCTGAATCTACACATATGATAAAATTACAGAGCACTAAACACACATGTACACACACATACACACACAAATGACTGCATGTAAAATTGGTGAAAACTGAATCATGTTGATGGGTTATATCAATATTAACTCCCTGTTTGTGATATTGTACTATAGTTATGTAAGATGCTATCATTAGAAAAACTGGGTGGAAGACGTCTTGGATCTCCCTGTATTATCTCTTATTACTGTACGTGAATCTACAATTATCTCAAAAATAGACTTAAAAATGGATCAGGCTATCTATATATTATTTTGCTACTTGGGTTTTTAATCTAATATACCGAAGTATCTTTTCATGTGTGTACATATGGAATGGCCTCATCCCTTCAATAGCTTTTGTACTTTTTGTTTAAATGTTACTTGTTTACTTCATCCTTACTAGATTATACTAAACTTTATTCCTGTCTAGTATACAATAAAAAATTATTAGACATGTGACAAAACAGACAAATGTGACCATAGTCACAAAAAAGGCAGTCAATGGAAATATAGACTAAGATGACTCAGATGTTATAATTAGCTACAAAGACTATTTTTAAAAAATTTTTATTTGTTTATTCCCCTCCCCCCTCATCGTTTATGCTCACTGTCTGCTCTCTGTGTCCATTCACCATGTGCTCTTCTGTGTCTGCTTGTCTTCTCTTCTTATCTTTCTCTTTAGGCAGCAACGGGAACTGATCCTGGGACCTTCAGAAGTGGGAGAGAGGTGCTCACTCACTCATACTACCTCAGTTCCTGGGTCTGCTGTGTCTCTTATTGTCTCGACTCTGTGTCTCTTTCTGTTGCATCATCTTGCTGTGCCAGCTTTCCATGCAGGCTAGCACTACTGCGCAGGCTAGCAGCACACCGTGCAGGCCAGCTCTGCGTGGGCCAGCCTTCACCAGGAGGCCACGGGAATCGAACCCTGGACCTCCCATATGATAGAGGGGAGTCCATTCACTTGCGCCATATATGCTTCCCTGCAAAGACTTTAAAGCAGCTTTATAAACTTATTAAGGACATAAAGGAAAACAAAAACAGAATGGGAAATTCAGCAAAGAAATGGAAACCCAAAATTCTAGAACTGAAAAATACAATCTCTGACCCTGTTCCACCCCAGTGTCTAAAACAAAACAAAAAAAATCTCTGAAATGTAAATCTTACTGAATGGGGTTTAACAGCAGATTGAGGAAGGCGAAGGAGTAAAGTGTGAGTATTAATAGAATTTAACACATCTGAAAAACACAGAAAATAGAAAAATATTGAACGGATTCTCAGCTAATTTCTTTAAAAGACAACTGTTTAAAGAAACTTATAATGTATTATGAGTTTTTAAATGTATGTACATTTAAATATATAGCACATTAGCATAAAGGAAGGGGAGATAAACTTCTTATATTTTATGTGTAGCACAAAATTAAATATGAGCAGACTGTGATAAATCATAAATACATATAGAATTTTTAGAACATTATAAAAATTGCAAAAAGCTATAGCTAAATGGACAGTGGAGGAATGGAAATGAACTACTAAAAAAATTACTGAAAGAGAAATAAAAGAAAAATAGAGGAACAAAAAAACAGATGGAACAGATGTTAACAAAATAGTAGGCTTAAAACCCTACAATACAAAAAAAACCAAACCCAACAATACAAATAATTACTTTAAATATAAATGGATTAAACACCCCAATTAAAAGGGAGAGGTTATCAGACTGGATAAAAAAGCAAGACCAAGTGGCAAATATGTGGGTTAGCACATTCTCATACATTGTTTTGGAGAGAGTGAAATGGAAAAACCACTTTGGAATGCCTTTGGCAGTTTCTTCAAATATTAAACATTTACTCCATGATCCAGCAAGTCAGTTTTTAAGTATTTACCCAAGTGGAATTAAAATATATATTAAAAAATAGTCTAGTAGAAGAATGTTTACAACAGCTTTATTCATAATAGCCAAAAATTGAGAACAACCTAAATGTTCGTTGATGGAAGAATGGATTAAAAAACTATATTTATAAAGTGGAATACAATTTAACAAGAAATGAACTGCTGATATACACTGCAGCATAGATGACTTTCAAAAATAAATGTGTTAAAAAGCCAGACAGAAAAGACTACATGTAATATAATTTCATTAATGTTAAACTCAAGAACAGACAAAACTGATTTATGGTGATAGAAAGCAGAGCAGTACCCATGAAAAATGGGGGTAAATGGGAAGATACATGGAAAGATGGAAAGATTTCATATCTTGATTGTGGTGATACCCTAGTTTTTATATTTATCTTTAAGTTATTCACTTAAGATCTGTTAGTTTCACTATATATAAGCTTATCTCAGTAAAAAAAAAAGTACTTAATTTTTAAAAAATGCAGCGTAACAAGCTAGCCAAGTCCATTGTCTTTTAAATGACTTTTTTTGAGACACCAATCAATAACTTCATATGTGTATGTGTGTGTCAATAAAATATTGAATGGAAATTGAGATGTAATTCACATACCATACAAATCATGCACTTAAAATGTAGAATTAAATGGTTTTTAGTGTAGTCACAGAGTTTTGCGATCATCGCTACAATTACTTTTAGAATATTTTCCTTACTTCCCCTCAGAACAATATCATTCCCCATTTCCCCTTAACCCTCCCATCCCAAGTAACCACTAATCTCCTTTCCCTATAAATTTACCTATTCTAGCCATTTCATATAAATGGAATCACACAAAGTGTATTTTTGTGACTGGCTTTTTTCATTTAATGTGTTTTCAAGGTTCATATATTTCATACCATGTATCTATGTCTTTCTCTTTTATCGCCAAATAATGTTCCATTATATGGATATACTACATTTTATTTATCCATGTATCAGGTGATAGACATTTGTATTGCTTCCATTTTTTGACCATTATGAATACTGCTGCTGTGAATATTCATGTATAAAAGTTTTTGTATGTACATATATTTTTAATTCTCTTGAATTCTCTTGAATTTTATTTTTTCTGTCCTACCTAGGATCCTGTAGAATTGCTGAGTTATATAATAACTCTCTCTTTAATCTTTTGAAGAACTGCCAGCCTGTTTTCCAAAGTAGTTGCAACATATTACCTTCTTACCAGAAGGGTTTAAGGGCTCTGCTTTCTTCATATCCTCATCAACTCTTGTTATTCTCTGACTTTTTTCTTATAGCCGTGCTATTAGGTATGAAGGGAAATCTCAGTATGATTTTTATTTGCATTTCCTGATGACTAATGATGTTGGGAAATAATAGCTTTTTGGCTATTTTTATATCTTTTTTTGGAGAACTGTCTATTCATATCTTTTGCCCATTTGTAAATTGGATTTTCTTTTTATTATTGGGTTATAAGAATTGTTTATATATTTTAGATACAAATCCCATATCAGATATTTGACTTTTAAATATTTTACCATTCTCTGGGTTGTCTTCTCACTTTCTTGATGGTTTTCATTGAAGCACAGATGTTTTTTATTTTGAAAAAGTCCAGTTTATCCCTTTTTTCTTTTGTTGCATATGCTTTTGATATCACATTGAGAAGGAATAACCTAATCCAGGGTCACAAAGATTTACTCCTGTATTTTCCTCTAAGAGTTTTTTAGTTTTACCTCACATATTTATGGCTGTAATCCATTTTGAGTTATTCTTTGTATGTAGATAATAGCTTCATTCTTTTGTATGTGGATAATGACTTCTAACTTCTTACATCTTATTAGCTAGGGCTGTGTCTTAGGGCCACTCTTAGCTGCAAGGGTTGTTGGAGATGACATTTTGGTTGGGGACATTCTACCCTAAACAAAATAGAATACAACCAGCTGCATCTACCACAGCATGTACTGTTTTTACTTTTGACTCAAAATAGGATTCCACCAAACTTCATGAGGAATTTTTTATCCTAACATTTCTAAAATATATTCAAGGAACATTATCCATTACTGGTCAAACAAAAACTCAAACAGAAGTTTTCTTGGTTTTATTTGTTCATATGATTTTCCTGAAGATAATGCTGAAAATTGACAGAAACAATTAATTTTCAAAGAAATTATTTCCTTGTTTCTTATGTCTTCACACAACTGTCTGCTCTCCCCCCTACTCTCCCCTAGTATTGTTAGGATGGGTGAATATTATGAACCCTAGTTGAGCTTTTCTCCAGAGAAGTTAACCTGCTCTGTGCACTGAGGGATGGTGAAAAACATCACTCCCATGGGTCTCTTTACCTAGTCATCTTTTCTAACCTCCTAACAAGTGCTTGGAAGCTATGTACAGACTGTTTTACAAGAAATGCTGGGGTATTGGTTGCCCTGCTGATTTCTTTCTTTCTTTTTTTATAGGAGGTACCAGGGATTGAACCCAGGACCTCGTACATGTGAAGCAGGCACTAAACCACTGAGCTACACCACTCCCCAGCCCCTGCTGATTTCTATGGAATGGTCCCTCTTGAAATTCATGGTCAACAAATTTACTGAGATCTTGGCTTCTTGATTGTGTAGGTCTGGGCCATAAGATTGATGTTTGATGGTAAAGTGAAACCTAGGTAGCTTATAAGTTTTCATTAAAGTCCCTGCCTCTGCTCTGTGTCCTGTATCTTTCTAGCTCTCCTAAACTAAGCTGCTTTTACTAATTCAGCTGGTTAAAGCAAGGTGTTTATGAAGGTCTGGTCAAGGCTAACTCCATAAAGCCAACTTCTTACTGAGAAAATAAAACTTGCAGTTATAAAAGGTATTCTGAATTCCAAACAACTGTTGAAAATATGTAAAGTTGATCACAGTGGAGGATAGGTAAAATATTTGTAGTGATGATAATAGCCAATATTTGGAGCTTAAAATGTAAGACAATTTTCTTGATGCTTTACACACATGAACTCATTTAGTGCATAACAATAGTACATTATATTCTTGTGGTGCTTTTTTTATTTTACAAAGTGTTTTCACGTTTATTTGATTCTTATTTAAAAACTTTGTGATAAGAGACCAGAGGAGGGAAGCAGATTTGGCTCAATGGATAGAGCATCCACCTACCACATGGGAGGTCCAGGATTCAAACCCGGGGCCTCCTGACCCATGTGGTGAGCTGGCCCATGTGCAGTGCTGATGTGTACAAGGAGTGCTGTGCCATACAGGGATGTCCCCCATGTAGGGGAGCCCCACGTGCAAGGAGTGTGCCCATAAAGAGAGCCGCCCTGTGTGAGAAAAAAAAAAAAAAAAGAGACCAGAGGAGACTGGGGAAGCATGACAACTAAATGCAATGTGGTACTCAGTTTTGAATTCTGGAGCACAAAGAGGACATTAGTGGAAAAACTCATGGAATCCAAATAAAGTCAGGAGTTTAGTTAATAGTAATGTACCATAGTAACAAGATATTAATAATGTGGGAAACTGTGGGAGTATATAGGAACTGTACTATTTCTGTATATTTTCTATAAATTTAAAGTTATTAAAAAATAAAAAAGTTCATTAAAAATGACCTCATCAGGGAAACGGACTTTGGCCCAGTGGTTAGGTCGTCCGTCTACCATATGGGAGGTCCGCGGTTCAAACCCTGGGCCTCCTTGACCCGTGTGGAGCTGGCCCATGCGCAGTGCTGATGCGCGCAAGGAGTGCCGTGCCACGCAAGGGTGTCCCCCGCGTGAGAGCCCCACGCGCAAGGAGTGCGCCTGTGAGGAAAGCCACCCAGCGTGAAAAGAAAGAGCAGCCTGCCCAGGAATGGCGCCGCCCACACTTCCGGTGCCGCTGACGACAACAGAAGCGGACAAAGAAACAAGACGCAGCAAATAGACACCAAGAAGAGACAACCAGGGGAGGGGGGGAAATTAAATAAATAAATAAATCTTTAAAAAAAAAAAATGACCTCATCAAAGGAAGTTTTTATTATCTCAACTCCACAGATTTCTAAAAAAGGCTGAGCAGTTGGCTCTGTAGCACACAGGAAAATTGGTGAAAATGAAACCCTAAACCCTAGCCTTCTGTTTCTGTGCCTGTCCTTCATTCAGAACTGCCTTAAGAAGAATGCTTTTTTTTCCTCTTTCTGAAGCATGGGGCCCAGGGATTGAATCCTGGACCTTGTATGTGGGAAGCCAGTCTTCCCCTGAGTTATTTTTTTGTTTGTTTGCTGTTTGTTTTGTTTTTAGGAGCAACAAGGGTTTGGACCTGGGACCTCCCATGTGGGAAGCAGGTGCTCAACTGCTTAAGCCATATCCGCTCCCTTTGTTTTCTATGTGCATGATCTCCTTACTTCTTCCCAACATCCTTTTAAGAGTTACAAGATAGTATTCTCATTTTATAGAAAGAGATCATTATGAATCCATGTTCATTCACTACTGAAAAAATACCTCAAAATATTTTTCCTTTAAGTCAGTAGTCTTTTTTGTATGAGTAGAGAATACAGTACATATTTGGGGGATCATTTGACTAAACCAATATAACAGAAACTTCTACAAGGGAACATATGGTGAATAATGGCTAAGGGTCAAAGACAGTTGCTTTGAAAAAGAATAATATTAATAGTGTATGTAGTGTGGTCTCTGTGACCTCTGACACAGAAATCTGAGAGTGGGCAGAAAATAGAAACATAAGTGCCCCATGAACTTCAGATTTGTTTTACAAATGTAGTAATTGCGAGGCCAATGATAGTAAAGAAAGATTCCTTACCTTGTAAGTGGAAAAGAAGTAATGTTCAGTTTCTTTCAGTTTGGCACTTCATTTTAAAAATAGCAAGTTGACTTTAAGAGACCTATTCGAAATTTGCACAACCAGGCTTTATGACTTGTGGTCATCTTGGTATATTTTGGTCTTAGAATTCAGATTCTTCTGGCAGCAGTGGTATTACCCAAGTGTACAGATGTAGTTGAACAGAATGACTTATGTCTCAATAATGCTAAAATCACTAGATCTTTTCTGCCCAGACCTGTTTGGCCACTTCTCCCCTTCCTGAGTTCACTGTGCTGGTGCTGTCAGCCTGAGAGTCTGTTTTCCAGTAACTCACAGTTCTGGCTTATGTGACGTTCAGCTCAGAATGTCCTTTGTGAAGGTTTCTTTGCTCACTAGTTTGTAGCAGCTAATATTTACTGAGGAAAACCATGTGCTGGGCATAGGCATGTACTTTCCATGTGAATATGATCCTCACAACAGCTGTTTTAAGTAGATACTGGTTTTCTTATTTACAGATGAGGAAAGAGTTTAATGTTGTTAATAGACTTGCAAGGCCACACAGTTAATCCATGGTAGAGATGAAATACAACTCTGAGGGTTTTCTGACCCGAAAACAAGTAGACTACAGTTTAGCTTACCACAGAGCCACCCTCTAGGCCAGTGGTTCTAAATCCTGGTTGTGTATTTGATTCACCTTGGGAGATTCCAAGAAGTACCCATACCTGGGCCCAACCCATGCCAATTAAATCAGATTTAAGTCAGAATACTAGATGTGAAGGGTCCTTAGATCATTTACCCCACATTTTGACATTTTATTAGTAGGTAAGGTGAAGCCCCAAATCACCTAGCCATCAAGTGCTAGAACTAGAGTCTAGGCCCCTTGATTCCAATTTGAGAGTTCTTCCTATACTCAGATCAGATAAATAGGTTAGAGCTTTACTACACCAAAAATGTAATATTACAAAGGCTCACAGATGAGCTTGCTTTATTCATATCTAATATATAGAAATGTGTGTGCATGTACGTCTGAGTGATTTTGAGGACTGACATTTGTTTGAGAGTGGCAATATTAAGTCACAGTTGATATCATTGGTTTTACAGCTAGACCACCTGATTTGAATCTTGAATTCACTTCTTCTTTGTTATCTGACCATGGGCAAGTTGCTTAACCTTTCTGATCTTTAGTTTTTTGGATATAAACTGGGGATAATAATAGTACTTATCTATTAACTTATCTATTAATGAGTTAATGTTTGTAAAGTCAGAAGACAGGATTGATATATAGGATATGCTCTGTAAGTGTTAGCTATTGCTATGTGTGAGTTGAAGTCATACTCAAAACTTCTGAAACTCAGTAGTTATTAGACTCATTGATTGCAAAAGATGATAATAATCCAACTCTTTATGTAGTCTGATTCATCTCTATCAATTCTCTTTCTCCCAGCCTTCAAGAAATTTGTATACCTCTCTGTAGGCAGTCTTTTATTGGTCTCCTGGAAACCTTGCTGGTGTTTGAAATTTTTTTCTTTTTTTATCTCTGGCTCACTATTGGACTATTACATTTCAGCTGAATTCAGCAATGACATTCTGTGTATTTTGTTAATAAATGTTTCGGGTTGCCAGAGTGCTCTGAATCAGGTTGGTATATGGCATCAGTCATTAAAGGTGGTTTATATTTGTTTACATGCAAAATTGTTCTTATCTCTTAAGGGTAATATGCAGTTAATAAGCACTAATATACATAAAATCTTGAATAGTTTATCTGGGAATTTTAGTGATAATACAGTCTGTTGAATAAAAGAGTTCCACCTAAAGAATGTAAAATATACCAAGACCTGATCTCTCCAATGTTCTGAGCATTGTTGCATGAAGTGATGGAATCTGTTTCACAGAACCCCTCAGTTAGTAGAAAAGGAAGAAAGGGTCCAGTTACATTATCATTAACCCTAAAGTTATAAAGTCATGCCATTTATCAAATACCTTTAAAAATGCTCTATTCATCTTTCTGTTCAACGGTTAAGTAGAACCACGGTCAAATTAAGGATACCAAGCTGAATCTTCAAGCAAAGAGAAGAATCATAACTTGGGATGAGGCTGTGTTTGGTAAAGAGATAAAAATCTAAGTTGAATCAGATATAGCAAGCAGGACCAAGGTCAAGAATACAAGAAGCGAAACGGACTTGGCCCAGTGGTTAGGGCGTCCGTCTACCACATGGGAGGTCCGCGGTTCAAACCCCGGGCCTCCTTGACCCGTGTGGAGCTGGCCCATGTGCAGTGCTGATGCGCGCAAGGAGTGCCGAGCCATGCAGGGGTGTCCCCCGCGTAGGGGAGCCCCACGCGCAAGGAGTGCACCCATAAGGAGAGCCGCCCAGCACGAAAGAAAGTGCAGCCTGCCCAGGAATGGCGCGGCCCACACTTCCCGTGCCGCTGACGACAACAGAAGCGGACAAAGAAACAAGACGCAGCAAATAGACACAGAGAAAAGACAACCGGGGGAGAGGGGGGAATTAAATAAATAAATAAATCTTAAAAAAAAAATACAAGAAGTTACACTGGATAATGCTAGTATTCAGAGACAAAAGAATAGACTTCTTGAAAAACAATTTTCCAAATAGAGGAGTTCTAAGGCTCCCAGTGAAAATGAAGGTACCCCCTAGGGAAAACTGTTGCTGCCCAGGTAGGACCCTAGTGAGGTAGCTTCTGCTTTTTACATTTAGAATTTTGGTCTTAAAGTGGGGTTGAGTGGATTCCAGGATGCTAAATCTTGTTAACATAGTTGACCAAGACTAAAGAATATAACCAACTTGCTAATTTTTTTAGTTTTCTATTGGTAGTTAAGTCATTTGGGAAACAAACTTAAGAAGAAGTTGCTTCTGGGTATGGGATTGAGCAAAAAGAGTTAGTAATGGAATTTGAATATGTTCTGATACAGGTTGTGCTGATAATCTGATTTGTCTACCCTTTAATAAGAGGACCTACCTTACTGGGGAAGTTAATATGCCCTATGTTCCTCCTTTCCTTGCCAGTGCTTATCTCTTTAACTTTTTTCCTAAGCCTTCCATGGCTGATCATTCCCTCCATTAAACACTTAAGACACACATACACACAATTATATTAAATATGTTAATACTTTCTATCAGGCTGTTCTTGCATCTTGGAAGGCTCTTTCCTTTAGGATGACTACGCTTATGTTTGTTCTAATCCTTTTTGGTCAATCATTTCCAGATGCCCAATAATACATCCCTGCTTAGCTGGGACTAACTGGTCATTAGTAGTGTTCAGTTAGAGGAGAGATGCCTATTTTTAAAAATATTTTTGAGAGGATTGCATCATTAAAAAGACATTTGGAGGGAAGCAGCTGTGGCTCAATCGATTGGGCTCCCATCTACCATATGGGAGGCCCTGGGTTTATGTTGCAGGGCCTCCTTGTGAAGGCAAGCTGGCCCGTGCCTGTGAAGAGCTGGCACCCCAAGATGATGCAACAAATGGAGACAAGCAGACACAGAAGAACGCACAGTGAATGGACACAGAGTGAATGGACACAGAGAGCAGACAGCAGGCAAGCCACAAGTAGGGGGAGAGTAAATAAAATAAAATATTTAAAAAAAAAAAGACATTTGGAGCAGAGATGACCTCTAAGTTCAAACCAGCAGTAATGATTCTTTTACTTCTGTGGGTCTTCCTGATCCTGGAAGGTCTCTTTGAAACCTAATATGTTTTCTCACTTTTTTAGTAGTTGTTCTCACTGAAATTTAACATGAAAAATAACTCAGTATTTGTTAGTTGTTCACAGAGCTGAGTTAGAAAGTCCATTACCCACCTCTCTTCTCCTACAATAATTCCACATTCCAACAGAATTAAAGTACATGGTGTTTCTTTAGATATGCTGCCCCATGCTGCCTCTCCACCATTGCTCTTGTTTTTCCCTCTGCTTGGAATGCCAACCTCCCCTTACTAGTAATCAAGATCTAATCCATTTTTTATCGTCCATTTCCATTATCCTCCAACTCAGCTTCATCTGAGGATCCAATGTCCACATGGATCCTTCAGAGAACTTTTCACTTCAAATGGTTGTTGCATTGCTTCTTGCTATTATCCATTTTTATTTTTCCCCTGATATTGCATAAGCCCCATGATGGTAGGGGTTCATTTATTTTTATGTGAATATATATGCCTGTCTTGTCCTTGTCTTGTTCAAGTTTGATATGTATATAGATGCTAGAGGCAGTATCGGAATATTGAGAAGCATGGTTATATTTAATTTTAAAATTCAGAATATAATTTATGTAGGATATTGAAAAGGAAAAGATCAGAATTCAGAGTTACTTAATGAAACTTTAGTAATAGAATAAAAACCAGCCAAATACAGTGGGATGAATAGGTGAAGAGGAATTCAAGGTAAAAATATTATATCAACAAATTTTTATGTTCAGGAAAGTATTTTGAGAAGGAAATGAGGAATAAGCAACATTGTCTGTTTCTTGGAGAGAGGGAACTCAAGCAATATTTTAGGTCTAGAAGAAAGAATTAGAAAGAAATAGAAGACTCCAGAAAATATATAATTGATGGAGTATGACATCCCAAGGGAAGGAAGTGGGTAAGAAGAGCCTAAGTGTCAGGGTAAGGTCTGAGGGAAGAAAAGCACCTTTTTCTCTGTGACAGGAAGAAAAGCAGTAAGACAAGAGTACTGAGTCAAAGTTTGCCTGTTTCCCTTATATAATGGGAGTCATAAGAATCTGAGAATGGGGAGTGGATGTAGCTCAGTTGGTTGAGCACCTGCTTCCCATGTGCAAGGTTCAGTACCTCCTGAAAAAAAAATCAGAGAAAGGCAAGAGTAGCTGTAGCAGTTTCATATTATTGATGAATTCCAAAAAGAAATATTGTATTATTTTTGTGATCTGATATGTACCTGGGCATGATTGAGTTATGATTAAGGCATTGAGTCCCCACCCCTTGGTGGGTGGGGACCATGGATCAAAGGCACAGCAAATAACTGATTTGAGGGTTTCTGATGTTGGAGTTTTGATGTTGGAATTTGATGCTAAAGACTTAAGTGGGAGCCCCGGGAAGTAACCTCACAGAGGAAAGAGAGGCCAGCCCCAGGAAGAAAGGAACCTCGAACCCAGAGAAGAGCAAGCCCCAGGATCATAGGAACCCAGGAAGCATGAACCCTCGCAGATGTCGGCAGCCATCTTGCTCCAACACGTGGCAATAGACTGGTGAGAGAAGTAACTTACGCTTTATGGCCTGGTATCTGTAAGCTCCTACCCCAAATAAATACCCTTTATAAAAACCAACCCATTTCTGGTATTTTGCATCAGCATCTCTTTGGCTAACTAATACAAGTAGCTAAAGAACTTAAGAGTTGAAGTTTATTGTAGCTGATTTACAAATTTCTTGTTTATTTCTTGACATCATTATTATTTGTCTTCCCCTATAGGATTGTATGCTCCATGAGGCAAGAGTTTTCTATTTTATTCTCCACTGTTTCCCCAGCATCAAAAAACAGTCCCTGGCACATAGAAGGACTCAGTTAATATTTTTTGGATGAATGTTTAATGAGGAATGGGAGAGGGAACTAACTGGAGCTACTCAAAAAGATTGCTACCATCCTTTAGTTTTCAGTAATGTGAAGAAATAAATACACCATGTTAACTGTCTCAGAACAGTTCTATCAAAGAATTTCTCTGGAAATACTGAGGAGTAATTATTGGATTTTTCTAGACATAGAAATTGGTAAGATGGGGACTGGGGAGTTGAGGTTTGGGCAAGAATATGTTGGGAATATTTTACCAAAGAGTGGACAGTGTTGGGTAGCATCCTAAAGACCCGTTTCTTGATGGAATTGTGTTCACTAATATAGTGTGTATCTTGGTATACATGGCTCTGGCTATTAGTTGCCTATATAATATACATTGTCTTTGTCTTCCTTAGGATTCCTTTGTTGTTGAGTGTGCCAGTGTGTCCAGTGTAAAACAATATTCCCTAGCCCGTCCTAAAAATAGGACTCACTAGTGAAATATAAGCAGAACTCATTGTATGAGATTTCTGAGAAAGCTTTTGAAAAGGAGGACATCCAATTACGAGAACACTTTGATACACATAATTTCCACTTTCATATTGCCTGGTATGTGAATATAATGGCTTAGAGCTTCAGGGGAGGCCAGTGCTAAGATTGGTACAGCAAAATATAATTCTGGAGTTGTCCTATTGTTTTTCCTAGACTTTATATTTTGAGACAAAATAAACCTCTATCTTATTTAAATTGCTATTATTTGGGATCTCTGTTTTTTAAATGGGAATGTGCCTGGAAAGGGTTGCCTAGGGATGTAAATGTCAGCCGAAAGAAAGCTAGGAAATAATCTAGGGACTAAATAACGTAGTGAATCCAGAGGTGGATGAGAATTGTGGTTGATGGTACTGATACAAGAGTGTCCTTCTGTGAGCTCGAGTGGATGTACATTGTTATTACAAGTGGTAGGAATGTGGAGAAACAAGGGAAAAATACGATTGGTATGACCTATGGACTGTGGTTAACAACAATAATGTATGTAATATTCATACATCTTTGCTAAAGATGTTCTGTGTTGATAATGAGGGATTATGGAACTGTGTGCCAAATGTACACTTTGGACCATGGTTGGTGGCAATAATCAGATATTATCCCATAATCTGTAACAAATGTTCTACCATGGCGTGGTATGTTGGTGAAGAGGTGTTGTATGGGAATTCTATAAATGCGCATGATTATTTTGTAAGTTCAAAACTTCTATAATAAAAATATATTTTAAAAAGTAATAATAGGGAAGCAGATTTGGTTTAACTGATAGAGCATCCACTTACCACATGGGAAGTCCAGGATTCAAACCGAGGGCCTCCTGACCCGTGTGG
Source organism: Dasypus novemcinctus (assembly GCF_030445035.2). NCBI lineage: Eukaryota > Metazoa > Chordata > Mammalia > Cingulata > Dasypodidae > Dasypus > Dasypus novemcinctus. Next base: position 75,126,788 of record NC_080679.1, on the reverse strand, counting down.
TGAGCTGGCCCACGTGCAGTGCTGATGCACGCAAGGAGTGCCATGCCATGCAGGCGTGTCTCCTGCATTGGGGAGCCCCATGCTTAAGGAGTGCACCCCATAAGGAGAGCTGCCCCGCGTGAAAAAAGTGCAGCCTGCCCAGGAATGGCGCCGCACACACAACAAGATGATGCAACAAAGAGAGACACAGATTCCCAGTGCCCCTTATAAGAATACACGTGGACACAGAAGAACACACAGTGAATGAACACAGAGAGCAGACAACTGGAGGAGGATGGGGGGGGGAGAGAAATAAAAAGATAAATCTTAAAAAAAAAAGTGTAATAATAGGGTGGGTTGAGGGGAAAATACACCAAATGTAAGATATAGTCTATAGTTAGTAGTAAAATTTTGGCGATATTCTTTCATAATTTGTAACAAATGTTTCACAATGCAAGGTGTTGGTGGTGGGTTGATATATAGGACCCCTGTACAATGTTATGCATGTTTGTTTTGTAAGTTCACAACTTTTACTATACACTTATTGTTTATGTATTTTCATGTGTGAATATTATACTTCAATAAAAATTTTAAAAAATAAATAGCACCCAAAAATGGGGGAAAAAAAGGAAATGAGGAACAGTAGCTGAGTGAAGAGGGCATATATTCAGTCTAATGGCTCTACCTAATACCAATTATTTGAATATGTCTTCAGAATGATTGATGTCTTTTGTAAACATAGGTAAAATAACCAAAAGTCTGGAAGAAAAGACATAAAGAAAAATAGTAAGAATTAGAATTTTTAGGCTTAGGAAAAACTAAAGCTAATGTAAAAGTTAACCTTCGGATGTCATCTGTTCACTGTCTCCACAGAACACAAGTGAAACTTCGGTTTCAGCCTGAAGATTAGTGAAAAGAAAGATTATGATGGTTGGTGGTGATGGTTGTTAAGTATTGGAGGGTTTGCTTAAGTGGAAGCTTTCCTTCATCAAGCCTATGGGGGAGAAATGCTCTTTTGCTGGATAAGAGTGTCATTACCTGAAGGTGGACTGTAGTTGGGGACAAGGAAGGAAGAAAACCAGAAGAATTCAGATCTCTTCCATTCTTAAGATTCTGTGAATTCAGATTATCTTTACTATGTGTTTGTTAGGATTTATTACTTTTGGAGGGATGGGGGCAAAAAGTCTAGCAGATGTCACACACATGCCCTTACCATTAGTTATATTGTTTGCGTATTCTGACAGAACGAGAAATGATTAATTTAGCTGAAGAATCCAGGTATTCAAGATGCTAATTGGAGTCTACAAGATGGTAAAGGACTTTTCAGACTATTTTTAAATTAAATTTGCCTAAATTCTTTTAAATGATTTTGCAGATTTCCATAATAAATGTGGCAAACATTTCTCTTATGGGATGTAAATAATCAAACTCTGCTGCACTGTGGAGTAATATTATAAAGCACTTAGGGATGTTCAACTAATCAAATTTTGAGAGTTGCTTAGAATTCCTAACCATGTAATTTTTGCATAGAGAGAGGGTGCCTCATGCTGTGCAATTAACTGGTTTTATTAGCTATAAATTTGGTTGTTGCTGGCTGGCCCAGTGACCTAGTGCCTATGGAGAATTAGATCTCGATTTTTTACTTGATCCTGTGTAGCTGGGTGTTCAGGAAGGCATGAAAATCTTGTAGTGGGGCCAACAGCTGAGGCCCTAGGAGAGTGCTGATGAGGAGTGGTTTCTCATTCTTCTGTAACTAATGAGCATTTTGGAATTTTCTAGGCCTGTTGTCATTTGGGGGTGTTCTATAAATTAACATTCCATTCTATATTCAAACTGGGTTTGTAAAGTAAAGCAGTATGGTTTATTGATTATAAGGAGGACTTTCAGATCAGACTGCCTATGTTAAAATGCCTATGTTAGTGTGTGACCTTAAACCAAGTTTTTAGATTTCTCTGTTCTTAGGTTTCCTCCCCACTGAAAGGGTGACAATAGTAGGCCATAGCTCAAGGTTTGATGTGAGGCTTTAAAGATTTAATCTACATTAAGTGCTTGGCCTTGCACATAGCAGGCACTAATAAATGTTAGCTATTATTGTAGAAAAGTCTGCTAATTGGAATCTCTTTGAACAAGGACAGCTTTTAATGAAAATTGCTTAGCTGAAGTGACTCATCATTTTACTGGACTTCTTTTTTTACAGGAGAGAGCAGGGAAGAAGAGAGATATATGAAGAGAGACAGATTCCAGTGTGGCTACCCCGGAAGGTCACTGTCCCCAGGCTCTGTCCAGGTGGCTCAGGGGAGCATAGAGCTCTGCCCAGTGATGTGCAGTCCCATTCTACAATGTCGGAGATGACGCTGGGCCTCGAGCCTGCACCTGCATATTCCTATAGCTTCTCAGAGTCCTGTGGACAGTGCCTGAGTAGATAAACCATGCAGGAAACAATCTCATATTAAAAATTAAAATTCAAAGACTTTAACAGGATCTAAACCTGTTTTATATTTGTGTACATTCAGGAGAGAAGAGGAGCAAAGCCTTGACATTGAAATATGAGGTGGGAAAGTGGATGCTATACTGTCTTAAAGATGATCATGGAGGGTTTCAAAATTGGCACACATTTGTCTCCATGTTTGGCTTTTTAAAAAACTAAGTAAATCAAAGAACTCCAACCTTAAAGACAGAATCATAGGAATTGGCTAGAATGCAAGTTTTCAGGTCATCCCAAAACCATATACCACCTTTGCTATTTAATGTACTAAATATTACAACCCTTGTATTCTGAGAGTAAGAGCAAAGTAGATAAACCTATTAAACTAATGTATTTTGAATTCAAATAAAGATGATTTTGAGGGAAAAAAAAGAAAAAGGCAGAGGTAGGAGACCTGGATTCAGATTTTATTACTGGCATTTCCTTGGCTTCTAGCAAGTAAAAATCAAATCTTAGAGTCAGTTTCCTCAAGTCTTTTTTTTTTTTTTAATTTATTGAATTCCCCTCCCCTCCCCCGGTTGTCTGTTTTCTGTGTCTTTTTGCTGCGTCTGGTTTCTTTGTCCGCTTCTGTTGTCGTCAGCGGCACGGGAAGTGTGGGCGGTGCCATTCCTCGGCAGGCTGCTCCCTCCGCGCTGGGTGGCTCTCCTTATGGGTGCACTCCTTGCGTGTGGGGCTCCCCTATGGGGGACATCCCTGTGTAGCAGGGCACTCCTTGCGCGCATCAGCACTGCGCATGGCCAGCTCCACACGGGTCAAGGAGGCCCGGGGCTTGAACCGTGGACCTCCCATGTGGTAGACGGACGCCCTAACCACTGGGCCAAAGTCCGTTTCCCTACTAACTCTTAAATAAGATATAATACTAACTTATTTGTGAGGGTCAAATACAAATGCTAAAGTGCTATATTTAGGTAAAATCACAGGTAAACAAGAAAAGTCAAATAAAATGCATATGTGAGTCTAAGTATAACAAGCAAAATACCTAAGTGGACTCCACTGCTAGAAGAGATCTGAATTTGCTGGTAAGCTTGACTTGACTCAGAATAACAAATTGATTTTAAAGGGAAGGGAAAGGGAAAGATGCCAGAGAAAGGGATTAACATCGGTTGAAATCCTGGCATTAGCTGTGTACTGGAAAACGATTATTGTTCCCATTTTCTAAAGAACACTGAGACCCAGAGATGAGGCATATTCCCCAGTTACCTAGCTAATGACTGACTGAGCCCAGGTTCATCTTTAGTTCAGTCACCTCAATTCAATTATCAGGTATTTCTTTAGCTACCCACTCTGTATAAGGTGCTGACAACAATAATACTTTATTAAGATTATTATTTTTTATAGAAATTGGTAGAAATTTAAAGCATGAGGGAATTTAGGAGATAATTTTGTACAATGAACTTGTTTTAGGAGGAAAATAATGTCCAGAGTAACTAGGTAGTTTTAGGGCAACCTAATTTGGAACTAAAATTTAAATGTCCGCTCTCCTCCTCTAGTATAGGATTAAATTATATTGCCATTCAATTTTTAAAGAGGCTAATCCTTCATTAGTTAGGACCTAAAGCTTTACAAGGGGAGACTTTCTGTGTAATTTTAGCACAGGTGATCACTTTGACCTAGTTATATACGTTGTTTGGCAGAGAGCTGGTACTTTTGTTTTTTTAAAGATTTATTTTTTATTCCTCCCCCCCCCCCAGTTGTCTGCTCTCTCTGTCCATTTGCTGTGTGTTTTCATCTATGTCCGCTTACATTCTTGTCAGCGGCACTGGGAATTTTGTGCCTCTCTTGTTGCATCACATCATCTTGTTGCATCAGCTCTGTGTGTGTGCAGTGCCACTCCTGGGCAGGCTGCGCTTTTTTTGTACGGGGCGGCTCTCCTTAGAGGGTGCACTCCTTGTGTGGGGGGCTCCCCTCACATAGGACACCCCTATGTGGCAGGACACTCCTTGTGCACATCAGCACTGCACGTGGGCGAGCTCACCACACAGGTCAGGAGGCCCTGGGTTTGAACCTGGACCTCCCATGTAGTAGGCGGACGCTCTATCAGTTGAGCCAAATCCACTTCCCTTGTATGTGTTTTTGTCACCCAAACTAAATACAGATTATTTAGAGTATATTTTACTTTTTCGTATTCTCACTGTGCCACTCTGTTGTAAGTAAGCACAAAGAATGTAAAATTTCTTAGCCTCTTTATGATCTAGAGAGATCTTTTTTAAGTTTCTGGTCTTAAATAGTTACTATTTGTTTCATTCAGTTCTAGCTGCCATCCTACCCTGCCAGGATAGTCTGCCCTTAGTTGGATATGATCCTAACTAGAGAGCAACATGATCCCTGGAGTGGAGCCCAGGTTCTCCTCCAAGTGATTGCTGTGTGGAGAGTCTGCACAATGCACCAGGAAAACCATTGAGCAATAAGAGACTTCCCAGAACTGATGATGCTTTTAATAAAAATCCCACATGACTCCATCGAAGTTCTTCAGGAAGAGTGAGCAGAATGACTGGCTTATTCTTCTTAGCATTAATAACCATTTTCCTTCCAAAGAAGAGTCTTCATAGCATCAAACATCATTAGAAATATAGAATATCTTATATTATGGAACCTGAATTCTGTTCATTTACACTTCTTTTATTTATCTGAATGCCTAACAGGCATTTTTTGAAAGTCAACCTAAGGAATTGTGAAGTTTGTTGCTTCTCATGTGACTGTGTTATTGAATGGGCCTCATTAAGCCTAAAGTGACTCAATGAGTATGACCTGTTTCTGATACTCTCATGATTAAATACAGGAATGAAAATCATCCAAACCTGCTTTTTAAGTTGTTCTTGTAGCATTTTTTAGGAGTAGAAGAATGGATTTTCCGTCTTGCTTTGATTCAAGTGAGAATCAAGTTTTTCTTTTTATTTTAGAAAATGCCCCTAATCATGACATTCTTGGGATAAAAATGCAATGACTTGAGCAACATTTCCATGTTCTTGACCTACTCAAGATCCTGAATTTTGTGATCTGATGCATATAAATCTTTTGAGATTTGAGAACTTGGCATTCTTGTTACCTTCATAATCAGAGCCCAAAACAATTAGGAGAGGAAGTTTTACTTAGCCTTACCTGAAAGAGGTAGGTATTTTGACCTTAAAGAAGTTTAAATATGGTTTTATGAGTTGTTAATAATTTTCCCTTATCCATTACATTCTGATGGTCAGTATAATGGTTCTGGCTCGGTGGTGATAAAAATAGGAAGTATGCTGTATTGAAAAGACCAGTGGCTTTGTCTTTAGAACCAACCCCACCTCATCATAAGAGGCTTGGTTCAGTTACTGTGGACCTTATGATACTGGGGAAGTGACAGTGAATGGTGTGCCATGGCCCTAGGAAGGAAAGCCCGCCTTAAATGTAGTTCCACTGCTGAGAACCATGCTTGAGATAGGAGAGTCTGCCTCAGCATTAAGGTAGAACAGTGGGTATGGAAAATGTGGTCTTAGCTTAAAGACTGGTTTGCCTGCAGAGGAGATTTTGGAAATATATGGTAAAATGTGTTGGGTAGAAATTTGGAAAGGGAAGGTTCTAGACTAAGCAAGCCTCTGCCTTCTTTTCTTGTTTTTTGACCATAACCTCAAGATTTTGTCATAACAAAAGCCAAAGCTTAGAACTGGATCACTTGGCCCTTTCTCTTCTTGTCACCTCCTAGTTCAAAGTGTTTGCATCTCTTAATAGCCAACATCCTCTTAGATCTACAATTGGGCTCAATGCATTCAAGCCTCAGCACAATCTTTTTTGTAGTTTTAGCCTTTTTCCAGAAAATTGGCTTAATCTGCCCACCATAACCACTCTGCTTCCTGTCATAATGATGCTTTCCCTGGGCATATAGGGAATCCTTGCCCTTCTTGTTCTGTGTCATTTTGTGGGGTTGGTGCTTGCCACACTCCTTACAGAAAGTCTGGCAAGTTTTAGGAACGTTCACCATGTCTGTGTGAGCACTATCAGCATGGAAAAAGGGCCTCTGCCTTCTTAATCCAAAAAAAGTACAATGCCAAGCTTGAAAGTACAACGCTGAGGCAAGGGTATGCTTGGAGAATAGCAGAGCAGGAAAGGGCTCTCAAGAAATCGTGCTCATTGTGTTTGACATGGACTGCAGAGTCTACAAGAGGCAAAGTATAGCTGTCTAACTCCTCATTTGGAAAGTTTAAATCAATGAGCTGGTGAGCATAAATTCTAAATGTGGTCTCTGCTGTGTTTAAATAATTGACTGACTGTCATTCTTACAGAATATAACCTTAGTAACCCAAAATGCATGGGAAGAACAGGGTGAAAACAGAAGTAAATGCACACTCTAGGGCATTTTATTTCTCTCACTCTACTGTTCCTTTACAGTTACTAACATTTACTAACATGGACACTCTATAATAATTATTTAAACTCACTATCGTTATTAACGAATACTGTTTGTTCATTCATCCTGCAATTTTATTGAGTGCTTCCTGTATGTAAGGTATCTGATCTTTCTCCTCCCATCTTTTGTTATGCTAGACATTTTACAAAATGAGCAAAGTAGGAAAGGTCATTCCCTAAAGGGACTCAGGCCATGGGAACAGATATGAAAAAGGAGAGGAACATGATTTATTAAAATGCTGAACCAGATCCTGAGTGGGTTGAAATCAGTCTAGAGTGAACTGTTACCGGTGACAGTGAGAGCCTTGGCCTTGGATGCCGAGTGCGTTGAGGAGACAGCTTTATCTGCATGCTTGACTGAGCCACCTTTCTTTCTTTACTGTCATACTCTGATGGAGTCATAGAATCTTAGAATTGCTGAGAACCTCAGCATTTAGGGTCTATGGAACAGTGTGTTTAACCACCACACCCTCGAGGTGGCAAGGAGGAGCAGTTGATATTCTTCTCAGCAGAAGTGTACCTTGGATAGTTTTACACCTGTTTTCTTTGTCTTCAGTACCACGACACAGCAGATGGATGGACCTCCTGCTAGAAGAGGGAAATAGCTGTTGACAGCCCAGGAGAGAAGCCTGTTCCAAATTTAAGATGTAAATGGAGCCTGGCAGCCTACTGATGTGGGTCTTCATAACCCATTGCTGTCGTTCTTTAATGATCAATAGTCTGCCATCAGTATTTTTACTTTATTTCACAAGAGGCAGTGAACTTGATTTTATTTTTAATATACTCATCACATAAATATATTTAGACTTATGAAATATTAAAAAAGGAAAACAAGTCTTAAAGATACATTATCTTTAATAAGAAGTCCATGGAAGCTCTCGAAGATGAAAGAAATAAGTTTAAATTTAGGATTAGATTGAAAAAAATTTGAATTGGGGGAAAAGGAATTGTTCTAAAGCTGGAGATACTAATAAGTTCAAAATCTTATTTTTAAAACTCGTGAAAATACTTTAAAGGAAGAGAACTGAAATCATGATATTTAACTCCTCTTAGTATCTCTGGATCAGCTGTTTGGAGCCTGTGTGCTAGCCAACTTCTGGAAACGTGGCAAACAGAGCTAATGGCTCCCCTCCCCTATATGAGGTTATAGAAATGCCAGATAAATAAAAATAATAACAAAATACCTACCTCCTCCCCAGCTTTATTAACAACGTAGAACCCTGTAATTTTTCTCAGAGGGAGGAAGAGACCAGCTCTGGTTGTGAAAAATAGGAGCAGTCATGTATCTTTTTGCAAAGACAATAATCCTTATAGACAGTAATCTGTAATGTGATAGGGACATTACTATTAGACTTTTTTTTTGGACGCATCTTTGCTTACTCCATTTCTAAATAAGGTTTGGACCCTTTATTTTATGGAGAACCTTATAACCTGAGTTAAAATTGTGACAGTCTGTCCCAGTAAAACATTGTTTTACTCCCAGTCTTACCTTAGATCCTCAAGCCCTAATCTAGAAAATGACTTATTTACCCAAAGGCTATTTAGACTTTTACCAGACCATTATGTGCTCTAAGCAATCTTTGGCTGGTCTGGGTTGTGTGATATTGGGATGTTTATTGAGTATATAGATTCTGATCATCTCTAGAAAAGTCTAGAGTAGCATTTTGCAAACTAGGAAAAATGTGTAGATCTTTAAATTAAAAAATTAAGTTTTCTGGATTTTAAATGTTGACTAAAATTATTATTTTCAGTTACTTTAAACATACACAAACATAAAACTAACAATCAACTCTTTATGCTTGTAGCCCTTATAATTTTTGTCAGATTATATTTGCTAAAACTAAATGGCTTTTGCTGATTTTTAAAAAGATCCATTTACATTTTTGGGGTACAATGGGCTATTATTTTAGCTTTCATCTTTTTTTTTTTCTTTTTAAACAATGCACTCATTTTAAAACCACTACTCTATTATTTTCATGGGCAGTCTATTTGGATTATCCCAAAATATAAATCTGGAAAACTATTATTTACTATGTATTTACTACAACAGTGTCTGTTAATCAACGATGTCGCAAGTAGGTGCCTTTATAAAACAAAATCTACAAAATATACCCACTTACAATCAAATACTACTTCAACACAGGTTTTTTTTTTTTAATATCTCCATGTCTCTACTACCATAATGCCACGTGATAATTTGGCCATACCCCCACTTGTCTCTGTTGGAGCATGTCTGAATTACTGACATTATGCTATCATTTGACTTCATTTGTTGCAAACACATCATTTATTTAGTCTGCTTCCATTTATTATTAATTAGTCCATTTTCCTACAACTAGTATAGCACTCTAAAGTATTATGTTGTTTTAGGATATTAAATCAAATTCTTAGTGTATTAAATAAGAACCTAAAGTCTTAATCCATGAAAATGCCTTTTACTTGCAAATTATACTGGATAAGAATAGCTTTTCTTCATTACTGTAAAAAATTAAGATATCAGCACAACAGTGGAAACAGGATAATGGTTTATGGTTTTTTTAAGATTTGTTTATATATTTATTTCTCTCCCCTTCTCCCCCGCCACCCTGGTTGTCTGTTCTCTGTGTGTCGTCTTCTTTGTCCGTTTCTGTTGTTGTCAGCAGCATGGGAATCTGTGTTTCTTTTCGTTGTGTCATCTTGTTGTGTCAGCTCTCCGTGTGGGCGGCACCATTCCTGGGCAGGCTGCGCTTTCTTTCGTGCTGGGCGGCTCTCCTTATGGGGCACACTCCTTGCGCATGGGGCTCCCCTACGTGGGGACACCCCTGTGTGGCATGGCACTCCTTGCGCACATCAGCACTGTGCGTGGGCCAGCTCCACACGGGTCAACGAGGCCCAGGGTTTGAACCGCGGACCTCCCATGTGGTAGACGGACGCCCCAACCACTGGGCCAAGTCTGCTTCCCATGGTTGTTATTTTGATATTAATATCTGTCTACCAAGTGCTATTAAACCTGCCTACCAACACCTGAAAAGATGAATTCTGTCTCTCTAAGGTATTGCTTGGAAATACCTTAAGAGTAATTGTAAACACTAGCTGGAACACTGAAAATCCTGTCACACTAAGTTTAAAAATGGTCATACAAGTATTTAGAATACTTTTCTTTATTCTTTATTTACACAAAGATTTTAAAAGGTTCCAGAATTTAGATACCCCTGAAGTATGGGTACCAAAAGATACCAAAGGAAACACTCTTCCAGTCTGATAAATATTGGTTGAAACATTGTTTTACTCCCAAAAAGTTTATCTGACTCAGAAAAATAGAGGAGCTTGTGATTTCCAAACTTCACATGAACTCTAGTTTTACAATAAAGTTAAACTTATTATTTCCTATGAGAATTAGAATTGCCATGGAGACGAATAGTTGTATTGCCCAATTAGTGCACTTTCTTCCTACTTGGGAAACTAAGTAACAAGCAGAACATTGCTTGACGAATACAGATCCTGTACACACAGTAGGCATGTAGTACGTGTTAAGAAGTCATTTCAAGAAGTGGATGTGGCTCAACTGATAGAGTGTCCGTCTACCATATGGGAGACCCAGGGTTCAAACCCAGGGCCTCCTGACCCATGTGGTGAGCTGGCCCATGTGCAGTGCTGATGCGCGCAAGGAGTGCCATGCCATGCAAGGGTTTCCCCGCCCCCCCGTAGGGGAGCCCCATGTGCAAGGAGTACACCCCCGCAAGGAGAGCCACCCCACATGAAAAAAGCGCAGCCTGCCCAGGAGGGGCGCCACACACAGAGAGCTGATGTAGGAAGATGATGTAACAGAAAAGAGACATAGATTCCTGGTGCTTCTGACAAGAATGCAAGTGGACACAGGACACACAGTGAATGTACACAGAGCAGACAATGTGGGGAAGGGAGAAGGGAAGAGAAATTAAAAAATAAATATATCTTAAAAAAAAAAGTCATGTCATTAAGCTATAATAGCCTCCTCAACACCTTTATTACTAAAAGGAAAAAACATTGTGAAATCAACCTTGAAAAATGTCTCAGCCAATTAGTGATCCTTTCTCTAGATACCATATTGGCCCCATGCCAACCCTCAAAATTCTAGTTACACAGCCTTCAGTATCATTTCTCACAGAGTATGTTTTTAATGAAATTTCATCCCTTATCCTTCGAAAAATTTAAAGCAAATAAGACTGATATATAGTGTGCATATTCCCGAAGAGAGTTCCCTATGACTGTAGTTTCTCCATTTTCATTAGCTGCTGACATTCTTCCTGATGATCCTTTTCCTGGGGTGGGCAGTTTATAAATCTCCTACTATGCCTTTCATTTTAAAATATTAAACCTTTTCTATATTTAACTTACATGATTTTTCATCTAATTATAATTCTGATTAGCCATATTTTAACTCCACTAAAGTAATAAAAGTTTTAATAAATACATGTGATTTAGTTTATCTTTAGAATTTGCTTCTATAGATCATAGCACCTATGCACTGTGGTATCTTTTTTCCTTTTAAAAATTATGATTAATTAATATAATTTCTTATCGTGTCACTCTTCAGTAGACTCTACTAGAACTTAATATGTATCAAAGAGTACAAATATAACTTCCCTATCAAGTCACTGTTGAAGACCAAGAATACGCTTTTATATCCTTTACAGTACCTTGCATACACAGGAGAGCAATAGTATATTATTAAATAATACAAATGGACATTAGTTGAATTTATTCCATTAATAGTTATAAAACCCCTACCTTAATTTTCAAATGACTACTCAGTCATAGAACCAACAGGTCAGTTCTTCAGCCCCAGAAGAGAAATTATGCAGAAAAAATAGATTCCATTATTAGGGAAAGGGCTAATCCATAAATAGAGTATCTCTCTTCTTCAGTCACCTTTTTCATTACCTCTTTTTAACCCCATTGATAGAAATGTTGAACTCTAGAATACTTCCAAAGAGAGATTTATCAGCATCATATACTTGTTGAACACGTCTGTATCTTTGTAAATGTATGTAAAAGAAAATTGAGTAGACATCTATTTTATTAGACTATTAAAAATGGGAAGTTTTATGCAATTTTGCATTTGATTTTTGTACAGGCAGAAATACTCAGTGTTCTCAGTCACAGAAACATCATCCAATTTTATGGAGTAATTCTTGAACCTCCCAACTATGGTATCGTCACAGGTAGGAACTGATTTATTTGACTTTTTTCTTTCCTTGATTATCTAGCTTTAGGTTCCTTAATATGCTAAAATGCTTAATATTAGGTTCAGTTATGAATTGTGTGCTACTGTCAGATGTCACTTTTGTTGCTACCAAGCATTAATAAAACTGATTATATCAATATAATTAAGAATGGTGTTCCCACTTCTACCCATGTTTAATTGTGCTAATTATATCTGCGTAAATGCTATTTAAATGCACTTGCAGCTGCAATACCAATATTTAAAGGTGCTGTTTGACTAAAATTTCATTTAATTAATTGAAATGAACGATGTTTTTTTTTTAACTCTGTAACCTTTTACAAATTGAGATTTCTTGAGCTATTCCTGTTGTAATTCTTTGCAAGGCATTTTAATCCCATTAGAGCATTCCTTTTTCAAGGTCCCTGACTTGAGAACAGTATTTTTCAGATTTGGTCATCTGAGTTGGTAATGACCTTAATCTAAATTATCACCTAATTTGGAGTGGCAGTTTATAATTGGTGAAAATATTCTTTCCAATAAGGAGCACATAAAAATTTTTGCTTCATGAAGACTAGAAATACATATTTTTTATATTTTATGTTCTTATTTGTACGATCCAATGAGCAGGTATAAGTTTAAAATAACTATAATGTTCAATTTTACAAAGAATAACTAACCAAGTTCTTTTTAGGGCAATTATTTGATTAAAACCACAACAAATAAGAAAATCTTAAAAGATTAGCCCTATCTTTTTCTGCTGTAGTGATAAGAATTTAGAAGTCTTCGTAGAAAATAACAAAAACAAAAATCCTAACTAAAAAGAATTGTCTTAGGTACTTTTCTTCTAAACGTCTCATCTAATAGTTACAATAACTTTATGGGATAGTAAAATAATTTCTGTTTAACAAATAAAAAACTGAAGCTCTGACTAAACTTGTCCAAGTTGTGCTCTAGTGGTAGAACCAGAAGGGTATAAATTTCTTAGTTGCTTTTATACACAAACTGCTCTTCTTGCATATAAGCTAAGTTGGGAAAAGAAATGAGCACAATGATTTTTTTTTTTTTCTCACAGTGGTTCTTAAGATCGAGGAAAGGTTCATGGTTACTGTTATTTCCATTTTCTGATACAGGAAGTTTAATATGCTTTCTACTTTGATGAGTAGCCTTTTTTTTTTTTTTAACCTATCTATAAAAGTTAAGTGGAAGGACTTTCATCACCAATTAGCTATCTTTAGATCTGTACCTCAAATGCAGAATGTGGCAATTTTTATTTGAACCTATATATTTCCTATTAACTTGAGTGTCTGAGACTAGTTTATTTTGTTCAGGGGTAAGACATACTACCTTTTAGGTCAGATATCTGATTTAAAGTTAAATCCTCTCTCTGACCTGGCTACCATATTGTTCCCCTTTTCCTTGTCCACTGTATTTACTTTTTTGTAGTTATTTTTATTTATAAATCTGAATCCAATTTTCTGATGTTCATTTGTGGCCAATTTATTTTTATCTAGCAGATGAACATGTGATTCTCTAAAGAGACTAGAACTCTACTTGTTTTATACCCATAGTGCTTAATACTTTTGAGAAAACTTAGCTTAGCTAACTCAATGGACTCAGCTATTCATGAAGACGTTTAATTTCTTGAGTGAGGACAAGGACCATTTAGGGACTTGAATCATGGTGTGAATTGCTTTTTCTAAGAATTTAGTCTCAGTCTCAAGGAGGATGTGAAATGCAGTCATTCTTAGCCGGCAGCCAGCATATTCAACCTAGTTCTTCTCATCCAAAAGAGAGAAAAAAATTCAAGTAGTTTGATGAGTCAGTTGGGTTTTATTTAGAATTTATGTTACACTAGTCCTTTATTTCATGTACCACTCTACCATTCCCTACTCATACCTATACTTACCGAAATTCTTTGGTTATAATTGAGTTGTTCTTTTATATCTACATCTGTTTCCCTGTAAATCCAATAAATTAGAAATTGTTAACAATAAACATTTCTTTAAAGCAACACAAGCTTCAGAACTTTACGTTAATAATGAGTTATGGTTTACCGCTCTTTCATTGGCCTATGTGGTTGATTATTAAAAAGACCATTAGCCATGTTTTTGTGTTTTAAAATGATAAATTTGATGTGATTACATTTGTTCCTGGAGAATAATTATATGTTTGTTTACAAGCATCTACCAAAGAAATATGTGAACCTTTTCAACCAACCTTATGCATTAATAGATGAGGCCACTCTGTGCATAGGTAGCAGTACATATACCAACTGAGCCAAGTTTGGAAATGAAGAGATGAAGTGGATGGGGGATGATACCACTTACCATGTCTCTTGAAATGAATACAAAAAAGCTTTAGCGTGGGAAGGAAAAGAGAGAAAGAGAAAGACAAACAGATAGACCTCAGTTGCCCAGCCTAGCTAATGGTCCCTCTGTAGAACCCCATCATCTTTCTCAGATGTTGGAAACTTTGAGTGTGGAAGCTTGAATGGCTCTAATCCATTTTAACATGAGTTTGTGTTTTTTTTTTACTAATAGAAGAGATTGTTGCAATAGGCAGCTGTTGTCATAATACTGAGGACTTACAAGAATAGTTTATCAGAGTTATATAATAGAATGAGCACAGGAATGGGAAGTGGTAGATGTGAGGTCTTGTCTTAATTCTGCAAAAACTTCATAGGTAGATCACTGATCTGTCCAAATCTCAGTTTTCTCAACTGTGAATTAAGGGACTAGAATAGGTGTACTCTGGATTAGAATATGTACGTGTACACTTGTACATGTGTGTTTGCTGAAACTTTTCATCACAATCTTATGAAACTTATTTATATGGATACTTGGGGTAGGGAGTCCAAGAGATAGCCAACTCCATTTCTCTTGGAAAGGAAATCAGTGTCTTTCCTCCAGATCTACAAAGAAATTATTAGAACTTCACACTGTAAAATCAAAAGAAGAAATACAGTAATGGATCATCTTTTCTTTTTTGATCTTTTGGAAACTTTTAATTCTGTAATACTCCCATCCTTTTTATCTTGTTGTTATTGCTGTTTTTACTAGCATAAATATTTGAGGGCAATAGGTAAGGGAAGGAGGATAGAGTAATCCCTGGGACAAGCAGGGAGGGGTTGTTAGCTACTGGATCACGCAGCTCTTTAGGAAGCCAGAGAGAAGAACCCGCATCAGAGTAGCTGGTAATTTAAGAATAAAGGGTGGCACACGGGGTGCCAGGTTATAGAGGAAGGTATTTTGGCATCTTAGGGGCCTAGGGAATTACATCTGTCTGCTCTTGGGCCAATATCACCTCTTAAGTTTATTACCTATTCTACATTACCTCTTATCACTACTCTAAGAGAGTACACTAATTCTATGTGATTCATCAGCAGAACCAAATTCTTATTAAAGTCAGACATGGAAAACATATTAATATTTTAAGTGCCCAATTTCATTTCCTTCAACTTGGTCTTGTTTATTTTAAGCACAGACTCATCTAATTTGAATGGATGCTTTGATATTTTGTTGGTATTTTCTTATTACCCAATTAGAGACAAATGTCACAACTTGTTATAACAAATTCCAGATACTTGCCCATATTAATTTGTTCTATTATAAAGAAATTTCCATGGTAATGGTATTTGTTTCAATAATACTGACTATATATTTACGTTTTCAAACTGTTATTGCTATAAAACTCAAAGGGAAAAGCAAACTTAAAAATAAGAAGGAAATATTTACTTAATGTGGTTCTTTAGAATCTTTTCTTTTAAAATTCAAAGAAATACTTTATACTAGAGTCCAATAAACTACTTTTTAGGGCAGGGGTTCTTAACCTTTTTTCTTCCACGTACCCCTTTGCCAGTCAGGTGAAAACCACGGACACCTTACTAAGTCCATACTATACTATTATTTAATTAATGTTTTTTAAAAATCCCAGGAAATAGGCATCCCATCAGTGGACCTTATCTTGGAACATATGATAACTTATCTCCCCAATGTATCAGAGACAGTCTAATTTAGAATTTTCCTACACATGGTTCTTCTGCCCCATTTATTTGAACCTATAATTAGCACTATACCCATTAAATGTATGTCCCAGAGACTTAAATCTTCACTCAGTTCATATGCCAGTTGTGTCCTGAATCTCATCAGAGTTGTAGCCAACCCCTACTCTCCAGTTCATGGGACTCACCCAGACAACTAACAAAAGGACGATGATGGACAATGCCTATCCCAAAAAAAAAAAAAAACAGAGTATACTTAAAACCGCAAGCAAGTGGCTTCCATCTATCTGCCCCATGGAATCTAAGCCTTTTCTCAGTTGGAAGTAGAGTGGGCATGACCATCCCCAAATCCTCAAGACTGGGGAATGAACAGACATATGGGGGGAGTCCAATTATGGAGCAAAGTTGACTTATTATTATTCTAGTAATGGAAGAACTTGTGACATTAAGATAAAGACAGTGGTCACCAAAGGTTCTGAGGGGAAGGAAAGGGAAGAAGAGGTATAACATGGGGCATTTTGGAATTGTTCTGCATGACACAGCAATGACGGATACAGGCCATTATACATTTTGTCAAAACCTATAAAATTGTGTGGTGCAAAGTATGAACCACAATGTAAACTATAGACCATGGTTAGTAGCAGTGCTCCAATATGTGTTCATCATTTGTTGAGAATGTACCACACTAATGAAAGATGTTATTAATGGGGGAAGTAGGGGAAGGGGAGGAGTTGGGGTATATGGGAATCCCCTATATTTTCAATGTAACATGTATGTAATCTAAAGCGTCTTTAAAAATAAAGGAAAAAATAAAAGAAGGCAAAATAGAGGCTTTCCTGGCTAAAGAGTGAGAGAATTTGTTGCTAGCAGACCCACCTTACAAGAGTTAATAAAGGAAATCCTTCAGGCTAAGAGGAAATTGTACCATACAATAATTCAAATCTGCAGGAAGAAAGTAAGTTACCAAAAATGGTAAATATGTACATTGATATAGAAGATGCCATAAATATTTATTTTTCACAACTCTTAAAATCTTTAAAAGACATAAGATTTTATAAAGCAGTAATTATAGCACTATTGCTGACTTTATAACGTAGGTACTATATATTACAGTAATAGCATAAAGGATGGGAAATGGCATGGAGCTATATTACAGCAAAGTTTCTGTATTTTACTGTAATTTACTATTTTTTTGTCTTTATTTTTTAATGTTACATTAAAAAAATATGAGGTCCCCATATACCCCCCACCCCCCTCACCCCACTCCTCCCACAATGACCTCCTCCAACACCATGGGACACTCACTGCACTCGGTGAACACATCTCTGAGCTCTTGCTGTACCACATGGTCAGTGGTCCACATTTAAGTTTACACTCTCCCCCAGTCCACCCAGTGGGCCATGGAAGGACAAACAGTGTCCAGTAAATGTCCCTGCAGTACCACCAAGGACAGCTCCAAGTCCTGAAAATGCCCTCACATCACATCTCTTCTTCCCATTCTTCCCACTCCCCACCCCCAGCAGCCATCACATCCACTTTCTCCACCTCAACGCCACATTTACTTCCATCACTAATCACAACAATTCCAGAATAAAGTATCAGCAAGTCCGCTCCAATTCATACTCCACTCCTCCATTCTGTGGACCCTGGGATGGCTATGTCCACTCCACCTCTGTATCAAGAGGTGCTTAGATTCCACTTGGATGATGGATGCAGTTCTCATGTTTGCAGCTGTAGGCACTCTTGGCTCCCTGTTGTGGTGGTTGACTTTCTTCTCCTCCCTGTTAGCTGACTGGAATAAGTTCAATAAATCAGAGGATAGGAGTTGCAAGTCTGTTGAGGCTCAGGGCCTGGCTATCACATGGACAGTCCAGAGATTCAGGTCCCCTGAGTATACACTAAACCCCAGCACCAGCCACAGATCTGCTAAAAGTGACAGGAGAGGTTTGTGAACAAAGATCACATCTGAGTCCAACTCCATCACACTCAGGAACACAAACTCCAAAGTAGGGCCAACTGACATGGCACTGAACTCCATCTGCCATGACCATAGAACCTGCGGGTCTCTGTAGCCCTCACAAGAACCAATACCTGGGATTGTATCTGAAATAGATTGTGTTAAATTAAGATGGATATTATAATTCCTCAGGCCACTACTAAGACCATCACTCCAAAATGTAGTTAAACAATAAAGGAATTAAAATGGTACATTAAAAATATTTAACACAATAAAAATCTGTGTAGTAGGAACCAAAAAAAGACAGGAGACATGGATAAAATAAAATGGCAAATGTAAATTTAATCATATCAATAATTGTATTAAATGTGAATGGTCTAAAAACCCCAATCCAGAGGCAGAGATTTGACAGACTGGTAAAAAAGCAAGTTCTAACTATGACAGTCCAACTAACCAAGACTGGATTGAGTATGCACACCTGTTATCAAAAGTTCTGATGTGGTCTCTCTCTCTCTCTTTCTTTCTTTTTTTCCCTTGGGGATCCTTTTGTATGCAACACATCTCAATGTCTTGTGTTCTGCCCTGGGTCTCTGTGGACTTGGTCCCTGTGGATCAGGTGTCAAAAACAAAAAGCCTTAACACAAAGCCAGTCAACAATAGGCAAGAGGGAAAGATAATCACCTTGGATCATTCTTATTATTAACCACAGTCTTCATCTGTTTCCAAAATCATTGTTATACATTCCCAATATTATCATCCAGCTGTCCTCCAACTATCATTAATCTTTCTACATTACTTATTTCCACCAGAATCTCATCCATAAGTCAACAGTTATTGTTATGTTCATTATAATGTGTTACCATCAAGTCCAACCATTACCACATATTTACATTTGATGTTATTAAACATTCTACATACATCCAGCATTGTCTACCCCTTATCATCCCACATTCCATCTCCTACCAACCTACACTTCATAATCTAACTCTGTAAGTCTACAAACTGTATTTGATTCATATCAGTGAATCCATACAATATTCGTCCTTTTGTGTCTAACTTACTGTGGTTAGTAATATGAATACAGGAGTGTTTTTCTACTACAGGGTGTTAAGAATGTGGTGATACATGGGAAAAAAATACCTAATTTAATTTATGGACTATAGTTAATAACAACATTGTAATGTTTGTGTAGTAAAAGTAAAGTTGGTACTATATTAATTCTAAAGGTAAAAAAAGATGGAGGCATTTGGTTTTATGAATATAATTAAGCATTTTTTCTCTCTTCATTTTTTTTTAATTAATAAGGAGCCCTTGACTATGTCATTTAACTGATCTGTGTTCATCTGTGTATCTTTCTGAACACTATAGGAGCAACAGAGTTAGCAGTTGGAATGAGATGAGATAAAAGTACCTGAAGCAGAACTTTTTAGGAATAATGTTTCCATAACTTGTTGAGCCGTCTTTTTCTTTTCTTTTTGTGAATTTGAAATAAATTTGTTCATTTAAAAAAAGATAATTAGATGCCCAGACATCAACAAAGAATTACAACCTCCTACTAAGAAACAGGAAGATAAGACTCAATGAAACAAATTAAAACTTAAGAGGAGACAATAATTGGAACTAAGCAAAGAAGTTCAAATAAATTTCCTATATCGGGAAACGGACTTTGGCCCAGTGGTTAGGGCGTCCGTCTACCATATGGGAGGTCCACGGTTCAAACCCCGGGCCTCCTCGACCCGTGTGGAGCTGGCCATGCGCAGTGCTGATGCGCGCAAGGAGTGCCGTGCCACGCAAGGGTGTCCCCTGTGTGGGGGAGCCCCCACGCGCAAGGAGTGCGCCCGTGAGGAAAGCCGCCCAGCGTGAAAAGAAAGTGCAGCCTGCCCAGGAATGGCGCCGCCCACACTTCCTGTGCCGCTGACGACAACAGAAGCGGACAAAGAAACAAAAGCAGACAAAGAAACAAGACGCAACAAATAGACACCAAGAACAGACAACCAGGGGAGGGGGGGAAATTAAATAAATAAATAAATCTTTAAAAAAAAAAAAATTTCCTATATCCAAGCAGATGAAGGAAAATATGAGTATAGAGCTATGGGATATTAAGACATTGTGGAAAGTGGATGTGACTCAAGTAGCTGGTTTCCTACCTACCACATGGGATGTCCTGGGTTCAGTTTCCAGTGCCTCCTAAAGAAGACAAGCAAGACAGCGAGCTGATGCAACAAGATGACGTAGTGAAATGATGCAACAGAGAGATGCAGTAAGGAAACACAATGAGAGACACACAAAACAGGGAGTGGAGGTGGCTTAAGCAATTAAGTGCTTCCCTCCCACATAGGAGGCCCCAGGTTTGGTTCCCAGTGCCTTCTAAAAAAAAAAAAAAAAAGACAAGCAGATAGCAAGTACATACAATGAGGGAGGGAATAAATAAAAGTAAATCAAGAAGAATTTGAAAATTTAAAAAGAAACAACAGAAATTATGGGAATAAAAGTCACAGTAATGGGGATTTAAAGAACACTGGTAGCAAACAACAAGAGGTAGAAGAAAGTGTCAGTGAACCAAAGCACAAAGTCAATCAAAATCTTACAACCAGAAGAACAGGTATAGAAAAGAATAGAAAAAAATCAAACAGTGTCTCAGGAATTTGAATGACAGTATGAAATGCACCAGCAGTCATGTCGTGAGTGTCCCAGCAGGAAAAGAGAAGGGAAAAGAGGTGGAAGGAATATTTGAGGAAATAATGGCCAAAAATTTCTCAACTTTTATGAAAGACATAAATAAACATACATGCCCAAGAATTGCAATGTACTCTAACTACAATAAACCATAACTCACTTACTTCAAGATACATAGTAATCAGAATTTCAAATGCCAGAGACAAAAAAGAGAAAAAGCAATTTGTCACATACAAGAAATTCTCAATAAGACTAAGTGCCAATTTCTCATCAGAAATCATGTTGGCAAGAAGGGAGTGGTATGATATATTTATGGTACTGAAAGAGAAAAACTGTCAGCCCAAAATTCTTTATCTGGTAAAATTGTCCTTAAAAATGAGGGAGAGTTTAAAATACTCACAGATAAACAGAAACAGAAAGTTTGACAACAAAAGACCTGCCCTACAGGAATCACTATAGAGAGTTTTCTTCAGGTTGAAAGGAAAGGACAGGAGAGAGGCTTGAGTAGTGTGAAGAAATGAAGACCTTCAGGAAAGATAACTAAAAGGGTAATGCAAAACCCAATATAACTCTTCCCTCAATATATAACTCTACCCTTTAATTCCTGTAAGAGTCAGAATACAATTGAACAAGTAAAAGGCATATTTCTGATCATTGGACAAGCAAAGTATAAAGAAGTAATGTTGACACAAAAACGACATAAAGAGGGAAAAAGGGATATGAGAGTAGAGAATATGAATGCTATTGAAGCTAAGTTGATATCTTTTCAAAGTAATAGTTTATATATGTAGGTTGTATAATACCAAACCTGGAGTAATCACAAAGAAAAGATTTTTTAAAAATATGAAAAAACAGATATGAGAACAGGATCAGTCAGATACTTTTCAAAAGACCAATTATACAGAAAAGAAGGTTTATTAATGGAAGAGAAACCAAAAAAAAAAAAAAAGCAATATGTAAAAACCAAAGGACAAAATGGCAGAAGTTAAGTAATGCCTTTACAGTAATAAGACTGAATGTTAATGGATTAAACTCCCAGTCAAAAGACACAGATTGGCAGAATAGATCAAATGGCATGATCCAACTATATGTTGTTTACCAGAGACTCACCTTAGACCTAAAGATACAAATAGGTTGACAGTGAAAGGATGGAAGAAGCATATTCTATGCATATTCTATAGTAACCACAAAAGAGCTGGGGTAGGAATACCAATACCAGATAAAATAAATTTTAAATTATAAGTTATTATAAGAGACAAAGAAGGACACTCTATATTAATAAAAGGGGCAATTCCAGGCAGCTGAGGTGGTGCAAGAGATTGAACACCTCTTTCCCGTTCCAGAAGGTCCTGGGATCAGTTTCCAGTGCCACCAAAAGAGAAGACAAGCAGACAAAGAACACACAGCAAATGGACATAAAGAGCAGACTGCGAGCACAAAACAATGGGTGGGGGGCGGAAATAAATAAATCTTTAAAAAAAAAAACCCTATGTTTAAAAAAAATAATGAAAATGAATAAAATGAAAGGGGCAATCCACCAAGAAGAAATAACAATCATAAATATTTATGCACCTAACCCCAGTGACCCAAAATACATGAGGCAAACACTGGCAAAATTGAAGGGAGAAATAGACACCTCTTCAGTAAGGGTTGGAGACTTCAATACACTACACTCATCAGTAGTTATAGAACATAGACAGAAGATCAATAAGGAAACAAATAACTTGTTGAATGATATGATAAATGAAGTAGACCTAACTGCCATGTACAGAACACTGCACCCCAAAACAGCAGGACATCCATTCTTCTCAAGTGCACATGGGTTTTTCTTTAGGAATAGACCACATGTTGGGTCACAAAATAAGTCTCAATAAATTTAAAAAGATTGAAGTTATAAGAAGCATCCTCTCTGACCATACTGGAATGAAGCTGGAAATCAATAACAGATAGAGAACTAGAAAATTCACAAAAATACGGAAATTAGGTAACACTGTCTTAAACTGTAGCTCAAAAGTAATTCTTTTTAATCTTGAGATGAATAAAAATATCTTGAGATGGATGAAAATAAGAACACAACATATCAAAATGTATGGGATGCAGCAAAGACAGTGCTGAGAGGGTCATATATAGCCCTAAATATTTACATTAAAAAAGAAGAAAGAGGGAACGGGTGTAGCTCAGTGGTTGAGCACACACTTCACATGTTCAAGGCCCTAGGTTCAATCTCCCTGTACCTCCTAAAGAAGGAGAGGGGAGGGGAAAAGAGAAGGGGAAGGGAAAGGGGCTAAAATCAAAGACCTAACTGCACACCTGGAGGAATTAGAGGAAAACAGCAAACTACATCCAAAGCAAGCAGAAGGAAAGAAATAGCAAAAATTGGAGCAGAAATAAATGAAATTGAGAAAAAAATCAATAGCTTATTACAAAGCTACATTGGTTAAAACAGCGTAAAACTGTCATCAAAGCAGAGTCCAATGGAATCGAATTGAGAGTTCAGAAATTGACCCTTCCATCTATGGCCAATTGATTCTTTATAAGACTGCTAAGTACACTCTGTTGAGAAAGAATAGTCTCTTCAACAGATGGTACTGGGAGAATGGATATCATATGCAGAGAAATCTCACACATATACAAAAATTAACTCAAAATGAATCAATGACCTAAATATAAGAACCAGGACTATAAAACAAATGTAGGGAAGCATCTTCAGGATCTTGTGCTAGGCAATGGTTTTAGAGTTTATATCAAAAGTACAAGCAACAATAGATAACATAGATAAAAGGTCTTTATCAAAGATATGCATCAAGGGACTTTATCACAAAATTGAAAAGACTACTTACTCAATGGGCAAAAATATTTGGAAACCACATATCTGATAAGGGTTTAATATCCAGAATATATAAAGAAATCCTATAACTCAACAATAAAAAGATAAACAATGGAAATTTTTAAATGGGCAAAAGACTTGAATAGACATTTCTGCAAAGAGATTACATAAATGGCTACAAAACATATGAAAAGATGCTCACCTTTATTAGGCTTTAGGGAAATGTAAATCAAAACCGTAATATACCATTTCCCACCTACTAGAATGGCTACTGTTAAAAAAAAAAACACAAAAAAAATCAGAAAATTGTAAGTGTTGGAGAGGATGTAGAGAAATAGGAAAATTCATTTCTGGTGGGAATGTAAAGTGGTGCAGCCACCATGCAAGACAATTTGGTGCTTCTTCAGAAAGCTAAGTATAGAATTACCATATGACCTGGTAATCCTTCTGCTAGATATATACCCAAAAGAAATGAAAGCAGGGACTCAAACAAATATTTGCACACTGATGTTCATACCAGCATTATTGACAATTGCCAAAAGAAGGAAGCATCCCAAGTGTCTACCAACTGATGAATGGATAAGTAAAACATGGTGTATGTGTATAATGGAATATTATTCCGCCAAAAGAGGAATGATATCTTGATACATGCAACAACATGGATGACCCTTGAAACCATTATGTTGAGTCAAATAAACCAGACACAAAAGGACACAAGTTCTATGATCTCACTGCTATGAAATATTTAGAATAAGAAAACTCGTACAGGTAGAATCTAGAATGTATGTTACCAGGGGCTGGGTTGCTGGTAGGGAATGGGGAGTTGATGCTTAATTTGTACAGAATTTCTATTTATGTTGATTTTTAAAGTTTTGAAAATGGGTGGTGTTGATAGTAGCACTATGTATGTGAATGGTTAAAAGAGGAAATTTTAGTCAAGTATATATAACTAGAATAAAAATTGAAAGATGCAACCTAGGACTGTACAAACAGTGAACCCTATTATAAATGATGGATTATAGTTAATAGTACATTATAAAAATGTTCTTTCATGAATTATATATAACAAGTATACCACACTAACACAAAGTATTAATAACAGGATGATATATGGGAAAAATACACCCTAATGTAAACTGTGGACTAGGGTTAATAGTACAATTTTAATATTCTTTGCTCAGTCATAACAAAGGTACTACACTAATGCCACGCATTAACAATAGGGGTATATATGGGAAAATTGTATTTTTTAAAGAGTGTGATATTGCACAAGGATAGACATATAGATCAATGGAACAAAATTTAGAATCCAGAAAAAATCCCTTACATTGATTAATTGGTTTCAACAAGGGTTCCAAGACAATTGAATGGGGAAAGAATAGTCTTTTCAACAAGTATGCTGGGACATTAGAAATCCACATGCAGAAAATTGAGCTTACTTCACATCATACCCAAAAATGTACTCAAAATGAATCATAGACCTAAGTTTAGGAGCTAACACTATAAAACTTTTAGAAGACAAATATATAGAAAATCTTCGTTTCCTTAGGTTAGACAAAACGTTCTTATTTAAGACACCAAGAGTACAGTCCTTAAAAGAAAAATTGATAAACTGGACTTCTTCAAAATGAAAAATGACTTCTCTTTGAAAGATGCTGTTTAACAGAATAGAAAGACAAATTACAGACTTGGAGAAAATATTTGCAAATTATGTATCTGATAAAGGACTTGTATTCAGAATAAACAATAATTCAATAGTAACAAAACTCCTCAGTTTTAAAATGCGCAAAAGATTTGAATAGACATTTTGCCTAATGTCTACTAGGTATATGGAAAGATGCTCAACATCCTTAGTCACTAGGGAAATGCAAATTCAAACTACGATGAGACATTGTAATTATACTCACTAGAAAGGCTATAACAAAAAAAAACAGACAATACCAATTGTGCATGGATGTGAAGAACCTGAAACCCTCATATATTACTCGTGGGAATGTAAAATGGTACTGCTTCTTTTCAAAGTTCTTTGCAAAGCCATTTGGCTGTTTCTTAAAAAGGTAAACATAAAGATACCGTGCACCTTGGCAATTCCACTCCTAGAAATCTACCCAGGAGAAATGAAAACATATTTCCACACAAAGACATGTACATGAATGATCATAGCAGCATTAATCATAATAACCATAACCTGGAAACAATCCAAATGCCTTTCACCTGGCAAATGGATAAACAAAAATGCTAAGTCCATACAGTGGACTACTATTCAACAACGAAGAGGAGCAAACTACTGATAATGTGCTACAATTTGGATGAACCTCAGAATCAATATGCTAAGTGAAAGCAGCCAGATACAAAAGACTACATACATATTGTATGGTTCCATTTATATGAAATATCCAGAAAAGGCACATTTTTAGAGAAAAAGCAGATCAAAGGAGGATGAAAGCAGTGATTAACTGTAAACAGGTAAAAGGGAACTGTTTGGATGATGGAAATGTTCAAAAATTAGATTATGATGCTGATTTCCCAACTCTATAAATATACTAAAAATCATCAAATTGTATGCTTACAGTGGATGAATTTCATGGTATGTAAATTATAGCTCAATAAAGCCATTTTTTAAAAGGGAATTTTCTCACTTCACCTTTGTGGTTAAATTTTGAGGGCTCTTCTAAACCTTGATGCAGCAAGGATTGATATGATCCATTGCCAAATAAACTCTGACTTACATGTTTAAGCAAATCTATCTAATAAGGATAACAGTGTTTAAAGAAATACCTACTTATGTGCATGCATTTGTTCCAAATTCACCCTTCCAATACCTCTTTGCATTCTCAGTTCCATCTAATTGCTTTTCATTTCATCCTTGGCTGATGTTTTACTGTTCGTTCTATAGTAGTGATCTTGTCTTTCACTGATTTTTTCCCAGGATAATATTAACTTTCAGAAACCATAGTTTTTATATACTTTTAATGTTTTTTGCTATTTTTTTATTAAACACATTTTCCCAAGTGAAAATGTAAGGGCTTATTTCTGAAATGCAACTTGTCTTTAATTATATGCTTACCTTTCCTTTAAAAATAGAATATGCTTCTCTGGGATCACTGTATGATTACATTAATAGTAATAGAAGTGAAGAGATGGACATGGATCACATCATGACCTGGGCAACTGATGTAGCCAAAGGTAATAACACTTTATGTATTCTTTTTTTTTTTTTTTAAGATTTATTTTTTTTTATATCTCCCCCCCACCCCCAGTTCTCTGCTCTCTGTGTCCATTCGCTGTGTGTTCTTCTGTGACCGCTTCTATCCTTATCAGAGGTGCCGGGAATCTGTGTTTCTTTTTGTTGTGTCATCTTGTTGTTGTGTCAGCTCTCCATGTGTGCAGCACCATTCTTGGGCAGGCTGCTCTTTCTTTCACGCTGGGCAGCTCTCCTTACGGGGCGCACTCCTTGCATGTGGAGCTCCCCTACACAGGGGACACCCCTGCTTGTCACAGTACTCCTTGCACGCATCAGCACTGCTCATGGGCCAGCTCCACACGGGTCAAGGAGGCCCAGGGTTTGAACCGTGGACCTCCCATGTGGTAGGCAGACGCCCTATCCATTAGGCTAAGTCCGCTTCCCCTTTATATATTCTTATATAATTGGTGTATTAGAGTATTTTCCCATCCTGACATGGGAACTTAGGTCAGAAAACTTGTCATTCTGTGTCTTTAGAGGTTCTTTTTCAGACTAAAAGTACAAAGACTTCTACAGCTTACTGTACAGATACTATTTTAGGTCATTACCTTTCCACTTCTGAATTCCTTTTCTCTTTTTCCTCTATTTATTTATTTCCCTAAAATAAAACTTTCAACAAAATCAGCAAATTCTGGGGCAGCACCATGTTTCATGACATGTTAACTGACCAGCTTACTTGACACATTAAATGGAAAGATCATAATTCTGTTGTTGTTTTGCAAGTCTCTACTTAGACTCAGGACCCAGAAAAAGTGATTTATTGTAAGTGTAGTTCTGCTCATTATGCACACATAATATGTTAAAATTAGTAATCACTTGCAAAAAAGTTTTTATTATTCCTACCTTTTAAAAGCAATTCAGATTTTATATTTAATGTAAACCTGGAACTCACCCTTGGTAATTAAATATGTTTAATATACAAAAATCCCTAAAACAGCCAACAAGGTGCCCAGTTCTTTTTCCCCTCATAAATTCCTACATAGACTAATGCTTTTTAAAGCAATTCAAATTCCGTTTATTTTTATCTTTTTTTTCCATTTTCCTAACAGAATATTTCTGAGTTTTGTTTATAACTGTCAAAGCTGCTTTAGAAACAACTTGATCTAATAATGAACACTGATAGTTACATTTGTATTCTAGCAACCCTTGGAAAGCAAGTGTGTCTAAATTTTACTGGGGCCATTAACTCCTTTGCATTTTATTATTCCTTTCTCTACAAGCATCTCTTTACAAAGCAAATATAAGGCTAGCACTCAATAAGGAAAGCCACTCATTCTTTTCTTTCACTGTGTGACTTCCAAAAGTAATAGACCTTCCTTGTCTCTTTTAAGTTTCATCAAAACCTGCCAAAATTTTTAAATATGGAAAGTAGATATTTTTTAATGTTGCATACTAGATGCTGCTGTTGAATGATACTTCATTACCTTATAAGAATAATAAACTATGTTTAGGATGGTGTACTTAAGTCTTTGGCTGTGTTAATTAACTTAATTGTATATTCATGCATCAGGTATCTCAAATCAGCCTAAAATTTCATATTCTTCAAGACATTTTCATGTAACTTCATAGTCACGTCTCTGCATGCCAGTACTACACAGGGATCACCTGTTTGGTGATGTACAAGGTGAGGTGCTGTTACTGGAAACTACCTGAAGCATTGTAGAAATACACTTACATAAATGTATATGCATATACAGGCAGCTCTTGACTTACACCACTTCACCTTACAGACATTTGCATTTAGGGTGCTCAGCCAATTACACACATATTATTACTTAATGGCACTCAGGATGGATAGACAACAAACAAATCAACCAACATCAGTCACTCTACTTCCTGCTATGCTCTGCTTAAGCTTTCCTGTTTCCAGACTGTAAACGTTTTCCCTCTCCAACATAGTCTCTTGGCTCCAGATCAGCTCAAATCCGTTTCTGGAGTTTCTTAAGAGCCCTGGCACTCTGCATCAGGAAGATGAAAGAGAGAAGAAACAGACCTATGTAGCAAACTAACAGCCGTAGTAAAAATGGAGAAGGAGAAAATGAAGGTGGACATGGAAAACAGTATAAACTACAAAATAAGAAAATCACTTTCGTGTGGCTTGAGAACTGATCCAAAAAACAAATTCTAATGGGTTTGGCCTCAGGTGAGAAGAGTGAGGCAGAGAAGAGCTTTGTTTACTTATAGTCATGGCCATATTTAACACTTAAAAATCCTCTAAAATGGTTAGTAAGAAAAAAAAAAAACTGATGCTTTAGGAATGGCTTCAACTCACTCTAATAAAGCTATGTATGGAACTTGGAGAGTAAATAAGAAGCTTGATTTTGTTGATTCTGTTTCAAAGACAACTGTGAACCTTTCCAATTGACCATGATTGAAGCCACCGTTTGAGACTTGACACCATAGTAATAACACATCAAGAAATCACAGAATGCATAATTGATTTCTAATAAGAGTTCATTCATGCATTTTGAAATAGGTATTACTTAACATCATTGCTGCTGAGAGAATGTCTTCTTAAAGCAAAAAAAAAAAAAAAAGATTCTCTTCTTTCTGGGTGGAAAAAGAAATGGAGGGTAGACCAGCAAATAGATAGGATATTGCTGTAAGTCAATTGGTAAGTAAAAGGAACAATCCAAAGAGATAGACCTGAATCCAGTCTCAGGATGGTCACTACTGGTCCTAAATCTTTCCCAAAGTATGCTCAGTGGTACCTGTCAAATCTTTTTTAGGAAATACTGAATTTCTTAAAACTGATGAAAGCATATATGTAAAATCTAATAATAGATCTTATAATGATAAAATGTGGTACTTTTCTCATAATATCTGCCATGAAGAAGAAAAGTGCCTGTATTTAAAGCCTTTGTACTTTAACAGAGTTTTGTTTTTGAAATCCTTACTTATCAGTAAGTATAGAACATATTGCTCTCTATATTTGAGAGTAATTAAAGA
The DNA here is from genome assembly GCF_030445035.2 of Dasypus novemcinctus. NCBI lineage: Eukaryota > Metazoa > Chordata > Mammalia > Cingulata > Dasypodidae > Dasypus > Dasypus novemcinctus. The sequence goes on along the minus strand of NC_080679.1, from coordinate 75,097,106 downwards.
GACTCTGAATATTTAAAAATTGTTCAGGAATTTCATCCTGAAGGAAGAGCCAGGTAACTGAAATTTAGTCATAAAGATTATTAAATGCTACCCAAGGTGTAATTATTGAATTTTTACAGTTTGGGATATATTTTAACTTCATATTACAAGAGAGATTTCTTTGATCCCAGTTACATCTTGTTTAAGGTCATTTAAATTTTTAATGCTTTTGTTAACTTTACTTTTTTGTCATATTTTTGTATGGCAGGAGTTTAATTCTTTTCTTATTTTCTTTGTTCTTTCATGATTCTTTGATAAAAAGTAATCAGAATAGTAGTAAAATAATAGATTATTTAAAGGATTAACCTTTATAAAATTAAATTTTCTGTATGTTAAAAACAACCAAAGCCTAGTTATTAAATTATTTTCATATGCATAGCTCAGTAACAAAAGGAGCCTTTTTGATTTGGGGGGGAGCAGCTGTTTCTTCCATTATTTAGAAAAGACAACTTGAGAAATAAAGGGCAAAGAAATATTTCAGTAGAGAATTTTTCTTTATTCTAAGGCTTTAGATTATACATAAACATAGGGAAAAAACTCTAGTAAGGGAGTACATGTAATATGTGTCTTTTAAAGCGTAACTTTTTATACGATATAAGAAAACTCTATTTAGTTTATGTATACCTACTTTATTGACATAAGTAGATTTACAGCCTAAATATGTTAGAGAGAATTTTGTAGAGCATTTAAATGTAGATTACCTCAAAGATTTTGCCTTGTAAAAATAGAAAGGTGTTTTGTATGAACTACTGTTGTACATTTTTCTTTCTAAAAAGCATAAAATCCTTTACCATCATAACTAATGAATCTTCCCAATTCCTCTCACTCCTGTACTCACAGGATCTTGTCAGAACAAGTACTGAGAAAATAAACCAAGCTACAACTGGTTAACTACAGACATCCCACTGAAAACTGAAAACCTTGGTCAGAACTTTGACGGATTTAGAAGGCAGTTGGTACTAGAAAACCTTAGCCATGGAGTACTTCTTCCAATAGTTTCTGTGCTATTTCTGTGCAGACTCCAGGAAAATTAAGGTGTCCTTATTAGGTATTGTAAGGAACTACCTTTACCTTTACCCCTAGTCAAATTCCATCCTCTAAGAGATTAAAGCACATAAATTTTACTTAGCATATAAATGTGATTAGTGTAGACATAACCTTTTTCTCTTTTATCAATCATGGATGAATAGAACACGTGAATTTAGTTTTTGCTACTGAATTCTTTGCAAAATATGAAAGATAATACTGACATTTGAATTAGAAAGGTAATACTGATGCAATGTTGAAAAATCATATTAATAGGACTTTTTTCCTTCTTGAATGAAAAGGAATGCACTATTTACATATGGAGGCTCCCATCAAGGTGATTCACAGAGATCTCAAGTCCAGAAATGGTAATGTAACCGTATTTTTTTATTTTTCCTATTTTATTACAAAATACTGAAATAAGAATCATACTCTACATATCTTTTATAACATATTTTGACTCACCACTGATACTGTTAAATCTTTCCTCTGCCAATTAATATCAAAATTCTCTATATTATTTGAAGAAGCTCTACACAGTATTCCATAGTACAAAATTTGGGTTTTTAGATTGTTTACCTTTTTTCCTATGATTAAAAAAAAGGGGGGTGGGGGCTTAATACCTTTCAGCCAAACTTCAACATATACCTAATTATTTCCCTGGAATCATTTTCTGATAGAAGGATTGCTGAATCAAAGTGTGTAATCATGTATTTTAGTCTTCTGTTTTTAGGTGGTTCTCTGCACTAGCAGTTTTGAGGGTTGTCCTTGTTACTCCTGATTTATTTGGTATAAATTTTTAGTCAGTCAGTCCTGGCCATATTACTTATAGTGATGCCCCCAAATCTTCTGCACGTTTGAGAGCTTGGAAAGTAAAAAATTTTCTTTTACTTCTTGCTTTTTTTCTGTAGTTTCAAAAGTTTATTTATGGTCATGCATTTTATAATTTGGAATGTGAACCTTTTACAATGACTTGCAGGATTAGGCATTACCTTCAAGTAGGAATGGTAATGGAACAACATTCTATTACATCACTTGAAAGTTAACGAACAGGCCATGGTATTGTTTAGCTATCCGGAACTAAAGTAATGATAAGAGTTTGCTACTTTAAAAAAAAATCTTACTCTCAATTAATTAGTTATTTATATTCTTTCCATATGATTCTTATAAGTAAGGAGAACTACTTATTTTTACAAAATCTCAGATCACTGCAGTTAAAATTGGTATATGCTATCAATGCAAGCCTTAGAATGGACAGCGTTAGCAAGTGGAGAAGGTGACTAGAGAAGCAACCAGCTGCACACACTCCTATCCTAGGACTGAGATTTGTTGGGTCAAAGGGAGGGAAGTTGTTGGGTCAAAGGGAGGGAAGACTGATGCCAGTCTTTAGTAGTCCAGGGTCAACATCAGCTTGGCTAGGTGAGTGGACACTGGCTGATTGCTTATTCCCTCTTCTAGGACCTCATTAATCCTTTGGCTCTGGTTAGACATAAGCTTCCTGGAACAAAACACTTTGGATATAGTAATATTGGCTAATAGGAAGTCATAAGTAACACTCCTAAACAGATCTCCTCAACTAAAACTATATGTCTACCTGCCTTTTTAACATGTCTACATATATATTTTGTAATACCCTAAAACGTATTAGGTTCAAAACTCATCTTTTCATCTTCTCCCTACCCCCCAAAAAACTATTCCTTCATTCCTTCTCTCAGTGAGTGGCAACATCAGTTGTCTAAGTCAGAAATTAAATTAAAAAATAATTACAGGGAGTGGATGTGGCTCAAGCAGTTGGATGCCCACCTTCAACATGGGAGGTCCTGGGTTCAGTTCCCATTGCCTCCTAAAGAAGATAAGCAGATGCAACAAGCTGATGCAGCAAGCAGACAGCTAGCAGACACAAACAGACAGCTAGCAGATATAATGAGCAGGCAATGAGTGGAAACAATGAACAGACAGATGAGGGAGCCATCTTGGGGCGAGGTTGGGGGCTGGAGAATTACAGTTTGATTCCAGCGTTCCTATTCTAACCAGTAGATATACTGCCTCTTTATTTGGTTTCATCCTTGTTCTTTCCTCCTTCTCCTCCCTGTATCCAATTATTTATCATACCTGGTTGATTCTGCATCTTAAATGTTTCTTGACACTATCTACTTTTTCCTGTCTTTTGCTACAGATTTAGTACAGGAATCTCATCAGTCTCTTGGACTGCAACAGCCTGCACAGTGATCTCTTTACCTCCAGTTTTATTCTTCTCTAATATAGTCTCCTCTCTGCCCATTTGATCATTTCATTTTTCTGTTTAAAATCCTTCGATGGCTTTCCATTTCTCACAAAGATTCTTATTAACTTGCTCCTTGCCTTCCAAAATTGCCATGCCTTGTTCTTTGTTCCTGAACTTTTGCATGAGCTCCTTCTTTTTGCCTAGAAGTAACTACTTTACTCCCACAGCTCTCTTCCTTCTAAGTAACTCCTATTTATTTTTTAGTTCCTTGAATAAGCATAATTTCTTCCAGGAAGTTTTCTTTGATTTTAGTAAACTATCTTAGATACCCCTGCCCTTTGTTTCTGCGTCACTCTCTGTTTTTCTCATTATAGACTTTATCCCACTTTCATTGTAGATGTTTAGTCATCTGTCCCATAAGATTATAAGCTCTATAAGGCCAGGGGCAACCCCAGGCTTGCTTACCGTCCTCTTCCAGAACTTAGTACATGACAAATATTTGTTAAATGAATGAATGTATAAATAAGTGAATGAAGGAGTATTGTCTCTGTCTTCAAGAAAATTAGTCTTCAATTGGGAGGAAAAACCATGTATACCATTAAAAAAATAATAATTGCCACGAAGTAAAAATGGTAATGCCTCAATAGGATGTTGACTGTCTAGAGGCAGAAGCCAGGTAAAAATTTTGTTTCTCTTGTTACTTCTACAGTGTGCCCTTTTTTTCACTGAACAGTACTGCATTTAGATTAAACAAATGTCTTGAAAGCACTTTAAATCAGTTCCTCATGGAATTAGGTGGTGTTTTGTTTATGTCAGAACCCTTTTGTAGCATCTTCATTGCAATAAACAGTTTGATTAACCTTTCATAATTCCATATGGAAGATAGAAATGAATTTAGATTTTTTCAATATAAAATATTTTTCAAACAATTTAGGTGATTATCAATAATTTCTCTCTTTTCTTTTTTTTAGTTGTTATAGCTGCTGATGGAGTATTGAAGGTAGGCCTGTTTTAATTTTTAGAAAATTTTGTTAATTTCAGATATAGGTTCTTCTGAATGACAGTTGTTTTAGCCAGTAAGTACAAGGTTGATAATTGTTTCTCTTTTCTCAGATCTGTGATTTTGGTGCCTCTCGGTTCCATAACCATACAACACACATGTCTTTGGTTGGAACTTTCCCGTGGATGGCTCCAGAAGTTATCCAGAGTCTCCCTGTATCTGAAACTTGTGACACATATTCCTATGGTGTGGTGAGTTCATTTCTCATTTCTTGCTGTTAGAGAAAATATTAAAAAATGACCAACCTACAGAAGAGGGCTACAACAATTTAACACCGTTTTAAGGCAATGATTCTATTTCTGGGGAATGTCTAAAACTGATGACACTCGGGAGAATACTTTCTAATTGCTTTAGTATTTACTTTGATTACTTTTTTGCATCTGAATTATTTTGTCCTGTGTTGAGAAGCAGCCAGTGCCACTTCCAAGAAATAAATTAAGTGGGACCTGAAATCATGTATACCTCAGGCACTCTGGGAAGAGTGCTGTCCTGGGTAAAAATCTGCCTGAGATTATCCTTGTAATTCAGGAAAGTGTGGATAATTTGGAACAGTACTACATTGTAATGGATTATTCAAATAGTGTAAAATCACTAGTAGATCTACCAAATGAGTTAGCAGGAAATTTGGGGGTGTTAACTGATTAGTGAGTTTCTAGAGAATACAAAAGAAAACTTAGCACTTAACTCATGACCTTGCCTGTAGTTGATGCAAGACTCGTACAGTAGTAGTGGCTATCTAAAACATGAACCTAAAGCATTATATAAGGATAATAACAAAACAACATAGTTACAAGAATAGAATAATGTAAATAGGAGTTGGGGGGCAGAAATGCTTAAGGAATAGAGACCAGAGGAATGAATCAGTTAGGAGCAAAGCTTCTAGAGTAGGAATTTTGAGGTAGGTAATTTTTTTTTAATTGGAGAAGTTGTACGTTTATAGAAAAATCATGTATAAAATATAGGGTTCCCATATACCACCCTATTATTAATACCTTGCTTTAGTGTGGAATATTTGTTACACTTGATGAAAGCACACTTTTATAATTATACTAATAACTATAGACCATGGTTTAACTTGGGGCATTTTTTAGAAATTTTAATTCTAGTAGCATATATACAATCTAAAAGTTTCCCTTTTAACCATAGGGGAGGTTTGTCTTGAGGAATAAATTATATTTCCATTAGCAGAGAGAGAAAGAAGTGGGGTTAGAGGAAGTTCTTGGATAAAGGAAGGAATTCATTTGTTGCCCCTTTTGAGGATCAGTCTTTAACCCAAAAAAATTCTTCATATCCTTTAAATAGTATTTGGAACTCCCTATTTCTGCATGTTTATCTCCCAACCATACTGTCTCTCTACTTATATTATTACTTATTAAAAGAATTTTTTCATAGTTGTAGCAGTTTGATATAGTTATGAATTCCAAAACTAGATATGGATTATGTTTGTAATCTGGTCTGTACCTGGGCATGATTAAGTTATGATTAGGGCTTTGATTGGGCTATGTCATTAGGGATGGGGACTCACAGATAAAAAGGCATGACAAAGGGAAGAGTCGGAGCTTTTGATGCAAGGGTTTTGTTGTTAGAGTTTTGATACTGGAGTTTGTTACTGAAGCCTTAAGCTGGAGCCCCGGGAGTAAGGTCACAGATGAAAGAGAAGCCAGCCCCCAGGAAGAGAGGAACTCTGAGCCCAGGAAGAAGCAAGCCCTGGGAAGGAAGGAACTTTGAACCCAGAGAAAAGCAAGACCCTGGAAGGGAGGAACTCAGGAAGCCTGAACCCTCGCAGCTGTTGGCTGCTATCTTGCTCCTACGTGTGAAAATAAACTTTGGTTAGGGAAGTAACTTACACCTTATGCCTGGTATCTGTAAGCTCCTCCCCCAAATAAATACCCTTTATAAAGACCAATCAATTTCTGGTATTTTTGCATCAGCACCCCTTTGGCTGACTAATACAGAATTTTGCAATTACCGAAATGCTGGAATGGGTTTGTAAATGGGTAAAGAGAGGCATTGTGAGAGCTTGATGGAAAAGACCTAGATTGCTTTGGTGAGACTGTTGATAGCAATATGGATGCTGAAGAGACTTTTTATGATGTCTTAGAAGTAAATAATGAAACTATTATTGAAAACTGGAGAAAAGACGATCTGTGTTTTAAAGTTGCGGAGAACTTAGAAAGATTAACTCCTGGTTTATGGAAGGCAGAATTGGAAAACGGCAAACCTGGGCATTTAACTGAAGAAATTTCCAAAGTAAACCTGGAGAATGTGGCTTGGCTTCTGTTTGCAGCTTATAGGAAAATGCTAGATGAGAGATATACTAAGGACTGAACTGTCAGGCACAAAGAAAACAGAAACTAATTCTCGTAATTCCAAGCATCAGGAAATCAAGCTCCCAGATGTAAGTGCCCGATTGGAGGATATAACTAAACTTGGAACTTGTAAATCAGGATTGAAGATGCAGTTATATTGGAAAAACTTGGGGAAAGTCTTACTGTCTGATGGCTTGGACGCCTGCTTCCTGCATGATAAACCAACACGGTTGTTGAGAGAGCAGTATGAACAAAACCACTGTCAGCTTGGACTAAAAGGGACATGGAAAGGAGAGATTGAAGGAGAAACAGCTTTAAGAGGGAAACCATGAAGGTTGAGCTCTGGAATTAAGATATCACCATGGGCCAAGAGAGGAACCCCACCCATGTGTACAGAGAGGTTGAGTTTGCACCATCTGTTGAAGAGGGAGGATGTTCCTACCCAATGTTCTGGGAGAGTTTTGCCACTCCAGGGTACAGAGAGGGTAGAACACATTCCTCAAGGATTAGGGCAGTTAAGGTCAGCACCCCACAGGTCTGAGAGGGGCGGACCTGTCCCCCATGGATTAGGGAAGGCCAGGTGGACAACCTTTTGCTCTGAGAGGGTTGAGCCTGCATGCCAAAGGTTAGGGAAGGCCAAGTGGTCAGTTAGTTGCTCTGAGAGGGTTGAGCCTGTTTGCCAAAGATTAGGGGGAATGTTGTCTGCACATCACTGTACTAGGGGTGGTCAGACTCTAACCCAAAGATTGGGTAAGGTGTGATAATCACCCCAACACTCTTGGAGGGTGAGATCTGGAGTTGGTCGACACCCAGATGCTTGATGAAGGTGGAACCAAGAAAATGGCCATTGGGCAAGACTGTGGAAAAGGTGGGTCCTCATATGGTCCCAAGAAGAAGAAACCATCATCTTAAGAAAGTCTCTCAGACTGAAATTGAATGGAGGCTGCCCTGCAGGTTTACTGAGCTGTGGAGGACCTGTGACTCATGTTTCCCTCCCAATTTCTCCTTATTGTAATGAAAATGTTTATCCTTTGTATGTCCATTTGTGTATTGGAAGTAGATGAATTATTTTGTAAGTCTCAGAGGTCTATAGCAGACAAGTCTTTGCCCCAAGACAAACTGTATTTCTTTAGGTTGATTGTGATATGATTTAGTACTTGCACTGTTACTGATTTAAGGGTTTTTTAAATATTGTAATGTGTTTTTGGAATTCAGAGGGTGGAATTATGCAGTTTGATATAGTTATGAATTCTAGAAATAGATATTGAATTATGTTTGTAATCTGGTCTGTACCTGGAAATGATTAAGTGAGGGAAGTGATTTGTACTTTTGGCCTGGTATCTGTGCTCCTCCTCCAAATAAATACCCTTTATAAAGACCAACCAATTTCTGGTATTTTGCATCAGTACCCCTTTGACTGACTAATACAATAGTAATAGGTCAAGAAATGGCTAATTTGAACCACAATCAGCATATCTCTTCTTCTTAAACTGTGCTTTCTGATTAAAGGAAGCAGCTGATGGCAGGAAAGTAACTGACCTTATCAAACACATTCTTTTTCTTGACAATCAGTCTCTAGGCATTTGCTACTTACTTCATTGAGTTTTGGGTTGTTTTAGTTGGCTAACTTTTTAAAAATTATAACACAGCCTTTGTACACCAGATGAAGTTAATATGAGATCAGTTTTGTTGGCTGTTAAAACGTCATTTTAACAATAAAATATATGTTTTTGCTGAAGACTCAAATTTTTTAGGTTGAAAGAGAACACTGGCCAAGTATCTAAAGTCCCTTAATTCTGGGTGTTTCTAAGAATGAAGACTATAAACTATTACAGACAATGATCAAATCATTGTTATTGAAAGAAGGGAAAAATAAAATCATAAGTTCCAGAAAAGACTAGATTCTAAACCTGATCTGTGTCAAAAGTTACTACCTTCCAATCATCATAGAAATAATTTGCTGGGGAGTCTGAAAATGGGGGTGTTGGTAGCAATTTAAGACTTTTTCTGAGATTATTTTCTCTTATGAAGTTATATTCCTTCTTTCTTAAGTGTGTATATATTGTGCCAGGTACTGTGCTAAACACCAACTTAAGGTAATTTGAAATTTATTTTCCTGCTCCGTGGGACAAGCATCTCATTTTATCCTGTAGAACAGGAGTTGACACATTATTTCTGTGAAAGACCATATATTATTTTATGCTTTGAGGGCCATCTATAGTCTCTATTGCATATTCTTCTTTGCTTTTTGTTTTTCATAACCCTTTAAAAATGTAAAGACCATTCTGCCTTCTGTAGCATGTTGTAGTTTATAGACCCCTGCTATAATCAAGAGGGATTGGAAGATAAGCTGAAGAACATGGCTCATGTATTCAAGGTTCATAGTGATTCAACAAGAGACCACAGTTTTCACCCCTTTACTTGTGTGTATATATAAATATATCTTTAAAAACATTTTTAATGGGCTATGGTGTTTTAGATTATTTTGAACATTTATATGAATTAGAAGATTTTTGAGGCTCCTTTTAGCACTTTACAGATATATGCACAGTGCTTTATTGGTCAAACTCTTTCCCAAGTCTTGGAATTTCCCTATTTCAGAAATTTTTGACCGAAATACACAATTATGAGTTATATGTAAAGTGAACTTTTGGTCTCAGTATTACTTCATTTACAAAAATAATCTTCACTGTGTTTTTTTCAAAGCCTTACAGTTTTTAGGGACTTTGGTGTAAAATGCACCCGTCTGTTTTTCCTTAACTAAAGTAAAATCTTAGTACCAGCAAGCAAGAACAAATTCCTTTTCATTATGCAAACTATAAGAAAATGTTGAGGTGACTTCTCTTTTGCAGTGTTGAGGATCTTTTCCTGTATCTTTTTAAAATGCTTTTCACTCATTCCAGAGACCCCCTTCTTAAATATAGTTTATTTGAATCAACTTTTCGTTAACTGCAAATGCTTTTTATTTTTTTAAAAAGCTTTCATTCAACTGACAGTGCCCTACCTTTCAAAATAGGTGGGTCTGAACATTTCTCTTGGCTAATTTGATTTTCTACTTGTTTGTTGAACCTACGTTTGTTTTGTTTTGTTTTGTAGGATTTAACCAATACTTAAGAAACATTCTATTAAGTGATTTAACTTACTGAAATAAACTTTACAGTCAGTCACTGAACATTCCCAGGCCTGCTCTATATTTACACACCAGATGTTGTTCTTTTGAATCTGATTGCCCCAGTCACATGGCTTTGAATATCAATCCTATGTTCACCCTACAGTCTTCCCTTAACTGGAGGAAACAAAAAGGCCTTTTCAGTGTACAGCCTCTCCTCTTTTACTACTGAGAAGAGATAGGTTGACTCCAGATGCTTGTTAGCCTCACCCAGATAGCTGTATCAGCAGAATTCCATTCAGACAACTGTACATATGCTACCATTTTTCTTTATTTTAAAAGAAGTTTTAGATTACATAAAAGGTACATTGAAAATATAGGGGATTCCTATATATCCCACTCCCTCCCCCTTTCATATTTTCCCTTTTTAATAACATCTTTCATTAGTGTGGTACATTTGTTACAACTGATGAACAAATAATGAAGTATTGCTCCTAAGCATGGTCTGTAGCTGACTTTATGGTTTACACTTGGCACCATACAATTTTATAGGTTTTGACAAAATGTGTAATGGCCTTTATCCGTCATTGCAATGCCACGCAGGACAGTTCCCATGTCTCAAGAATGCCTCATGTTACATCTATTTTGCCCTCTCCCTCCCCTCAGAAACTGGTGACCACTGTCTTTATATCAATGTTACAACTTCTTCCTTTACTAGAATAATAACAAGTCTGCTTTGCTCCATATTTGCAATCCCCCCTTATGTTTGTTCATTCCTCAGTCTCAAGGATTTGGGGATGGTAATACCTACTCTGCTACTGATTGAGAGGGGGCTTTGATTCCATGGGGCAAATGGATAGAACTGTCTAGCTTGCAGCTGTAGATACTCTTATTTTTGGGGATGGGCATTGTTCATCATCATCATTTTGTTAGTTGTCCTGGGTGAGTCCAGTGAACTGCAGAGTAGGTGTTGGCTGCAACTCTGCGGAGACTCAGGGCTCAACTTGCATATGAACAGACTATAGATTTAAGTGTCTGGGACGTACATTTAATGGATCTAGTGTTAATTATAGGTTCAAATGGGGCAGAAGAACATGTGTAGGAAAATTATAATTGATGTTATATTGGGGAGATATGTTGCCATATATTCTATAAGTAAGAAGTCAGGACTTTATTAAATTCTGAAGCTTTCCCATTCTTTTCTAAACATACATTATTAGTGAAAGAAAAAGTATAAGGGTATGTTTTCCAGAGCCTTTTTGTTTAAGTGATTACAATTTAAAAAAAAAAATGATGATAGCATTACACATCCAAAGTAGATATCACATAAAAGAGCAAGAGAGGACAGTTGTTAAGGTGGGGGCCATGTTAGTTTTAAAAGTTTGTGGTCTGTAAACTTTGAAAAAGATACCTATTTAGGAAAGCAGTATAGTTATTTTGAATTTTTGAGAACTTTCAAAAATAGATTGAGTAGCCACTAGGCATTTATCAATAAGATCCCATTTGCATTAAAAATTCAATAGTTCATTAAGAGTCTGTTCTGTTCATTGAATCCTCTGACCCAGCAACCACACACACAGATGAATAAAACAAGAAAGAGAGAGAGAGAGAGAGAGAGAGAGAGAGAGAGAGAGAGAGAGAGAGAGAGAGAGAGAGAGAGAGAGAGAGAGAGAGAATACTGTTCTTTAAAGGGAAAAAAAACCCACTCAAAAGAAACTCAGGCTCACTGGTTGATTGCTGGCTTCCTACATACAAGGTCCTGGGTTCAATTCCGGTACCTAAATAAATAGATAAATAAATGCCAAATGTCATTTTTTTTAAAAAGAGACTCAGTATGTTTTTACTTTTTGCTTTCCTCTTTTTTTTCCGACTCACTCTAAGAATTTAGCCCCCAGTAACTCTCAAAAGCATTTGTCCTCCTCAGCTTGATAAACTTGCTTCTTCACACATGGCAAGAATACATAGCTTTTTTTTTTTAAGGCTTTTTATAGCCTTAAAATAAATGTGCTACAAATGCCAGACATGGATCTTATAATCCTTTCTTCTAGACTGATAAACTTTGCTAGGGAGGCAATTATTTCTCTCCATTTTATAAGGAAAGGAGATTTTCTACCCTCTATGATGACTTCTTTTGAAAGGCTAAACCAGAAGGTATGTTTAGTGTGTTAGCCACAATAAAGAAAACATTTAACAAAAGCAAAAATAATTGAAAGAATAAGCTTTCTGAGAACACAAGGCCTAGCCACTCTTTAAAAACAAAGCTATCCTAATGACAATGCAGAAGGGATTACCTTCTTAGAAACTTCTCAGCCAAAACCAGCTTTGAGAAGTGGCTTAAGAGAGAGCGTCACTGCCTGGCTTGTCTATGAGCTGTGTTCCAGAACAAGCCTGGGCTCAGGTAATGGCTCCCATTGTTTGTAAAAGAAAAGCAAGAAAAATACACAGCCTTGTCCAAGTTTCTATCTTGTAAACTGAAAATAAGAATTTTGCTGGGGAGCACAGTTTAAATTTATGTGAGGATTTTTCAGTGTAAGATGAGTTGGAAAATATTTCTAAGGTGAAAGATCACAATGATGTTTGACCTGTAGTACCATAACTGATATTTTCAGGCATTAATATAGTGTTAAACCTCCAAGTGACTTCCTAAACAATGTTATTTAACTTTTTTTGTGCCAAATGTCACTTCATTTAGTGTAGAAAAGGCTGGTTGTCTTGTTTCATACCACCTGGTTTTCAAACATTATTGAATCTGGTGAAGTGATAATATACATCATAACTTGGGCTGATACTGAAACTAAGGGCCACATTTGGGCTTCAGAACACAGTGGTTAATGACCCCATCATGGACAGTTTTACATCCGTCAAATGACTCAGCTATAGGAGCTCTTTAGGGACTCAGAGAGGGAGTAAAATGAAACCGTCTTATTTTTCAAGGGTTAGAACTCTAAGAGAAATATAACTCTGACCTTATTAGATTTTGGATGTTTTCCAACTGAATATTTTGAAATAAAGAATTGCAAAATATCTTTCTGGTGTTATTCCCCACATTCTTGGTTTTGCATTTCGTTTTACCTCACATCACCAGTTTTTGGGGTGGTATTTTTGTGCATTATATTGTACATGGAGGTCAAACTAAGAAAGGAGGACCACAAGGCTGCTCATCTGACCTTTTGGGGGTTTTGGAGCCTGTGATTTATTTGAGACTTATTCCCTAGTCCCATTCATCTTAGAAATGCCAAATCCATTAAATTATTTGCCCTACATATCCTTTCCTCTCCTCAACCTCAGCATCAGTGGAGTGGTAATTGCAACAAATTGAGGGGCTTCATTTCCTTTTCAGCCCCCTTGCTACCCCCTTCTTCCTCCTCTGTGCTAGCGGCGGGGGTGCATCAAGGGTGATACATACCTGTTCTGGCTCTCACCCTACCCTTACTTACAGTGTTAGTTAAGATTGTCCCCTTCTGGGATAACCTTACCTTTTCCTAATCACTTCTGTGACTCAAATAGAATTATTCAGTAGCTCTTCTAAAGAAGTACCTTACACACTTGATTAAAAGCCCAAAGAGGCTTCAGAGAATTTTTTTCTCCTGCTTGAGCAGCATCTGCCAATTTCCCTGATTTTCCTGCTAATTATCTTCAGTATCAGCCAGGATTCATTTAACATGTTGTGGCTTGAATAAGACTGAACATTGGCTGAGGCAATAGTGGCTATAGAGTTAAAGGTTTATAGGATTTAGCTGAATAAAGTGTATGTCCTTAATCTACATTTTTAATTAGAAAAGTTTTTGTAGATTTTTTTTTCAGAACAAGAGAAACTTAAATAAAAACTGCCGAGTTCTCTATACCATGGTTCTGTACCTAAAATTTGGCATGTCGTATTCTCAATCCAGAAGTGTCCCTTCTTATATAGTTAACGTGGGGGTAAGAGCTTGACATTCAGAATGAGACAACAGATTCATATTCTGCCACTTGGCAACTGATTGTGTTTGGACAAGTTGTTTAACTTCCTTAAGCCTTAGTTTCCTAATCTAAGAGTGAAGATAATATCTGATAGGGTTAATATTAATCATGATAACATATCATGATTAATATTAATAAAGGGCTTAACAGAGTACCTGGAATACAATAAGCGTTCAATATGTGGTCGTGGTTATTGTTGTGGTGGTTATTATTAGTGAAATTAGAGTTCTTTTTGCATGTCACAAAATACTGGTAGGTTCAGTTTTTTGATGACCACGTATATAAGGAAAGTTACTGAGTGTACAGATTTCCAAAACCAGTGGCTGTTCTCCATTCCCAGTGTCATTGTTTTCTTGGGGCACTCCAGTTCAGATTTGTTAATCATGCAGATTTCAAGGATTGCTGGAAAGATGAACACATGCAAGCATACACAGACACAGAATCAGCCAATGCATATATAAAGTGCTCCTTACATTTTAGAATATAGTAGTATAAACTATGTTATAGGTGGATGAAAGTGAATACATTAATATCTCTTAGACTAAATCATTTTGAGAGAGGTTTCTTCAAAACATGAAATCTAAATGTTGCAGTTTTTGCAAGTTATCTGCCATTATGGATTAGCCAGTGATTTGGATTTGAGGTTTAATTTTTTTAATGAGAACATTGTTGAAACTTTAAAAATATTTTTTAATTCCTAGTTATCATGTAGAGAAATTTATCAGAGGTTGGAAGTGGAAAGAGTTTTAACTAAGATAATACAAAACCATGAGAATTCTAATAGCTTATGAGATAAAATTAAGTCACTGAGACCCATTGGCTTATTAAAATTTACATTTGGCTTTTGCTGTTCTAATTTCTATAACAGGCTTTATCTTAAAAGAAAGAAGATTAAAAAGTATACAATACAATATAATATATAGAAGAAGTCCTATGCATGAATATGTAAGTTTTACCCAAGTTTCTATAGATCGGGTTGGTTGTGTCTGGTAATTAGATGCAGTTAAATGTTAAAGCGTCAGTAATATAGGAAAAATATAAAGTACAAGAATAAAAATTCTATTTTCTTTTTGTTCCAGGTTCTCTGGGAGATGCTAACAAGGGAGGTCCCCTTTAAAGGTTTGGAAGGATTACAAGTAGCTTGGCTTGTAGTGGAAAAAAACGAGGTAAGACTACGTTTCTACATTCAGGTACATAGATCAGAAAACAGTATTGGGGTTTTGCAAAAGACTTTTTCATCTTCTTCAAATTGAAAGTAAGTTCACGCTTATGGAAAGATTAGCAGTAGGAGCTAACACAAAGGGTCAAAGTGATGTTATTCCTCATGAATGGACCCTTTACATCTAATTGTTGCAGCTTCACGTCGTGATGCTGTAGATCAAAAATTGTACAAGTACTGTACTAGTTTCTCAGTCTCAATTGTAAAACCTAGGGGTTTGTTCTTAGTGATGAAAGAAGCCATTGCGTCCAAGGTAGGGGAACAGTTTAACTCCATCTCCTGCGTTTAGGACATCTTTTTTACTGGCCGGGAGTTGATATATCTGTAAGAGACCTTCAGCTACTTCAACTTACCTCTCCCAGCAGGAGTCACTATAGTACAAGAAACTGTCGCTTAGATGAGAATTTCAAAAATAAAAGAAGAAAAAATAGTTTCAATAAAGGGAAAAATTACAGTTTTGCCACCTACGTTGAACACTACATTGAAGATGAGCTTCTCACTGGAATTGGCGAGGCAGTGGCATAACTGTTCGCTTCTTCATGCAGAGCCTTTCCATTTCAAAAGAACTTCAGTGGCGTAAACACCGTTTGTGCTGTGTCCCCAGCCTCGCTTTTCTTCTTCTCACAAATTGAGGCTTTCAGTTAGTTGGACCTATGCGCCTACATCAGAGAACATGGTACATTCATATCAAAGAGAACAACTACATTTTGAAAGGTTTAAAATTGTGACTGAAACGCACAGCCATGGAAATTCTCAGCATAAGGATGAAGCATCCAATATCAAGGTATTATGAGAACTTAGATCATGTAATGGAAGCATGCAGTTGTCTCTGCAGTGCAAAACAACTCTATTTCACAAAACTTCTTCATTTCCACATCTTATCTGTGCCCTCTACAAAGGCTAAGAACATAATCTTAAAATAAAATAATTTGCTAAAAAGGCTAATATAGAGAAATAATCCCTCTTTAATGCTTGAAAAGAATCGATCTGATCCCCATGTGAGTGCAGGAACAAACTAGATTAATCAAAAGCTGCTATTGACTAGGAGAAACCAAGTTTCCATCTTTTAGATCACATAATCCCATTACCTTATTAATTTGCCCTCCTGATTCATTGGGAATGGGTAAAATGCTCATGATAACTGAACAGGATAGGAGAAAGCTGCCGATTTAAGAAAAATGAAGAGGAACTATATTTTTTAAAATGTGTTTTATTCATTGTTTCCCAAGAGCTGTTCTGTTTTAATTGTGATAGTAATTCCTGGCGTGCTATTAAATAAGACCTTACACCTTTCACAGGATACCTGATATTTTCATGATATAAGAGCTCACTTGTTTCTGTTCTGTTTCTTTTGCTAGTGAGATGATTACATGTTTAGTTCTGGATTTACAAATGAGAGTGAAGAAAATTATTGACCTTCTATTGACTTTGCAGCAAAATACCCTATGTAATCTTTTCCCTCTGAATTATTTCAAGATAAATTAGAATAAAGGGTTTTTTTTAAAGGTTAGTTGGCTCCTCCAAATATGCATAATATAGAAAATTAATATTTTTGAATAATATTTCATCTAAAGTTTGGAAGAATAGGTAGGAACCTAAAGTATTTTCAAAACACAGAAGCATCTATCAAGGATTTTTAAAGCTGAAGAGAAAAATAAATTTAGAAACTGCCTTTGGATAATTGACTTGAGGTTTGGCAATCACCCATAAATTACCCTCAAAACCTCTTGAACATTGTACAATGAGGAGTCAATCTCTCTCTTTTGCCAGTGAACCTGTACAGTAGAGTTTATGATTTCATCCTTCATTAAATCTGATGATCAGCTAGTAACTGACAATGACTACCACAAAACCTCCTATGCTATATTTATTAAATATAATATTAAGTGCAAAGAAACCCAGATGGTAAAATAGGTTTTCTCAACTTTCTAATGAACAAACTTAAGGAAAATTGGGTATTACAAGGAGATTTATCTCTTTGTTCTCATTCTGCACAATGTTTATATGTCAAGAATATAGAAATTAAGTGTAAATGTAATTTTCCTTGTCATCATTCAAGGAAGACGTCTTCATTTTACCTCATAATGAGTTCTGTTTATATAGCATTAAGGTAATTTGCAAGGATTTATTTTATCTCATAATACAGTTGAGACTTTGATCTAAATAAATGTAATTTATAAAATCCCTTTAATTTCTAATTTTTAAAAAATTATTTTTACTTTGAAATACCTTGAATTAATGGATGTTAATTATTGGTTTGAAAAGAGAATGTTGTATTTTTTATTTTAAGTGCAATCTACTCACTCTATAAGGTACCTATATCCAAATATTAGAGTTACCTTTTTATTTTTAACTTTTTATTATGAGATAATTATAGACTCACAGGAAGTTACAAAAATAATACAAAAGATCCTGTGTACCCTTCTGCCTGCTTTCCCCAATGGTGGAATCTTACAAAGCTATAATACAGTATCAAAACCAGGAAATTGACACTGTGACATTGTTACATTGCCCTCAACTAGACTGTGGACTTTTTTAGTTTCACCATTTAGGAATTTTTTTTTTTTGCATCAATAGAAAATCAGTGCCTTCTAACAATTATATCCGAAAGTCTTTGCTTCTAAACCTTTAATAATGCTCTAAGGCCTTTAAACTGTCATTGTTATAAGTATTAAATCCTATTAAAGCTAAAATCATAAAGCATTGCTAAACTTTGCAAAGTAAACAGTGAATCCTTAAGGGTTTAGAAGGCCTGAGATTAAGAGTGTATTACTAATAAATTTTTTAAAGTAACAGATATAGAGATTTGCCTTTGTGTTTTAGTAAAACACAATCCCTGGTTATTCAGAATGTTCTGATGGCATAAATTTCTATGTTTATAAAAACCTAGATTCTTACTTATATAAAATGTGTTTTTTTCTAAGTAGCAAAAGTACAGTCTTGATTATCATGGAAATCCTCATAAACTTAATCCATTGCCTTTGACTACATTTTAGAAAAATATAATTAAATATTTGACTTAAAAAAATATTTTCATCTATTAAGAAAGTGGTACAAAAAAGGACCTTTTAAAAAGTGAGCTGATTTAGTGGTTGGAAAATATTTTAACTTTGAAGCATTTGTTTCATTTTAAAATACTTAAATTTTAGGTAGCTTTGCAAACCTACTGCTAAGATCTAGTTGTTTCAGAATGTTTTAGTGCATCAGGAATGCCCACAGTTATGTAATCTGGACTTAAATATTTTGGATACCATTTTAAAGTACTTTTTAATTCACCAAAATAATCCCTTATTTAAAGTTCCTGAGTCTAGATATATAGCAGATATTAAACCATGTCAGATTATTTAAAATAATTGTATCTTCTTATATAATGTCTCAATTGTGGTGTCTAAAACATTTGTCAATAAGAAAAGATGATAGAAATGATCAACATCCTTATTTATCCACTTTGCATTTCAATTTTTGGAAGAATGTTGAGGCTAAGTGATATTGAACAATGTTAAACCTTTATAAAAACTCCTTCAGTTACACATGAAGTACATTCAGTTGCATAATTGCAGTAATGTTTTCCTATATTTTGAACAGAAAAAGTAAATACCTGATATTCTTTTGACCATTATCAAATGGTTCAAAGTTTACTTTACAGTAAAATGACAGTTTACAGTAAAAAGACAGTTTAATACGTCTTGTTCTATGAAATCACAAGACTAGCAGTTAAAAAAATACTTAGCATAGCCTCCAACTTGGAAAGAGGTATTTTGTTCTGTTTTGTTTACCTTGTTTTGTTTTGATTTTATATAGATCATCTGTTTTGTTTACCTTGTTTTGATTTTATATATTCTATGAAATCACAAGACTAGCAGTTAAAAAAATACTTAGCATAGCCTCCAACTTGGAAAGAGGTATTTTGTTCTGTTTTGTTTACCTTGTTTTGTTTTGATTTTATATAGATCATCTGTTTTGTTTACCTTGTTTTGATTTTATATAGATCATCAGTTTTCTTGCCAAAGCAGCTGCTTTCCTAGTTTTACATGTGGCTTCCCCTAAACCCAACTAAGTTCATTTTTAAGTTTTTGATTTGCAAAGTTTCTTTGGCAAGCCATACTGTACAGTAAATCTTCTTAGTATAGTGGTTCTTAACCCTGTCACTCCCAGTGCTTTTCTTATAACAAGTGTGGGAACGTTCCCTCTGCTCTCCTGAAATGACATTCACATGTAAGATAACCTACCTACACACATACTTTTTTTTAGTACAATATAATATTCTAACTGTAATCTAAAAGAAATAAAAGAACCATATATTGAAATTTATAAATGCTTAGGTGTAACCACACTAAGGGAGATAAATGAAGTAGTTTGAGGTGCTTGCACCCAGAAAGAAATAGAATTTAACAGGTACAAATGCTGATAGAGCTTGGTTGTATTAATGATTCTAATACAATGAATAGCTACTAATCATACACCTGTTGTAGGTGACATTTTCCAGAAATCTTGGTAAATCTAGTGACGAAAGCAAAACCAATGTGCCCTTGATTTGTTTTGTTTGATAGTTGCGTTCTTGGAAAGTTCAATATACACTAAAACTTTGTATTTGTTTGTAAAGCAGTGTTTGAGTCTAGGCTCAGAAAATTGGAAATCTCTTTCTTTGCTTGTTTGACTTATATGAATGCACACGGAACATTTGAAATTTGGTGATTTGCAAGAGAGTTCTTGATAATGTAGGATTTTCTGGTGCATTAAAGGATGTCTAACATTCTTGACCTACTACCCTGCCAGTTGCAACCCTCCAATCTATAACAAAAATGTCTCTTCAGAGCTCTAAACTACCCCCTACGAATGTTATATATTTTATGAGAATCACTGCTATAGAACGTTAGAATCAGGCTGATCCTCACATTATTAGATGTGTTGTATCAGTTCCTTACCGTATATGGGTTTGACCAAAACTAAGCCAATAATGAGTCATATATTTAAAATATCCTATTTATTAGTGAGAATATGCACAGTTCTTTAAAGTTGTCAATGTGGTCTTATGTGCTGAAGATGTTTTTGAAGTTGTATACCTACTGCCAAAGCTAAACTGGCTTTCCAGTTGCCTGACCTTTGACGTATTTCAGAGTTGCCTGTAAAAATACAGTAATAGATTTATGGTTTTAGATTTAATATTTAAGTTCCAATTTTCCCCTGTCCTATTATAATTCTTTTAGATTTGATTCTGTGTTTGGTTGGATTTCATTATTCTCTGATTCCTCTTTGGAGGAAAAGTAATCTTCAGAGATTATATATGTTGAATTTAAACAAAATTTCATGTCCTATTAATGCTCTTAAATGAGCTCTTTTATGTCCCCTCTTTAATTAGTCTTTGCTTGCCTTAATGAGTAAATCCTTATGTGTTTGTTTTTTGTTTTGTTTTGTTTGCCTCTATTGTAGAGATTAACCATTCCAAGCAGTTGCCCCAGAAGTTTTGCTGAACTGTTACATCAGTGTTGGGAAGCTGATGCCAAGGTATATATGCATTTTTCTCCAGAATTCTGAAATTTTATTTGTTTGTTTCACTTTGAGTTTCTAAAACTTCAGACATTAAAATTCATTACAAAGCACTGCTGGGTTGCTGTTCCTGTGAGCACCCAGACTGATTGTTAAGGCTTTTTGTTGACATCTGCCCCACCAGATCTCCAGAAATTCAAGATTGGCTCTTTCTTGCAGCACTCTTCGGCTTCTTGACTCAACAAAACTAATTTTGTTCTCTCCTTTAAAAAAATTATTGCGACTTTATATTAAAGCAATAGCTGGCACTTAATAATGCCTATTATATGCCAACCACTGTTCCAAGCACTTTATATATTTTAACTTATTCCTTAGAACATCCCTGTGTAATAGGTACTGTTATTATCTTCATTTTATAGATGAAGAAACCAAGACACACAAAGGTAAAGAAATGAACTCAAGGCCACACAGCTAAGAAGTGGTTGGGCAGTACATAAATCCAAGTAGTCTGACACAAGTCCCTGTTTTTAACCACTCTACTATGTTACTTTTCTAACTAAAGACCAGACAAAAGTAGCACTTCTAGAGACTCTTGACATGTACTCCCTGTCCAGTTCCAGTGATGTTTTTTAAGCTTTCAAAATAGAGTTGGAGAGATTCCAAAACTTAAGCTTTCATGTGGCTATAGTATTTGATCAGGAATGGCCCATTTCCTTCACCAGCAAAAATCATTTTAAAAGACTCTTGCATACATACAGAAATATTTGCATATGAAATGTTAGGATAGTCTTGAATTTGCTTCAAAATAAAGTGAATAAGGGTATAGATTAAACAAGATTGGCCATGATAGTTTTTGAAGATGAGAGATAGGTATATGGAGGTTCATTCTATTGTTCTCTCTACTTTTGAATGTTTGGAATTTCCTTAAAAAGAGTTAAAAAATTTTAAAAATATATGTATTTGCACATATTCAACAATGAAATAGAGCAGTTGCACTCGAGAAACTAATATTTTATAATTAAAAATTGTACAGTTTTTCACAGAAACAGATGAATAAATATATTCAGTAAATAAAACTGGCATTTTAAATACAGATCTTAAAGACTTAACAATGGAATTTCCTCCTTAATTTAAACCTGGTTCCATTTTGACCCCCAAGAAGCACAAATAATAATAATGTATAGTGTGTTCTTCTACAAGACTTTTCTTTAGAGTGAATAACTCATAAACAATTGGTAAACATGAGAATTATGTTAGTATAGCACAGAATTCATGTGGATTCATACATAGTTTTTCCCAGCATGTTGTTATGTACCACTAAGAACAGCTGAACTCAAAGTGTGATAATGCAGCCAAGCCAGAAGCAGCAAGAAACAGTGTTGTGAATCCCATTCATCCCGCGTGCTCCTTATTGGCTTGGCTTGACCAGTGTTTTGTCTTGGAAGAGTTTGTCACTGGTTCTCCCCATCTGTGCATTTTACATAACAGCCTCAACCTTGCTTTCACAAAGCCTGTTTATCCAGCTACCAAACCCTTTTAAAAAAAGTAGAGTCCTATATTTACTCAGTAGTCTTTTCTAGTAAAGAATAAAAATGTTTTTGATTGCATTAATATTTTTGTTTAGGATCGTTATTCTTTTTGTTGTCATTTGTTTTATTGTTATTATTGTTTGTGTTACGACAAAGTTGTGTAGGTTTTAGATCATTTGCCCTGCCCCTATTTATGCCCCATTATTTTTAGTGCATGATTTTGGAGAAGTATGGATTTTAGGCATTACAAGTAATGCCTGTACTTTGCAATTAATCCAGTAAAAACTATTGTAGCTATTTGTGAGCTTTTTTTAGAACCTTTATTTTATATGGTTATAATCGTATCGTGCTAACCTTTCCCTACTCTTCCTACCAGTTGTATGTCCATTATGCCATAGCAGTAATTTTGGCAGTATTTTTCTTTCTGACACTTAAATTTCACCTAAAATCATTTGTATTAAATTAGGAAAATGAACTAGATCTCTATAATTGTAATTGTGTTAGTAGGCAGAGCAGGTTTTGAATTTTCTAATTGGAAACTCTGTCTTGCATTAATCAGAATTATAGTAATGTACATTACATTTGTGGTACATTAATTAAATGATAGTATAAACACCTCATACAAGGAAGACCCAGTGTTAATACCATGAAGTTAGAGTATTATGTCTTTAAGACCAAAGGATGCTTGTCTTCTAGCCACATGAAATATAAAGAAAATTTCAAGGTTGATTTGTTTTTTTATTAAATCCATAGCATTTTATTCTAATATAACTCATACATGCCCTCTGTGGGCTTTCATTTACATCAAAATTCCACATTTCCAACCCTCTCTTTCATTGCCAATCTCCTGGAGACACACATTATATACTTTCATACCCTGAACATGCTCTTCTCCCTTCATTTCTTTTCTCCCCTGAATTCTTCAGCATCAGGTCTTCCCTGGTCATTGTCATTGTTTACCACAGCCCATATATAGAATACTATTTCCTAAACATCATAGTCCTTATCACTGGGCTACTGCCTTACCTTGTGCTGTTAAATTTTATTTCCTAAATAGATTGCAAACTCTATAAGGGAATAGAGCTAGTTTTCATGTATTTCCCTACAACCTTATCTAAATTTTGTAGGGAGGTGCTTAATTCTTGATTAAAGTAGCCACACCAAAATAAATTTCCTGAGAAGCACATTTTAGTTCTCTGGCTAGAAATATACAGCAGTTCACCCAGAAATTAGTGCCAGTGCTATACTCATATATTTAACAATAGTTGGTTAAAGTATTTTCTCTGTTTTTAATCCTTAGACTCTAGAGTATTGATATATAAATTATAGTAGTGAGCCCAACTACAGAAAAGTGTTCATTTACAATGAGAAGGGGGAGAAAGTATGAAAGTGAAAGCTGATGCTAGGTAAATGTCAGATTACTCCAGTGGTGGACAGCAGGTGCTTAGAAAAAGAAAGGAAGGGTGGGTCTTAGTTCAAGTTCTAAAGTAGTTGGCAGCGGACTTGGCCCAGTGGTTAGGGCGTCTGTCTACCACATGGGAGGTCCACGGTTCAGACCCCGGGCCTCCTTGACCCGTGTGGAGCTGGCCCATGCGCAGTGCTGATGCGCGCAAGGAGTGCCAGGCCACGCAGGGGTGTCCCCCACGTAGGAGAGTCCCACGCGCCAGAAGTGTGCCTCGTAAGGAGAGCTGCCCAGCGGGAAAGAAAGTGCAGCCTGCCCAGGAATGGTGCTGCACACAGGGAGAGCCAACACAAGATGATGCAACAAAAAAGAAACACAGATTCCCGTGCCGCTGACAACAACAGAAGCGGACAAAGAAGACGCAGCGAATGGACATAGAGAACAGACAATGGGGGTGGGGAGGAAGGGGAGAGAAATAAATCTTAAAAAAAAAGTTCTGAAGTAGCATTTCTAAAATAAGGAAAAAAATAATAGTTATAGCCATGAGTTTGATAAGAAGTAATATCTTACTCTTGTGTGATAAAAGATTTTGAGGCAGTGTGATATAATGGTTTAAGAGCATATGACCTATAATCAGATAATCTTGGGTTTGGGCATGATTATTTGCTTCCTGTGTAATGCTGGGTAATTCATACTTTTCTGAAACTAATTTTATTCATCTATAAAATCAAGATGATAAAGAAATAATGTCTGTAAATACTTAATAAGTGGTCCCAGTTATGATTATTTTTATAAGGGAAATCTTTATAATACCTAAACGGAACCTTCAGTTCTGAAGTTCTGAATCTTAAGTTCCCTTTAGAGGAACTCACATATGCTCCTCGACCAAATATTGTATTCTGTACTCAGAATAATACACTAAATATAAGATTTTTTAGGGAGGCTTGTCATCCAATAAAAAGAGTTTCACCTTATTTTAAGAATGATTAAATATAGGGGAATATATTCTTTTATAATTCATTAGTTTCTCCTGCTTTTCCATGCAAAATGGAAAATAATTTATAATATAATTAGGCCCTGTGAAAACAATTAAAATATTTTTCCTTTTGCAACCTGACACATAGTGGGAGAAATTTAAATGGGAACAAAATCAAAAGATGGCAAACAATATTTTTCAAATTTCCTAGGCAAGGCAATTTCCTCTTTGCTTTAAGGAGGCTTAATATTCATCAGTAACATTTAACTACTTACCCCTCTTCTTAACATACACATTCACATACACACCCTTAACAGAGTATGATAATGGTAGAACTCAGAATAAATATCCCAGTTTTATGTTCCTGAGAAATGGAAAATTGCCTTTCTTAATAATGTAGGAAGTGCTCAATGCCTAAGAAAGAGCAAGCCACCTCAACATTATTCCTTCTTGTTTTTGTGCTCCCAAATTAAAATGCATGTTTTAATTGCTGCAACTGTAATTTGTTCAGAAATGGTATAATTACAAGGCATGATGGGGAGAGAATGTGCATCATCCTTTTATTATCTTTCTCCATTTTTGTTTTAACCTTTTGTCTCAACCTTGGCTGGAGTCTGAGGATATACACTAGTGTAGTTACTGCTAGCTAAAGAAATACATTTATTACACTGCTGCTTTTTCAGTTTCTGGTGAACAATACCTTGCAGTTTCTCAACACTAGCACTAGTTGTAATGTGGAGTAAATATTGAGAACAGTGACGTTATGATGCCTTTGAAATTGGAAGATTTTTTCTGAGTGACCAATTTGGGAAATTTTATTAGTTCTGATAGAGATATATAGGTAGATTTCCCCCCCCCCCCCCCACATTTTATTATAAAAATGTTCAACGTATAGAAAAGTTGAAGGAATTTTACAGTGAGCACTATTATATACCCACTACCTAGACTCCACACTACCATTACTTTTTCATATACTTGCTTTATCACATAGATAGAGCTTAAAGGTAACTTTTTTCCTTTTAGGAGTTCTTAATCATACCCCAAAGAGAAAATTGGTTCTCTCCCTACCTGGAGAGTATAGCCCTAATTATCCCAGCTTAGGGTATGAGATAGAAAAGCAACATCTCAGTCTGTTTTTATGGATAGTTGATTGAAAGTAAAAGAACTGGGTTCCCTTACACCTGAGAGATCGGACTCTTCTAAAATAACAAAATTAGGACATTGTATCATGTTTTATTTTATTTTATTGATTTGAGCTTATTATGATTCTTGTTGATATCTACCTTTTCTCTTAAAGATCTGCTTTCTCAAGTCCCAACAAGTAATTACTTATTTTCTCTTCTTCAGAAACGGCCATCATTCAAACAAATCATTTCCATTCTTGAGTCCATGTCAAATGACACTAATCTTCCTGACCAGTGTAACTCATTCCTGCACAACAAGGCAGAGTGGAGGTAGGTAGTCATGATACTGGAGCCACATCTTCCAGCTTTAAAGGACCATGACTAGCTTCAATACGGTAGAGAACCAGAGAAGCTGACGATGGTCCTGATGCTTAAGCATGGCTTAGAACTTTGAAATTTTTTTTTTCTTTTTTAGATTTTGGAACTCTAAAGAGTTTTTCATTTCATATAGAATTTAAAAAAAAAAGTGTTCTTCTCAGCTTAGCCTTATCATATGGCTGGGTATTTGAAAAGAATATTGAAATCGTATCTTTTGAGACAAGATGGTTACCAATCATTTCTCTGTATATACTGTTAGTAAGCTTTGGCACCTGTTCAGTGAGAAATAAAAATACTATTTGCCTTGAAATTTGCAGAGCACTGTATCTCCTGATAGAGGGGTAGGGAAAGGATAAAAACACTTTTTTTAAAGAAAAGTTGATGTTATATATCCTATTAAAGCCATCTCATAGAAAACGAGGTTAGTAATGAGGGAATTGTATTGTGTGTGTGGAATAAATAAACCCAGGATGAAGGATTTGAGCCAGGTCACATGATATACAAATATAAATAGCATGTTTGGGAGCTGACATTATTCCTTTCTTGACTCAGCAGAGTTTTTAAGTAACTTCATCTCTGCTCCAGATAGCCATGGTAGTAACATGATACCATGCGCCATCTGCTGATGCCAGTTGAATACTGCATGCACTTTGAAAATTACTCAGTTGTTTACTCCAGTTATTAGATATTTCTTTGGTGTTTACAATAAATTTACTTATTTTTATTCTTTTGAAATCTCTTATCTAGGGCCAGTGACTTAAATGGATTTTTATTTAGGAATACAAAAATAACACTGTGAGCTTGAGTCTAGGTGTGAGGGACTATTGTCTGGGCTGAAAGAATTAAAACATGTAAGTAATACTTGTTTCCTATGGTAAGAGATCAAAGAAAATATAATCAAATCACTTCCCTTCAAATTCCATAGATTGGTTCCCATTACTCTTAGAACAAACACCATAATACTTAACAAGATTCATAAGCTTCACTGGCTTTGCAGGCTTTATCTGAAGAGCATCACTCTGCCCCTTAATGTCTAGCTTTCTTTCAATTCCTCAACAGATACATATTTTTTCATATTTAGTGTCTTTGAAAATATAGTTTCCATCACTTAAAATTCACCCCCTTGCAGCTACACACCACCCCAGACTCCCACCTCCCACCTTAGCTCCCGTTAATCATTCAGATAGCTGCTGAAATAACACATCTTCACAGAAGTGTTTCCTGACCCCAGACCTGATCAAGTCCCATGTTATGTACTCTGAGAGCATCACCTTCCCAGCCGTTACTATAATTAGAATTAAAATTGTAATTCTGCAGTTAGTTGTATTGTTCATCATTGTTCCCATAGCAGTTAGAAAGTGCCTTGAACACAGCAGTTGCTAAGTAAACTTTTGGGAGAGGAAGGAAGGAAACTCCATGATGGTAATAATGTAAAAAGACATTAGGTATTATATACAAGAATATAAGTATAGAATATAAGTTACCTTGTTTGCTGTGACAAATGTACTTCTCACATTCATTCATTCAGAAATTTATTGAACCTCTGCTGGTGCAAGGTGTCATACTAGGCATTGGGCTGTAGGGGTGAGCAGAACAGTCCCAACACAGAGTTCTCCAGCAGGAGTGTCCAATATTAGACTACTAAATATAAATATAGTACTATTTTGATAAATATCATGAGGGAGAAGTACTGAATTTCTAAAAACGTATTACCAAGAAACCTGATCTAGTCTGAGGATATAAGCGTTCCCTGAGGACATGAGTACTAGTAGGATTTTAATACTACTAATACTCCCTTGAGATAAGGAGTCTTTTGACGTATGTCAACAAAGTCTGAAAACATAGGGGGAAGGTTGGTAGGTTTGCCGTATAAAAATGTAAATCTTCTGTATGACTAAAAGCAATACTCATCATAAATAGCATACTGTTACAACTTTTTTTTCCTGTGTGAGATATCAGAAGTTCTCAAAGTTTATGGCCTCAGAACTCCTATGCTCTTAAAAGTTATTAAAGACCCCAAAGAGCTTTTGTTAAATGAGGCATCTCTATCAATATTTACCATATTATAAATTAAAACTGAGAAAAATTTTAAATATTTGACTATTTAAAAAGCAGTAATAAATCCTGCATCTACATTGGCCTCTTGCAGTACCATATGTCATGAAGCCTCTGGAAAACTCCAATATACACTCATGAGAGAATGAAAATAGAAAAGACAAATAATGACTTAGTATTATTCCTAAACAAATTTAATCTCACAAATCCTTTGAAAAAGATCTCTCAGGTCCCCAGACCACACTTTGATAACTACTTTAATAGACAAGGATTACTGTCTTTACAATAGAATTTTAAAAAAAACTGATTGCCTACCATAATCTGTCAAGCATGAATCTTTTTTTTAATTTATAACCCCCCCCCAAGTTGGCTCCCTCATCTGCCTGCTTATCTTCTTTAGGAGGTACTGGGAACCAAACCTAGGGCCTCCCACATGTGGTTGCCCGGTTGCTTGAGCCACAGCCCCTCACCTATGATAGCATATTAATTTAAAAATCATATTAAAGGAATGGAAGAGCATTTCACAAAAAAAAGAAATCAAATGGCCAATAAACACATGAAAATATCCAACCTCACTAAGCAATCAAATACAAGGCAATGTAATTTATTTTTCAGGTTGGCAAGAATTTACGTTATGAAAATATGCAGTGTTGCAGGCTTTCTTGTACATTGCTGGTGGGAACACACTACATTTATTGAGGACAGTTTGACAGTTTAGATCAGATGCCCTAAAAATGTTCTTAGTCTTTGTCCCAGAAATTCTACCACTAGCACTTTATTTCTAAGAAATAAACAGGAAGGTTGTGGAAGAATGTTATGGACACATTTTCATGACAGCATTATTTATAATTAACTGCAAAACTAGAAATGGGATAGAGTACAATAAAAGGAGAATGCTTTTAAAAGATGATGATGTTTCTGAATTCAAGAGTTCCAGTCAGTGAAGATGATGGCATAAGCCACTCTAATGTGCTGCTACCTGACAAAATCTCTGCATAACTAGCAAAAACTGGCAGAGCCATCTTCCTCAGAACTTCAGAAAATAGGTAGAAGATTGTAGTAACTGGGCAAGTGCCTAATCAAGAAAATGCAGCTTTAAAAAATGATAGAAGCTTGTGCCACCGTGGCTGACCCTTTTCCCACTCTCCACTATACAGTGTGGAGCCAACATGCACTCCCATTGTGGGTCCCTGGCCCTGTTCTGGAGAGAGCAGAGTAACCCCTGTGTGCATACTGTGGTGCCTGTATGTTGGTGCCAGTTGTCAAGTGGCAAAATGGAAGAATGAACCCAGAAACTCATCCCTGGTTCATTCTCCCAGAACTTACCCTGTAGGCAGAGCAGCTTGCAACAGCTAAAACAGTATTAGAAACAATTAAGTCAAAACTGCCTTGGGCAAACAATAATCTGCTTTAAGTTATACATGAGAATACAGTGAGGAAGCCTCTTTCATAGGGAATAGAGGAAGCACTCACATTTTTGTAAACAGGAGAATTCTAAAACCATGAGAAAGCACAAACTTAAAACAAGAGGCAGGCTTAGAGAGGAAGACCCTGCACTTCACATTCACCTCAGCCTGATCTTCCTGTTAAGAGGGGGCTAAATGCCGAAGAATAGTACGAGATAACACAGAACCAATTTGCAAAGACTGAAAGGTAATTTTTACATTGGTTTTGTTGTTATTGTTGTTAGCTCCTGGCATTCAAGGAAATCTCTGTTACAGCACTAGCTGGATACAAACTTAAGGATCAGACAGTTCAGGAACTAAATCCACTTTAAAAAGTTAAAATGTACAATATGCAAAAAAAAAGATTGCAAGACAAACAGGAAATAATAGCTCATCCAAAGGAACAAAATAAAAATCTAAAACCATCAATAAATAAGACCAGAATTTGTACATACTAGACAACTGCTTTTTAAAAATATCCTCATTATGCTCAAAGAGATGAAGGAAAACACAGAGAAAGAACTAAAGGATATCAGGAAAACAGTGAATAAACAATATGAGAATCTCAGTAAAGAGAGAGAAATTTTAAAAAGGAACCAAACAGAATTACTAGAGTTGGAAACCACAGTAACTGAAGTAAAGAATTCCCTAGAAGGATTCTGAAGCAGATTGGAGCTGGCAGAAGAAAGAATCAGTGAACTCAAAGACAAAACTATTGAAATGATTCAGGCTGAGGAGCAGAAAGAAAAAAGAATGAAAAAAAAATGAGCAGAGCTTGAGAGACCTATGGGACACCATCATCATACCATAATATGCATTGTGGAAATGCCAGAGGCAGAAGAAAGAAGGAGAGGATCAGAGGGAATATTCAAAGGAAAAATAGCAGAAAACATCCCTAATTTAAGGAAAGGTATGAATATGCACAGTCTAGAAGCCCAAGGACCCCAAACAGGATAAATTTGAAGATGCCCATGCACATAGTAGTCACACTGTCAAATCCCAAGGACAAGGACAAAATTCTAAAAGCTAGAAGAGAAAAGCGATGTATTAAGCACAAGGGAGTACCAATAAAATTAAGTGCTGATTTTTTATCAAATTATAAAGGCAAGAGGGCAGTGTGATGAAATATTTAAAGTGTTGAATGTAAACAATTGCCAACCAAGAATTTTTTTTTTAGGAGGTACTGGGGATTAAACCTAGGACCTCAAATATGGGAAACAGGTACACAAACCAACTGAGCTATGCCCACTCCCCCCCCAACCAAGAATTTTATATCTGGCAAAACTGGCTTTCAAAAATGAAGGAAAGATTAATATATTTCCAGATAAACAAAAATTAAGGATATTCAGCACCACTAGACCTGCCCTACCAGCCATGGTGAAGGGAGTTTTTCAAACTGAAAGGAATGGATTGAAGTGGCATAAAGAAATAAAGACTTCTGGTAAAGGTAATCATATAGAAAATTATAAATGCCAGTACTATTGTATTGCATTTTGGGTATATAACTCCATTTTTTACATGTTATAGGTTAAAAAATGCAAATATGTTAAAAAGTAATTATAAATCTATAGTTTGACTTATAATGTATAAAGATATATTTTATAACAAGTACAACAAAAAAGTGGAAGGACAGAAGTGTACATTTATGCTATTGAAGTTAAGTTGGTATCAAATCCATGTCTGTTAGAGATTTAGGATGTTAAATGTAAGCACCATGGTAACCACAAAGAAAGTGTACGAAAAATGTATTACAAAAAGAAATGAGAGGGGAGTCAAAGTGGTATAATACAAAAATAAAATAAATATGAAAGTAGATATTAATGGAAGAAATGAGGAATGAAAAATGCATGACTTAAAAAGATCAAATAGCAAAGGGACAAAAGAAAGTTCTGTATTATCAGTAGTTACTTTAAATGTAAATAGATTAAACACTCCATTCAAAAGGCAAAAATTGGCAGAATGGATAAATAACCATGACCCAACTATATGCTGTTTATAAGAGACTTGCCTAGAATTCAAAGACACGAGTAGATTGAAAGTGAAAGAATGGGAAAAAATATACCATACAAATAGTAACTAAAAGAGAGATTGGAGTAGCTATATTTTTATCAGCTAAATAGACTTTAAGTCAAAAACTGTTAAGAAGGACAAAAAGGATCTCTAAATACTGGTAAAGAGGTCAGTTCAACAAAAAGATGTAACAATTATAAATATCTATGAACCTAACAGCAAAGTCCCAAAATATATGAAGCAAATATTGGTAGATTTGAAGGGAGAAATAGATGGTTCTACATTAGTAGTAGGAGATCAGTATACCACATTTGGTAATGGATAGCACATATAGACAGAAGATAAATAAGGAAATAGAAGAATTGAACAATACTCTAAACCAACTAGACCTAACAGACAAATATAAAACACATTGCCCTACAGCAGCAAAATACACATTCTTTTCTAATGCAGATGGATCATTCTCTAGGATAGACCATATATTAGGTCTCAAAACAAGTATCAGTAAATTTTAAAATACTGAAATCATACAGTGCATATTATCAGACCACAATTGGAGTGAAGCTAGAAACCAGTAACAGGGAGAAATGAAAAATATACAAATATGTGAAATTAAACAGTACATTCTTACTCAGTGGGTCAAAGAAGAAATCACAAGGGAAATTAGGAAATATCTTATGGAAAATGAAAACACAATATACCAAAACTTATGGGATGCAACTTAGGCATGCTGAGAGGGAAGTTTATAGCTCTAAATGCTTTTGTTAAAAAAAAGAAAGATCTTAAAACAGGACCTAACCTCAAAACTGGAGGATCCAGAAAAAGAAGAGCAAACTAAACCCAAAGCTATCAGAAGGAAGAAAAATAGGAAAGATTAGAGTGGAGATGAAAGCAATAGAGAACTATAAAAGCAATAGACTCAACAAAACCAAAAATTGGCTCTTTGAAAAAAAAAATCAGTAATATTGACAGACCTTTAGCAAAACTAATTTTTTTAAATGGCGAGACAATGCAAATAACTAAAATCATAAATGAAAGGCCAGACATTACTACCAACCCCACAGAAATTACAGAATTAAAAAATAATCTGAACAACTGTACAACAAAAAATTAGATAACCTAGATGAAATGGACAGATTCATATAAACACAAATTACCTACACTAATCAAGGAGTAGAAATCTTAGCAAACCAATAACAAATAAACAGATTGATTCAGTAATCAAAAACCTCCTTAAAAAGCCCAGGACCAGGTGGCTTCTCTGGTAAATTTTGCCAAACATTCCAAGAAGAATTAACACCAATCTTGTTCTAACTCTTCAAAAAATTAGAGGAGGTAACACTTCCTAACTCATTCTATAAGGCTAACATCATCCTAATACCAAAGCTAGATAAAGATACCACAGGAAAATTACAGATGAATATCCCGCTATCCCTTAAGAATATCAGTGCTAAAATCCTCAACAAAATGCTAGCAAAGGAAATCCAATAGCACCTTAAATGAATTATATACCATCATCAAGTGGGATTTATCCCAAGTACAAGAGTGGTTCAAGATAAAAAGTCAATCAATGTAATACACTACAAATAGAATGATGGGAAAAAAAACAAACCACATGATCATCTCAATTGATGCAGAAAGGCACAATATTGAGTACCCCTTCTTGATAAAAACACTTGGAATTTGAGGAATAGAAGGAAACTTCTTCAACATGATTAAGGGCATATATGAAAAACCTCCAACTAATATCATACTTGATAAATGACGCTGAAATCTTTTTCTCAAGGATGAGAAAAAAAACAAGGATGCCTACCATCACTACTGTTACTCAACATTGTGCTGGAAGTTTTAGCCAGAACAATTAGGCAAGAAAAAGAAATAAAAGGCACCCAAATTGGAAAGGAAATAAAACATTCACTATTTGCAGATAACATGATCAATATATAGGACGCCCTGAAAAATCGATCACAAAACTACTAGAGCTTTTTAACAACTTAGCAAACTGGGTGGGGTACTAGATCATACATAAATCAGTAATGTTTAAATATACTAGTAATGAACAATATGAAGAAGAAATCAAGAAAAAAATTCCATTTACAATAGCAACTAAAAGACTCAGCTATCTAGGAAAAAAACTAATCAAGAATGCAAAGGACTTATACACAGAAAACTAAAAAGCATTGCTAGAAGAAATCAAAGAAGTAAATAAATGGAGGAACATTCTGTCTTCACAGATTGGAAGACTATTGTTAAAATGTCAACTTTACCCAAAGCAATTTTCAAATTCAACCCAATCCCAATCAAAATTCCATCAGCTGTCTTTGCAGAAATGGAAGTGCCAACCATCTAATTTAAATGGAAGCATAATGGGTCCCAAACCATCTTAAGAAAGAAGAACAAAGTTGGAGATTTCATACTGTCTGGCTTTAAAACTTATTACAAAACTTCAATATTCAAAATAGGATGGGGCTGGCACAAGGATAGATATATAGACCACTGGAATTGAATTGAGGGTTAAAAAAAACCTCACCTCTATGGCCAATTGAGCCCTCTTCCCTCCCGCCCCAGATTGCTCTCTCATCAGTTCTTGTTTTTGTTCATTGCCGCCTTGTTTTTATTGCTCATTATCTGTTTTTTCTTCAGGTGGCACCGGGAACTGAACCTGGGACCTCCCATGTGGGGGGTGAGTGTTCAACAGCTTGAGCCATATCTACTCCCCCATGGGCCAATTGATTTTTTTTTACAAGAGCACCAGATATTAGCAGAAAAGAACAAATATTAGGGAAGCGGACGTGGCTCAAGTGATAGAGCATCCGCCTACCATATGGAAGGTCCAGGGATAGATACCCAGGGCCTCCTGACCTATGTGGTAAGCTGGCCCACATGCAGTGCTGCCGCACTCAAGGGGTACCATGCCATGCAGGGGCTCCCACATAGGGGAGCCCCACACTCAAGAAGTGTGCCCTGCAAGGAGAGCCGCCATGCGTGAAAAAAGCACAATGCACCCAGGAGTGTAGCTGCATACACGGAGAGCTGACACAGCAAGAGGGTGCAACAAAAAAGAGACGCAGTTTCCCAGTGCCGCCTGACAATGCAAGCAGACGCAGAACACACAGAGACACAGAGAGCAGACAATGGGGGGGAAGGAGCGAGAAATAAAATAAATCTTTCAGAAAAAAACAAAAAAAACATAATGTGCACAAACCATGTAATTTAATATATAAATTTAATTATACCTATTTATCATGTATTATATCAGTTTTCATAAATTGACCTTTTATGTCAAAGTATCTTTCTAATTTTAAAAATATAATTACATTTCATTTCCTCTTTTTAGAAATTATTTCATCAACTAAAACACTTAAAAATTATATTTCTTTAACAAAAAGGTCATATAAATGCCTCAACAATTGCACTTGAAGCAAAACTGTTCATCAATAAAAACAAAGAAAGAGCAACAGTTGCAAGGAAATCAGCAGTTTTATGTTGTCCCTGGAGGTTTGGTCACAGCTCTCACGACATGAAACCCCAAGCACTTCTCTCAGGTCTGGGGGGCCTTGGAAAGCTGGACCTGAGAGACACATTGAAGGAAGACTATTTACTATTTCAACTTTAGTTTCTATGTTACAACTTCTAGCATACTTAATTAACTGTTGATCTGTTTTCCAGAAAGGCTCAAAATCACAGTGGGCTCCCAGAGCTGGAACTTGAGGAGAGTCCTTTTCCTTGGCTTAAATTACAACTGAAATAGAATTGGTTGGCCATTTCCCCTGATAAGAAAGAGCATCAATGAGTTTGGACTCACGGGCAAAGGAGCTGAGCCTGGCTTGGCAGAAGCACTGCATAGATGGACAGCCCAGGCTGCTGCAGTCTCGCCGCTGAGTGTGCCCGGCCCCTGCCTGCTCTTGTCACCCTCTCACCATCTCATTTCCTGAAGTTGACTCAAACTTTTTATTTTTTAATGAAGTTTAGCCTAAGGTTTTCTATATTGATTTTTCCCCTCATTCCTCCATAACAAACTTATTTGTAAATGAGCATAATATTTTGTCAGAAATATCAAGGATAAATTTTGGGTATTATGATATGGCATAATTCTAAAAATTTGCTGAATAGTGCCTTCCTTTGGAGACCATTGTGTGAATTTACTTATATCGTTTTAAAGGTTTCAAATGGCACTAATAAAAGGGACGGTGTTGATATTTAAGAGTGTCACAAGCAGATGCTTTTTTTTTTTTTTAACTTCCCCCCACAATCCCTGCATTGTCTGCTCTCTGTGTCCATTCTCTTTGTGTTCTTCTGTTACCACTTCTATCCTTATTAGAGGCACCAGGAATCTGTGTTTCTTTTTTGTTGAGTCAACTTGTTGTGTCAGTTCTCCGTGTGTGTGGCACCATTCTTGGGCAGGCTGCACTTTCTTTCGCGCTGGGTGGCTCTCCTTACAGGACGCACTCCTTGTGCGTGGGGCTCCCTACGCAGGGGACACCCCTGCGTGGCACGGCACTCCTTGCGTGCATCAGCACTGCACATGGGCCAGCTCCACACGGGTCAAGGAGGCCCAGGGTTTGAACCGCAGACCTCCCATGTGGTAGATGGATGCCCTATCCATTGAGCCAAGTCCGCTTCCCCAGCAGATGCTTTTTATACTTGCTTGCTATCCCACTTGCTTTGAGGTACTTTTAGACAAACAAGGAAATAAAGTGTTCAGCCTAAATCCAGGTAGCTGTTTGCTGAGTTGGAGTTTGCCAATTAATATCCAGAACCTTTTTGTTTCCATTCATGTAGTTCTCCTCTACAAGAGTATTAAAATGAACTAACTTGTCTACTTATTCTGATTTTCTCTAAAAATAAAAATTAGTTTTTTGCTTATTTATACTCATTAACTTAGATCTGGGAGCATCTGCCTTCTGTAGTCAAAGTCACAACCAGGTTATGCAGTCTGTAGGGCAGGTGTGTCTCAGTGGCACCTGGAAGGAGCTGTTAGCAGCACTGAACAACTAATCTACCATATTCTACCTATTCCCATTCTTTTTCTTACTTTTCCTGCATCCTTATCTCTGTGTGCCTTCTTCAACCCTCTTCTCCCCTCTCTCAGGCAGGGATTCTCTCTTGCTCCTGCTCTTGCTCTCCCACTCTTTCTCTGTCAATCTCATGCATACATGTACACACACATTATTTTTTCTCTACTCATAGGTATTCAAAAACTCAAGCAAAAGAACTTCCAGTTCTCAGAGCATACATTTAGATTTAAATGCTGTTACAGTCCTGAAGGAGAAAATTTATGCTAAACCATCTTGTAAGTTTCAGTCACTATAAGGGACAAGTTTCTATAACTGGACATATTGATTGTTCCAAGTGGTAAGACTGGTCAGCCTGACAGACTAAGGAAGGAATTTTCTTTAAAGATAGAGTTCAAAAGAACCTTAGAGTGCTTGCTTCGGCAGCATATATACTAAAAGATTTTTTAAAAATTGGAATGATACAGAGAAAATTAGCATGGCCCCTGTGTAAGGCTGACATTCAAACTGTGAAGCATTCTATAAAAAAATTTAAAAGTAAAAATAAAAAGAACCTTAGAGTTCATCTGGCCCAGTGTCTCTCACACTTAACTGATTGTAAAAATTTTACTAATTAATGGAATTTCCTAGGCCTCTAGAGGAGAAATATGGGGTGTTTTGTTTTGTTTTGTTTTGTTTTGTTTTGTTTTGTTTTAACAAGCTCCCCAGGTAATTCTTAGGATCAGGTAAGTTGGGAAGCCACCTCTTACAACTAAGGACATTAAGTCAGGTTAATCACTTGATTACTGGGGCTACTCAGTCAGTGAATGGGCTGCAGTCCCATCTCAGCCACTTATTAAAGATGATATTTATTACCTAATCTGAGTGTCTGAGTGTCATTTTTCTCATCTATAACATGAAATTAGGACCTGTTTTGGCAGGCTATTATGATAAAATGAGCTAATATATTATAGTGCGTTATAAATCATAAAAAGCTAGATGAATATTAAGTATTTATTAAGTGGCTAAACCACTTAGTAGCTTTTGCCTCACCCTAGTGGCTCTTCAATGCTTTGTTGAAGTATTTTGAGCTTATTATTCTAAACTAGAAACTACCTGTTGATTTTTAAGGATATAAAAAATTTCTTCTTTTCTGTTAGTGAATGGTACTGTTTGATTTGAAACCACAGTTTTAGCCTTTTACTTTGATTAGCATTCTGATGGACCCACTGAGTGTTTAATATCTGTTGAGCAAAGTTGAGACATAAACCAATTATCCCTGTGCAGGTGCGAAATTGAGGCAACCCTTGAGAGGCTAAAGAAACTAGAGCGTGATCTCAGCTTCAAAGAGCAGGAGCTTAAGGAACGAGAAAGACGTTTAAAGATGTGGGAGCAAAAACTGACAGAGCAGTCCAATACCCCGGTGAGTATCACCTACAAGGTTAGCTTACCCTTTTCCTCCATCTTCCCAGTGCACATAGAAAACATGGCTGAGCATGGCAGCATGGCACCTGTCTTCCTCTCTCCCCCACACTCAGCTCCTGATTTCCTGCTTTACTGCCTCTGTTAAAGGGCCCACATTTTTATACAAGTAGTGTGCTTATCTAGTTTCAATTAACAAAATGGAGAAATGTAGAAGAAAATCTTATCCTATTTCTCTCTTCTTAGCAGCTGTTTTTCTGTTAGTGTGTTTGTGTATTAGAATTACAAAAATAAAATCCACTGTATTTTCACACCATCCATTATATCCCTAGAACATGTGTCTAAATGCTGATTAACTCTTTAGAGTCCAGTAGTAATTAATAAATATAATACCAGGGCCACTAGCTGTCTAAGAAAGTCTTTGCCATGTCCAGTCTTAACTAAATTTTCCTTCTAAAATATAGCTAACCTAATGCCATATAAATGACAAACATTGATGTTCCTTCCTCAATTTAGTGTTAAAATCTTGGGCAACAGAAGATGGAAAAGACTTCTCTTTGGGCTCACTTTTGAAATTTACTACACCTAGAGGATATTTTGGTTTTTTCCAAATCTTATATTTGAAGGAATACAAAAAAATCTTTTTAATGCTTTCACTATTTATACACTAACCTTAAGCTAACATGCTGACATGGTATATTAAAGTCTAATCAAATGTCAGCTTTCTTCCCTATTTTAAATGATTTATCATTTTCAGGGAGTTAAGTATAAATTTGTAGTCATTTTTTCCCCAGATTGTATAATGGGCATTATTTGTATTTAAATACTTTAAAATCGCAAATAATGGTAGGATTAAAAATAAATGTGTTGTTTGTAAAAATAAATGATAGTTTGTAAGTGGCAGAGAGCCAAATATATGTGAATTAATACTTTCCTCTGAGAGCTTTTTGTATCTATCAACACACCCAGAGTATACTTAAACTTGTGATACAGGCCTGAGCATTCAAAAAAGACACTTCCTCTTAGCATGTTTTCCTCTCTGCTTAAGAATGCTGAGGTAAATACATCCTACCCATGCACCAGAAAGCACTTGGACAGTTTTCTGAACACTCTGCCATTGTTAGTTTTTACTGTAAGGTCTGGAGGGTAAACTATTTTACCAAATCATGTAGTTAGTTAATAGCAGAGCCAGACAGCTGATGAGTGCTCCCAGCTTCATGTTGAGTGCTCATTCCACCATACATTTCATAATAACCAGAACACTTTTTATTAAAACACAAAGCTTAGTAACAGAGAAATAGGATCCACTGGCATTAAAATGTAAGAGTAAGCGAATAAAACTTATATTTAAATAAAAATTACTAAAGTTAGTACTTCAAGAGAATTTCTAAAGCCTAATAACGTTTATTTGTTTGGCTTATATTCATTGATCACCTACTATATCAAGACAAAAGACAAAGTACAAGAGGTATAATGATGATAGATCAGAAGCCGTCCTTGCCTTTGACTATTCCATTCAAGGACTAAGAATTTTTTAAAAATAAAAATAAACTTGTTATATATTTTTAATTCATATTTGATAATTGCTTATATAGTGGTAATACTAATAAAAAATGTTTAAAAAAACCTTTATTTTGTGATCTTCCAAAAAGCCTTCCTGTTTTTAAGTCTTATTAAGTAGCCAATGCCCATTTGCGATCTGTTTTTCAATGTTTAAAGAACACAATAGTCTTGCCTCCTTTTCCAATTTATGGTAAAGAGCCAACCTAATACCCAAAAAAGGAAAATACAGTGAAGTAAAATGTTTATTTTCAGTTTTGCCTTTTCAAAAACGATATTGGTTATGCAGAGAATCTCAAAATAAGAGTTGAACTGCATATATATTTAATACTATCATCCAACATTAGAAAGACAGCACATTTTAGAAGTTCAGTGAATTTAAGTTGGCCTTCAAGAAAAAAGTTCATGGAAGTTTCCTGTTGAATCGGTACCAATAGGCAGACTCAGAAATAATTAACCTAGAGATCTGCAAAGGAGCAATGCTTTTCCCGCAGCTGATGAGGGACAGGAGCAAGAACATGGCCTTGTCCCTATAGCCTCCCTTCGGAAGTCAGAGAGCTTGTTTGTTTGTTAAGTACTTTGAAGTATTAAGCTATAAAGCACTGCATGGCTTGACTCTAAATGTAGTATTGTAGGAAAAATCTTTTAACTACCTATTATGATATGCTTTAGAACCTTTCTTTGGTTTATTGGCATCAGTTTGGCTAAGAAATTATGTGCTGTCTTGTGCTCATTATTGCTATTAGTAATGTAGGTTTGTAATAAATAATAAAACACCATGGATGCTCAGTAGGTTGTATGCCTGCATTTTAACTCCAGAAAACTTTCTGTAAAGGGAACTGCTCTGAGGGCTACCATCTAACAATGGACAGCATGAAGCACAATCTCAATGAGATTTCCTTCCTTTTTTTACTTATATGGGCTAAGTTTTCTTTTTTTAAAGTACTTGCTTTTAATGTCTCTTCTGCTTAGAGCTAGTATTTCTGAAGGAAGAGAGTTTATGTCAGGTATTTTATAAGTAGCTATTTTCTTTTATCCTCACATCAGTTTCTAGTTGACTTTCATTAAGGTTTCTGAGAAAAAGATAAAATAAACCTTTTAAAAAGGCAGTAACTGAAGGTTTAAGTTTTCTGTATGTAGCCTCATCTTAATTATAAAAAGTTTAACATTTATGTAGCTTCATTAAAAAGTTGCACTCTTGAATTGACTAGGGGTCCCTTATTGGGAAACAGTGGGAAACAGAGGAAATTAATTTCAAGGACATTGTTTTCATTGTTGAAACTAAAATATTAAAGATATTTGCCAAGATGATGTATCCATGCATAAATATGGACACTATTTTT
This sequence comes from Dasypus novemcinctus, assembly GCF_030445035.2. Lineage (NCBI taxonomy): Eukaryota > Metazoa > Chordata > Mammalia > Cingulata > Dasypodidae > Dasypus > Dasypus novemcinctus. The sequence continues at coordinate 75,056,435 of NC_080679.1, read as the reverse complement.
TAATGATATTGAAGTTTGGTATAGAAATTTATATACACTATTTCTTTTAAGGATTAACACTTATTTGAGAGATATTTTGAGATCTTTAGAGCCTTACATAATATGCGGAAGGACTCGTGAAATAATAATATAAATAAGCAACAAAGAGTTTCCTCAGAGAATCTAAAAATAAAAGACAATTGCTAAGGAAATAGTATTCTGTTTCCAGTATTAAAGGATCTAAAGCAATCTTTTCTTCCATATAACTGGTACTTTTTAACTGAATTATATGAAGTTCCTTTGTTGAACTAACAACTCTGGAAGTCTTTTCCTAATAGAATGAGATACTTTTAAAAATTCAGCTTTATCTGATATTTTAAAAATTGAAAGAAAAAAAATGAAATTGATTCTAAATAGTATCTTTATACCCAAAATGTAAAGGTCATCCCAGAGACATATTATTTGTACATTTTTAGTCATAAATTTACCCATATTTTCAAACACCTAAAATATAAACCTTAATATGCTTATTTCTCAAAAGAAGAGGAAGTAACATTTTTCAGATCCAAACAAGTTTACATCTGAAATGAGTGGTCAGTATATATGGGAATAAGTTTACTGCTTAAAATAATTGCATAAAGTAGGAAATAATTGTCTGTAACTGCTGTGAGAAGAATTTCTAGGAAAAAAGAAGAAAATATGTATAAGGAGAGAATGGAGAGAAAGGTAACCTAAATTAGTACTCATTTCCTTTCCTTCAGTTTTCATGTGTTTTTACCTACTTGTTTATCACTTAAATGTTAGAGGTAGCATATGTCTAGAATTTTGTTCCCAAGTGAATTTTTTGTAAATGATATAAATAGTATTATATCTGATCTAACTAATAAATAGAAACAAGTAAATTCTGGGTTCATTTTTGGTTTATAGTCAGAATACTAGAAAGGTAGTTAACAACCCCAATTTCCCTAGAACTATATTAACTGCTGAACTGTTTCTGTGCTACCTCTAAGCTTTTCTTCTTTTGTTTAAGGTTCTTGATATATGAGATTCAATCTCTAATTTCTTTTTTAAAAATTATGATTAAATAAAGGCTGCTTTATGAAAGTTAAATTGGGAAAAAAATAGATATCTTAAAAACTATTTTGTTTTCCACAAAACGAAGGCTTAAAACTTACAACTTCCTTTCCATTCAAAATCTGGCTTGCTGTGGTGCTTTGCAAACCTTTGATTGTGATTTATTTTGTCATGTTTAAATTATGGCAAAACCTAAATCTGCTATTAAACAAATCCTCACATAATTCCTTATATTCATTTATTTCACTAATCATTTACCTTCTGGGTAACTAATTTTGGCAACTAATTTTGTGGTATCTATTTCCTTTATTTAAATTGATCCTAATTTCTCTTTTTACTTCTGTCCTTTCTTCCATTTTGATAGCTTCTCTTGCCTCTTGCTGCAAGAATGTCTGAGGAGTCTTACTTTGAATCTAAAACAGAGGAGTCAAACAGTGCAGAGATGTCATGTCAAATCACAGCAACGAGTAACGGGGAGGGACATGGCATGAACCAAAGTCTGCAGGCCATGATGCTGATGGGCTTTGGGGATATCTTCTCAATGAACAAAGCAGGAGCTGTGCTGCATTCTGGGATGCAGATAAACATGCAAGCCAAGCAGAATTCTTCTAAAACCACATCTAAGAGAAGGGGAAAGAAAGTCAACATGGCCCTGGGGTTCAGTGATTTTGACTGGTCAGAAGGTGACGATGATGATGGTGATGAGGAGGATAATGACGTGGATAATAATAGTGAATGAAAGCAGAAAGCAAAGTAATACAGTTGAAAATGTTCAGAAAAACAAAAGAAACTTGCTGTCTCGGTCTGTGTGAAAACCAGTAAGGAGGTAGAAAACCAAGCACTGCATTTTTAGGGCAATCACATTTATATGACAGTACTCTATTAATTTTACTTTTGATTTATTTCTGCTTACAGAAATATGGGGGAAATTAAGTCAAAAGGTATATTTAATGAATCAGCCAAGTGTGGTGCCTGATTATAGAAATTTGTGATTTTAACTAATGACATTCTGGCTTTCTTTTAATGACTACTTATAGTTTGTATTTACCTTTATTTTCTTCTATTCAATTGATTTTTTAAAAATCTTACATTTTGAACAAGCACTCAGCTCCTAAAATATTTTTTGACACTTGATTTTCCTGTAGCATATTACCTTTTTATTACTTTTTTTCTTAAAGCAATACAATGTAATGTCAGAAATGATTGATAGTGACTACAAAATTCAACAACAAAAAAATTGAGATAAAAGAAGATTATAATAAAATACTTCTTCAGAAATACCTAAATGCTGAGAATTTCAATCCTAAATATAAAGAGCACAGCTACTCAAAGTAAAACCTGAGAGGTGTTCTCAATACTACAATCGAAGGAGAAATACTCTAATATGAAACCAACAGTAGATGGTTGCAGGCTTTCATTCATACCAGTGATAGCCCTGGAACTTGTTAACAACAACACGCTGTCGCTGTCGTATGAGGCTTAGCTTGTACTTTATTCAAAGAGAAAGACATGGCCTTATAGGGATGCCTTCAGGCAGTGTGAGTGCTCTGTATCAGCCTGCCCTGGCAGGCACTTCCAGTGAGGAGTGTGTGCAGGTTTTTCATTTGTTTGTTCCAGAGGGGCATGATGATCCTGAATTTTAAGTATATGTATAGCTATTTTAAAGAGGAAATTAAGTATTGTAAAGGGAATAGTAAATATAAATTATCCTTACTTAAGCACAAGTGCAAACGGAATGTTCCTTTCTGTATCAAATCTTTCAGAGTTGTCTTTAAAAAAAATTATAAAAGCAGAACCTTGACTCCAATTCTGGTATTACAAAGAAGTAGATGTAGATGCTCTGAAAACCTGGAAAACTAGAGATATTCTCAGAAAGTTATCACAGAATTTTCAAAGCTTTTTAAACTAGAAAACACTTTTTAAAAAACTGCAAAACATTCATAATTAAAGAAAACTAAAAGAAGAAAAACTCTTTTTGGGTGGAGAGGTCTAAATTAGAAAGCAATGTCATGCATTGAGTTTTCAACCAAAAATATTCATGGTAGCCCTTTTTATGAACAAAGGATATCATCGTCATATATATTATCAAATACCATTTCTAAGTACATTCAATCATAAAAAACCTCTTAGAATTTGAAGCATGATATGTTTCTAAACCCCATTGAGAGCTGTAAAATTCCACCAGTTGATCTGTGTGCAGTGTCAGCTTTATCTGGAGAAAAATAACTAGTGAAACAATCTGGGTATGAGATGTGGAACAGTCTATAAAGCATAGTGATAAAGAGAGGACCTGGAGTCACATAGTGATTCAGAAACCTGGGTCTACTTGCCGCACGGTTGTGAGAAAATTATTTAACCCTTGTGTCTGTTTACTCACCTTTAAAATGGAAATGGTAATAGTACCTCCTTCAAAGAGTTGTTTGAGGGTTAAATGTGATATATATGTAAAGCACTTAACATAGTGCCAGGCCCATGGAAGTGATCAGTTAATGTTAGCTATTATTAATTATGCCAGTGAAAAGACACTGAAAGGTGGAGCAGGTGGAGCTCAGTGGCTGAGCACCTGCTTCACATGTATGAGGTCCTGGGTTCAATCTTGAGTACCTCCTAAAAAAAAAAAAAGACCCTAAAAAGCAAATGGTTTCTGGAAAACTGTCAATTTCAAGGGATATTTGTTCAGTCATATGAAATGAAGTTAAAAGAGGATAGCTTTCAGGGAAGTTAAAGAGCACACTCTTAGAATGAAAGCTATACCAACAGATTTTTCCTGTTACTCTTTGAAGACTTATAAGCCCTGGGCAAGTTTACCTGGTCTGAGGTATTTGTGGTCTGTGGCACCACCCCCACGCTAAGTAAACAGAAAGAGTAGTTAAACCTTTTCCTAGAAGATGGGATTCCCCACATACTGTTGTGTTATGACATCTGTGTATGCACACATAGATATGGATACATGCACACCACTATATAATGCTGGGGGCAAACAGGCACACACATAATGAGACAGCCTGCATGTTCAGACATAGAGAAGTGCTCAATGACTCAAGCCAGGTCACAGTAGAAAATCTGGGAGTGGAGCAGTAGGAACAATTTGCAACTCTACTTCCCAGCATGCCTTGGGGCACTGTGGCAGAACAAAAAGAGTCAAAGACTTGGCAGTTGAAAATCCTCTTGCACATCTTCCCAAGGAAAGATAAAGTCATTCAATTCCACTGATATTCATTGAGGTCCTTCTGTGTGCCAGGTACTGTTCTAGGCGCTGGGGAAAGAGCAAACAAAACTTGCCCTCATGGAGCTTACATGCTAACAGGTTGAGACTGACCATAAACAAAAGTATTGTATAGTATGTTAACATTTGAGAAGTGCATGCTGAAAAAATAAAGATGGGAAGGAGGACAAGGCATATGGTCAGGAAAGGCCTCACTGATAAAGTAACACTTGTGCAAATTTGAAGAGGGTAAGAGACCCTCTGTAGACTAATTTCGGGACCTGTGCACTTAATGTATGAACATAAACCTTGCCTCCCATTTAAGAATAATCAACAAATTTAGAATTTATGAACTAAATAAAACTGACTTTTTCTTTGTGTACATATAAATGTATATTATTACATGTCAACTTTTAGTGCATTAATAAAAGCAGTAAATAAAACCAAAAGAGAAAGGTAATAAAACTCTGTACCCAGACCTAAGTTTACCATTTCTCAAATCCTTTGACTGCTACCATGTTCCTCACCAGTATTCCAGAGAAGGCTATACACAATACTTTACCATCAAGAGATGGCAAGGCTTTAAGATACAGCAGAATCAATGAGCTTGAAATTAGTCTTCATTTGGAATTGGACTATAAATGATTACCACATGGCCTTGTCTATTTTGCTTTCCATTCCAAATCATTGTTCCTCTTCACTGTAAAGTCTACAGGTTGGAAAATGTTAAAGCATCCCTGAAATCTGAATCATATAATCAGAAGTTTAAGGTGTTCTCTCTCTAGCTGTAAAGATCATTTAGAAGACTTAATTTTATTTTTATCTTAATTTTATTAATTATAAAAGTTTATTCATAATATACTGAATGTTTAATGATGGTATTATATGTGCAGCTTCTAATTCATTTTTTGCATCAGTTTTTGAAATAGCAAATTATTGGTGCTGGATTCATTTCCAATCACTTGACTTACAAAAATTTATGAAGAGAAGAGTAAAAGAAATACTGAAAATGTAAAGACTCATCATGAGACTCAAAAGCCTAAATTGTGTTAGTAATTGCCAGAGCTACGCAACTGAAAATGCAATTGCTCTTCCACCTTTTTTCTCTATTCCTCAAGTTGATCGTGTAGGTTGAGACCACTCCTTACTGAATGGTCTCAGTCGGGGTCATGCTGTCACCTAATGGTTTTTGAGAATGCTGGAGCAGGGGACATATTTTTGGTTCTCATAATTATCAGGGACATTTGGTGCCCAATGCCATGGAAAGTGATGTCCTACATGCCAAGGAAGGTCCCACACAAAAGAGAACTTCCTGTACAGTGCCAATAGCACTGTCCCTTCCCCACTGATAAACTTGCTAGGCCTGGGACTTTTAGTGTTCTACACCTAATCTTTTGTTTTCCCCTAGACAAAATTATCCAAGTAAAAAAAAATGCATTTTCAGAATTACAACTACTATATGAATCTGAATTTTGTAGGTTTATGCATTTATCTGAAATCAATAGTTGTGGAAATGGTTTCCTTCCCCATAAGAATGCTGATGGATGATTTATTAAACAGCTAAATTCACCTTAGGTCATTCTCCTATTACATTGATTCCACAATAAATAAAAAATAAAAGCCTCATTGAGGTAGCTACAGTTCTGCAAAGTAACTAGGTTAATTTGAAGGGCCTCTTTTGCTAATAGTCTTTTTTTTTTTTTAAAACAAAATCACATTTTAATATTTTGCCTGAATAAGCAATGGGAAGCCGTTGAAGACATAGTTGAATATTCTTGTCGCTGATACCCTGGGCATGTTAAGGGCTCTTTTTTAGCCTGTGATTTTTAACATGTGGGTTTCTTCAATCGTAACACCTGCTGAGCTTTCAGACTTGAATCCCATTAAAATCAAGAACTTGTGGGTGTTGGGAGTGATCCAGAATAATTCTCATAGCATTACCTTGTACAAAATTTTAATTTTTAGAGTTTTCATTAGAATGGTAAGAGTTTAAAAGAGTAAAGATCATTTTTAAATTTATTGAGTTAAATATTGATACATTTTTAAAATTTTGATACGCTAGACTTTGTTGCAACCTTTTGAAATTAGCAGAATCTCACCACACCACATATATTTTTCTATAATCAGGCACCTTTTGCTGCTTTCAAATGACTACTATCTTGTTTAGATTTTAAGCACTGCCAGTGAGAAGAATCTGTTCTATTCTTTTAATTGTAGCACAGTCTTATAGCTCTAGATGCAGCAATTTCTGTGATGAAAAATAAGAGTCTACCAGGGAAATCTGGAGGACCAGACTTGTTTTCACTGGATTCCAACTTAGTTTGCACTCTATTGCCTCTGAGGAACTTTATGGCATGTGGTTATTTTACTTTAAAATTGAGAGTTCCAAGCACCTGCATTAATTATTTTATGTTGTGTGCAGAATAGTATATCTTTTAATGTCAGATATGATACACTGCACATATTGCTTTTGCACTCTTAAAAATTTTGTACTTAACAATAGAAAATATTTATATTCTTTGAGTGTGAGCTTTGAATAGATGCCATTATCACTTTATTGTGTGTTGTGTTTTTTTTTTTAACAAAAACTTCTCAGTGATTCTATTGCAATGTTATTTTAAGCAAGTCCTATGCCAAATATCTTGTATAATGTTTGTATGGAAGATTAAATTTTACTCTTGTGTGGTAAACTATTGACTTCATAGTTGGAATTTGATATTCCAGCACAGTCTGCAATGTATTCAGAAATCCAAGTTGGTGTCATACATTTCATTTTGATGTGAACTTTTCTTGGCTTTCTTTTTGTTCTAAGACTCTATTTTGCAATAAACGTTTTGACAGTAAATCCCTTTGTTATGTGTTGCTGTGTATATAATATCTTTGTTAGATTGGATTCCCAACATCCTTTGAAGGAATCATTGTCACACACACACACACACATTAGTTTTAGCTTTTCTCTCCTGAAGTCAGTTGTAATGTAAATAATGAATTTGTAAAGTGATGAGGCAGTCATGAGGTGGATTTTTTTAATCCCCAATGAAAGACAGAAAGGCTTAGAACTTTCCTACAACAGATATGTTAACAAGGTACAGAAATGGTAAGCCACCGTGTACCTGGAGAGCTTAACTCTTATCCCCTGTTTTGCCAAATTTAAGCCGTCTTGAAGTAGTGCCTGGCTCCAGCCTCCTTTTCACTGCTCTTTGCAAACATGGTCCACAGAATCCTGCTGGAATGGGTATCAAGCTGAATCCAGTGCCCTTCCTTGGCATCATATCGATGAGCCATCCTCAGAGCACAAGAAATCCTTCTCCTCTCCTTTGGACATTAGAACCAAAGATGTTGGTTTTGGTTAGTCGTGTTATTCACAACCATTATTCTATTCAAGAAACACTATTTCTCAATTTTTTTTAGCACAACATTTAGGAATTGTATAAAAATCAAAACACAACACATTTCCCACCCCAATAAAAACCAGCCTTGATGCAGGGAAATATTTCTGCAACTCAGGCTGTTGTTTCTGGAGCTAATCGAAAAAGTACTTTATTTCACATTTGTTTTCATGATGGAAGAAGGAATGACATGTTTCTGCAGCTGTATCCAGTTGCCCTGTGAGGAAATAAAATTTGTTACGAATTTTCTTTGATCAAGTTTAACTTTAGATTCTATTCCTCAAATAATTTTCTTCTCCACATTATTAAAGCAAATGAGTATATTTGGCGATTCCTACATACATTAAGTGTTTCAGAAGAGAAAGTGGCAACCCTTGAGGGAAATGAAGCACAAGGGGATAGCAGAGTACATATGAAAACAGTAGAGATTTAAGTGTATGCTTCTTACCCTTGCAACTTTTCTTTAACCAGTGGATTTTTTAAAATTTTTTTGCTTGGCCCTCCAGAGTCTTCCTTTTCCTCCAAGGTGCACAGCATTGCACCCCATTCTCCAATTAGGTGACTGTGCCTTACCCTTTCTCCCCCTCCACACACACCCACTGCCAGGTTTTTGCTTTGTTGTTCTCTTCACCTGGAATCACCTCACTTCTCCCTGCTCTTCACTTCCCGGCTCAAGCCAGTATTCCTTCCATGTCTCCCATCCTTCTCTGAATACATTGCTCTTTTCTCCAGTATACCCACAGGGCTTGCTCTGCAGAGAACTTCTGGCGAATTCAGCCTTTTAGTTTATGTATCTTTGAATTTTATCCCATTCATTCAACAAAAATGTACCAGGTATTGTAGCTGGGCACTCTACTAGATGCTGAGTGTCTAAACCAAGAAGGCAGCCTTGGACTCTCCCGTATTTAATCCACATCTTTTGTATACCCCATTAATTAATAGTCCTTGGAGATAGGAGCCATATCTTTCCTAGCAGTGTTTTGAGTATGTGATTATAAAATAAATGCCCACAAATGAGAAGGATTACCTCACCCATGCTCTGATTTTTATACTCAAATGAAAGTAGCCAAATTCAACTTCCTTTTTCAACTCATCCACAAAAAAATATTATATTTAACAGCAGTTGAGTGACACTCTGCCATGTTATCTCATGAGCAATCCAAACATTTGGCAAGTTAAGTTAGTTAAAGCTAATGGCTATCTCAAACTCTAATTTGACTAATAGTACACCCAGATTTTTTCAAATGATTAATTATTTTGTTCATGGCCGTGGGGCAGGCCGCTCTTGGGTGCAGGCTGACGTTCCCTAAAAAAGTCTTAATTCATGCTGGTGCTCTTGACAGCAAGGTCTTTTAGTCTGTTTTAGTTATACCAACTCTGAAACCTGGGTTTCTTAAGACAGCTCCTATTTCATATGTCCTTCATGCATGGGACCTAATATTTGGCTTTAAAAAAATAATGCAAGTAAGATACTAATATTCAGTTAAGCACTTGGAAGTTCCCTTATGAGAATAAGCATAATATACCATCTGGTTGCCAAATGATTGCTTTGGAATCTTCATTAATAATCAGATAATCTTCATGTTGTCTGAGAGTTCCCAGGAAGGCTCAGATATCTGACAAATGTCAGGAATTCCTTGACTGCCAAGGCCCTAAGGTGGAATATAAAATTGCTCTTGGTAATATTTGAGATCTTTTTGCTTGAGAATTTATTCATATGAATTGCCAATAGATCAAGTGGACCAATTTCTAAGATCAATTAGGATGGCTAAAAATTGTTTGAATTTAGCATTAAAAATCATGAACTCTTTTTATAAAATGAAGATAAAGTGAATTCAGTTTGGATGGCAGCTTTGGGGACTTAAAGCACTTCAGTTTTTGTGATAACAAAAAGGTTCCTAGGAATGGATTTGTTACAGACTTTTAGTTCCCCTCTCTGATTGTATTCCGAAAACAATGACAATGTCTAACTTAGAGAAAATGGGGAAAGAAATGTGATTAAATAATAACTTCCAAGACTCATACAAATTTCCTGCCTCTTTCCCTAAAACAAAGCCCAGCTGAGAGGTAGCATATAATTTTGGAAAAAGAATGGATTTAGAAGCCAGGTGGATCTGGGTTTTAACCCCAACTCTTCTTTCTAGGTGTATGTCTAGACAAATTACAAAATCTCCCTTCCCAACCACGTCTTCATCTATAAAATGGGATGATAATACATACCTACAGAGTTAGGGTTGTAAATTGATAAGAAAATGGATTTGTATAATTGGTACCACAGTGCTTGGCACGTATAATAGGTGTGCAATAAATAATAATTGTTGTTAGTTCTTTTTAAAGGTTAATGACACTGGGGAATAGAAAATGAAGAATGTAAATCATCGTGAAGATTTCTGTGTGTCTGTAAATTTGCATTCTTCAGACTGCCACTTGACTATAGGAACTCAGTATTGTGCAGGCACAGCAAGGAGGCCACCTCCTGGATTGTTGTTGTTGTTTTTTAGCTCCTACTCACAATGGAAAGCCTGCCTGAAAATTACTGAAGCATCTGACACCCTGACTCCCATCTTCTCTTCCACTTTGAGATGTTGGAGCCCATTTCTTCTAAATGTTTTGCATAAGCCCTTGTGTTAGAACCCAGTGTGGTGCTTTGGCAGATGCAGTCCTCTGGGGAAAGGTTCCGATTGGTCATAGTTTGCAGCGTCAGGTAATGGCTTTGCAAGCTGATGGCTTATTAACAATTTTTCATTCAGGCCTACTCTGTGCCATGTACTAAGAGAAGAAAAATGTCAAGACATACAAAGTCCCTGCTGAAACAGCTCACAAAGTACAATGATGTAAAAAAAAAAAAGAGAGCGGGAAAGAAGGGAGGGAGAAGAGAAGAGAAGGGAGAAAAAAGGGAGCTGGTGTAGTTCAGTGTTTGAGTGCCTGCTTCGGCATTTACGAGGTCCTGGGTTCAATCCCCGGGACATCCTGGGGAAAAAAAAAAAGTACAGTGATGTACATCATTGGCTTCTCTGGTCAAAAATCTTCGGAGCACTGAGAAATTCTTCGTAAGGTCAGGAAAATTGTTTTCAACTCAATTTAACCTGCAAGGGGGACCAAGCCAAAGCAGCAGCCAAGAGCATTAAGAGTGAGACAAGGGGATAAACGAAAAAGATATTGGTAATATTACTTTTGTTTTTCATTTCATTCATATTTCCCATGCAGCTGCTGCCTTCCTTTGACATTGGCGCATGGACTGAAGACGACGTGGTAAGCTTCTATTAATGCCTTATTTAACCTGGGCAGATACTTCATAAATTGGTCCCCATGGTTCGAAATGCACTTAGAGGAGCCTTAGGAAACTTTAACCAGGAGAATTGGACGAATTCCAGTTTTTCCTGTTTTTAATGCAATAATGATTTAAAATAAAGCTTCAAGAGTGAAGGAAGTATCTCTTCACATCTAGGAAAATGATTCTACCTCCCTGTTTTCTCTGAGAGGTATTCAGAATCTAATCATTTATTTGGTATCCTGGGTGACCTAGGATACCAAATAAATAAACAAAAACAAAAAAGCACCAGAGAGAGAGAGAGAGAGATGTTAAATTTCCCTAAACTGCCAGGAATGGAGTTTATGGAGAAGGATCTGGGAAAGAGTACCGGGCTAGGGTTTTCTGCTGACCTGGGTTTCACTGCCACCTTAGGCCTGACTGGAAGGTGACAGTTTCAGATTTGCCTTCTTTACTCTGACCTTCCCAAGGAGGAGTGGACACAGGAGCTCCCAGACATTCTTCAGCTGTAGCCAGAGAAGTCCCAATGTTTTCGAGAGGATGTGGGTGGGCTGTTTAAGTCTTCAGGAAGCCCTCTGCCCGACACTAGAGGGAGGCCCTCAAGAACAGTCCTGCTCAGCCTTTCGCATTTCCATATCGGTTTCCTTAGTGGCAAACCAGGTATGAGAATTCCTGCTCTGAGATCTCAGGGACTTATGCCTGTCCAGGTCCATATTACAAGGTCAGGGTATCAATAAAGATGTAATGCCGGGCCGAGTAGGGATGGCCTCCCCACCAGGGAACAGACCCAGGTGACACAAAAACCTCACAAGTGTACCTAACGCCCCCGTCTGGTTTCTGGGCCTGGGCGCTCCCCTCCCTGCCCTTTGTATTCTTGTGAAATAAAACCACATTCAACATTAGCTAACGTCTTTGGCTTCTAGGGGCTGAGGAAACTTGGCACCCGTTGCCTCTATTTCTTCCCAGTCCCTCACAGTGATTCTAGATTTCCTGCCAGCCCTGCTTAAGAAGCAAAGAACGCTTAGGATCTCCCTTTATTCTCAGGTCTGGATATAATCCCTTTACCTCCAGCTACAAAGTGGGTCCATCTCATTCTAAAAGAAAAGTTTTTAAAGCCCTGAACTCCAACAGCTATTTTAGTCTTTGCCTCAAGGTTGAGTGATTTTCAGGCTATGCTCCAGGGCTGAGGGATCAGGTCTCACATCCTTCCCAACTCCCTTCACCCAGCAATGCAAGAGGCTACCAGTACACAGTAAGATGCAAGGCCTAGGAGCCACTGGGATAAATCAGGAAGTCCCCGTTTGGCCAGTCAGGCTGGGAGAGCTTCAGAAAGCATGGAGTGCCATCTCTTCATTTCACACAGGAAGCTCTGGCATGTCCTGGGCCACGTAGCTACTTCACGCCCAGGCCTGGGACAGGGGCCTCATTTTACTCATTCTCTGCCCTTTGCAGTGTGGTACCTGTTACTTAGACAATTCCTGGGTAAACCAGTGCCCCTCAAAAATTCAGGAGGCCACCATCAAATAAAAGGGGGAGGAAATCACTATATATAAGAACCCTCTTGAAAGGATTTCTAGCGCCCAAGTAAGAGGTAAACTCCCAATAGTCCCCTAAGTGCCCAAGACCCCAAAAAGGGTATATCTCCAGTTGAAAAGATTTAAATTTTAAAACTGCACACAGAAAATCTTCCATTTTTACTCTTGAGGTTGAGTTAGGAATTGAAAATATTTAAATTCAGTGAAAACTATGTTTTACTCTTAAGTCCGGCTAATGATCAGTGCATGAATTTTCAAAACCATGTGTATGTCCTCTCATTCACAGTATTTTTGGGTACAGCAGCTCGTCAGAAAAGGCAAGTGGAATAACTTCCTTCTTAATTCATGGAGCTAACTTTGCTTTGGTCATGATTTAGTCTAATTTTATTCTAATAACTTCTCCCAGGTGACTCTTCAGCAGAGATGAGTGTATATGCAAATTTGTTTAAGGAAAACAACATTACAGGCAAGCGACTTCTTCTTCTGGAGGAGGAAGACTTGAAAGACATGGGCATTATCTCCAAGGGCCATATCATTCATTTAAAGGTACCCCAGAAAGGGAGAACATTCGATTAACAAATGTTTTTTGAGTACCTGCTATGAAACAGATCCTATGTTAGATGCTGGGGACAGGAGCAGGGCTGAGCTGGTTGTTAAAGGCTGAAATACTTCCGTACTAGCTGCTAATTAGCTGTGGCCCCCATGGAAGCCTTCCCACCTCCTCATAATGCAACAAAAAGGGGTTAACACCTGGCACAGCAGGAGCCACCTGGGAATACCACCCCTGTGCCCTTGTGACATCTGTAGTCTAGGTGGAAGACAGACATTAATCATGCAATGATGGTAAAATGGCCGCTGTGAGAAACGCCCCAAAGGTGGGCTGGGGCTGGGATGAGGAAAAGCTTCTGTGTAGACGGTATGAAGGGGTTGAGAGCCACAGGACAAGGACGGGTTACTAGCTGTGGGCCGGGGAAGAGGACTGCCTGGGCACAGGCCTGGGGGTGGGAGAAAGCGTAAGCCTGTTGGGTGAGCTGAAAATAAACCAGTATGGCTTCTGGAGAACAGCCATCCCACCCAGCAATATCAAGAGGAGAGGCCATTTAATTCAGAGAGCCTGAGGGCTGGTAGGACCCCTAGCTGGTGCTGGCCCCGGGCCGAGTGAACCCTCTTGGCATTTGGAACTGGAACAGACACCACCTATGTCCATATATTTTTCTAATCCTGTTTACTCAGGAAATCCTAACAGCCTAAACATCCCAACATGAAGTTGAATTCTACTTCAGTCTTGAATAATTTCAAGGCTAACCCCTTGTTTTTATTGTGGCTACTATTGCTTTTTTCTTTCTTCTTTTCTTTTTTCTTTTCTTTCCTTCTCTTTTTTTTTTTTTTTTTTTTTTTTTTTTGCATTTTAGCAACCAGATCTGGGGTTTTTTGTTGTTGTTATAATGACAGATATTCCTGCATTCCCCTTTACTCAAATGTCCACAATTATCATTCAAACATTAGTTCCTAGATGTATCCCCCCCCCCCTTTTTTAACTGTTGATACAATTCTTTATATATATGTTTTTTATTTTTAAAAGATAACATCGATCACACAAAATGTTACATTAAAAAAAATAGGGGATTCACATATGCCCCACTCCCCACACCCCCACTTTTCCCATATCAACAACTTCTTTCATCAGTGTGGTACATTCATTGCAATTGACTAATACATTTTGGAGCATTGCTACACAGCATGGATTATAGTTTACATTGATACAATTCTTCTTTGTTCATAATTTTTCCTTAAAGCTTTTTTTCTTTTTTTTATTATGGTAAAATATATAAGCTTGAAATTTGTCATTTAACCATTTTTAAGTGTATAATTCAGTGGTATCAAGTACAGTCATAATGATATGTCCAATATTTCCAGAACTTTTTATCATCTCAAATAGAAACTCTTTACCCTTTAAGCAATAATTCCCAACTCTCCCTCTCCCCAGCCCCTGGGAATCTCTACTTGACTTTCTGCAGAGTAATTTGCCTCTTCTCAATATCTCATATAAGTGGAACCATACAATATATGTCCTTTTGTGCCTGACATAGTGCACCAGCATTCCTTAAGGATCAGTTAGGAGGGAAGGGTTTTGAGCTGGGACACTTTACCAAAAGCCATCAGTGATTCAAATACTCCCAGATTAGGCCAATGAAAGCAAATTCCAGAATATTCTATTCTGGTTGGTCTCCTTAGGGCAAGCAATGTCCAAACATAGTGTTTATTGTTCAACAAGTTTAGTAAATGCCTACTAATTGCAGGACTGGGCCTGGGAAGATACAAAGAAGAATCCTGCCTTTAAGGAATTTACGTCTCACTGAAGAGCTTAAACATGTATATACAATTTCTCATAATGTAGAGTTTCTTGGCAGTTCAGAGGAAAGGAGTGATTCATTGCCTGTGCTTGGGACGGGCAGTGGAGGGAGATAGAGAGGGAAAATTTCATGCAGGGAGCTGGATCTTGGATCTTGGAGAAAGGACAGAGTTTGGGATGTAGCCTGGAGAGGGAGAGCAAAGGACATGAATCTAGACAGACAATGAAGAGAAAGAAAGAAAGAAAAACAGAGTGTAGGGGGGATCTGACAAGAGGAACAGTAAGTAGCTGCCTGGTGGAAGCGCAGGTGTGGAGGAGAAACCCTGACATCTGAAGTGGAGGGGAGGTGGGCCCTGATCCTGGGCAGTTTGCCACATGGGCCAGGGGATCTGGAATTGATCACCTTCCGGAGAGTGTTGGAAGTGTTGAGAAGGAACTTTTTAAAACGTCGCTTCAGGCAGTTGTAAAGTGGATTTTGGAAGGCCCTCTAAGAAGTTACAGTATCGAGAGTGAGACCGGGTCGTGTGGTGGGAATGAGGGTGGAGAGGAGAGCAGGAGGTCCAGGGGAGAGGGCAGTGCCCAGGTTCAAGGAGGCAAGCACAGCCGTGTTACACCCTGACCAAGAACTGTCTTCTTCCAGCTGGGAAGCTCTTCCTCTGACAGACTATGTGGCTTCGGAGAGGATGTGTATTGCAAGGGGAGGTCAAAGCAGTCTGGGCAGAAGAAAGAAGAGGAACAAGAGGAGTACCTATCTAGAAAGGAGGAAAATAAGAAGAGATTGTGTTACAGAAGCCTTTAGATATAGGCAGTGATCAAAAAAGTCTAAGGTTGCAAAGCAGCCAAGAAACATGCACACACTGGTTTCCTAAGCCTGCCATGATAAATTACCACAGACTGGGTGGCCTAAAACAGCAGGAATTTATTGCCTCACAGTTGTGGAGGCTGAAGTCTGAAATCAAGGTGCCAGCAGGGCCCCGCTCCCTCTGAAGACCGTAGGGGAGGATGTCTCGGTGCCTCTTTCCAGCTCCTTGGGGGCTGGTGGCGTTCCTGTGTCCTTGGCTTGTAGACATACTGCTCCAATCTCTTCCTCTGTCGTTATGTTGGCCCCCCTGTGAGTCGTGTGTGTGTCTCCGCACGGCCTTCTTCTAAGGACAGGAGCCATTGGATTGAGGCACACCCTAATCCACTATGACCTCATCTCACTACAACTAATTACTTATACAAGAATCCTATTTCCAAATAGGGTCACATGCTGAGGCTCCAGGTAGACGTGAATTTGGAGGGGGCACTTTTCAACTCAGGACACACAAACACAGAGATCCATACCTTGTGGCAAGCAACCAGTTGGGGTGGGATCTCTCAGCGGCCCCTCCTCCTGACCCAAGGGTCAGCCCTGAGCTCCCTCGAGGTGGGTGGCCTGGTCTGTAAGGAGACCCAAGATTTCCCTCGAGCTTCTGGCTGAGTCTGCAGGTGCACAAAGAGACACTCGTTTCGCAGAACCCCGGTTTTCAGGTGGCTACCTGGGGAGGTGGGGGGTTCCAGCCAATAAACATGACACTCCAGTAAATTCAGCTAGGTCATGGGTTAAATGAAAGGGGAAGATGAAGGAAGAGGGCCGCGGAAGCTTGCCCTGGGAGGGCCCTGCCTATCTGCTTGGGACACTTAGGACCAGCAGTGCTTCACGATGGGCCTGTGGGGATGGGCCACCAACCGGCACCTCCAGACTCAAGGAATTTGTTGGGGTGCTCATCAGAACTGTTTGTGCCTCCTTCCTCTCCTTGCCGCCAGACACCGACAACCTGGCTGTGACATTGGGTCTTTCACAAAGGAAGGCACAGTCATTGTTGTACACCTTCTCAAAGAATTTGTCAGCCCTAGATGGTCGATCATAAAACTGGCAATGGGAGCAGTGTTTCCACCTTGCCTTCTGCTACTCGGTTGTCCTTGCAAGGCTGCTCCTTCTCCCCTGCATCTTGAAGCCCTCATGTGGAGGAGCCAGGTAGCAAGAAGAAGAGAAACAGCCAATAACTGTTCATTACATTGTCAAGTGTCAACAGCTTTCATTTTGCTTTAAAAAATGCTTCTAATTTTTTGCACATTGTTACTTTTTACTCCCTACACGATATGCTCAGTGTACAGAAAAGCTGAATTATACCTGATTTGTATTAAAAAATCATTATTTAAGTTGTCCTCCTTTCCTTTAAGATTTCTTTGTGCTTCATTGGGAGAGGGAGAGTTGCATACATACTCATAGAAAAGCCCTACAGTGAAACAAACCCTGTAGTGAGATTTCAGCTTTAATGAAAGTCTCTGGTGTTATGTTCCTGTTCTTTGTTGTTTTTTCCACAGTTACTCAGGGTGACAACTGCATTCTGTATACCAGAACATTAACTTGTCGCTGCCATGCTCTGCTGGCGTTTGAAGAATGGTTTTATTTATTGCCTAGTCTGAGGCTTAACATCTTTAAAATATCTTCCTGTTTCATTAACTAATTATAAACAACCTATACTACTTGGAACCATCAGGTTTATTCTCCTTAGATATTGAATATTAGCATCCCCAAGATACTTTATAGACTACATAAATAAGGGCTGCTTTTGTATGTGTACAATAATTTTAATCCTTTCTTGGTATTAATAAAGTCATGTGATTTTCTTTTACAGTTAGCCATTGAGAAATTAACCCACGGTTACCTAAACTTGTTTCACTTCCCACCACTAATTAAGGTAGGTAAGGCTTTTTCTTACTGCAAGTATGCTACTTTTATTGACAAATGCACCTGTCACATCCACACCTAAATTTGCCAATGTCGGAAATGGTTGTTTGAAGTAAAATTTAATCATCTCCGCCCAACAAAAGGCCCTTTGAGAGACGCTTAGGATGTGCACAGATTGAGCTCCCTCATTCCCCAGTCGTTGAACCATTAACAACAAAGTCTTGATAAGAACAATGCACGTCACCTTAGAAGCTGGGGGCTTTGAGTGCTAGCAATCGGAGGCCAGGACCTCTGCTTCCCACCTGGCTCCAGGAGACCTTTGTCCGACTGGGAAGTCACTGAAGGAATTCACACCCTGGAACTCTGGATTCTCACTCACATTGGGGTGAATGGGGAAGGGAGCGTTATTGTTTGAATAAGAAGTTATTATAATCAACATATTATTTTGAACATAGCCTAAAGATATGTGGCATACTTTGGTATAACATCAGTAGATACTTGCAGCTAGTACAGGGAATTCTCATTTACTAATAGCTGTGGTAATTCCATTGCTAAACTCATGAAGATTCATTTTGTTCCTCTGGTTCTCCATCCACATGTGCTCTAGGCACAGCATAATTCCTCTTTGGAAATAGCTTATAAATATCCTGAGTGTTGTGAAACTCTTAAAATGAAGTCTCACAATGCATATCCAGGTACTGAGTGCATTCCAAGTGTAAAATTGCACAAAAAGCAAAATACACTGTGAGAAATGCAAGACAGTGACTTACATTTGTAGTGCATGAAAGCAATCATTTGGCAAGGTTCTCACATGCTTGCTATGTCATTTCTCTTGCTCTAGGTAATTATAATTCATTGCATGATCAAAAATAGGCAAATTTAAACAATAGATTAGAATGGAAAAACTAGTGCTAAGAGAATCATCTCCTTTCCATGAAAAGTAAAATTAAAAACAATGTCTAGAATAAGTTGTGCTTGGTTTTCTGTTTTAGGACTTAGGAGGTGAACCTGAAGAAAATGAGGAAAAAATAGTGAACCTTGAACTTGTTTTTGGTTTTCACTTGAAACCAGGAACTGGCCCACAGGTAAATCACTTCTTAAGTTCTTTGGATAAATTTCAATCTAAGGTACACTTTTTCTCTCCTGTAATTCCACAGTTTTCTACACCTCCACTACCAGCTGGTAACTTGATTGTGCGTAAATTTATAGACATTATAAGACAGAATTTAGCTGAAAGGGGGCCAGCTGCCTCTGTAATCCAATCTAGGAATCTTATTCTCTTGGTCAGCTCAAGAGGTAAATGTGAGGCCACCCAAATCCACAAGGACACAGACAGCAAAGCATGGACTGGGAGAGAGGAAGTAGAATATCAGACTGATAGTTAATACTTCTCAGCATCACAGCTTTGTGATTCCTGTTTGTTATGGAGGATCAGTTGCAAAATACCAGTATGGAAACCCATCAGCTCTCAGTAGAGTGGCAGGGCAATTGATCAACACTCATTCAGCCAGATTTTCACTGTGTCATTCTTTGGCCTAGGGTATGTATGCGAATTACAATTATGTGGATTTGTGATACTTTGGATTACCATAACCATGATAATGTCTATTAATTGACCACTTATTGTGTACCAGGGATACACTAATGAGGTGTTGATGCTAATTTCCCCCATTTTATAAATGAGGAAACTGAGGCTCTGAGAGGGTAAATATACTTGCCCAAGGGTTACATGGTTGGGAAGTAGCCAAATAACAATTTGAACACAGGTCTCTCTGACTCCAGAACACATGTTCTTAACTAAGCACTATTAGTATATTTTCTTTGAGAAAACGCCAAGGGACCTTTTAAGCGCTTACTTTTCACCGTAACTGTAGCGGGTTGCTCTCGCAGGGCTAGGGTAGGCTCAGGGCCCAGCAGGTCCTGCATTACTAAGGCCATGCTGACCCCAGGCCATTCCGGAGAACCATGCTGGGGAACCATCTAAAATTGCTAGGAGGGCTTGAGTTTCATCTGGGGCTTCTAAAGATGTTCTTTCTAGATATTTGGTAGGGAATGTCTTGCCTATATTGACGCTTCTGCTGAGTGGAATCTTTACCTCCTTTGTTTGAGCCCCAGGACTTGGGTCAATGAAACCTGCTACAATGCTTCTCCGTATATTAGTTTCTCTGATATGAATACTTTTCTTTTCCCTGTTTAGATGGGTCACTGTCTATTCATTTCTGTTGTTAGAAGCAGCTCACAAAAGGGTGCAGGAAAGTGAATTTCTTTCTATCAACAGCCAAGGGCCCTTGTAAGCCTAAGATTTTACGGTTGTGGCTACCCCACATCCATCTCATGGTAAACACAGTGCACACTCTTAATTTGCCTTCTTTAGTATCCTCAACTCCATGGCACTTAATTTATGAGTTTAAACCTTTTTATAGCTTTTAGGTGGTAAAAAAAAAAAAAGGGGGAGGGTGGTTGGGAAGTGGGATTTTCCTGGAAGAAACTTGTCAGGAGAGTTTTCTCAACCAAGAAAATAATTTCTGATTAACGAAGAAATGACTTAATGCAGAAAACTGAGAAATAGATTTTTAGTAAAAAATCAGAAGCTACAGATAATTTTTGAGACCAAATACTGGCATCTATCCTTCACCATCATATGGAATTCTTTTGTTTTGTTTTGTTTTCCTTTATTGTGATAACAAATAATAAAATTTGCCCTTTTGACCCTTTTAAAATGTATAATTCAGTGGCATTAATTACATTCCCAATGTTGTGCAACCATCACCACCATCCATTACCACCAAAACTTTTTTTAAAAAGATTTATTTATTTTATTTCTCTCCCCTTCCCTCCCCCTCCCCCCCCCCCGGTTGTCTGCTGTCTGTGTCCATTCACTGTGTGTTCTTCTGTGTTCGCTTGTATTCTTGTCAGCAGCACCAGGAATCTCTGTCTCTTTTGGTTGCTTCATCTTGCTGTGTCAGCTCTCCGTGTCAGCATCTCTGTCTCTTTTGGTTGCTTCATCTTGCTGTGTCAGCATTCCTGGGCAGGCTGCGCTTTTTTTGCGCTGGGCAGCTCTCCTTACGGGGTGCACTCCTTGCGCTTGGGGCTCCCCTATGCGGGGGACACCCCTGCGTGGCAGGGCACTCCTTGCACACATCAGCACTGCATGTGGGCCAGCTCATCACACGGGTCAGGAGGCCCTCGGTTTGAACCCGGACCTCCCATGTGGTAGGTAGACTCTCTATCCATTGAGCCAAATCCGTTTCCCACCAAAACTTTTTAATCACCCCAAACTCTGTACCCTTTAAGGAACTCTGTACCCATTAGGCAATAATAACTCCCCATTCCTCCTTCCCCCCAGCTCCTGGCAACCACTAACCTGCTTTCCATCACTATGGATTTGCCTATTCTAGATATCTCAATGGAATCATACAATATTTGTCCTTTTGTAGATTACTTATTTTATTTAACATAATGTTTTCAAAGTTCACTGTGTTGTCCTGTGTCAGAACTTCATTCCTTTTTATGGCTGAATAGTATTCTATTGTATGGCTATCTCACCTTTTGATATTGTTTATGAATTCCAAAAATAGATATTGGATTATGTTTGTAAATTGGTCTGTCCCTCCCAGGCATATTAGATTATATCGGATTCAGAGGTTTCAGTTTTACTTGATTAAATAATGCTTAAGGATTTGATTGGGCTGCATCAGTAGGCAATCCCTTGGTGGACAGGGACTCACAGAGAAACTGCACTGCAGAGAAGGGAGCTGGAGTTTTTTGAGCTGGAGCCCTGGGAAGTAAGCACACAGAGGAGCTTGGTCATGAGGAAAAAGAAAAGGTCCTGGGAAGAGAAACAAGCCATTCACCTGATAGTCTACAGCTGGCCTTGTAGAGCTGGCAGAGGAGCTGAGCCCAGAGAGAAGCTAGCCCCAAGAGAGAGGAACCCAGGAAGGCTGCACCCTCGCAGACATCAGCAAATATTTTGTTCCATCACATGGCAATAGACTTTGGTGAAGGAAGCAAATTTATGCCTTATGGCCTAGTAAGTATAAACTTCTACCCCAAATAAATACCCTTTATGAAAACCAACTGATTTCTAGTATTTTTCATTAGCACCCCTTTGGCTGACTAATTTAGACCCTTGGATTGTTTCCATCTTTTGCGTATTATGAATAATGCTGCTAGGAATATCAGTGTACAGGTATCTGTTTGAGTCCTTGTTTTCAGTTCTTTGGGGCGTATATCTAGAAGAATCACTGGGTCATATGGCAATTCTAGGTTTAACTTCGCCAAACTGTTTTCCACAGTGACTATACCATTTTACATCCTACTGACAATTCAAGTCTTCTTAGTAGAGAATTCCATTAGGAATTATTAAATAGGGGAGAAGAGATTGAAGGCAAAAGGAACAGTATAGCACAAGCTCAGAGGCACGAAGCCAGGCATTAGCTGGGGCTAATTTCTTCTCAGGGCTAATTTTTATGAGACCTCATGACTCAGTTCAAGCCTCACTCCCCCTGGGAAGACTTAACATGGTGCAAATGAAGGACCGTGGTAGCGGTTAAGTCCAGAGAGGTAGCTGGTGACCAGGCAATAAACTGTCTGATCTGCTAAGCTAAGGAGGTTAGAGGGTTTTAAGCAGGAAAGAGTATCAGATTTATGCTTTTCAAAAACCTCTCAGAAGCCCAAAGGAAGATGAATTGGAAAGGGGCCAGACAAGAGTGCAAAAGACCAATGAGGAGACAGTTCAGGCAGCCAGGTGAAGGGTGACAGTGAGCCGGATTCATGCTCGCTGACCCCTTGTTAAGCACCACGAGAAGGAGAGGCTGGGTGGAGTGAAAGGGATGAAGCAGGACGGTGCCCAGGTTTCTAGGTTTTCCAGATCAAGAGTATAGGATTCACTGTGGATGTATTGCCAGGGCACTAAATGTATAAAGAAGAGCCTGAAATGAAAGTGTAATCAGGGAAGGTTTTTTTGGAAGGGATAACTTTTGAACCAAGGCTTGAAGAGGTTGATGGACATTTGTATCTAATTTCCTCAATATAATTGTTAAAGCTTATGCATACAGAGTACTTCTTTCTAAAGAGCTCAAGGTCTTTTGTAAATGTCATCTCACTTATCCCCTTGGCATTTCTGTGAGATGCATAAGACACATTATTATCCTGGCTGATTAGGAAACAGATAGCAAGAGAAAGTGTGTGACCAGTCTAGGACTCGGCAAGGACAGAAGTGAAACCAGAAAGTATGACTCCATTCTTGCCTGTTCAGTAAACATGCACCAACTCTCATACCTGACCCAAGACATTCAGCCATCTGTAAACTCTCATCAAATAATCCTAGAATAAGTTACTGTCCAGTTGGAAACTATCCAGTTATGCCAGTTTATGCCTCATCATTCTGAAAATTTTTCTCAGATATGTGCTTTGAACTGGCACTTCCTCACCTGAAAATACTGATACCTTGTCCCTTAACAGTAGAACCCAAGAGGAAAAACCTCCCCAAACCCTGAGTTCTTATTAACCCACCTTCAAGGAATGGTGAAGGCTTTATGTACACCCCTATCTTCATGTCTCTAATAAGCCTTGCAAGGGAAGAACTGGACCTTTGGAAGTCCTTTACAAACCTAAGAGTTTTCATATCAGGGACACTAGCTTGGCCATTTCACTTTTCCTTTTTTTACTTTTTTTTTTTAAGATTTATTTTTTATTTATTTCTCTCCCCTTCCCCCTAGTTGTCTGCTCTCTGTGTCCATTCACTGTGTGTTCTTCTGCATCCGCTTGCATTATCCAGGGGTTCTGGGAAACTGCGTCTCTTTTTTATTGCAGCATCTTGCTGTGTCAGCTCTCCGAGTGTGCGGCGCCATTCCTGGGCAGGCTGTGTTTTTTTCACATGGGGTGGCTCTCCTTGCGGGGTGCACTCCTTGCACATGGGGCTCCCCTATGCAAGTACACCCCTGCATGGCACAGCACTCCTTGTGCGCATCAGCACTGTGCATGGGCCAGCTCACCACACAGGTCAGGAGGCCCTGGACTCTCCATATGGTAGACAGATGCTCTATCAGTTGAGCCATGTCCACTTCCCTCACTTTTTCTTTAATAAGTAAAATGAAAGACATATTCTAGTGGCAGCCATTGAGAATAACTTATGACAGTAAGTCATGGAAACAGCAGCCACTTGTATTAGTCAGCCAAAGGGGCTGATGCAAAGTACCAGGAATCTGTTGGAGTAAAAGCTTACTCTAAAAGCTTACAAAGCTCTAAAGAGTCAAACTCAAAGCTGCTTTCTCACCAAAGTCAGTTGCCCATGTTGAAGCAAGATGGTGGGTGATCTCTGCCTGGTCTTTCCTTCCTTCTTCCTCTTAAGGCTCCATGGTCCCTGCTTCCAATCTCAGCTGTAGGTTGGCACAGGAATCGTCTCTCTTCCCAGGGCTCGTTTCTTTCCAGGCTCAGGTGCTCTGGTCTCTCCACAAGGTCAACTGTAAACTATCAGGCTCCTCTTTCTTCCAGAGGCTCCATCAAAATTAAGTTCTCTCCTCTGTGTGTCTTCTCTGTGTCTACTTCTGTTCTTGGCTGAGTGTCCATGTATGTAGCCCACCAAGTGGGTGGGGACTCAGCCCTGCACACCATAATGAAGTGGTGAGTCCAAGTCCTAATCTTGATTTAATCAGGTAAAGGGAAAGCCTTTGCATTTAAATCAGTCAAAGGGTATCATGCCCAGAGGAACAGACCAGTTTACAAACATAATATCTCTTTTTGGAATTCATAAATAATATCAAACTGCAAGCTACCCCACCCCCAAAAAAGACATTATGCAGAAAAATACAAATATATGTAGAAGAAAGCACCTTTCATCATAAGACCGGTCAACCATTTGTTCTAAGAATTCAGATTAAATTGTTTTTATGCTTCATTTTATAGCCAGATGGATGATAGCACAAAACTCAGGTTAATTCACAGAACCAAGGAAAGCCATTCGTGTTTGAGTGCCTGTGCCTAGTACAGCAGTCAAGACCTGCTGCCTGGCCCTGGCCCCTGAGGAAGAGCACAGGGGTCCTGGTGACCAGGGCCTGTCCAGATCCTAGTCCCAGAAGCCCTACAAGAATTCTCTCCCTACCAAAATGTCCTGTTTCCCTTCCTTTTAAACAACCTGAGGGGGGAAAAAAGCATGACAACCAAATATTCCACTGTCCATTTAAATTATTAATAACCGAGAGTGAGTTTTATCTGTTTACTTGGCCTACTGCTATGATGAACACAGACCACACTTGTAATGAGAGAAAAAAAAAAGTGTTTTGTTTCACTTTTAAAGAGTGAGGTGAATTGTTAATTTAAATATCATCATCGTATGTTGAGGCAGCCTTGAAGTTATGACAACTGAATTGGTAGAAATTGAGTTTCTGGACTTGAATGTTTCCTCTGTTAGGGGCCTTGGAATGCTCATAATTATTACCATTTCATACCTCTGCCAGACACTGTGGTAAGCACATTTTTCTCAAGTAAAGGTACGTATTACAATGTATATATAGGGAGGATTATCCCCCTTCCTTCCCCGTGAGGAACTGAGGAGCAGAGAGGTGCCGTTCCTTGCCCAGGGTCTCTCAGCTAGTAAGAGGCAAGTCTCAGGCTTGGGTTCACCCCAGCCATGCCCACTCCCAAGCCCAAGGCTTTCCCACCGAGCCACCCTGCCTCTTGTGAGCAAGTCTCCTCGTCCTGCCTAATAGCTGTGTCTACTACATTACCACTGTTTTTGTTTCATGCGATGAGAGCCTTGTGTTCTATAATCGAAGGCCTTTGGCGTGGCACAAAAGGAAAGCTGCTTGCAGACGCTCAGGCAGCTTCACGCACCCCCAGGGTGGCAAGCACCCTTTTTCATAGGCATATTCGACTGCACAGAGTTTATTATTACAACTCTTATTAAGTTTGCCAGTCAGGAATATTGAGTCTCAGATTGCCAAGGAATAAACTCTCAAACCACCCAGCAGTTTTCTCCCCAAGATCTTTTCGAGACTTCGTGTCATAAAAATTCAAAAGCAGGCTTATGAAGGAGCCATTCGGGGAGTCGTGCGTTCCCTGTGAGTGCTGAGCAGTCACAGCCTTTGACCCGACATCCTCCTTTCCTCCTCTCTCCCGTGCGGGGCCGAGGAGACCCGGCTGAGGCTGGCTCCCTCGGAGTCTGAGGGGGCTTCCTGCCGTCGATAAGAGACGGCGTTCAGGGCAGAAGTAACGGAATCAACGCCCCGTCTCTCCCCATATCCTGACGACACCGGGCCCTTGACTAGGAATCAGGCTTCTGGACTCCAGCCCCCCTGCTTCCAAATGACCATCACTTCTGATTTGAGAGCTATTTTGAAGGGGCAAAGGAACCAGGGAGAGGAAATGAGAGAAACATTTTGAAGAGGTGGAAGCAGAACTAACGGCCTCCATCAAAGCGCAGGTTATCACCGGGGCAATCTCCCTCCCGCTCTCCCCCCTCGCTCCGGCCACACTGTCATCATTAGCGCCTGCTCCCCTTCTCCCACTCCCCGCCGGAAGAAACTCAATCAATAATTTTGCTTCTCCAGTTGTTTCATCTATAGGTTAAAAACGCTGCTTTTTACAAATGCTTCCTGCTTGTGTTGTGCCTGTAGGTCTTTATTAGAGTGCTTATATAATGTTGCATTTAATAAACTTAATTGAATCTCCAGGCCCTTTCTCAGAGCACTAGAAATATCAAAAACTGTCAAATAGGGCTTTCTTTCCTATTGTGTAGTTTTTATAAATGGATAGATAAACGTGAATAAAATAACAAGGAACAAAGAAAAGGGTTTTGTAAGGGAGTTAAAAACCCAACACCTTTTGTAAATTTCAGAACACTAAAAGGTATGCTTTTCTTTACTTTGATACACCTTGTGTTTATTAAAAATTCAGCATAGGGAAGTTTATTTTCCAAAAACAACTGGGTTTTTTTTGGGGGGGAAGGGGGAAGATATTTACTTACACGTATATTTTTTGTTGTTGTTTTTTAAGGTTTATTTTATTTATTTCTCTTCCCTTCCCCTCCCTCCCTGCTTGTCTGCTCTCTGTGTCAACTCACTGTGTGTTCTTCTGTGTCCGCTTGTGCCCTCGGTGGTACTGGGAAGCTGCATCTCTTTTTTGTTACATCATCTTGCTGCATTAACTCTCCGTGTGTACGGTGCCACTCCTGAGTGGGCTTCAGTTTTGTCACGCAGGGTGGCTCTCCTTGCAGGGCACACTCCTTGCACGTGGGGCACCCCCATGTGGGTGTGCCCCTGCGTGGTACGGCACTCCTTGCCCGCAGCAGCTCTGCGTGTGGGCCAGCTCACCACATGGGTCAGGAGGCTCTGGGTATCGAACCCTGGACCCTCCATATGGTACGCAGATGTTCTATCAGGTGAGCCATATCTGCTTCCCCCCATCTGTATCTGTATGCCTGAATGTATAAGGTTATATTGGTAGGGTTCTATACAAGTTTTAATTGACAGCCAATGCAGTTCAGAGTTTTACAACATAACTTGCTGCTGATTTCTAATTATAGAGTATGGTGATGTATGTTGTCAAACAGGCTGGACAGCCTCCTATAGAACAAGAGCGGAACTGGGAGAGGTGCTCAGTCCATCACACAACTGATAGATTGACAGTCATGTATAGACAGTGACATGCCAAGAAATGTCTAGCGACTTGCTCTGGAAAAAGCAACTCTGATTTGTAGCATTTACACACTCCCATGGTAGAAACACTCCTACCACTGCCAATTTCAAGTTACCTACCTGACATTCCTGAATTTGGAGTTGGGAAGATATGAGTGCAGTCAGCTCATGAGAGCTGGCTCCAGCACACTTTTGGATCATGCCTCATCTTCTTAATCAAGATTATGAATTCCTTTTCAAATAGTGAATAGTGATGGCATATACTTGACAAAACATAGATTAGAATAAATTATAAACATTTCTGGGAGCGGATGTGGCTCAAGTGGTTAAGCTCCTGCCTCCCACATGGGAGTCCCGGGTTCAGTTCCCAGTGCCTCCTGAAAAAACAAACAACAAACAAAACATGAAAAAATCAACTCAGGGGAGCTGATGTGGTTCTGTGGTTGAGCACCAGCTTCTCACAGATGAGGTCCTGGGTTCAATTCCCTGCCCCCAGTACCTCAAAACAAAAACAAACAAAACATTTCTGTTGGTTACCAGCTATAATAATACGTGTAGTGAGCTCAGGGAGAACCCCAGACTCCTAATGAATCCATTGTTGGCTCCTTGACTTTCTGTTGCCTCATGTAGATACACTGACCATATATGAACCAAAAATTGGCATTCAAATTTGGAAAAAGTAGACTTGTACTTATGGAGACAGAGAAGCAAAATTTAAACTTGTCACTGTCTTAAAAAAATGTTGGTTACAGCCATAGGTTGATGGCTTCGTGATAACATCCACAGATCATCATAATAGAGGGGAGCTTTGCTTTCTAGAAGCAGGTTTTGCCAAGCATCTGGGGATCACTGTAAGTTCTGCAAGGAGGAGATGACAGTACTCAAAACAATTTGTGTTTTCTGAACCAAAAATTAGGCCTTTAGTTCTGACAACTATAAAAGGGATAGATTATTTGAAGAGAAACTAAAAGTACTATGCTGGAGAATAGAGGGTGTATGAGAACCGTATCAATCCTGGACTTTAGGATTTGGGTTGAGAGTAGCCCAACTGGGAAACAACACCAATCAGCTAGACCAGTGTTTTTTTGGAGAAACACCTGAATTTCTTGGAGTCATTTCTAGGAAGGTGGAAGAAGAACTTAGCAGATAGAAGAGCTGTTTTTATGTGTTGAGAGTCTTGGGTAAACAATTATTTGTCACAAATTTCCCAGTATTAAAATATTTTAAGCAGTAATTAGATAAACCATACCACCTTCTATATTACTTAAGAAACCTGATCTGAGCTAGAATTGATTCTTAGTTGTTCAAAAATCAATACCAGGATTTGCTATTCTTTTTTCCAAGTGAATGCTGAGTACCTTCCAGTTTCAAATACAGTTTTGTGTGTGTGTGTGGGGGGGTTTGTTGTTTGTTTGTTTTTTGGTTTTTCGGGTTGTTTTTTCTTTAAAAAAAAAAAGCCCTTCCCGAACATGGCAACTAACATCTGAACCATTTTAGGTAGTCAAGTATGTAATGCATCATATGAAAGTATGTCTCACTTGATTTGTTTCACTTTATTTCAATCGCGTCCCTAAAGTCCCTTTTTCATCCCTAACTCAAATAACAACCCCCCAAAAGGCAATATAACAACCTGATCTCCACTGGTGTCTAGTTGGCACCAATCTGCCTTGACCTTAGACACAAGCCATTGTTAAGGGTATAACGCATTTACATATTTTGCAATAAAACATCAGTTATTTGCATTACTGTGTCAAGTTTTATTTGATTCTTTCACCTAAAAATGACTCATTTTCCTTTCTTGTATTTTAAAAACCAACTACTCTAAGCTTGTTTGAGAATAATCAAAAATTGCCCATTTAGCTAGAAGTCATTTTCTTTTCAAAAGGCAAATGTTATTTAATCTTTCAGCTGTTCATTGTGCCATCATAAATACTTTCTTTTCAGCACAGTTGTGGGGACTGAAATGAGCCCACTAATTGCCTCCCATTTCGACTGACATGTGGTGGTTTAGTGGAAGGAGAACACAGCAGGGAGAAGGAAATAGGAGGCTGAGAAAATGAGAGCTAATTATTTTCACTGCCTCATGTCAGGCTCTGTGTCAGCCTTGTTTTTACAAACTGGAAGGTTTAGCACTAAATAAAACAAACTGGCGTCATGTTTTTATATACTGGCAGTGTCATGGAAGCAGCTGCACATCTCAAAGACAATGTAATGCCTGCGTTCGCATGGACACCATCTGACAGACGCTGTGAGCCACGGCTAATGAGGATATCACAGCGGTGCCAAGTGAAAGGTGCTGAATTATGTATGATTCTTCATCAGTACAGCAATAGTCCTGTACATCATTATGAGACATTGTTTTGCTGAAGAGATTAAAACATTCTTAGTTCCAGACCCTGCAACCTATATGCGCAGAAAGAGGTTATTAATGGAATTTTTAGGGAGAGTTTCTTGTGGATTTCTTTTTGGTTGAAAAACAAATCTCGTGGGACAAAGCCGTGGTGGGTCATGACACTGTGTAGATAAAGAAGAGAAGCAAATTAACCGTACTTGTATCATCGTCCTTTTAAAGGCAGCAGAATAAAATACAGTGTGGTGGGACTAGACAGAATGAAAAACAACCCAGGTGCGATCATGGCATGCCCAACTCTCCTGCCTTTAAAACAGCAGGTTTCAGCAGCTGAGCTAGATAATAGCAAGACATGTAAAGGAGCCTTCAGAGGCCTAAGCCATCAACATCTTACTACTTTTAATACCAGCACGACCAATATTTTTATCGTGTTCTTATTTCATCTTGCATTCCTTCTTACATCTCACAACAGTCAGCTGCCTGCTATGAGACCATTTCCTTTTTTTTCCCCCTCTTGAATCTAAAAAAGTTTATTCTGACCTCTGTATTTTCAATTTTAAAGTGTATCCTCAATACAGGCCTTTTTCAAGATTGAGGTGCCACTTTGCTTGAACCCTAGGCATTCGTTGGTGGTTTTACTTTTTCTCTCTTTATAGGCGGAGTGACGGTGGGGTGGGATTTTAAAAGCCAATGCCTCCACAATTAGACTTGGCAACCCCAGGAGCTTGCCACAAATCCCTGTGTTCCTGAGCCTCAGTCTCCTCATCTGAAATAGGGGCAGTGCTACCTCTAACAGTAAGGCTGTGAGGGTTCAATCACAAATCTCAAAAACACTATGTTGAGTGAACGAAGCCAGACAAATAAGAGAATATTCTGTAAGAATTCATTTTTGTGAAGTTTCAGAACCGGCAAAATTAGTAGATAGAAATGAGAACGGTGGGTACCTCTGGTTGTGGAGGAGGGTTACCTGGGAAAGGGCACAAGGGAACTTTCTGGGATGGCAGAAATACCATGCTTGTTTTGGTGATTACCCAGGTCTACACTTTTGTCAAAATCCGTTGAACTGTGCACTTAAATCTATGCATTTTATTATATGCAAATTATACCTCAATTTCAAAATATGTTTAAAAAAATAGCTTAAATATCTCTCATCTTCAGGGAAAGGTGATCTACAGAAACCGGGAAGCATGATTTTCCTTCTGAAATTTACTGAATAATCTTGGCCCTAGATTTTTAAAGACTTATCTGTAGTGTACATATTTGCACTAAGGTTTTGGTAGAAAAAAAATAGAAAGATTACTGTCTCTGAATTGCCCAGAACTTAAAAAAAAAAAAAAAAGGCACAATATTTGAGGTTTAATTTTTGTGCCACCTTCTATCCTTTTTTCTCTTTGGAAAATTTACCTCTATCTTGATTCTTTATTTCTCTTCCTCCCTCTTCCTCTCTTCCTTCCTTCATCCCTCCTTCCCCCTTCCCCTTATTTGTTTTCGTCTTTTTTATAGGAAGGAGAGGGAGATATCTATGTTTGGTGTTACTTGCACTAGCTTAGGACTGTTTAAAAAATTTTGAACAGCTCACAAATAGGATAATAGTGATTTCTTACAAAGAGATACTCATTTTAGCATTAACCATGTTTTGTTTAGGAGTTTTTGTTCACAGTGTAAGAGTTTCTGTTTTACTTGGCCAGTAATCTTAATTTAGAAAAAATTTTCACATAATTGGCAGTGCTGAAGCAGTTCTGTGGAATACTGTCTTGTCCTCCAATAGCCACACACTTACTCCTAAAATTATCCAGATATTTCAGCAGCTGCCCATATAAATGGTCCATATCCTGGGCACCTTAGAGAATTGTTATATTTTTTATATTTGTTATATTTTTTACCAGTTTCAAGGGCAAAAATTCTCTTCCACCCCAACAAAACCCTATATGTTTTATGTAGATTTGCACTGAGAAGCAGATTATCTCGTTAGTGAAAAGGCTCAAGTAACTATTTTGTCATTCAAAACCCAAGCAAAAGAATTTCCTGGTGCCCAGGTCTACCCTGGTCTGGTGCCTTTTTTCTTATTGATTAGTAATTAGCAGTTCCTAGGAATGTTCCTGAAGATACAAAGTTGAACAGGAACGTTCTCTTGGATGGGGATCTAGTTATGAAATTAAAGTCCATAGTGGTAAGGACCTATCCCCATGAATTTCATCTGTAACCAAAAAGGAGCTAGTTACTCTTGGTTTAGAAAGTAGGAGTTTCTGCCCAGTCACAAAGCCAGTTGCCGAAGTGAGAGCAGGTGGAAAGGTTTTGTGATTCCAAATACTGGTTAGATAAATCAAGAAAAGGAGCATTATAGACAGGGGAGTGACACCATACACACTTTTAACAATGATCATTTCCAACAGTGGGGTGGTGATGTGAATTGGCTATGTTGGACTCAGAATTTCAGTCTCTACAATGGAACCTTACAAAGAAATTCACCAAGATAAATTTGGACTGATTGTGATTTTTGCCTTTCATATTGACTTTGGAAGATGAGAGTTCACTATACCATAATTTTGATTTTCATTAACCTATAACAAGGAAAAGTCCAGGAAAAAGGCTGAGGGTAAACCTGCTCTTTCTAGCACCACTAGACTGCCTTGGTTCAAATCTGAACTCACCCATTGCTATCTGTGATTGCAGTCAAATTACCTAATGTCTCCATGCTTCAGTTTCCTGGTCCAAGAAAAAGCTCTCTGGTTGTTAGTCCCATTTAAGTTGCTCCCAATATCTGATGGTTCTTATTACTGAGGGCTGCTTCAGGATATGTTGAAGCAGGGAAGGGCAGAATTGTTTTACATAATCCATCTGTGAAAGAAGATATGGGTTTATTCCTTCCATCTATTTCGTTCATGAAACTGGTCATTGTTATGTTGCCATTTGCTGCCTTCTTCTTTTCAACACTGGTGATCTCTGGATCCCTGGACTCATGCACCAAGTGAGGTGCTCTACTCAGCCTGCCTGACCTGGCAGGAGCCCTGTTCTAGTCCTGTCTCTGTGCCTTCCTGCCCATAAAAGCTCCCTTGCCCTCCATCCTAGTCCTTAGATTCCTACTAGATCACAAGCCGGCTGGTCTGATAAACTGATTGGAGCTGTGTTTGTAACTCGTGGTTTGAAACTGTATGTATACCTGAAATCTAATCCATTCCTGCATGTGTATGAACCCATTGTAAGAACCTTTTGATGAGGTTGCTTCAGTTAAGATGTGACTCATCCCAATCAGGATACGTCTTAATCCTATTACTGGAGTCCTTTATAAGTGGAATGAAATTCAGAGAGAGTGGGGGAAAGAGACAGAGAGAAAGCCACAGGAAGCAAGAAGCTGGACATCAGTGAAACCCAGAGGAGAAGGGAGAGAGCTGGAGATGCCACCAGATGACAAACTAAGGACCAAGAATTACCAGCAGCCAGCCCCAGAAGCTACACTTTTCCAGGAATAAGCATCGCCTTATGGGTGCCTTTTTCCCAACTTCAAACCATGAGTGAATAAATTCCAATTGTTTAGCCCAACCCATTTCATAGTATTTGCTCAAGCAGCCCAGGAAACCAAAACAGTAACCTGTGTTGGTGACAATAATGACTCCTTTTTTCTTTATAAGATTTATTTATTTATTTATTTCTCTCCCTTTCTCCCCCCCACCCCGATTGTCTGTTCTCTGTGTCTATTTGCTGCGTCTTCTTTGTCCGCTTCTGTTGTTGTCAGCGGCATGGGAATCTGTGTTTCTTTTTCTTGCGTCATCTTGTTGTGTCAGCTCTCTGTGTGTGTGGCGCCATTCCTGGGCAGGCTGCACTTTCTTTCACACTTGGCGGCTCTCCTTACGGGGCGCGCTCCTTGCACGTGGGGCTCCCCTACGCGGGGGACACCCCTGCGTGGCACGGCACTCCTTACGCGCATCAACACTGTGAATAATGACTCCTTTTTGAGCCCCTATTTTGTCTCTGGCACAATGCTAGGTTCTTTACTTACATTATCTCATTTAATCCTCATAACACAACAATCCACTTAGAGATACCACTGAAGTTTGATATATGACATAACTTACCTAAGGTTGGGGGTTGGGAAATGACAAAACTGGGATTCAAGCCTGGTAGTCAGACTTTAAATCTGCCATCTTTCACCTCACACCCCACTGTGCCCCGGTGTCTTAGTTTCCTACTGTAACCAACGATTGCAAACTGGATGGCTTAAAACAATAGAAATTTATTGTCTCCCAGGTCTGGAAGCTAGGAGTCCAAAATCAAGGTTTCAGCCAGGCCACACTCGCTGTGGAGTTGGTAGGGAAGACTGTTCCACACACACTTTTCTCCTGGCTTCTGGCAGTAACCAGCAATCCTTGGTGTCCTTTGGCTTGTGGCACAACTCGGTCTCTGCCTCCATCGTCCCATGGCAGTCTTCCCTCCCAGTGTCTGTCTCTTCATATAGTGTACTCCACTGTGTCTTCAGCTGTGTCCCCTCTCTCCTTTTGATAGGGACACCAGACATATTGGAGTAGGACCCAGCCTGATCCAGTTTGACTTCATCTTAGCTAATAACATCTTCAAAGACCCTATTTCCAAATAAGGACCAGTGTCTCTTGGGGGAACACAGTTCAGCTCATAACACCCACTAGTGGTTCAGTGTGTAGTCCTTTCTCCAAATGCAGCCCACAAATAGGAATCCTCAATGTCTCAAACCAAATGAGTATATAACAGGGACATTTCAGACAGCCAGAGAGCAAATCATTTCAGAAAAGGAGTCCTTTGTGGTCCCCATCAGCTGTCTCAGTATATAGAGCTGTCTGCTTTTGATTTATGCCTGCCAGGATTGTTCACAGATTCCCAACGTGACTCAAATATTTCCAATTAAAAAACCAGTACCCACAATACTGAAGTACCCTGAAGACTGTGGTGTTCTGGGTGGGCTGCTGGCAATTCTTGGTCCTTAGTTTGTTATCTGGTGGCATCTCCTGCTCTCTCTCTCTCTCTCTCTCTCATTTCCTCCCACTTATAAAGGTCTCCAGTAATAGGATTAAGACCCATCCTCAGTGGGATGAGCCACATCTTAACTGAAGCAACCTCATCAAAAGGTCCTTACGATGGGTTCACACACAGGTAGGAAAGGATTAGATTTCAGGTGTACATACAGCTTCAGTTTATCAGACCAGCTGGCTTGTGATCTAGTAGGAATCTAAGAACTAGGATGGAGGGCAAGGAAACTTTTGTGGAGAGAGGACTAGAATGGGGCACCTGCCAGATCAGACTGTGTCACTCACATCAAGTCAAAACCAATAGTTCACCCGGATAAAAGTGAATGTTTTTGGAGGGAGTGGATATGGCTCAAGCTGTTGAGCACCCACCTTCCACATAGGAGGTCCCAGGTTTGGTTCCCAGTGCCTCCTAAAGAAGGCAGACATCAAGCAAAAACAATAAGCAAAAACAAGCAAACAATGAGCAGACAACAAGCACAAACAGCAAGCAAAAAAAAAAAGAGCAAAAAAAAAAAAAACAATGAGAACAATGAGCAGACAGACAAGGGAGCCATCTCAGAGAAGGGGGGAAAAAGTGAATGTTTTTTAAACCAGAGCCATGAGTTCCACTGCCTGGTCCTAGCACTACCAGGATACTGAAAACATGGTGATTGTGCATGTAAAAATTTCATATTAGGCTTATAAATATGTGCCATTGTTATTGGCATTATTGATGACTTAATTCATCTTATTTGTTATAAGAACATTTCAGTGATCAGTTGGTTCAGAACTTGTTACATAGCATCTTAAGAGGATATAGCGTGTATAGTTGTGTCCTGTGGACTTCAATAATTTGTTTAAGTCCTGGTACTCATGGATATCTCTACTGGCAATTTATTACTTACTAGGTAACAAAAATGCCTAATATACTTTAGGTTAATTTGAAATTGAGCAAAATTTGAAGAATTCCATTAGTTTATTTGTAGATAACTTTTCTTGTCTTGGCAATAATGAAATCATCGATGCCCTGAAACTACCTAGAAGTTGTATCAGAGCATTTGGAAAATTAAGGTAATAATAGTGAATATCCTATATAATCGGTCTTCCTCACCAGCTATGTAACAAGCAGTAGCTACATTTAAATGCAATGAATAATAGTCTCCTTGTCTTATAACTTCCTTGATTATAGTTTTATTGCTTCTGTGGTTATCTTCTTTTATGGTTCAGGTAAAAGGTTTTCTTTCAGATGAAAGAAAAAGAGAACTTAAAATAAAAAGGTCTAAGCCCTATTATTTTGAGCTGTGATTCTCCAAGTTGGACTTTTAGGAGCAGGGGGTAGTTATTACAGGGATGACCGGTGGCCAACTGCTTTGTTGGTTATGTTAGCAGAATCTTCTCCCGTCCTTCTCCCTCCTGCCTATTGTCAATATCTGGTCCCATTTATGGAGCTCTGCAGAGCTGTCCGGTGAGTCCATCTTGAAAGCACCCCCAAGTGCCCCTCCCTGTTCATCTCTCTTCCGACTTTGAAGTGCTGGTATAATGCCCTCTCCACCACTTAGCTGCCGTGAAACCTTGGGCAAGTTCCTTAATCTGCTGAGCCTCGTTTTTCTCATTCATTTAAAGGAGACTAATAGTTAACTTGGAGTCTTACTATGTAGATCAACTAAAATAACATAGTTTAAATAGAAAGCAACACAATAGGAGTACAAAAAGCCCTCCACAAATGTGAGCTGCCTCCGTGTCAGCCTCCTGTCAACACTGCGCTCTTCTGAAACTTGCAGAGGAGAGTCTACTTGGGGCCTCTATGATGTCATAGAGGAGTAATCAGGTTGTGAGATGGATGAGTGAAGCAGAGGGAGGCCGGGTATTCATGCACAGTTCAAGGTCTTTCAATTGTGCTTTTGACTAATTAGTCAAAACTTGACAGGCAAAAGGAACCAAACTAAGTAAACTCATCTTTTCTAAGGCTTTTCACTTCAGCCTCTGCCTTCAGGAGGCTCTCACTAGTTCAGAGAAGAGCAGTCATGACACCAAACAGTCATTATTCTGACCTTTTATCTCGGGGCCCACGTTGCCCGGGTAGCACTGGCGCCAACACAAAAAAATACTGAGAGATTTGTCAATTCAGAGCAGCTAATTTGACTTATGTTAGCCACGAGCTGGGTTTTCACTTTGTTGAATAGACTTTTTCCTTCACTAATTGCCTCTCCATCTTGTGAATGTGACTGTGCACAGGAGCCAGTCACTTCCCTCAGACATGGGCCCTGCTTGGCTTTTCAACTTCTAGAGACTTCCCTTAAAGATCAGGCTCCCCCAGCTTCCTGTTGAAGCCAACAAGTTTTCAGCAGCCTCTTTGTTGATGCTCTTGCATTAAAGTTTTGTCTGAGCTTGCTCTAGGAAACGTTCCAGGTGCACTCCTATGAGAGCATTTTCCAGTTTCAGCATGTAAGTTGCTCAGTACATTGTCCTTCATTCTTGAAATAATAGAGAACATGACTTATGGTCCAGAGGTCAAATTTAAAGAAAAGACCTGGGTTTATTTTTCTTTTTAATTGCATCCACAGTGATTATCCTTCCATGTTTATGTTTGTAAATTTTTCATTCAGCAAAGTTGAGAAAATTTTAGTGAACACCCATATACCCACCCTCCAGACTGAACATTACCATTTTACTAGACTTACCTTATCACATATCCATCCATTTCTCCATCCCTCTAGTCATCCAACAATCCTTATTTTTGATGCATTTCAGAGTAATTTGCAAACATCAGCGTACTTCCTCCTAAATACTTCACCTTCCTAAATACTTCACCTTGCATATCATTGACTAGATTTCAAAAAGAAATGCACAAATCTTAAGAGTACATTTGCTGAGTTATGACAAATGCATAAACCGTGTGTAACCCAAAACCCTATGGATAGTTGTATCACCCCCATTTGCTACATGACCCTTCTCCTCAATCCCCACCTGCAGAAGCAACCACACTTCTGATTTTTTTTCCTACCATAAATTAATTCTGTCTCTTCTAGAATGTCATAGAAATGGAATCTGTGTATGTTCTTTTTTTTTTTAAAGATTTATTTATTTATTTAATTCCCCCCGCTCCTCCGGTTGTCTGTTGTCTGTGTCTATTTGCTGCGTCTTGTTTCTTTGTCCGCTTCTGTTGTCATCAGCGGCACGGGAAGTGTGGGCGGCGCCATTCCTGGGCAGGCTGCACTTTCTTTCACGCTGGGCGCCTCTCCTTACGGGGCGCATTCCTTGCGCGTGGGGCTCCCCTACGCGGGGGACACCCCTGTGTGGCACGGCACTCCTTGCGCGCATCAGCACTGCGCATGGGCCAGCTCCACACAGGTCAAGGAGGCCCGGGGTTTGAACCACGGACCTCCCATGTGGTAGACGGACGCCCTATCCACTGGACCAAGTCCATTTCCCTGTTCTTTTTTTGTGTAAGGCTTCTCTCACTCAGTATAATGTTTTTGAAATTTATCTAAACTGTTGCATGTACCAATAATTCATACCTTTGTATTGATGAGTAATAGTCCATTCTATGCATATGCAACAATTAAACCATTCTCCTGTTGGTGGATACTTACTTGGCTTGTTTTCAGGTTTTTCCTAAGTAATTATAACTTATTACAATATCACACTCCCACCAACAATGTATGAGCTTTCTAATTGCTCCACATCTTGGGCAACAGTTGATGTTATCAGTCCTAGCCATTCTCGTGGGTGTGTAGTGCCATCTCTTGTGGTTTTAGTTCATATTCCTCTAATGACTAGTGATACAGAGCACCCTTTCTTTACAAGGTGTGTTTGGGTTTTTAAAATTTATTTAATTAAAATACCATCATTTACAAATCAAGAGGTTTCTCACTAGTATCCAGATTTATAGCTTTTTGTGAAAAATTAAAGGACCTAGCAAAATGACTCATAGTCCCACATGGAAACAATAAACAGAAGCTGAGTAGTGGCTGCCTTTTTAGGACAATTGCTCCTTAGTTGTCCAGAGTCCCTCCCCCTCCCCATTACTCCCTATTACTGAAGCTTTTGTCAATTGCCATGCATTATCACATATGCAGTACTTTTTTCCTTCCTGTTAAGAAGAAAGCAAATTGTTCTTGAATCCATGTCATTATCAACACTAGAAAAATGAAGATCCATGAGGGCCTTATGTTAGGGTGCATAAATGGGAAGACCCACATTTCTTTGTGGCAAAGAAAAAATAGTCCTACAATGTTTAATATGAAAATTAAATGCATTTATTTTGAAAAATTACAACTTAAGGTTCAATAATGAAACTGTCTGGTTTTACTCATTTTTATTATTGGCATGACCCCTTTAAGGTTTTGAGTTTGCAATTCCTATGCTAAAACACTTCAACTGATAAATTAAGTCTCAGGACTGCACTAACTGGGGGACTATTTAGATATACAGAGGGATCTAATTTCATGCACTTGTATTGAAAAAGAAAAAAAAAACTCCAATAATACTTTATTTAGAATACTTGTGTTATAAAACATTGAGACTTAAAAATTTTTGTTTCACTTTCTCAATTCTATCGTTTTGCTTTTAATTCCAGGATTGTAAGTGGAAAATGTATATGGAGATAGATGGGGATGAAATTGCAATAACCTACATAAAAGATGTAACGTTTAATGTTAACCTACCTGATGCAGAGATTTTAAAGATGACAAAGGTAAGGTTCTATTTACGGCTTAAAAGCTTTTTTGAATTCTCAGATATCAAACAAAGCCATTAAAATACCCCAGCAGTGTGCTTTTGTGCTTGTCTATGCTCACATAAGCTCAGCCTCAGGCTGGCTGTTGAAAGGCACATTTTATTTAGCAGATTGAGATCATAGTAGTTTTTTGTTAAAATTCCTCTTCTGCTGTTTGAACTGAAAAGCACTGCAAAAGGTTTTGTTTAATTTTTTCATGTTCTTCCTCATTTCTTTATGCTTATTCTGTCATTTATTAAGGGAAAGAAAATGCTAATGATGAAAATATTTATCTCAAACTTTAGGTCATTTCAAACTTGAAAAACTTGTAAAGAGAAAAGCTATCATGGTTGTGTCTAATTTCTTGAAGGACTGCGATAATGTTAGGCATGAGGCCCATGTTGAAGTCTTGATAGCTTCTTTGCGTTCATACCTAGGGATTCCTTGAGTGGTCAGAGAGGAACATCTTACTACTTTGGGAGTAATTAAAACACTGAAGAAAGGCTTACCGAAATGCTTAGCTTGCTCCTGAAAATGGAAAAAGAGCAATTCTGTTCCAATCATCCTGAAAAAATATGTATGAGACTTCAATTGTCCACGGTCAACAAATTCAGATAAAAAGCCATGATGTCAAGAAGATGGTCACCCAAAACCTCACCTAAGTCACTAGCTAGTAAACTAGAGACTGTGTGTTTGGTTTCAGTGAAGGAAATGGATCTTGGAGCAAAGAAGAACCTGGGTAGAAAGACAAGTAGGGAAGTGATGAGATTCTTCAAAGCCACAACATTAGACTTGTAAATGTGTTCTCTTCACAGGCTTAAGATTGCTAAACACCCAAGTCCTTTTAATTTACAAGTGGATTCATCAAGTAGATTGATTTGATATTCATTGTTGGATTCCCCCATATAACTGGGAGTTATTCCAATGGTGTTATTTATCTGTAAAGGTTATGATTTGGTTTTAACTTTCTCTTATTTTGTTGGGTCATTATGTTTTGATATCTTAAAGACTGGAAAGACATTTTCTGCACCTGTGATATCTCAGCAGCAGTTGTTCATTACTTCAGGGTAATTTAGAAGCAAGACCAAGTCATTGCTTGCCAACAGAAGGCAGTTGCTCCTGGCAAAAATAATAGGGTGGGAGCTGTAAAACCGAATACAGGTGTTTCTGCCCTAACACCATAGCTGCATTCCTGAGAAACCACATTTTCTAAAGCAAAATCACACACCAAAATTCTCAGAGCTTACAGAAAAGATAGGATTGAAGCAGATCTCTAAAAACCCTTTTTAACCAGAACACCGACAGAAACAATAACAATCTGAATTAGAACAACAGCAACAAAAAACTAGCCAGTTAAATCTCATTAGTATTTGCTTTGTATCAAGAATTGCAGCCAATGGTTCCTTCTCAGTTTTAAACTGAGGGGCAGGACAGGTTCACTTCTGATAGAGACCATTTTTATCTGGATTAACAATATGACCTACAGCATTGGCTTCTTCAGTAATCTCTTGTTTTAATACAGTGGGACAATATCTCCATGGTTTCTTCATTTGCCCTTGCAGCTTCACCAGAGAGGCTCATAGAATAGAAAGCAGTATGGTTGGCAAAGCCAATAAACTGGTCTCTACTTGTGATCAAGAAAGAGCCTTCTAGGTCTTCTTATATTTTAAGGCTTCCTCTTCATAGTGAGAAAGCATTCTGCTGATGCTTCAAAGCATTAGCATGTTGCAAGCAATCATGTGTGAACCAGCATGACTTCTGCAGTAATCTATTATCCCCCTATTTACCAATTGCATTTGGGGCAACTGGCCTCCAAAACACATATATTGTAGCAGAGCAGGCGGTATGGCACTGCTCCATCCTGACTTTTGTTTTTCAGCCACCATTTGTAATGGAGAAGTGGAATACAGGAATAACAGAAAATCAGACCGTGGAGTGCACTGTCACTTATGAGGTAAGCTCCAGGCAAGGATGCTGAGGCCTTCACTCTCTGGTTCTTCATAGGTATTTATTTGCTCCCTTGGAGAGTTTAGACTGTACAGGGAGAGAAATTATTTAATCAACATGAATATGGGAAGGTAAATATAATTACTCTAATGAAGTGTTGGGGAGGAAAGGAAACAGGGTAAACTTAACTAGATGGAGATTGGAGTAGTTATTCATTCATTTACTGGTTATTGATTATCTTCTACTTGCCACATAATGGGTTAGGTGCTGGTGATACCTAACAGTAACAAAGCAGACTTTGCCTGCTTGGAGCTTAGCATTTAGAGGTAAGGGTAGATCAGTGATTCTCCTCCAGGACAGAGCACAACTTCTGCTCCCGCCCAGGGCACTAGAAGGTCTGTTAGCACAAACAGATTCCAGTGTTATGATATTTTATATGGGAAAATAGGAAACAAAAAAAAACTATACTTTTTTGTAAAGTAGGCTATAAAAATGTAATTTCATTCACTTAGCAAATGCCTACCTCCAGGCACTCTTCTGGGCATGGATGATAAAACTGTGATTAAGATACACAAGGTCTGTACTCTCTTGAAGCTGACATTCCAATGGGGGAGAGAGAGAATAAATAAGTAACAAATAAATAAATAATGTCAGAGAGGGATCCTTGGCAACTGGAAAGTAGTGTGGCTCAGGGTGTTAGACTGGGTGGCGAGGGAAGGCGTCTTCTCTGGGGAGGAGATATTGGGCAACAGAAGAGGAACAGCAGGACAAGTCCTGGAGCACAGAGTAGAAAGACAAGGCTGGAGAGGAGGGCAGAGTCATCTCAGAGAGCCTTGAGGCCTCAGTAAGGACAAGGGAAGCCAGTGGAGCCTTTTAAGCAGGAGAGAGAAATTATAATCTAATTGTGTTTTTTATTTTTTTATTTTTTTATTTTTTTAAAGATTTATTTTTATTTATTTAATTCTCCTCCCCTCCCCCGGTTGTCTGTTTTCTGTGTCTTTTTGCTGCGTCTTGTTTCTTGTTTCTTTGTCCGCTTCTGTTGTCGTCAGCGGCACGGGAAGTGTGGGCGGCGCCATTCCTGGGCAGGCTGCTCCCTCCTTCACGCTGGGCGGCTCTCCTTACGGGGCGCACTCCTTGCGCGTGGGGCTCCCCTACGCGGGGGACACCCTGCGTGGCACGGCACTCCTTGCGCGCATCAGCACTGCGCATGGGCCAGCTCCACACGGGTCAAGGAGGCCCGGGGCTTGAACCGCGGGCCTCCCATGTGGTAGACGGACGCCCTAACCACTGGGCCAAAGTCTGTTTCCCTAATTGTGTTTTTTAAAACATCAACAAGATCTGCATGGCTGGTGGTACATAGGCTTTAAAAGAGAGAGATACCTGTGGGAAGTGGCATGGGGAATATGTTTAGAATCTTGGCACACATTAAAGTATTGGTATGTATCTATCTTCAATAGGACATGCATTTCATTCATTCATTCAATTATTCATTCAAATGACATTTATTGAGGATTGCCCAAGAGCCAGGCGCTGTAAGAGGTGCTTAAACCTGTTTTATCTCATTAACGTGATGTAAGCACTGAGAGAAGGGTATTATCCTCACCTGCCGGGGAGCCCACCTCTCTTCTTATGAGTGAGATTCCCGAGAAATGGCAAAGTGTTGCATGCTCACAAAGCACACAGCCTCAACAAAAGAGGTCGCTGGTCTTGAAGAACTTGGAATCTAAGAATATTCTGGAGTCTGTTGAGGAGTTCACATTCCCCAGGAAAATCCCTCTTTTTAGTAACGGGACAGCTACAACGGTCAGATTTCATTCTGCCTACCTTAGACAACCTGGAAACACACCACTCCAAACACTTTTTACGCCTCCTCCTCATTCCTCTTCCTCTCTCTCCTCCTTCTGCCTTTTAGATTCCATGATGGCTAGACTGCTTCTGTATGTATTTGCTACTTCAAGATTTTTTTTAAATTAATTAAGATTTTTAAAAATATATATAATTAACTAATTAGAGAATTGTAGGTTTACAGAAAAATTCGTGCAGAAAGTACAGGATTCCTATATACCCCCTGACACACACACAGTTTTCCTTATTATTAACCCTTTACATTAGTGTAATAATTTTGTCACAATTGATGAAACAATATTATGATAATTATACTATTAATGATAGTCCAAATTTATAATAGGTTTCACTGTGTTGTATGGTCCTATGTGTTGTTTTTTTTTTAATTTTTATTCTAGCAATGTATATAAAACCTAAAATTTCCCTTTTTAACCACATTCAAATATATAATTTGGCGGTGTTTATTGCCACGATGTTGTGCCATCATCACCACTGTCCATTAATAAAACTTTTCCATCTTCCCAAACAGAACCTCTGTATCAAACATTAACTCCCCAT
Source organism: Dasypus novemcinctus (assembly GCF_030445035.2). Lineage (NCBI taxonomy): Eukaryota > Metazoa > Chordata > Mammalia > Cingulata > Dasypodidae > Dasypus > Dasypus novemcinctus. Next base: position 75,012,885 of record NC_080679.1, on the reverse strand, counting down.
TCCGTAACCCCACCCCAGCCCCAAATAAACTGTATTCTGGTTTCTGACACCATGAGTTTGCTTATTCTAATTATTTCGTATCAGTGAGCTCATACAATATATGATGCCTTCAAGATTTACCACATAGTAACGCATATCAGAAAGTCATTCCCTTTTACTGCCAAATAATATTCAAATACCACATTTTCTTTTTCCCTTCATTCATGCTGGACACTTGGATTGCTTCCATCTTTGGGCAATCGTGAATAATGCCATTATGAACATCGGTGTGACTTCAGGATTTTTTAAAACATACTTTCATAACCTTATTGAATCCTGGAGATGCTCTTTAGTCTACACTGACTTGTGACACCAGGAAACCATTATAGTTATACTGGTTATGAGTGGGGATTTTGGCAGAAGAGAATGGTGTGTCTTGGTCTGGTGTCCTCTCCTTTTTCTGACCCCTGTTTCTTAACTCTCAAGCCTATCTTGCTTTTGCCTCTGTTACACTTCACCCTGATGTAGGTAGGTAGTACCACTGGGCTACCCATATTCATCTGGTTTGGCTGGTGAACAAAGGCATTCTTGAGAAAAATGGCAGTCAGATTTTAACTTATTCAATAAAATACCTGTTTTCAAGTATTATAAACAAGAAGAGGTTATTTTCTCATTTTTCATTTCTTATTAAACAAAGAGGTAAGTTAAGAGTTGTCAAATATAATAAATTCTGGGAGAAGAGAGCCACATTTTTTATTACTAAGAATGCTATAATGCACTAAAGTATAAAGTAGTTAAAATTTTCTTTTTAACCTATTAGGATATTTAGGCAAATTGCTCAGAATATTTGACTTAATGCATTATGATAGTGTATAAAGGAATAAAAATGAAGAAACATGACAACTTGACTTTCTTTCCTTCTTATTTTATAAATGTTTCTATGTTTGGTCATGGGTTTCTTTAACAGAGTGATGTTAGAACTCCAAAGAGCACTAAACACATCCATTCAATTCAGTGGAGTAGAACAAAACCTCAGGATGAAGTGAAAGCAGTCCAACTCGCCATTCAGACACTATTCCCCAACTCAGAGAGCAACCCCGGAAGCAGGTCTAACTCAAGTAAGTTCATGTTCAAACATTGGATATGTAATAGAGTTCCAAAACTTAAATATGAAATTCTCATAGCAGGCATAAATGCCGGTCTCTAAACAGACAAAGATTTCTAACTAAATACTTCCTTCTGATATATTGAGAATATTGGTTTTATACACAGATTATATGAGGAGTAATATTATGGACTTATGATAATGTGTATATCTTAATAAATTTCAATATTTGGAGAAATATAATAAAAGATGATAATTAATGATTACATTGTGTTGGTTAAAAAATGCACATATTTTTATACATATATCTAATTTCTGAAAGTGTGCCTGCAGATAAAGATAGTAATCTTTTTCTCCTAAGACCAGCAAACGTTTCTATGAAGCCACTTCTATCATCAGGACAACATCTTGAGTCCTGAGCACTATTGGTGCATCAAAGAATAAGGATGAGGGGAAGGATGGAAGGGAACAAGAAAGTTGAAAAATAAGTACAAAGGAGGAAAGAATGGAGAAGGGAGAAAGACAGAGAAAGCATGAAAAGCATATGATAGACAGCAGTGATGGTATTACAGAAGATAGAAAGAAATCCTTTAGACATAAGGTAGAGGAAGGCCTACTGTCTTGCTACCATATTGGTCGTTACTTGGTGGAATCAGGGAAAGGGTTCTGACTCTCCACTTTATAGGTCCAGAAATGCCAATGCAACCAAGAGTTAGGCTCTGTTGGACTACCAGAGCTAACAAAATATGTGAAAGATGAATGTACAAATTACCATGCAAATTTACTACTTACCATGAAAAATTTATCTGCCAAACAAACCAGAAGTATGTGTCTTTTGATCATTGCCTTTCTTTCCCAATAGGAAAATAGCCATATCAGAGGTTCTTTGGTGGACATGGAAACAAAGCCAGGGGCTTCACTGAGCTGGCCCTTATGGCTGGTGTCAATGAGTTAGATGAACCTGACTCACATATGCTCCACTATAAGGATAGATAGATAGTTTAAATGTCCACCAGCCAGGGAGTCCAGAATCCTAGATAGTACTCAAAATCTACCAACAAATTCTTTGACAGCTTGCTGAACCTGCTGTCCTTTGTTGACACTGTTGATTGATTTGGTTATATTTTTACACAATCAATCAGAAAGTATAAACCATAGCAGTTTGCTATTGTTATGAATTCCAAAAATAGATATTGGATTATGTTTGTAATCTGGTCTGTACCTGGGCATGGTTTAGTTATGATTAGGGCTTTGATTGGACCATGTCATTAGGGCATTGAGTCCCCACCCCTTAGTGGGTGGGGACTCACAGATAAAAGGCATGACAAAGGACACAGAGTTGAGGGATTTTGATGTTGGAGTTTTGATGGTGGAGTCTGATGCTGAAGCCTTAAACTGGAGCCCCAGGAAGTAAGCACAGAGGAAAGAGAAGCCAGCCCCAGGAAGGGAAAAACCCAGGAAGCCTGAACTCGCAGACTTTGGCAGCCATCTTGCTCCAACATGTGAAAATAGACTTTGGTGAGGGAAGTAGCTTATGCTTTATGGCCTGGTATCCTAGCGCTCCTATCCCAAATAAACAGCCTTTATAAAAACCAACCAGTTTCTGGTATTTTGCATCAGCACCCCTTTGGCTGACTAATACACTGGCCAACCCAATTGGACTTGAGATTTTACCAAGACTTCATAGCCACAAATGCATTTTCAAACACATTTTAGGGCATGCTATTTCTATAACAATTAACCTATACAATAGGTATTAGTTCTCAATAACTTCCTTCTCAGGAGACCCTCGATTTATAAGTCCTATTTGCTGATTCAACAATCTTGTCTTGCATGGCCTTTAATGAAGTCTTACCATAATAACATAATATAGGATGCCTTTTACTTCTATAGGGCTTTCATAGCCATGATCCTATTGGAGCCCTGTATCACCCCCGTGAAATCTGTGGGAGTCTTCTTGTTACATCTCTGCTATATTTGTTTCTTCCACTAAAAGCGGTTTTTCTGTTTCTGAACCCACATGACACAAAATGGCTGCAAATAACTTCCAAATTTTACATTGTTCAATTCTTACCACTTTGATAGTCACCAAATAGATACTTTATCGATTCCAATTTCAAATTCCTTGTGGTAAGCCTTACTGGCGCTATTCTTTTCAAGGATTATCCTCCAGACTAACTGTCTCACCAAGCTGAAGTGTGTTGTGGAGGGGGGGCACTTCCTGGAGGTGTGGGGTGGGGAGGACACACTGTAAGATATGCTGGAGCCACATGGTCAGAGACGGGTGAAGACATTCCTAAAAGAGGGCAACGGGTAGGCAGGTGTCAAGTAGATGTCCTCTACTTCTCATAAACCTTTTAGGAAATAGCAAAATTCTCTTTCTTTAAGGGTGTGGACAGGGATGTCAGCACCCTCCTGAATCCCACTGGAATTGCTCTGGATAAACCTTTTCTCTCTGATTATCACTTCAAGAGACTGCAGGGTGAAAGTGGGTATTGATATCCTTTGGGCTTATCTTGGTTTAGCCAGTTTACCTCCCTTCCTTCCTCCTTGGATTCTTTTTTCCTGTATGCTGTGAAGACTCACCTGTAGCAGTTAAGATATATATCTTTCAGCCCCAGGTAACAGAAATCCCAACTTCAGCTGGACCAGCCACATGAAGATCACCTGGGGACTTGTTAGAAAAGCAAATTCTCAGGCTCAACCCCAGACCTATCAAACCAGAAACTCTGGGGCTAGGGACCAGCAACCTGCATTTTAATATGCCCTCCAGGCGATTCAGAGACACTCTAAGGTATGAACACCTGGCTTAGATGGTAATGAAATTTATTAGCTTCCATAACAAGAAATTCAGAGGTAGGTAGGGCAGGCTCCAGGTGCAGTAAAATAAGCCAGCTCAACCATGGGAATGAAACTTTCCTTCTTTCTACTCTGCCAAACTCAACGTGTTGGCTTTGCCTCAGGCTAGCTCTTGTGAGGCAAGGATAGGAGCCAAAACACAAGCACAGCTGAAATCCAAAGAATTAAGCTCAATACATAAAGCACATAAAAATGCTCCTGGCTTAGAGTAGCCATAAATGCAAGTTAAATTCAGAGCTGGCAGAAAATGAGATTGTATGGCAAACAGATTGGAAAGATTCAAGAGCTGGGGTTTCCTGGGCGAATGCTGCTCCTACTGGTGTTTGCTGCTCACCTTTTTCAATCAGGAGTTCCTGGGGTGAAGGGTGTGGGAGTAGAGGCTTCGGATAAAGATTTTGGCCAGGCTGGCAGAAAGGGTAGGAGCATGTGAAACAAAACTGAGGTCAATTTCCTCATCTGGGTATTATAGATAATAATATCCACTTGACAGTAATGTTGTGAGAGTAACAAAATAGCAAAAATAAAATGCTTCACCTAGGTACGTGCTCAGTATAACTGCTAGTTCCCTGCTCCTTTCCTTCTGCCTTGAGATTCTCTTTGATGATATACGTTCCAAGGAGAGAGTCAGAACTGGGCAGAAGAATTTCTTTTATAATAATCAGAAACTGGTCAAGGTGGTCCTGGTAGGAGGTAGTTTTAAAGTACAGAAATGGAGAAATAAAAAATAAAAACACAACCACCTTGGCAAGTCTGAGCTAAAAAAAGATTATGCAAGACCCTTATGTCCATCCATCCCATTTATAGCAGTACAAGTGGATATTGCCATTAAGCCAAAGAAACTGCTTTCTTTTGACTCTTTCTCTATATTTGGTATCCACTCATTGTAAGCAAAAGTAATTTTTTTCTTTAAAATCATTACAATGAAAGACATTTTATTAATAAAACACTTATGGATTCAATACATTAAGTATATTCTGAACTTTAGGAAATTGAAGTTGGTTTTCAGATAAATTTAAGTCTCAAACACTTGAGATATAGGTCTGGGCTCAAGAGATATTTGGGAGGTCTGCGGTTCAAACCCTGGGCCTCCTTGACCCATATGAAGCTGGCCCATGCACAGTGCTGATGCCCACAAGGAGTGCCCTGCCACGCAGGAGTGTCCCCACGTAGGGGAGCCCCAAGCTCAAGGAGTGCACCCCGTAAGGAGAGCTGCCCAGTGCAAAAGAAAGTGCAGCCTGCCCAGGAATGGCGCCGCACACACAGAGAGCTGACACAAGATGACGCAACTAAAAGAAACACAGATTCCCGTGCCGCTGACAACAACAGAAGCAGATGAAGAAGACGATGCAGCAAATTGACACAGAGAACAGACAACTGGGGTGGGGGAGAGGGGAGAGAAATAAATAAATAAATAAATCTTTAATTAAAAAAAGAGATTTGGAAACACAGATCTGGGATGTTCAACCTAGTGATAACAGCTAAGGCCATCTGAGTGGATAAATTCACCTGGGGAGAGAGAACACAGAGAAAGACTGTGAAAAAGACCAAGGATGGCCTTTCAGGGAACCCTAAGATGTAAGGGGCCAGAGGGAATACAGAGCCAATGGGTGAGACAGCTGTGGTATAAGTGAGAGTGGTGATGCTGAAGCTCAGTGAAGAGGCCACGGGGCTGGAAGGGGTCAGCTGGGTCGAACAACCTGGAGACGTCAGAAGAATGAGCACCAAAACCAGGCCTAGGTACCGGCAGTGGGAGAACTGGGGAAGGTCACTTCATAGTGAAAAGAGATTGAGGAGCTGGAAGCCAGAATGAATGGGCTGGGGAATGAATGGAAGTTGTGAAATTGGAGTCTGTCACTTAAAAACTACTCTTTCAAGACTTTGGCAATGAAGATGAGACAGCAGACAATGAAGCTGCATTCTTAGTGTCAGAGATTTCAGCATGTTTGTAGGTGGCACAAAGGTGGAGAGGTAGAAATTGAAGGTATAGGAGAGGAAGAGAATATATAAGGTGGTAAAATACCCCAGAGAAAGGCAAGGTGGGCACCAGTGCCCAGAAAGAGGGGTTGGCCTCGGAGAGGCACAAAGAAAATGTGTTCGGCTGTAATTTTTTAAAATTTTGCCATATTTAGTAGAGAAGGAAACTTAGGAGAAAAATTAAGTACTCTGGCAATGATACCAAAAGGAACATAGTGTGACTTAGCCATTCTTTTGTCAGCCTGGTTTTAAAACTAAGATGCTGAGTAGTCACTGTATGTGGTATTTATTATGTTCATTTCCCCATTACTCATCCTCATAAGAACACTCTCTCTGCTATCTGAAGTGTAGGAAGTATGTATAATTTTGTGGAAGGAGGAGGGAAGAGCAAGGAGGTCAGCTTTGATGAATGCTACATGCAGCTACTAACTTCCTTAAAAATGCCAAATAGCTCTGTCTTCAAGTCATTGTGAAATGCACTAAGCATTTCATAACCTAGCTCCTATTAAGAGAAAATTACTGCCCAGTTACAAGAGGCAAAATTAGACCAAAAGGAAACTTGCAAAATAGCCCTTCTGGAGAAGGTAGACATTAAGCATCTTCATCTGCTGTGATGAACTTCTCTGCCCAAACACTCCAAGATTATCTTCAAGTGCACTGACTAGGCAAGTGTTGCCTGATCAGGGACTGAAAGCCTGGAAAGGGCCCTCTCAAGGAGGTGACTCAAGAAGCTATAGCATTTCAGAGGAGTCAACATGAAGGAGAGAAGGCACTACAGTAGAATGAACCTGTGAGGCGTGTCTGGGTGAGTCACTTACCTCAGGAATGTTGTCACCTGTACAGAGGCCGTGAGGCAGGCTGCTAGCTGGCAGAAAGAAATGAGCAGGAGAAGCTCCATTTATACAAGCAGGCCAGAGGTGCTGAGAAGGCTGTGGCAGGGATGACCACCAGGGAACTTGGCAACAAAGTCAAGTCACTGAGAAAGACAGAGAAAAGAGGTATTTCATTTCTGAAAAGAGTTGGATCAAATTTCAGCTAAAAAATATTCTAATCCCAAAGTAAAATTACCTGGTTATTGAAAGACTGGCCTGTTAAATCAGCCTTCTGCAATTTACATAAAATATTTGGGTTATCTAAGAGCCTGAGAGTCTAAAATATTAAATTATATCTTTAAGATTCCTTTAAGAAACTGTGTTATCATTCTGTTTTCTCATCTCTTCATTGTAAAACAATGTATTTGGAAAATGTAATGTGCCATGGTTTTATGTAGTTAACAGATTAGTAGTTGCATGATATGAAATATTCCTATCTTACCAAAATTCTGTTTTTGGAGACAATTGACTTTACTGTTTTTAGAAGAAGCTCTTATAAACATTGTTAAATGGTAATAGTGGACCAGACAGTGAAAATCAAACATTACATTTTGGGTTACATGTAAATAGGGGAAAAGAATGTAACAAAGGTTACCAATTATACAATGCAATCACGTGCTTTGTATTTTATACAATATGTCTATTATTTTTAAATAATAAAACAATGGCCTTCATAATAAAAAAAAAAAAGAGCATAAGTGTGAGGAACCTGAACTTGCTTATTCACTGAAGCATAGCTTACTAAATGAAGTGATCCCTGTTCATTAACTTTTTTTTTTGAGGTACTGGGGATTGAACCCGGGAATGTGAGAAGCCAGCTCTTAACCATTAAGCTAAATCAGTTTCCCTAGTCATTTTCTTTTTCCTTAACTTCTTCCAATTTGTCATACCATTTCTCTTCTTTCCTCTCCTCTCCTCTTCTCTCGTTGTGTCTCTCCTCAGCCAATGGAATATCATTTCCTTTATCTCCACTCTGGGTCCTTGAGCATTTAAAAGTGTTGGTTGGCAATAGCTTTGGAAGGTGCATCTTGTTTACTAAATATGACCTTGCACACCAACACACATAAGCATCAATTTTCAGAAGTGACAACCTGGCTAAGTGGAAAGAAGATGGGATTTGGAGACAGAAGGACTTGGGATTATTGGCTGAGTGACTTCCAGCAAGTTACTTGACCTTGCTACGCTTCCATCTCTTCATTTATAAAAAAGACTATTAGTATTTAACTGAAAAGGTTATTGGGAGGGCTAAATGAGATAATGTAAGCAAAGCTCATGTAACAGTGCCAAGCACATAGCATAAACTCAGTAAGTATAAATTCCCTTATTTTAAAAAATGTATTTTATAATAAAAGAAAATGTCCTTACACCTAGCCTAGCATTTCTATGAATGGTTAATTTTAGAGCATCCCCAACAGCCGTGCATTTTCCTGAGACAGGCTTATGAATTAGGCATGCAGCCTTACTGTGGTTTCAGAGATGCTCATTTCCATTTCTTCTGCAGGTGCTGATTGCCAGTGGTTAGATACCCTGAGGCTGAGGCAGATTGCGTCCAACACTTCTTTACGGCGTTCCCAGAGCAATCCTATTCTGGGGTCCCAATTCTTCTCACACTTCGATAACCAGGATTCCTACGCTGCTGCTGTGAAGCGCACCCAGGTGCCCATTAAGTATCAGCAGATTACGCCCATAAACCAGTCCAGAAGCTCCTCTCCTACTCAGTATGGACTGACCAAAAACTTCTCTTCTCTGCATCTCAACTCCAGGGACAGTGGCTTTTCTAGTCTTGATAACTCTCTAGAAAGGGGTCGATACTCAGGTAGAAGCAGGAGCACATACAATCGTGGCAGTGTATCACTCAATTCTTCTCCTCGAGGAAGATATAGTGGGAAAAGTCAGCATTCCATTCCTGCAAGAGAAAGATACTCTGGCAAATTCTATAGAGTTTCTCAGGCAGCACTCAACATTCACCAGTCACCTGACTTGAAGAGGAGCCCAAATGAGCGCCATCAACCCAGGACCATACCAGGGATGCCTCTGCACCCTGTGACTGACTCAAGAGCCAGTGAAGAGGAGAGCAAAGTTAGCGAAGGAGGATGGACCAAAGTGGAATACCATAAGAAACCCCATAGATCCTCTTCTGCCAAGGCTAACAAAGAAAGAGCCCGAGGAAACTACCGTGGACGGAGAAACTTCTGATGAATTGAACTAAATGGATTTTTCTAAGCAGTTTTTTTTTTTAACATGTAATAGATTTTGATAATATGGTGCCTTCAGAGAGAATTAGCAACAACAGCACACACACAAAGCTCTTCCATTGTTTGGATTTGGGAAATTACTTTTCTAATTAGACTACAGCCAAACCAGGCTCAAAATTATGGATGTTGGTTACCCAGTAGTGGTATAACTAGACTTGAACATAACCGTACATGTTTTTTCCCCTGAAATAACATTTTCAGTGGTGGGGATATTACCTTAACTACTGATGTTCTGGGTATATCAGGGCCAGGACTAGGGCAAGGTAAGTAAAGGCATTCACCCTGGGTGCAAAATTTAAGAGGTGCCATAAAACTCAGAAATCAAAATAAATATATTAATGCAGTGTTTAAATAAATGAAAATTAATGCAAAAACATCTGCAATGAACAAAATATCAGAATTCTAATAAAGTCAGAATCAGTGTATTTTTTCTCAAACTCCAGTATGGCTCTGCAAGGCATTGTTACTGAACTTGTCCTTAATTTAAATTTTCAATATTTGCTTATCATGAATTTTTTGCATTAATTTTTGTAAAATAGTGCCTTAAAATATTATTTATCTTGATTACTGAGTTTTTTGGTGCCCCCTTAAATTTTGCACCCAAGGTAAATGCTTCACTTGCCACAATCTAGCTGCAGCACAGCTGTTTAGTATTTATTTTAGTGAGATATTTGTGTTTTTATTATGGTTAGAGCTGCATTGATTTGGCATGTCATTTTTAGGCAATAAAAAAGATTATTGAACTTAATGTTGATGATGGTACATCTCTTATTCATTAAGACTCTTCAGAAAGCAAAGATCTAAAATTGCCTAGGGGATTTGAGTTGTTTCCTTCCCTAAGCTCCCAGGCGCTGCTTTTGAATATCATTTTGACATTTTACCAAAGGACAAGCAGAGAGGGAAAAACAACTGTCCATAAAGGCATCTTGGGTTTTCAGAAATCTAAAATCTGAAAGAAAACAGACACAAAGCAAGATAATAACGTCACAAGCTAAAAGCCAGAGAAACTTAAAATTACCAACATCCTTGTTAGGGCAAGACAGTAAATACCAGCCTTGCAGCAAACAAGCTAGAAGCAGCTGGGGTAAAGAGGTAAAATGGTGGGGGTGGCGGAAACCGCCTACACAATTGGACTGAGGTGTGGAATCCATCTTGTGAAATTCTTGATATTTTACGAATCAAAAAGTCAGGTGGCAACAAACTCAAATGTCAAATAAATAAAAGTTACTTCAATATATTCTGAGATTCTGTTCTGCATTCACTAACCCTGAATATCAAGTGCCCTTTGCCCTACAAAGGATTCTTAATGCCCTGTAAAAATCCAAATGGCACAAGGGTAATTCTGTGGGTTGAGTATTCTTTTAATAGAAACCAGTGATCAGAGTACGTGCGTATGTTCCCAGAGTAGCTGCCCTGTTATAATACTGTGCTTAGGGCCGAGAGGCAAACCGTATTACAGGCTGGATGATACAGTCTAAAACAATTTAGGTAGCATTAACTTTGAGATGATAGGAAATGGCCTTTGTTTACGAAGGAAGCTGCCATTACCTAAACATGGATTCGACAACTTGATTTTATAGAAGTCTAATTTTTTCGTTATCTATATTTACAAGCACAAGCAATGGGAAATGGTGAAATTAGATTGCAACATTCTCTCTTCCATCAAGGGTAACCAACTTTTCCTAAGGTTTGAAGCTCCACTGTGATCCTTTCTCACGAAACTTGTTTCACCTAAGGTCTGTTTTCAATTATTTTCCCCATTGCCCTGTGTTCATGTTTAAATTTAAAGAAAAGTAGACTAATACAGAAAAAGAAAAAGAAAAAGAAAAGCTGCGTTAGAGAATCCAAGTTGGTAGTAAAATGGCTTAATGATCTCAGCCCTATTCGGTATTTAGGTGACCAGTATAAAACTGGTCAGTTGGTAATATCTCATGAAAAAATACTTCACAGCATCATGCTCCCAGTCAAAATCAAAATAAGACCGTCTGCTTCTAAAGGAATAATAAGGTTGGATGGTCTTTTTCAGTCTCTCTCTCTCTCTCTTCACCAAAAGTTGCTTGCCAGGTTGGAAGATAAATATATGTCAAGAACAGGGTAGGGATTAACAGTTTTTCCCCAAAATAAATCAGTTGCCAGTAATGAGAGAACTGTATTCATTGCAAGAATCTGAGATTAATGGGGGAAAAAAGGACATTTTAGGAGAAAAAAAAAGTCATAATAGGGATAAATCAAGAAAGTCTGTCTTGGACTGGGCACCTCTAAATGTGGGGATTTGGTGGGCCCTTAGATAGGCTTCTGATGTAGTCTGGAACTGCTAAATCCATATTGCTACCATACAAGCAGTCCTTACCCCAGGCTTAGACCAGACAAAGCAGTATGTTTTGCTCCTTCCACAAAGTCATCTGATTAGCAATACAATAGACTCACCCTGAATAATCAAATAACCAGAATATGTAAAAGAGAACCAGATTTGATTTATTCAAAGGCTACTTTAGAAATAAATATAAACTATCAATTGTTTTCAACTGCTTCATGAAAATATCATTTGATAGCTCTTAAAAATAATAAAAATTATACAACTGCAAGCAAGACAGTTTCACACCCCCCCCAAAATAATAATAAAAATTAAACTGCCATGTTTAAAACTGTTCACAGCAAAATTTAGAACAATAAAATCTGACCTAAAAAAACTAGATCAAGAAACAATGGCCACAAAGGAAAATCTACAGTGACAGAAAATGGATGACAAAAATATGCATGAAAGGAAATTGATCTATCAAATCTTTGTAGATTTGTAAAATTTTAAATGGAAAAGAACTGATCCCTTGGAAAATATCAGTACAAGAAAAAATTTAATGTGAAAATGAGAAACAATTTTATTATGATTGAAAATTAATCAAGAAATAAATTAGCATATAATATTCATTCCATGAAAACTTCTTGAAAAAAAATTGTTCCTCGATATATACTTATGAGCAAAACATTTATCCATAAATATAGTGAAAATGCCCTAGGGTCAAAAACAGCAAGGTCAGAATGTCCACTAGTTCAAAATGGCAGGGCCAAAATATCCTGGACTTAAGAACATTCTGATTTAAGTGCAAATTTTCCAATCCAGAGGCACCGAAAGATTTTATAAGCCTTGTAAGTACCTTCTCTATAATTTATCATTTCAGTGATGCCACCCTCAACAAGTTGGTACAATCAAATTACAGTATGCTTTTGAAACCTTGGCTCTCAGAAACTGCTTGGTTATAAAATGTCATGATTGGGTTGTGCCAACTTGTTCAGGAGGCAGCATCATTAGAACTTTAAATTATAGGGACCGTACTTAGGAGGCTTTTAACATCCCTTGGCATCATTGTTAACTCCAGTTAAGCCAGGTTGTCCCCAGGGGGTTATATCATGAGCCCTGGACCCAGCTCCTTACTCCCAGCAGTGGCTTGGAGTTATATACTCCAGAAAAACATGTTCTTAATCTTAATTCATTCCTATGGGTATGAGCCCATTGTAAATAGGACATTTTGAAGTTGTTCTTTTTAGTTGAGGGAAGGCCAACTAAATCAGGATCCTAATCCTATTACTGGAGGCATTATAGAAAAAGACAGGGAGAGAAAGCCATGTGAAGCCAGAAGCCAGAAGTCAGTGGAGCCTGAAGAGAAAGAAGAGGAAATTGCCATGTGAAGGAAAAGACAAGGAACCCCAAGGACTGCGGACAGCCACCATCTTCAGGGAGAAAGCATCATGTTGCTGACACCTCATTTTGGGGCTTCTCTTAGATGCAAAACTGTGAGCCAAAAAATACCTGTTGTTAAGTCAACCCATTGTATGGTATTTTCTTTAGCAGCCACGAAACTAAAACACCATTTGCCTTTACTGGAACTGATTTATGAGATAGTCAAAGAGGAATAAGTTGACAAATCAATGGTCCACATTATCAAGCATTTAGGATAGCAGGTCTTGTCCTTTCCCTATTACTAATATGAGTAGGCCAAATAATGCAAGAGAGTTAAAGAATGAAGAAGACTTGTGACTTCATGGTTCATTCAAAACTAAAATTGCGATTTTGTTTCCTATAACCAATGTTCCATTTACTCAACTGTGCAGAAGAAATTCCTTCCTTACCATCTACATGAAGCTTAATCAGGTTTTAAGGCCCCATTGAAATCCTAAGTTCCTAAAGTTCTCCCCCATAGTTCATTATCAAACACTCCTTCGCACCATTACTTAACCCTTGGTTCTCCACTCCCTTGAAGGTGCTCTGTGAGAACAGTACAGTGATCTCAACACTTGACAATAAAAGAAATAAGTGGACTTACTGATATTCTACTGTGGAACTATTGTGATTAGTAATGGAAGAAATTGCACTGATGTGGAGAAAGTGGCCATGGTAGCTGCTAAGGGTAGGGAGAAGGAAGAAGAGATATGATGTGGGGGCATTTTCAGGACTTGGAGTTGTCCTGGGTGGTACTGCAGGGACACATGCTGGACATTGTAAGTCCTGCCATGGCCCACTAGGTGGGCTAAGGGAGAGTGTAAACTACAGTGTAAACCACTATCCATATGGTATAGCAGTGCTCCAAAATGTATTCACCAAATGCAGTGAATGTGCCACGATGATGAAAGAGGTTGTTGATGTGGGAGGTGTGGGGTGAGAGGGGTGGGGGGCATATGGGACCTCATATTTTTTTAATGTAACATTAAAAAAAAAAATAGAGAAGGAAAAAAATTTTTGCAAATTCTGGCAAAATAGTTCCTTATAAATAGACTTGATGCTTATGTGAAACAAAGAAATTTCATTGAATAAAATTAAATGCTTAAATATTTTTAAAAGACAAAGAAATAAGATTAACATCGGAAAATTAATCTATGGAATGACCACCAAACCTGTCATAGCTCCTTTGCCTGAAAAGCATATCTATAAATCAGACTGGAGATATGAAGCAATCCACAGAGAGCAGGAGTTTTTTAGAGGCAGAGGGAGGGTTAGGAGGTGTCGGTGGAAACAACTAGAGCTGGTTGGCCTTGGAAGCATAGAACAAGGAGCTCTACAAAGAAAAAGACTAGTCTTACTCTCCTAGTAAGGCCTTCATGCAGGGCAGAGCCTGCTCAATCCCAGGTGGTGGGTGATATTGTCCAGCAGAGCCCCTGTAAACTGATTTGAGAATCCACCAGCCTGAGATATAGAAACCTAGGGTGGAGATGGTCAGATCATCAGGTTCCTGTTTTACCTCTTCTGCCTTACCTTTTGCCACATCCTACACCAAAGCAATCAAGAGAACACACTGCAGCAGCACTGAATTAGCTTCCATATTCTTATGCCTTCCATCCTTTGCATTTGTATTAGTCAGGGTTCTCCAGAGAAACAGAACTGACAGGAAGTATACGTATATGAGTATCATGAGTTTTACTGTATGAATTTGCATATATAGGGACTGGCAAGTTCAGATTCTGTAGGGCAGGCTGCAAGTTGGAAAATCCAATGAAGCTATCAATGAATTTGAAAATTCAGTCAGGAGAGGAAAGCAACTGTGACTCAATCAGTTGGGTTCCCATCTACCCATATGGGAGGCCCTGGGTTTGCATCCTGGGGCCTCCGTCTGAAGGCAGGCTCACCCACATGCCACAGAGTGCTGCTGGTCTGCAAGCACTGTGGAGAGCCAACTCAGCAAGATGACACAACGAAAGGGAGATAAGCAAAAGCACAGAAGAGCGCGCAGTGAATGGACACAGGGAGCAGACAGCAAACAAGCCATAAACGGGGGGATAAATAAAATAATAAATACAGACACAGAAGAATGCACAGCAAATGGACATAGAGAGCAGACAGCAAGCAAAAAGCCACAAGGTGGGGTGGGGATTAGAAAAAAAAATTCGGCTAGGAGAAGCTAGCTGCCTGAAGTAAAGATAAAAATTCTTCTTTCTGCCTACTGAAATCATTTCTCCCTTAAGACCTTCAGCTGACTGGACAAGACTTCTCTCTTCTTTCCCAACAACGGACTCCATAGCCTAGCTAAGCTGACAAACGAACTTAGCCATAACAGCGTTCTACCCATCCCACCACCCCTGCGTTGTCTGGCTAAGCCATCCTTCAGCTTACTACTAAGACATCACTACTTCCAGGAAACCTTCCCTGATCCCCAGTCCTGGGTTAGGCCTTCCTTATGTGTTCACATAAAACCTTTCTGTTACTTGATCATAATTTGTCTCCTTTTGTTGTAATTGCCCCAAAGTTTGCTTATCTATATGCTTCACTAGACCCTAAATCTTGTGACAGTAGGGACTGTGATTATCTTGATCACCAGTGAAGCTCCAACACAGAGTAGGTACTCCATATATTTGCTGAGTGAATGGATAAATTGATTAATTTATTAATCAGACTATCAAACCATCAAATCATCTAAGTTCTCCTTATTCAAATTCTATGCTCATTAAGTGTCCTTAACAGGAATCACCAATCCACTTGACAACAGTGTATTTCTAGTGTCAAAATTATTGTCATTCTAATTTTATACATCAGTATCTTGTGAGCTTTGTCATGTGAGTTGGTCCCTGAGCACAACTCTGGGACACATCAAGTGTCTGGGTTTATCATTGAGGGCAGATTCCGAGTATGCCAAAGTCCTCAAAGGGAAAGGCCAACCTATCTTTCCCAAGAAACTGTTCCATGCATCACTATGCTCATTTTCAATTTTGAATTTCAACCCCTAGCATAGGATAATAAATGCAGGTTCTCAATAAATGCTTGTCACAAGAAGAAAAAAGAATAGAAATACTGGGTATGTTTTTAAGAAAAATCCACACACAGTCATCATTTTGGACATTTATGGCAATTGTACTATATGGCATTTCTTTCCAGAAGCCCAAAGTCCTGTTTTATTAGTGAATATAAATTGTTCCTGATCCTGGTGGCCTCCATGATCCTGCTGTGACTGCTTCTAAAAGTACTGGAAGTCTGACCTGGCAGTTTTCCTTTCTTTTACCCCAAGGCGCCAAGCACACTGATTAGTTGCCAGATGATGCCTGTTCTGGCTGAGATTGGGGGGAGGCTTTGTGTTGGTATAGGAACAATTTGAGATCCGTCAGCTGGTTGTGGCTGATTATCAAGATGTCCAAACTGGTTCCTTTGCTATGTGTAAGCAATTTAATTTTGTGCCTAATTTTAATCTGCAATGTACTGTATGTCTGCATCTGCTGTGATAAAGCATTCATTAGCATTTAAAGGGGAGCTGATGGTATTGATCACTCTTATTAAAATAAAAAACAATCATGTGGCAGTAACTGATGAGCATTCTCTTCAACCATTGAAGTCACAGCCAAAGTTTATGTACTCAAAACACCAGCAGGAACAGAAAATGGGATATTCAAACAGTGATATTAAATGGCATCTGTTGTTCACATTTATGGATTGCCAAGCCACCACCCCCGCCCCCGCTCCCCTACACTCCAGCCCCCCACTAGCTTCTCAGATTATGAGCTTCTTGAAGGTAGGAAGCTTTATTTATTCCTGAATTTCTTCCACCTGGCACAATGCCTGGCATAGAAGATGTTCTCAATAAATTTTCTAATGAGTGAATAAATGTAGGAAGGAAGGTAAAATAACCAAACACATGCCATATAAACACTCACCAGAACCATAATTTTCTTATAGACATTGTAATAGCTATGCATTACAATCACCCCACATCTTACAAATCACCCCACATCTTAGTGGCTTAAAATAACAATAAGCATTTACTATCTCACACTCAGTTTTTGTGGGTCAGGAATTCAGGAGGGGCTTGGCTGAGTAATTCTGGCTTGGGTTTCTAATGAAGTGGCAGTCAAGATGTTAGATGGGGAAACGGACTTTGGCCCAGTGGTTAGGGCGTCCGTCTACCATATGGGAGGTCCGCGGTTCAAACCCCGGGCCTCCTTGACCCGTGTGGAGCTGGCCATGCGCAGTGCCGATGCGCGCAAGGAGTGCCGTGCCACGCAAGGGTGTCCCCCGCGTGGGGGAGCCCCACGCGCAAGGAGTGCGCCCGTGAGGAAAGCCGCCCAGCGTGAAAAAGAAAGAGCAGCCTGCCCAGGAATGGCGCCGCCCACACTTCCCGTGCCGCTGACGACAACAGAAGCGGACAAAGAAACAAGAGGCAGCGAATAGACACCAAGAACAGACAACCAGGGGAGGGGGGGAAATTAAATAAATAAAAAAAAAAAAAAAAAAAAAGATGTTAGATGGAGCTATGGTCACCTGAAGGCTTGATGGGGGCTGGAAGATCTGCTTCCAAGGTGCTTCTCTCACATCATGCTGGTTGTTGGTACGAGGATCTCTGATCCTCCCCATGTGGATCTTTCCACATGTATAAGTGTCCTCATGGCATGGTGGCTGGCTTCCCCCAGAGAGTGATCCAAGGAGAGAGGGTGAGGTGAAAGCCACGATGTTTTTTGTCACACACAGTGAATTCTGAGGGTCCCACTGGGTACATAGGTCAGCCCTGTTCAGTGTAATAGTGGACTACACAGTGTGTGACTACCAGGAGGCAAGTATCACCAGGAGGCCATCTTGGACACAGACACCACAGACACCAAACCTCTGTACTTCCCAGTTGTTGTAAATTGTTGTCTTCTTTTTGAGCTTTTGACTTTTCCTGCAATGTAAAATTTCAACATAGTTCACTTGAGTGTCAGAGCAGGAAGGCATCTTGAAGACCATCTACAGAATTCTACACCTTCATTTTATTGATGAAGAAACTGAAACCTGTATGGATGAAGTGACTTTGGTGGTCACTCAGCCAGTTGCCGGCAAAGGCAATGCTCAAGGTGAGTACTGCAGTCACTCAACCCAGGCCCCTTTCCTACTCTGGTCTCATTGAATCTCATGCTCTATGAAGTGTTTCACCACATGGGAAATTAGTGTTCATGAGGCCTGTCAGCTGTAAGTAGACACTTATTTTATTTTGGCACAGTTGAATCTCTTTGGCTCTCCATAGGTATTGGGAGGGTCTTTTGAATTAGTAGGTATGACCAAATGCTCCTAAAATCAAAGCATTAAAGGCAACCACCTTTCCTCTTTCTTTCATCAGGCCAGTGTTGGTCTCCTCTGTATTTCATGGTTCTGTACAGCAGCATTTGTTTTATGGAATAAATATCTCTAGTAAAATTGTCTGTAAAATAGATTTAATGCTCAGTTCAGTTGAACAAACCTATCATGTGCTGGGCTCTGGTCCTGTGTTTTCTCTGATTTCCATTGTTTATTCAGAAACAAGATTCATATTTCCCTTTAGTATGAATTGGAGGTTTGGAAAGAAGGGACTTGATGCATAAAACAAAAGAAAAAACAAAACACACATATTTTGTAGGGCAGGGATAATTCTTTCCCCATTCCTTTGCCAGTTCTTTGACTCCTTCTGCATATTGCTCCACTCATTCCCCTTCCTCTGAGTGGAATCTTTTCATCCTTGCCTAGGGAACCTGTGGCTCTGAACTTGAACTTCTCAGGACTTAGCTTACCCAATTAGTCTAAAAAATTCTAAATTTCACTGGGTTCCTACATTTAATTTGACATCCTCAATTTTTTTTTAATCTTAAGTCAAGGCCATTACAGGAAATCACTGTCTAATTTTATCAAAGGGTCAAAATGAGTTACTAAAAATGAGAGAGATGTCTATTAATTCAATACTAGATGGCTAACTTTTCAGAAATCTTTTCTTTCTTAAACTCCAGGAAACTCAAAAGGAAAACTACAGCAATGACACCTGCTTGTTTTACTGTAATTTCACTGTAAGAAACAGAGACACATTCTAACTAGTTCAAACATTTACTGTAAATGTCATATAAAGGGTAATATACAAATAGCAATTATGATCAGAGTTAACATTTATTAAGAGCACACTATGTGCTAAGCATGATTATAAGCACTTTTCACATTTAATCTTTACACCAACTCCGTGAAATCAATTCTATTATCTCCATGTTATAGTTGAGAAAATTGAAGCATAGAGACATTCATGGTTTGTCCAGGGTAATCCAATAAGTGGAACTGTAATAGTGTTGGACCCCACAAAGACTGGAACTACAGGACAGTATACAGGACAGTATTTGAGGTGGCTCTTGGAGCTTCCATGGGGGTTGCTGGATGCTTGCCAATAGCTCCAACATTAATGTGACTCATCCCCACATGGCTGCAGCTTTCTAAGCCACCACCAACTGATGTGTACTGCTCTTCCTCCTTCAGCCTGCACCCATAGGGCTTTCTCTCCTTGATATTACCTTATGAACGTTGAGTTGCAGTTCCTAGCTTTAATTGGTAAGTTGCTTCCATATATCTTGTTTCAAAGTCCCAAAAGAGAGAAGGTTGACTTGGTCAAGGTCATATTTTTGAAACAAATGTAAGAGGTTGCCCAGCAGACCCTAGATTGGAGAGGCGCCCACACCGGTCTCATGAGCTGTGGCCTATGGAGAGGAGTGTGGGGATGGCTTGTGATACAAAGCATGGCCATCGAGGCTGCCAAGGCTCATAGGTGCAATAATTTCTCTTAGAATGGGATAAAGGCATATCTTTCCAGCACATGGTTAGTCTCTAGTGAATAATTTACAGTTTGTTGGAAAGGCATATTCGAGCAGATTTGCTGAATGTATCAAGTTGATTTTATGTAGCATTAATAAGGACTGTACTAGGGAAATGGACATGGCTCAACTGATAGAGCATCTGCCTACCACATGGAGGGTCCAGAGTTCAATACCCAGGGCCTCCTGACCCATGTGGTAAGCTGGCCCATGCACAGTGCTGCCACGCACAAGGAGTGCCATGCTATGTAGGGGCGCCCCCGCATAGGGATGCCCCACGTGCAAGGAGTGTGCCCGTAAGGAGAGCCACCCTGCATGAAGAAAAAGGGCACCCTGCCCAGGAGTGGCGTTGCACACATGGAGAGCTGATACAGCAAGATGACGCAACAAAAAAGAGACGCAGTTTCCCAGTGCTACCTGACGACGCGAGCAGACGCAGAAGGAAACACAGTGAATGGACACAGAGAGCAGACAAAACAGGGTGGGAAGGGGAGAGAGATAAATTAACTAAATAAATCTTAAAAAAAAAAAACTATTAGAAAATTATGCAGATAAAAACCTTTGCTTTTTAAAAAAGATTATATTGAATAATTTTATATACCAAAGTGTAATCAATTTAAACCGACATTAAATTTAGCACCTACTCGGAGTTAAGTACCATCAGGGAAAAGCTTCATAAGAGTAGGAAATAAAGTTTGTAGAATTTGAAAGCTAGGAAGGACTCAAGGATTACCTAGCTCAGTGTTCCTCAAACCGGGGTCAGATGTATTCTAAAGATCACACATTTTTAAAGAAAATTTTCAAGTTTTGTGTTTTTATTCCAATAATAATCTAAAAACTTAGCAAGAGGATATTCTGGATCACCTGTTAGGACACCTCAAACCTGTGTAGTGCTATGCAATTTCAGTGTTTGAGTCTGTTTTTGTTGATGCTAAATAGTACCAACATTAATTTTGGTAGACTAGTATAAAAGAGGAAAGTCAAATGCACATTGAATGCATTTATGCTAAAACTCACCTCATACATACAAACTGCTTAGTTTCCCAGCAGTTCAAAGACAAATGGAGACAGAACTGAGTGGGTAAAGGCTCTAAATTCATGATGGGAATAGCAACTTGGCTTCAAAAAATATTCTTCACATCCAATTAATGTCCTTAATGTTTATTTCATTTATATTTAGTTTGTCAATTTGTTTGGATTGTATAGTTGAACAACTATAAGATAAGAGGTTTGTGCTTTTTTGGGGGGGGTGGTTGTTTATTTTTAAGTAACATCATATTCAAAACAAGTCAGTCAATACTGGGAGAATGTAATAAATCTTTCCCTTTAAAAAGATGTCACATATTACTTAAGTTTGAGGAATACTTATCTAGGTCATCCACACTAATTTTCAGATGGAAGTTGCAAGGTTCTGAAATGTAAAGAAATCTGGGCACTTCTTAGCATAGGGACTGTGATGAAGCCACCCTGAGAAGACAGAACTTGGAGCCTCTGTTACCTGTACTGAAGGCAAGTGAATGCCCGAGGTAACAGGTGACAAAGCAAGACTGGCTTTTTAGGCTAGTATTCTCTTAGGCTTCGTCCAAGGAGGCTTTCAATCCTCACCTACCCAGATTACCTAATGGAAGGCATTTTCTGACATCTTTTTCCTGCTTTTTTTTCCTCTCCCATTCTCCGTAGTAATAACAATATCTGCAAGTTCACTATAGTTTACTCTGTGCCAAGTGCTTTTTTTATAGTGCTATTTTTTTTTTAAGATTTATTTTATTTATTTATCTCTCCCCAACCCCTCATTGTTTGCACTTGCCAGGTCTGTCTTCTTTGCTTAGGAGGCACCGGGAACCAAACCCAGGACCTATGATGTGGGAGGGAGGCACCTAATTGCTTGAGCCACCTCTGTTCCCTGCTTTGTTGCGTCTGTCATTATGTTTTTCTTCTTGTATCATCATCTTGTTGCATCAGCTTGCCATGCCTTCCTGTTGTACCAGCTCGCTGTCTTCTTTAGGAGGTATTGGGAACCGAACCAGGGACCTCCCGTGTGGTAGACGGGAGCTCAATCATTTGAGGCACATCCACTTCCCAAAATGCTTTATAAATATTAACTTGTTTAATGTTTAAATTCCCCAGATCCTGAATTGTCCTTTGTTTTGTTTGCCCTTTTGTTTTCCATATGCCTTTGTCTTGCCAAAGGAGTTTCTTCAGCCAGGCAGTCTGCTCAGTGTTCCTGAAGGGTGTGCGTCTTCAACCTGAGGCAAGCTGTTGTATCTATTTTGGGAGACCTGAATTAATGATACCTGTCTAGACCTCACCTTGAGAGTTTATTGTTGTCTTTAAAGAGAGACAGTTCATTTTGCTGGATATTTAACTATGGTAATTTGGTTCTCAAAAAAGTTTCTGTTTACATGATAGTAGAAGTCTTTGTATTTTGCAGTGCTCTACTGTGGGCCGCATTTTCCTTAGACAGATTCCCTGAAAGAAAACACCCTTCCTCTTCTCCCCTCAATCCATCAATTTTTTGTAGACAGGTTTTTCAAATATCCACAGGAAAAATAACAAATGTAATAATGCTCTTCCTTTAGGCAGTACCTGATACCCAAGCCACAAATACTGTGCCCCATAAACTGCAAGGCCACAGCACTAACCATCATTATCTCTGTTCAACAAGGGTGAAAATATTTCCCCTGTATCATTAGGCAAATCTAAAGTGCTGTCCAAATTTCACTGCAGAAGGTCTTAAGTTTAGGGTTTCATTCAAAGCTTCGTGGCCCCATTCACAATATTGCCATTGCAAGACTGATTGCAATCACAGCTACAGAAAAATATGAATGAACGTTCTATTCAACATGTGGGAACTTAGTAAGATTCTGAGCTAGGTCCCGGTGTTACAGAAAGAAGGCACTGGGATTCCCCTGAGTGGGAATGGGAAAGAACTGCATTAACTTGTATTTTATTATAACAAAAAATTCCCTTTTTAATTTTACACAGGATAGCTAGTTCCCCTCTTAACAATCATGCTGTTATGTGGGATGGATATCTCACATTTTGTTAACAAGCTATTTTATGAAATAAAGTATAGGCATATCTGAAATGCTTGCTCTGCAGTTCCTTAGAGTTGAAAATAGTGACTTAATATTTATTCTAGTTTAAAAATAAATGCTTAGGAGTGACAAAGAACACAAAAATTAAAAAATAAAGCAATCATTATCAACAGTCTCTCTTTTGAAAATTGTCATTCCTGAGTTTGCTGGTTGTAGTATTTGAAAAATGAAAACATGACATTTATCAAACAAGGCAAGGAAATAATCCCCATTTTCTTTCTGTATTTCCAGGGTTTGATCTCTTTAACATTTGGTGAATTTATAAATTTGCCAGAGTCAGAGCTGGGTTGAAGGTAGGGGAGCCAACCTCAGCTCAGTGGTTGTTGGACGCACTATTGAGAGCCCTGGTTCACTTACCAGAGTAAATAATTTTTTCTGAAGAATATTAGGCTTAACTGAAGAGACTAAAACAAAGGAAATAAAAGTTCTCTGATTTTTTTAAAAAGGTCATTCTGAGGATAATTTTTCTTCTTACCTTGAAAAGAAGGGTACTTAGCCCTTACGCACTAAAGTTTGCTCCAAAAAAAAAGTGAGGTAAGTATTTGCAAAAGACATAAATGGCACGTATCAGGGAGTGGATGTAACTAAAGTGGTTGAGTTCCTGCTTTCCATGTATGAGGTCCTAGGTTCAATCCCCAGTACTTATTTTTTAAAAATGGGTTATGTATATGAAGAGCTCCGTTCATACCTAGCTCCTGACATGATCTCAATAGAATATAGCTATTCATTATCATCATCAGTGTCATTCAAGATTAAAAATAAAATGGCCAGGACTGAGGTAGGAAATATTAGTGTTTTACTCTAGCTGCCACTTATTTGTTTTAGCCTTTGTTAGTCTTCTTTGCTTAAACCATTCTCCCCAGTCTTTTTCTTTCTTTGCTTTTTTGTTTGCTTGTATTGTTTCTTTTGTTTTAAAATTGCTGTAAGTTTATGGATTGTGCTAGTAATGCCTCAATTTTAAAATTCCTTAAAATTTTATCATCTTGTCAGTCTCCCCGCAAAATAAATATGTCTAATGCCTCCAGGTTTGACTACCATAAAAAGATTTTATATCAGGAATATGGATGTGCACTTTTGTATATTCCCTAAACCCTAAACCATGATGGATTAATAAATTGAATAAAATTCTGTACATTTTTAATGGGTCCTGTCTGAGTTTGCCAGGGTTGCTATGACAAATACCACACAAAGGGTTGGCTTAACAACAGGAATTTATTGTCTCAAACATTTGGAGGTTGGAAGTCCAAAACCAAGGTCTCCACAGACTTGCTTTCTCTTGAAGTCTGTAGTGATCTGGTGATAACTTGCCAGAGAGCCTCTGCCTGTGTCGCTGACTCTGTCACATGGTGACGTCACCTTGTCCCCTGTGTGACTTTCTCTGATGCCTGCATCCATAGTTCTTCTGCCTAATAAAGACTCCAGTCATGTGGATGAAGGCTCTGGCCACACCTTGAATAATAGCATCTTCAGAGGTCCTATTTCCAAATGGTTCATACCCACAGGAACACAGATTAAGACTTGAACATATCTTTTGTGGGGTACATCATTCAATCCCCAACAGATCCCCAAGGTTCCAATTGGATATTACAGCAAGAAAAAGACAATATAAAAAAGTACATTTTAATGTGCATGTGTGGGGAAAAAGTCTTGAAGGATGCACAATATAACATTAACTGTTGTTTATCTCTGGTTGGCGGGATGACCAGTGATTTATAGTTTATTTTCCTTTTTTTGCTTATTTGTCTAATACCTCAAAAATGAGAGGGAATTATTTGTATCATTTTTTAGTTAAAATATAATTCTATATTATAATTATATTCTAATTTAAGGTGATATCCTAATATCTAATTACCTATTAATATATAAACCTACTGGAGAGAGCGTTCCACCTCCTCAGGCCAGTGGGTTTAGGCTCTGAATGAATGGTAACCGGTACCCAGGAGGATGTTCCCTGTGTGCTGTCTGATTCCCTAATCCCAGTCAGGCGTTTTCAAGAGGTAGGCTGTAGCATAAATCTCTCACTCCAACTATTGGAAAAGATCTCTGAACTCTTGTTCTGTCAAATGTAAACTGATAATTTCATCCTTGGGATTGATTGAGGCAGCCCTCTGTTCTAATTCATTGCTTACTAGCTGTATTGCTTTGGACACACTTTCCCAATCTGTAAAATAGGGGTAATGATCCTTACCTCACAGGAGAGTTGTGAGTAATAAGGGTAATGTGTGTAAAACTCTGAACAAAATGCTGGGCAAGAACCAGCAGTCAACACACAGTAGCCATTCTCTTTAAGTAAAACAGTAAGTGGTCCTTGCATTTCCACACCTATTAGATCATAACATCACCAAAAGGCAGGCTCTAGCCTCCCAGCTGGATGTCCTTCCACACAGCCTCCATGGAAAGGGAACTAGCCTGAACTTCTCTAATGAAGACACGTGTATCCTCTAAAATAATACTCATTCAATGCTCTAATATTGATTAAACTGATGAATGCACAACTCTGTGATTATACCAAATGCCATTGATTGTACATTTTTAATGGATTGTATGGTTTATGAATACATTTCAGTAAAATTGACTTTGAAAGATAATACTGAGACACAGAAGTGACTCAAGAGATTGGGTTCCCTTCTACTACATGGGAGGTCCCTGCTTTGGTCTCCAGTGCCTCCTAAAGAAGACAGCAAGCTAGCACAATGGGCAGGTGTGGCAAACTGACATGACAAGGAGATGACACAGCAAGTGACACAAGAAGAAAAACATAATGAAATACATAACAAAGCAGGGAGTGGAGGTTCCTGGTGTCTCCTGGGGAAGATGAGCAAGACAGCGAGCTGATGCAACAGACAGGCACAGCAAGTTGACACAAGAAGAAAAACATAATGAGAGATATAACAAAGCAGGGAGCGGAGGTGGCTCAAATGATTGGGTGTCTCCCTCCCACATCAGAGATCCTGGGTTCAGTTCCTGGTGCCTCCTAAAGAAACAAGGAAGACAAACAGAAGACAGCAACTGCAGACAATGGGGCGGTGGGAGAGGTGGATATATCTTTTTAAAATAGGTAATACTTTCAATTTTTATTTTTTAATAAAATATGTATTTAATTTGACTACTTATAGCAACTTAGCAGCTGATTAAACAACTACCAAATCATAACGTTTACTGCTGATTCCTGAATAAGTCAGCTCTTATTCTGCTTATCCTTCTAATTTATTAACCACCTATGTTCTTTAGGAACTTCTCATTTTATAAATAATTAAACTGATAATGTACTTCTGAGACAGTGATATTTTGAGATTTCTCAAGATCTCTGTGTCTTCCTTTTACGATTTTCTTCTAAATCTGTATTCCTTAAACCCCTCCAGGCTAAAAACAGTGGTCTCTCGGGTCAGGCTGCCTGAACTCAAATTCTAACTTATCACTTACAAACTATGTGACATGTTACCCGACCTCACTGTGTTTCAGTTTTGTCAATGGTATAATAAGATAATAGTTTCTATCCCATCTCATAAGGTAAAGTGCTTAAAAGAGTGAAATCCCAGCATATAGTAAGTAACTCATTATATGCGATCAATTTTATAAAAGTGAAATATATTCCACTAACATTTGTAAGTCCATCCATCCATCAGAAGAGCAAAATGCCTGTATGAATGATTCTATTTCAAATGATAGCAATTGTCAGAAAATCATTAAATGCACATATAGTTGTCATGGCAAAAAGAACATAATGTACATAGAAAACCACTAAAGTAATTTCTGTATGACCAAGTTTATTGGAAGTAGAGTAGCAGAACATTATTCTCTTGCATGGAGAAACTTGGTTTGGGGGTTTCCAATAAATGACAGTAATAACTGGTTGGTCCCACCGCCAGTCAAGTCCACAGTCATCTTAGATGTGTTTGAATGCAAAGTCCGTTATTATTTGTTTGGTCCCTAGTTTCCTCTCCTTTATTCCAGCCTTCGTAGTTGTCTGCACGTATATACAGAAATACTTAAGGAAGACCAACAGAGGCTTTCCCAAAGGGGACACATCAAAACTACTCCTTGACCATTGTCTAGGAACTTGCCGAGTTGACTTAAAGATAGAGTTTCTCAGACATACTTTGTTCCTACACTCCCTTCTGTGTGCAGTCACTCAAAACAAGGATCTCTGGGCACAGCAGCACTCGGTGACAGTTCTGTTCCTAGGGTCCAGCAATACTGCTGAGGATCAAACCTTTGCCTTTTAAGCCCTTGTGTTTTCCACAAACCCAACCCCTGAGTATACTGAGAAAGTGCTTCAAAGATACTCATTTGGGTTTTTACTTCCATAGTGATATGACCTTTGACCTAATTACTACTGTTATTCTGCACCAAAAAGGACAAGTTGCTTTATTTGGAAATTGGGAAGGAAAAACCTGAGCCAGAAAGACATCCTGACATTTCATATCAATAAACTGGAAGGAAATAATCATGCTCCCTGAAAATGGAGATCAGCAAAAATATTTTGTAATGGGCCTAATACAAGGTGGAAACATTTTAGTTAATTTTTTTATTCTAATAAACTTCCACAGTGCCAGGAAGCAAATCCTTTCTTGTGACAGGTTGAAGGTTATGTAAGAGGAATTGTATATGTCTAAAGTTAATAACAGTCTGTGAGATTGTACTTAACCACATGTAAACATCTGGTGCAGAAAAACAAAATGGGGCCAATATTAGACCCAGACGGAAAGTATCAGAATGATTAGCTGAAGACTGCATGAGCAGCCAAATGTCCATCTGCCTCTCTTATTTAGAAGTATCAAGGTTCACAGAGAGTTTGATTTTCCTTTCTCAAAAATCTTGTACTTGAGAAGCAGATGTGGCTCAAGTGATTGGGCGCCCATCTACCATGTGGGAGGTCCGGGGTTTGATTCCTGGGGTCTCCTGGTGAAGGCAAGCTGGCCCGAGTGGAGAGTTGGCCTAAGCGGAGAGCTGGCCCACGTGGAGTGCTGGCTCACACAGGAGTGCCGGCCCATTAGCAAGCTGGCCCCAGTAGAGAGCTGGCACAGCAATATGATGCAACAAAAAGAGACACAGAGAAGAGACAATAAGAGATGCAGCAGACCAGGCTGCTGAGATGGCGCAAGAGATTGAGCTCCTCTCTCCCACTCTGGAGGTCCCAGGAGCAGTTCTCAGTGCTGCCTAAAGGGAATACAAGCAGACACAGAAGAATGCACAGCAAATGGACTCAGAGAGCAGACAACGGGGGTGGGGGAAGGGATAAATAAATAAATAAATAAATATTTTTTAAAATTCCTGTACTGCTTATGGTTTGTACATTCTAACAATTGATTTTAATATGGAATATGTAATCAAGTGTTAAAATGATCTCATTGTTTTGGTAGATTGGTTTTTTCTCACTACACTCTCTCCTCATGTCCGTGTTTTCTTTTAGCTCTTTGAGCATATTTAGGACCATTGTTTTAGTCTTTGTCTGGTATGTCTCAAGTCTGTTCTTCCTCTTTAATAGTTTCTAATGCTTTAATCTTCTCTATTGCCTGGGTCATCACTTCCTGTTTCTTTGTATGTTTTGAGACTTTTTATTGGAACCTGGACATTCTGATATTTTAATGTCATTGCTGCAATTTAGACTGTGCCATCTGTTCCTTAAACTTATCCACCTAATGCTATGACTGTGTTTTCCTTGAAAGCCAGGAGCTAACAACAACAACAAAAGAAAAAGACTTTCCCAGGCTTTGCAGATGGACCTGGGCAAGTGCTCTCCTTCAGGGCTTATCTTTATGATGGGTCGTATAAGAATAGCCCCAGGCCAAAGGACAGGGTCTTTCTGATCTTTTCTGCACAAGCCTATAGTCTGGGAAGCTGAGGAATTCCCCTATTTACACAATTACAATCCCCCTCTTCCCTAGTTAACAGGTTCCTCAAGGTTGGCACTGTAGTCCTACAGCCCCAGGCTATACATCCCTGACCCAGGCAGCACACCTTAACTCCTCTCCCACAGCGCTCTGTAAGAGAGCTCTTTGTCTTCTACACATGGGACAACTTCTGGGATGGCAAATCCCTCTAGCCCCCACCAGATAGATGGGGCCAAACACACATACTCCCAGCATGAACACAGCTACCACTCTGCTCCCTCTGGAACTGGGTTAAGGATCTGCACCAGCAGCTCTGCTCCAAGCTGATGGGGATGGGGGAAGGGCCAGCCAAGGTACCACAAGATCCTACTGTTGTTTTTTTTTAAGATTTATTTTATTTATTTCTCCCCACCCCCTCATTGTTTGCACTCACTGTGTCTGTTTGTCTTCATTGTTTCTTTAGGAGGCACAGAGAGCTGAACCCAGGACCTCTGATGTGGGAGGGAGATGCCTAATCGCTTGAGTCACCTCTGTTCTCTGCTTTATTTGGTCTCTCATTGTTTGTCTTTGCATCTCTTGTTGCGTCATCTTATTGCATCAGCTTGCTGTGCCTGCCCATCACGCCAGTTCGCTGTCTTCTTTAGGAGGCACTGAAAACTAAACCAGGGACCTCCCGTAGGGTAGGTGGGAGCCCGTTCACTTGAGCCACATCTGCTTCCCCCTACTGTTTTTTTTTTTAGATTAATTTAATGTCTTTCTCCCCACCCTCTTGTTATTTTTCACTTGCTGTGTCTGTTCATCTGTTCATCTTCCTTGTGTCTTTAGAAGACATCATGAGCTAAATTCCCTCCGATGTGGGAGGGAGGTGCCTAATCACTTGAGCCACCTCCACTCCCTGCTGTGTTGTGTCTCTCATTCTGTTTTTTCCTCCTCATGTTTCTTGTTGTGCCATCTTGTTGGGTCAGCTCACCACACCTGCCCATCATGTCAGCTCACTGTCTTCTTTAGGAGGCACTGGGAACCTCTGCTCCCTGCTTTGCTGTGTATTCTCATTATGATTTTTCTTCTTGTGTCTCCTGATGTGTCTGTCAGCTTGCCACAGCTTGCCCGTCTCACGAGGTCTCTGTCTTCTTTAGTAGCTACCAGGAACCGAACCAGCAACCTCCCATATGGTAGGTGAGAGCCATTGCCTGAGCCACATCTGCTTCCTTCCTATTGGTATTAATAAGCTTTTTCCTTGATTTGATGTTTGCCCTTTTACTGCAGTCCTTTAACTCTTTTCTGGAACCCTGAGGCAGATGTTTCTGCCAGTTCTGAGGCAGGCTAGGACAGGAAACTAGGGAAAGCAGCCTGTCTCAGAACAAAGGCATAAACATTAAAGCTGAAAAGCCCACCAAGAACCTGGTCAAGAGGTCCCGTTTCAAATTCCAGGTTCAAAAAAGTCCTGACAACTCCAAACAGGAAGGCCTTCCCTTTAGTTCTCTGAAAGCTGACAGGTGCAGCCTCAGTGGTCTATAGTGTAAACCAATAGGAAGGCAGAAAAGCAACCAATCAGGGCAGCAAATAGCTAAGATCCCTCCTTAACATGGGGAAGGAGGAAAGGGAAAAGTCAACCTTAAAAAGGCTGCAGCCCCATTTCCAGTGCACATCTCACCCTGGAGCACGCCTGCATTCAAATCTGTCACTTCCTCTCATTTCTCACTAAATCTTACTTGCCTGCTTAGCTGGCATGTCCTTGAATTCCTTCTCGCGACATAGCCAAAAACTTGGAAATGCACTGCTGGCACCTATTCTTCCTGGTTGTTCAAAGTTTCTGTGTGGGGATGGAACTCTGATATGTCTCATTCCGCCATCTAGCTCTGAGAGGGGATCTCAACTCTGTGTTTGGGTTCTTCAAAAGGCTTTTGCATGAAAGTGGAAGGAATAAAGTTCTGAAATCAGCCAAAGAGATCTAGAGAATTCATATACTGTCTTGCATATGTTAGACAAGGCACAGGAAGTTGATGGATGTCATCCTGGATGTGACCCTGGAGCCCACCAAATGGTTGTGACAAGGGACCAGGTCTAACAGGAGTTAAGGATGCTGAGAGATGCAATAGGATCACTGGTAGCCTATAAATCCAGATGAACGTAGGGGAGGAGAGGTTCCCACAGAAAAGCCTGAAGTCTTGTTTTTGCTATGCAAAAAAACCTAGCAGCTCTCTGCCAGGGTGAAGGCTCATCAGGAAAATGCTGATGAACCATTTGGACCATTAATCTTTCCTATGGGACTTGTGGCAGTTTGGTACTATTTATGAATTCCAGGAAGGAGATATTGATTATGGTTTTAAACTCGTCTGTTCCTCTGGGCATGATACCTTTTGATTATATTAGATTCAGCTGAGATACTGTTGAATAAATTATGTTAAGATTAGGGCTTTGATTTGACCCCATCATTTGGGCATGTAGGGTTGAGTCCCTGCCCCCTTGGTAGGCTATATAAATGGACATTCAATCAAGAATACAGGGAAGTAGATACACAAGAAAGATAGACAGAGGATCCTACAGCTCCAGGAAGAATAATGAGCCTGATAGTTTACAGCCAACCTTGTAAAGAGATCAGAGCAGCTGAACCCAGAAAGAATCAAGGCCCAGAGGAAGAGAGATGAGCTCTATGCCAACCTACAGCTGCAACTGGAAGAAGCTGGGACCACGGAGCCTTAAGAAGAAAGAGGTAGGGAAACAGATGTGGCTCAACCAGTTCGGCACCCGCCTACTACATGGGAAGTCCCAGGTTTGGGTCCTGGTCCTCCTAAAAGAAGATAAGCAAATGCTGCCTCCTGCCCAGTGAGCCGATGCCACAAGCCAACAGACACCGCAGCCCATGGGGAGTGGATGTGGCTCAGGCTGTTGGGCACTTGTCTCTTATGTGGGAGGTCCTGGGTTTGGTTGCTGGTGCCTCCTGGAGAAGGCAAGCATACAATGAGCAAACAAATGAAAGAACCATGGGGGGTGGGGGAGGAGGTGTGAGGAGGGGATAAATAAAGAAAAATAAAGTAAATAAATAAACCTCTATCAAAAAAAATAAAAGAGGAAAGAGGAAGGCTGAACCCTCACAGACATAGCCTACCATGTTGCTTCAACATGTGGCAACAGGCTTTGGGTGAGGTAATACCTCTTATGGTACCTTGAGTTGTACTCTTTAGGGCCTTGTAACTGTAAGCCTTTACCCCAAATAAATACCCTTTATAAATCCAACAGATTTCTGGTACTTTGCACCAGCACCCCTTTGGCTGACTAATACCGAGCTAAAGCTGGGTGGTTGCTGTGTGCCTCCGTCTTCCCAGGATCATGTGGACCCTCAGTGTTCCATGTAACCACTACCATTAGGTGGGTTTGTACTCAAAAATAAAACTCCATTGCCATTTTTGTGTTAGGTACCAGGAATACTAAGTCTCTATCTTCAAGGTGTTTAATGACTGGGGTAAGGACAGTATAGGAGACAAAATACTCATGATTGGGGGCTTAGAAAAATCTAAACAGTGTGAAAGTAGTTACATCTACAAAAGAAAAAAATAGATAAATGGGACCACCTCAAAATTTAAAACTTTTGTAGCTCAAAGGGTTTAGTCATGAAAAGTGAAAAGACACTCACTCAATGGGAGAAAAGATTTGGAAACCACATATCTGATAAGGGTTTAATATGGAGAATATATATAGAAATCCTACAACTAAACATCAAAAAGTCAAACAACCCAACTTAAAAATGGTTAGGAGACTTGAATAGACATTTCTCCAAAGAGGATATACAAATGGCTAAAAAGCATGTGAAAAGATACTCAGCATCATTAGCTATTAGGAAGATGCATTTAAAAACCACAATGTGATATAATTTCACACTCACTAGAACAGCTACTATTTAAAAAACAGAAAATTACAACTGTTGAAGAGGATTTGGAGAAATAAGAACACTCATTCATTGCTGGTGGGAATGTAAGCTGTAGAAGACAGTTTGGCAGTTCCTCAGAAAGTTAAGTATAGAACTACCACATAATCCAGCAATCCCTCTAGGCATATACCCAGAAGAATTGAAAGCAGGAACTCAAACAGTTATTTGCACACTGATGTTCATAGCAGCATTATTCCCAATTGCCAAAAGATGGAAGCAACCCAAGTATCTACCAACCAATGAATGGATAAACAAAACATGATATACACATGTGACAGAATATTATTCAGCTGTAAAAAGAAATGAAGTCCTGATGCATGCAAAAAGA
The DNA here is from genome assembly GCF_030445035.2 of Dasypus novemcinctus. Taxonomy (NCBI): domain Eukaryota; kingdom Metazoa; phylum Chordata; class Mammalia; order Cingulata; family Dasypodidae; genus Dasypus; species Dasypus novemcinctus. Next base: position 74,980,105 of record NC_080679.1, on the reverse strand, counting down.
TGGATGAACCTTGAGGACATTATGCTGAGTGAAATAAGCCAGACACAAAAGGACAAATATTATATGGTCTCATTGATATGAACTAATTGGAATAAGCAAATTCACACAGTTAGAATCTAGAATATAGATTACCAGGAGATGGATTGGGGTTAGAAAAAGGGCTGCTGATGCTTAATTTTTTACAAAATTTCATTTAGTTTCATTTTAAAGATGGTGCTGATGGTAGCACACTATTGTGAGTGTAATTAACAGCACTGAATTATATAGGTGAATGTGGTTAAAAGAGAAAAATTTAGGGTGATTATATTATTGGAATAAAAATTAAAAGACAAAACATATGGTTCTATAACACAGTGAACCCTATTATAGATGATAAACTATAGTTAATAGTACAAGAGAAAGAATGTTCTTTCTTGAATTATAACAAATATGTGACACTAATACAAGGAGTTAATAATAGGGTGGTGTGATGTTTAGGCCAATTTGTCAACTTGGCCAAGTTACGGTATTCAGTTATTTGGTCAAGTAAACACTGGGTTCATTGTAATACAAGGGCATTTCATGGACTTTAATCACCAGTGAGTTGATTACATAGATGGCTGGTTACAGCTACAATCAACTGAGAAGATTGCCATCAGCAATGAATGACATCTCATCCAATCAGTTGAAGTCCTTACGAGGAGAAGTGATTTCAGCATTGAAAGAGAAGTCCCATCTCCACTTCAGACAGCATCTTCCGGGAAATTCATCAAGGACCTCCTTCAGAGCCCCTGGTTTGCAGCTTGCCCCATGGAATTTAGACTTGTGCATCTCCACAGTCACATGAGAAATTTTTATAAAATCTCATACTATTTACAGTTATCTCCTGTCAGTTCTGTTTTCTAGAGCTGCAACGAATACAGCTTAGTACCAGGAGTGGTTCTTAAGAAACAGAATCTTAAAATTGGGATTTCTGAATTGGTTCTGGGATTTTTGCAATTGGCTTTCTTTTGTGATTAGATTCAAGGGCACTAAGGACTCTCTTTCCAATAATCAAGAGGCCACTGACAGTCCATTGCATGAGTTGGCAATAGAGATAGGTAAAATATCACCAATGGATATGGTTACTTCCATGCTTATAAGAGGCAAGGATCTGGGTGAGAGTGTTTTTAACACCTTAATGGAGTTTCGTGGAGTTAAAAGTTACAGTGATGTTGGCTGACTGTTCCTATATATGCTGAATACAGTTACAAAAGAAAGGGATAAGCTGAAGGCTTCAAATTTGCAAATTAAGCACTGTATGAAAGATGTGAAAGTTTCTATGTGTGCTCTGGAAGAAAGTTTGGTTTCGTGCAGCTGCAAACTTGAGATCTCTGAAAACCATACCCAGAGTCTCATTGTACAAGTAGAAGATTTACAATGGAAACTAAAATCTCAACCTTGCAGGGTGTCTGCTGTTAAAGTGAGGGCATTGATTGGAAAGGAGTGGAATCCTGAGGATTGGAATGGGGACATATAGGTTGATGATGACAGAGGTGGGACATTGAAACCTTAAATTCTGCTGAGACTTTGCCAGATAAACTTTGCCTGAGGAGACCACCCAATGTGAAGCTTGCTTCACCCAACTCCAGCCTGCCCCAAACCTCAAGCCTGAACTACCTAATCTCCAGCCTGTCTCAAGTAGTCTCCTCCCTGCCCTTAAGAAACGGTCAACCAGCCTCCACCCTGCCCTGAAGAGTTTGCCACCCAACCCTCACCTGAAGAGATGAATCCTGTCTCACCAGAGGAAGCTGCAAGGGAATGCCATGATGGTAATTGGCTTGCAAGACACTTCTAATTCTTCTCCTCACCCACTCCCACCACCTCTCTTCTCTTCTAGACCAATAACAAAATTAAAATTACAAGCCCCCAAAGGTGAAGTACAAAGTGTGACCCATGAGGAATTACACTATACTAATAAAAAGAACTGATGCATTTTCTAATTTATATAGACAAAAATTAGGGGAATATATGTGGGAAGGGATATTAAGGGTATGAGATAATGGTGGAAGAAATATAAAGTTGGATCAGACTGAATTTATTGATATGGGCCCACTAAGTCAAGATTCTGGATTCAATGTTGTAGTTTAGAAAAGGCTCTAACAGTTTGTTCAGGTGGTTGGCTGAAACATGGACCAAAAGATGGCCTGAAATGCCTGAGATCAAGAAATCTGGTTTACCATGGTATACTGTAGATGAGGGGATCCAAAGGCTTAGAGAGACTGGAATCCTAAAATGGATTCACCATTTAAGACCTGCTTACCCATCCCAGGAATATCCAGAGGACACACCTTTCACTAGGACTGTGATGAATAAATTTGTGAGACTAAGTCCATCATTCTTGAAGAGCTCTGTGGTTACTCTTCTCTGTAGGTCAGATAGTACTGTGGGAACTGCTGTCAGGAAACTAGAATTCTTAAACACTGTAGCAGTTAGATATTATTTATGAATTCCAAAAAGAGATATTTGATTATGTTTGTAAACTGGTCTTTCCTCTGGGTGTGATACCCTTTGATTGTATTAGATTCAGCTGAGATGTCTTTGATTAAATTATGTTAGCATTAGGGCTTTGATTTGACCAACTGTAAGCTTCTACCCTGTATTATTCAGTCAAAAGGGGTGCTGATACAAAGTACCAGAAATCTGTTGGATTTATGAAGGGTATTTATTTGGGGTAAAGGCTCACAGTTATAAGCCCCTAAAGAGTACAATTCAAGGTACTATAAGAGGTACTTTCTCACCCAAAGTCTGTTGCCACATGTTGAAGCAAGATGGCTGCCAATATCTACAAAGGTTCAGACTTCCTCTTTCCTCTTAAGGCTCTGTGGGTCCAGCTTCTTCCAGTCTCAGCTGTAGGCTGGCATAGGACTTGTCTCTCTCCCCTGGGCTTGAGAACAGGCTCAGTGACTCTGTTCTCTTCACAAGGTCAGCTGTAAACTCTCAGGGGAATGGCTCAACTCTGTTCCCAGGGCCACAGAAACCTCTTCTGTTTCTACAGAGCTTTCTCTTTTTTCTCACATATCCGCTCTGTGTATCTACTTCTACCCTCTTGATTGATTGTTTATATAGCCCACAAAGGGGGCAGGGACTCAGCCCTAATGAGGTGATCAAATCAAAGCCCTAATCTTAGCATAATTTATCAAAATTATCTCAGCTGAATTTAATACAATCAAAGGTATTACACCCAGAAGTATAGAACAGTTTATGAACATAATGTATTTATTGGAATAAATAATCTCACAGTGCTCCATACCCCAAATAAATACCTTTGTAAAAGCCAACAGATTTCTGATACTTTGCATTAGCACCCCTTTGGCTGATTAATACAAACACTATAGGGATGATCACATCCCCAGCTGGCAGAAGCCAAGCAGCAACACCTAATTGTCAAAGACAAGGTGGGTGTAGCTATGACAATGAAAGGCAGACTCAAAGCAACAATCAAAAATGAGTCCCACAGACCTATGGCATTGGCTAATGCATCATGGGGTACCTAGAAGTAAAATAGATGGGTAGTTTATTAAATTCCTACTTGATCTGTATAAGCAAAAGAGTTCTAAGTCAAGTGAACAAAACCCCAACTTGAATTACAGGAACAGAGAGTTCCCAGATTTGAGAGTTTATAGACCCAGAGCTCTTTGAATGAGAGGAAGGCCAGGTTCTGTTGGGGAAGGATCCTGTTAACACTGCCAAAAATTTATACTGTTAATCTTCCTCCCAGCTTTCCCCCAAAGAAATCTATGGCCTTTTATCAGGGTAACTGTCCATTGAGGAAAAGGAAATGATTAGACATTTAGGGGATTATTAGACACTGACTCAGGAGAGATGTTAATTCCAGGAGACCCAAAATAACAGTGTGGCTCACTAGTCAGAGTAGGGGTTTATGGACATCAGGTGATAATGAAGTTTTAGCTCAGGTCCATCTCAGGCCCATTTTTGGTTATTTCCCCAGTTCCAGAAAGAATTGGAATGGGCATACTTGGTAACAGGCAGAATCCCTACACTGGATCCCTGACTTGTGGAATGAGGACTATTATGATAGGAAAGGTCAAGTGAAAGTCACTAGAACTGGACCTACCTAGCAAAATAATAAATCAAAAGCAATACCTGGATTCCTAGAGGGATTGCTGAGATTAGTGCCACTATCAAAGATCTGAAGGATGCAGGGGTGGTGATTCCTACCACATCCCATTCAACTCTCCAATTTGGTCTGAGCAGAAAATAGATGGATCTTGGAGGATGACAACTTAACCAAATGGTGACTCCAAGTGCAGCTGCTGTTCCAGATGTGGTATCATTGCTTGAGCAAATTAACAAATCCCCTCATACCCGGTATGCAGCTGTTGCACTGGCAAGTGCTTTTTTTTCTCACATCCAGTCCCCAGTCAAAATTTGCAACTTTTCTGGGCACTTGGTAAATGGGCCAGGGTAGCACAACCAAATAAGGACTATGCTGTCTCCAAATTCTGAGGAGACCAACTAAGCATTGTGTCTCTTTTTTGATCATAGGAAGGGCCAGACGCAGCAGCTTATCCTTCATTTTAGAAGGGATATCCTGACATGTCCCACATCATGTGACACCTAGAAATTTCACTGAGGTGGAAGATCCCTGTATTTTTGTTGGATTTATCTCCCATCCCCTCTCATGTAAATGCCTTACCAATAAGTTTATAGTAATTGCTACTTCTTGCTCACTAGGTCCAATCAGCATGATATCATCAATATCACAGACGATCAAGGTCCCTGTGGACAATATTATGACATAGGGCTGGAGAGCTGATAAACTGCTGAGGCAGAACAGTAAAGGTATTTTGCTGGCCTTGCCAGCTGAAAGTGAACTCTTTCTGGTGGTTAGGCTAATGTATCAACTCGGCCAGGTAATGGTGCCCAGTTGTTTGGTCAAGCAAACATGGGCTACTTATAATACAAGGACATTTCATGGTCTTTAATCATCAGTGAGTTGATTGCTTAGATGGCTAGTTACCTCTACAATTTTTGTTTTGTTTTGTTTTAAAGATTTGTTTTATTTATTTCTCTCCCCTTCCCTCCTGTTGTCTGCTCTGTGTCCATTCGCTGTTTTCTTCTGCATCCGCTTGCATTATCAGGTGGCACTGGGAAACTGCATCTCCTTTTTGTTGTGCCATCTTGCTTTATCAGTTCTCTCTGTTTGTGGCACCACTCCAGGGCAGGCTGCACTTTTTTCACGCAGGGCAGCTCTCCTTGCAGGGCGCACGCCTTGTGCATGAGGCACCCCTACACGGGGGCACCCCTGTGTGGCACGGTACTCCTTGCATGCAGCAGCACTGCGTGTGGGCCAGCTTACCATATGGGTCAGGAGGTTCTGGGGATGGAACCTGGACCCTCTATAAGGTAGATGGACGCTCTATCAGTTGAGTCACATCTGCTTCCCATACATCTACAATTAACTGAAGAGATTGTCGTCAGAAATGAGTGACCTGTCATCCAATCAACTGAAGGCCTTAAAAGAGAAAGCTATTTCAGCACTCAGAGAGAGAATTCCAATCTCTACTTCAGACAGACAGCATTTCCTGGGGAACTCAAGGAACTTCATCAGAGGCCCTAGTTTGCAGCCTGCAGTGTGGAATCTGGAGTTGTGCATCCCCACAGTCTCAGGAGACAATTATATAAAATCTCATACTATGTCCAAATATCTCCTGTCAGTTCTGTTTCCTTACAGGACCCTGACTAATACAGGTGATATGTGGGAAAAAATAAACACCTAATGTAAACTATGGTAGTAATGGTATAATAATAGTACTATATTAATAATCTTTCACCAGGTGTAACAAAGGTAACTACTGTTTTAAAAAAAAGTACTATTATTGATTTTTTTTTTTGCATTTTGAGGACTTCTTTCCTAGAAAATACCTATTTCAGAACTTGGAGTTGTCCTGAATGCTGTTGCAGGAATAGATGCAGGATATTATTTATCCTGCCATTACCCACTGAATGGACTGGGAGAGAGTGTAAACTGCAGTATAACTATAATCCATGCTGTGTAGCAGTGCTCCAAAATGTATTCATCAATTGCAATGAATGTACCACACTAATGAAAGAAGTTGTTGATATGGGAAAAGTAGGGGGTGTGGGGAATGGAATATATGGGAACCTCCTTTTTTAAATGTAACATTTTGTATGATCTATGTATCTTTTAAAAATAAATTAAAAATATATTAAAAAAAGAAAAAAGAAATGCCCTCTGGGGACATTCCTTTGTGAGGTAAAAACTCTTTGAGATAGGTATTTTCTAGGAAAGAAGTCCTCAAAATGCAAAAAAAAAAAATTAAAGAAAAAAAATCCAAACCATTTAAAAAGTGTTGGTTGTTCATCAGTGACTGCTGTTTCTGGTCTTCTCTCTGAGAAAAGGAATTAAGCAGGGGATAAGGAAGAAATAGCAGGGTAAGTGAAACCCACAGAGGAACCTGAGAAAGCTGGCCCAGAAGCTGTGCCTGCGTGGTGGCTGGAGAAATGCCCTCTCCACACCCAGCCTAGGGAAAGGGCGCAAACCACTCCAAGTGACACCGTGGAGGTGGAGGGTGTGTTTTAAGAAGGAATAAAAAGCAGGCTGAGTCACTGGAGATGACAAAGCAGTGAAACTCCTAGATTTTATCAGTAACATATGGAAAGCCATTGAGGAATTCCAAACAGGGAAACAACATGGTGGAATGTGTTTTTAAAGCAGTTGTTGGCAGGGAGGAGGCTGGACTGGGCTGGGGTGAGTGAGGGGGGTCCGTGAGACAAGAGTCAGGAAGACGGCTCAGGCTTTCCACACATCTCTGTTGTTTTTTGTCCATCATTTCCTCTCTTCTTCCTTGTGATTTCTTCTTTGACTCATGGATTATTTGAATGTGTGCTGTTTAATTTCTAAATATTTGAGGTTTTTCAGATAGCTTAATGTTATTTGTTTCTAATTTAGCTCTATTGTAGTCAAGGAATATACTATGAATAATTTTAATTTCTTCTGAAATTTATTGAGATTTATTTCATAGTCTGGCTTATGGTATATCTTGAAGAATGTTCTATTTTCACCTGAAAGGAATGTGTATTCTGCTCCTTTGTAGGTAGTTGCTGGATGAAATACTCTACAAACATCAATTAAGTGATTAGGTAAAGAGAGTTGATAGTGTTTTCCAAATTCTTCCTGGGTTTGTGTGTGTGTATGTAGGTCTAATTCTATTTATTTCTGAGAGAAATCCAACTATGATTATGGATTTCTCTTTCTCCCTTTAGTTTTTGCTTAATTTATTTTGAAATTCTGTTACCAGGTACATATAAATTAGGATTGATATGTCTTCTTAGTCAATTTACTCTTTTATCACTATAAAATATTGATTTTGTGGTCTATACTTTGTAGAGACTCTGGTTTCTGTTACATTCCTCAGACGGATGTTGATTTGTGTTCAGCAGACAGTTAAATTACAGGCTGATTACCTTGAGCTTGTGGAGGTTTGGTTTTATGCTTCATCAAGGTGAGTCTGGTTAAAGACACAAGGGTTTGCTAAGTCTTTTTAACTGGGTAACACTCAAACTTCTGTTTATGAAAAGTAGCTGAAATCTCTGTTCAGTTCTTTCAGTCTTTTAACTATTGCTTACTGCTGGATTCCCTGATATTATACTGCAAATGCATAGTGCAGGGTCAACTAAGTATTTCACAGGTGTTTATGTGCAGATTTGGAGGCTCCCTCCTCTATGGCACTCTCCTTTTTGGGATTTTCTCTGGATTCATAGCTACTGCAGTCCAATAAAACTGCAGACTTCTGCTTGAGTTCTAGTTGTCCCATGGTGCATCGACAGGGAAACATTATGTAAATATAGTTCTCACCCAGTCACTATTAGTCTCCTCTTTCAAGGCTTGAAATCCCTTCCAGTTACTGCCTGATTCTGGTCCCTTTCTGGTGTCTTCAAAGAGTTGTTTCATTACCTTTTGTCCACAGTTTATAAGTGTTATCTATGGAAGAGTTGTTCTAGTATTAACTACTCTACTATTGCCAAACTAGAACTCTCAATTCTCCTTTAATCCCTTTAAAAACGTTCTAATTATATCAAGGAGAAAGCCTCCATTTGATGGTGACATTATTTAACTTCTAACACTTTATTTTAACAAAGAGGGAACAGGCCTCAGATTTTAGAAGACAACTGCCTGTAATTAGAACTTATATTTTTATTGTGTGATGGATAATTATACTGCTTTTCTAATTGTAGCTATGATTTTGAAATTTATACGTATAAAAAGGTGAGTGATTTAAAGAAAACGAATAAGAAATTATAGGACAAAGGTTATACATTTATGGCAAAACTTGAAACAATGGTGTTAGAAAGGCTGATATTGAGAAAGTACTTTTTCAGTATCATACTTCCTCTAACCATGAGACAATGGTGAATGTCAGTCTAGAATTAGGAAGAGAAGTCAGGACAGGAAATATATAGTTGATAATTCAGACACTTAAGACCTTCAGTCCAGCACCATTGTTAGAATCAGGTTTTACAACTTTAATGTAAAAAGTTGTTGAGAATATAGCTGTTCTGAGAGATTCTATCTCTGATCCCCTGAGAAGTTTTTAACCTTTATGGATTACTAAATTCTATGAAAATCGGTTTAACATGTTCAATTCCACTTTTGAGTTATGTTTTCTATTTGACTTTTTGCTTTCTTTTTCCAACCATTATGAAAATAGATTTAAAATTCCTGAGTAAGTTCATTTGTTTGAATATCTCTGATGAAAACTTCTTCAGTTTCAGAAATACCTATTGTTACCTCTCTTTTGTTCTACATTGATCTGGATCCTAAAGAGGGTTGTAAAGCTTTAAGTCTTCTGACTCTAGGCCTGGATCAGGTCAATATCACCTGAATAGTAACACTTCTGTTATTCACAGAATATAAAGAAAATAAACCTCTATGGATATAACATTGATTAGAAATTAGAAGGAGGAACTGTCAGGATGATAATCTAATTTAATCAGCTATCCTTTCCCCAAACTCTCTGTTACTAGTCTTCTCTAATGTGGCTTTTTAGGGGCTGATAAGACACCTTAGTGCTAATACTTATTTATATAATGAAGGCACAGTTTTATTCTTAAACAACTTGGCTTTAATCAGTTCACTCTAGAGTAACTGGATCTTTGATCTATTCTGAAGCATGAAACTGAAGAGCAAATTCCCAGTAATACTGTTAAGGGCCTGGCATCATGGACACTTGTCCAACTGGCTTTTCTGGCTAATGATAAGCTAGAATTGAATTACACTAAAATAAAGGATGCTTGAATGCTTAAATAACAAATACTTTTGATGAAAAGCCAGCGCTCATTTATATTGTATTCTCCTGTATATACTGTATTGATTTTTTTCTGATTGCTTTTACAATTTTCTCTTCATCTTTGGATTTCATGAGATTTACTATATCATGAGATTTACTATTTCTTTGTATATATCCTGCTTTGGGTTTGCTGAGCTTCTTGAATCTATAAATTTTGGAAAATCTCAACTATTATTTCTTAAAATCCTTTTTCTGCTCCATTCTCTCTTTCTATTGTCCATAGATCACTAATCCCCTGTTCTTTATTTTCCCCTCCCTTTCTTCCCCTCTACCTCCCTCAAAATTTTTCACTTCTAATGATCTATCTTCACACACTGAATTGTTTGTCATCTCCACCTGTTAAGTCCATTCTGCAATTTGAAAAGGGGGGGGGGGTGGTTATTTTATTGTTCAGCTCTATAATTTCCATTTGGTTCTCCTTTTATAACTTTCCATTTCTCTGCTGATATTTCCTATTTGTTTATTAATTACTAGATATTTTCCTTTATGTCCTTGAACACACCCATAATAGCTGTTTTAAAAATCCTTGTCCTATAGAAGTTTCTATATCTTTCTTTACATTACCAAAGCAGAACTTCACAAGTACTTTTTCTTATTATTATATTTGACTTAATGTTGTCTTTTTGTCTCCAAAAAATTAATCAGCCTGATTTAGAGACAATATGTTTTTTGTAGGCCTTAATAGATGACTACTCAATAATTTTTATGCTTAACAACTTCTGAGAGCCTTAATAGTTTTTTTTAATTAAAATTTTCATTTTGAGATAACTAAAGATTCACATAGAATTGTGAGAAAATAAGAGATATCATGTACTCTTTTTTACTCTTGAAAAACTACAGTATAATAACATAACCAGGATATTGACATTGATAAAGTCAAGATACAGAACATTTCCATAACCACAAGGATCCCTCACATTGCCCTTTCATGGGCACACACACTTTTTTTCCTGCTCCCATCTCCTCCTTAATCCTTGGCAACCAATAATTTGTTTTCTGTTTCTATAATTGTGTCCTTCCAAGAATGTTAAATAAATGGAATCATATAGTACACAACTTTTGGGTTGTGGATTCAGCCTAATTCTCTAGAGAATCATCCACATTGTTGGATGATTCAGTAGTTCATTCTCTTTTATTGCTGAGAAGTAATCCATGGTATGAATGTGCCACAGTTTGTTGGAACCACTCACCCATTGAAGACATCTGGTTGTTTTTTTCTTTCAGTTTTTTACTATTAAAAATAAAGCTTCTATAAAAACTCATGTAGGTGTTCAACCTCTAGATTGCATGGTAGTTGCATGTTTTTTCTTTAAAAAACCACCAAACTGTGGTTTGACTATATTAACTCACATTCCCACAAAACTATATGTGTGATCCAGTTTCTTCGCATTCTTGCCAGTATTTAATGTTGGCACTTTTTATTTTGTTAATATTGATAAGTATTACTGACATCTCATTGTGGTTCTGGTTTGCATATCCCTAATAGCTTATGATGTTGAACAGCTTTTTATGTGTTTATTTGCCATCTATATATCTATCTATCTATATTTATCTATCTATAGATAGATAGATATAGATAGATTTGTTGAAATGTCTCTTCAGGTATTTGCCCATGTTCTAATTGGATCATTTGCTTTTTAACTTTTGAGTTTTGAGAGTTCTTTATATATTCTAGATAGTAGTCTTTTCTCAGATAAGTAGTTTGCAAATATTTTCTCCTAGTTTGTAATTTGTCTTTCATCCTCTTAACAGAGTCTTTCACAAAGCAAACATTTTTATTTTTGATAAAGTTCAATATATTAGTTTTTCAATTTACTGATTGTGGTTCTGGTGTCAAATCTCAGAACTCTGCCTAGCCCTAGATCCTGAAGATTTTCTCCTGTATTTTTCTAAAATTTCATTTTACATTTAAGTTTATGATCCATTTTTTTCATGATTCATTTTTTAAAAAAATTTATTTATTTACTTTTAAAAATTTTTCTTTATTTACCACCCCCCCGCCAGATGGGTCTCACATCTGCCTGCTCATTGTTTGATCGCGTTCTCCAGGCGATCTGAAACCTCCTACATGAGAGGTGAGTGCCCAATGGCCTGAAGCATGGTGGCTGCCCATGTCTAGCTCATTGTGGCAGGGGTGGCATCTGTTTGTCTTCTTTTAGGAGGCATTGGGACCCAAACCGGGACCTGTCATGTGGTAGGTAGGTGCCCAACTTGTTGAGTCACATCCGCTTCCCTCGTAATTCATTTCTTTCTTTTTTTTTTTAAGATTTATTTTAGTTATTCCTCTCCCCTTCCCCCCTGTTTTCTGCTGTGTCTATCCACTGTGTATTCTTCTGCATACGCTTGCATTATCTTGTGCCACTGGGAAACTGTGTCTCTTTTTTGTTGTCATCTTACTGTGTCAGCTCTCCGTGTATGCAGCACATTCCCAGGCGGGCTGCACTTTTTTCACGCAGAGAGGCTCTCCTTGAGGGGCACACTGCTTGCTCATGGGAGACCCCTACGTGGGTACACCCCTGCATGACACGGCACTCCTTGTGCGCAGTGGCAGCATTGCACATGGGCCAGCTTACCACACAGGTCAGGAGGCCCTAGGGATTGAACCCTGGACGCTCCATATGGTAGATGGATGCTCTATCATTTGAATCATGTCCGCTTCCCTTATGATTCATTTTTATTTCATTTTTTATGAGATATGAGATGTCATTCAAGGTTCTTTTTTTTTTTTGCCTGTGGCTCTGCAAATGTTCTAGCACTATTTGTTGCAGCTCAAGTGGTTGAGTGCCTGTTTCTCATGTACAAAGTTCTGGGTTCAATCCCCTGTACCTCCTTTAAAAAAAAAGGCTCTTTCCTTCATTGAATTGCTTCTTTCTGCACCTTTGTCAACTCTCAGTGGGCATATCTGTGGGAATCTATTTCTGAGCTCTCTATTCTGTTAAATTGCTCTATTGTCTACCCTCACAAATACCATACAGTATTGATTACTATAACTATACAGTAAGTTTCAAACTTGGGTAAACTGGTCACTCCCACTTTATTCTTCTTTTTCAATATTGTTTTAGTTATTCTACTTCATTTTCTTTTCTACATCTAGACACGAACTTTCTGGGACTTTCATAGGAATTGTTTTAAACCTGTATATCAATTTGGAGAGAAATGACATCTTTACTATGTTGACTCTGTCAATCCATGCTATACCCCTTAATACCACATCTCGATCTCTCTATGCTCCCCCTTATGTACATAGCTGCTATTCTGTTTCCATCCTTCTAATTTTTATTTGTATTTATATTTTGTGTAGATGGAGTCAAACAATATGTAGTACCTTTAGTCTGGTTTCTTTAGCTTAGTATATTTCTTTTTTAAAAAACTTAATTGAAGATTATTAATATATTACTATACACTATTGTCCATATTTTACTTTGGTTGTACTTTTGCTTGATAGTAACATCTTGTAACATTAGCATACATTTGTTCAGTTTCAAAGAAAAACACACTCAATTTGCAATATTTGGGTCATGTTTTAATTCATTCTGTCAGTCTGTATTTCAGTTGGCATAGACTAGTTACATTATATAATTACTATTATTTTAGGACTTACGTCTGACATTTTATTTTTAGTTTTCTTTTTGTTGTCTCTGCTTTTTATTTCTGTTTCATTTTCCTGTCTTCTTGTGGGTTACCAAAACTTTTTTTAGATTTCATTTTGACTTATCTGTAGTGTTTTTGAGTGTACCTCTTTGTACAACTTTTTTTCTTAAACTTAAAAAAAAAAATTTCAAACTTACAGCACATTTGCTCAAGTAATTTTAAAAACCCATACAAAAACTCCAATATACCCATCCACTCTCCAGATCCACCAAATTTAATATTTTGCCACATTAGCCATATCATTCTATCTATCCACCTATCAATCCATCTATCTATTCTCTGAACATTTGACAATAGGTTGAATACATTCTCCCTGAACACATAATACTTGCATGTACATTTCCTAAGAAAAGGATATTCATTTTTATAATCACTGTGTTAGTCAGCCAAAGGGGTGCTGATGCAAAATACTAGAAATTTGTTACCAGGCCATAAAGCGTAAGTTACTGCCCTCACCAAAGTTTGTTGCCACATGTTGGAGCAAGATGGCTGCTGATGTCTGTGAGGGTTCAGGCTTCCTGGATTCCTTTCTTCCTGGGGCTTGTTTCTTTCTGGGCTCAGCTGCCCCACTCTCTCCACAAGGCCAGCTATAGACTTTCAGACTACCAGCTCTCTCTCTCTCCCCAGGTCTCGATTCTCTCTGGGCTCAGCTGCTCTGCTCTTCTGTGTGCTTACTTCCCAGGCTCTAACTCAAAACTCCAGCATCAAAACTCTAACCTCCCTTCACTGCAGTGAGGGTTCTCTGTGAGTCCCTGCCCACCAAGGGGGCCAGGACTCAATGTCCTACTGACCCGGCCCAATCAAAGCCTTAATCATTATTTAATTAAGTAAAAGTAAAACCTCTGGATCCAGTACACTCTAATATGCCCAGAGGAAGAGACCAGTTTACAAACATAATCCAATATTTCTTTGGGAATTCATCAATAATATCAAACTGCTACAATCACCTTAAACACAATGATCAAGCTCAGGAAATTTAACATTGACAAAAAGCTTACAGTCTATATTCCACTTTTTTTCACATGTAACAATACTGTCCTTTGAGACTTTTCTCTTCTAATATTAGATCCAATTTGGGATCATTTCTTGTATTTAACTGGTGTTGTCTCTTTATTTGCTCTTTTTTCGAAAAAAAAAATTTGTGGAATTATATACAACATTAATTCTACCATCTCGTCCATTCCCAAGCATACCAGTTAGTTGGATTAATCACATTCACAATGTTGCAGTATCCTCACCATCACCCATTAGCAGAAACTTCCCATCACCCAAACCTATGAGGCATTAACTTCCCATTTCCCCTCTCATAACTCCCTGTCCCTGGAAACCTGTACTCTACTTTTCTGTCTCTATAAATTGGCATATTCTAGTTATTTCATATAAGAGAAATCATATGATAGCTGTCCTTCCTGCCTGGATTATTTTACTCAATATGATGTCTTCAAGGTTCATCCATGTAGAGGCATGAGTCAGAACTTCACTAGTTTTCAAGACTGAGCAATATTCCATTGTATATATATACTACATTTTGTTTATCCATTCATCTACTGATGGACATTTAAATTGCTTCTACCTTTTAGCTATTGTGAATACTGCTGCTATGAACATTGGTATACAAATATCTGTTTGAGTCCCTGCTTTCACTTTTTTTGGATATATACCTAGAAGTGGATTTATAGCTTTATTTAGTGGTAGCTTTATGTAACTTATCACACTCTATTGGTATCATTAATGTTCAAGTGAAATATAGAAGCCTTTTCTACATTTATATTCTTTTACCCACCTCCATTTCTAATTATGTTAATTATTTCCTCTGCATGCATTTAGAACCACCTGTCTTAAAATTTTTGCTTCAACCATCAAACATAATTTAGAAAACTCAAGAAGAGAAGTCTATAATATCTACCCACATTTTTGCTTAATGTCTTCTTTCTTCCCTCCTGATGTTCCAAGCTTCCTTCCTTTATCATTTAGCCATTATTTTAGGGTAGGTATGCTGGCAACAATATCTCTTTGTTTTGCTTCATCTGAGAATATCTTGATTTCCTCTTTATTCCTGAAAGATACTTCTACTGAGTATAGGATTCTGGGTTGATAATTCTTTTCTTTCAGCTCATAAAAAATAGGGTGCTACTTCTCTCTGGTGCACATGTTTCTGATGATAAATTTGCTGTTATTCTAATTGCTTCCCTCCCTCCATTGATTGGAAAGGTGTTGTATTTCTCTGGCTGCTTTCAAGATTTTTCCTTTGTTTTTAGTTCTCAGAAGTTTAATCATAAGGCATCTTTTCCTATGTTTCTTTGGGTTTATAAGTTTGGGGTTCACTCAGCTTCTTGAATCTTTAGGTTTATATCTCTTGTCAAATTTGGGAAATTTTCAGCCCTTATTTCTTTGAGTACTTTTTAAGCACTGTTATTTTTCCTTTCTTTCCATGATTCAAATAATATGAATGTTACAGTTTTTGCTATAGTCTCACAGGTCCCTGAGGCTTTATTCATTTTTGTCTAGTCTATTTTCTCTCTGTGGTTTAGATTCTTTAATTTATATTATTCTATCTTCCAGTTCACAAATTCTTTCCTTTGTCCCCTCCAGTCTGCTGCTGAGTCTATTCACTGAACTTTTCATTTCAATTATTGTATTTTTCAGTACTAAAATTTTCACTTGTTCTTCTTTATATCTTCTATTTATTTGCTCAAACTTTCTATTTTTTTGCTGAAGCTTTCTATTTCTCATTTGTTTTAAGTATGTTCATAATTGGTTATTGAAGCATTTTTATTATAGCTGCTTTAAAATCTTTGTCAGATAATCCTAACAACTCTGTCATCTGAGTATTGGCATGAATTGATTGTCATTTTTTACTCAGTTTGACATCTACAGATTAAGCAAATACATCATTGTGAGCTCTTTCGTATAGTTTATTGCCCTAGTCATTCTATAATTTCAACTACAGACCAATGATGATACTTTCATATCTAACTTCTGTTTGATTATTGAAGTCATAATCATGGTTTTTAGTTTTTCAGTTTTCAAAATGTATCAGTCTTTTATAGCTTTATGAACTTTGTTCATTGCCTCACTTTTTTAGGAGACCAGTTAAGATTCTTCATTTTTTTTATATTAAAATAAGTTTTAGATTACATAAAAGTTAAATTTAAAATATAGGGGATTCCTATGTACCCCCTCCCCTCTCACACTTTCCCCCATTAACAACACATTTCATTAGTGTGTACATTTGATATAATTCATGAACAAATATTGAAGCATTGCTACTAACCACAGTCTATAGTTCACATCATGGTTTACACTTCATAACACACAATTTTAGAAGTTTTGACAAAATGTTTAATGGCCTGTATCCATCATCGTAATATCATGCAGGACAATTCCAATGTCCCAGAAATGCCCTGAGTTACACCCATTCTTCCCTCTTCCCTCCCTCAGAATCTCTGGTGACCACTGTCTTTATATCAGTGTTACAAGTTCTTCCATTACTAGAATAATAATAAGTCTACTATTGGTCCATAGTTGCATTCCCCCCTTATGTTTGTTCATTCCTCAGTTTTGAGGATTTGGGGATGGTGACACCCACTCTGCTTCAAACTGAGAGGGGGCTTAGATCCCAAGGAGCAGATGGATGGAACTGTCTTGCTTAGTTGTAGATACTCCCTGGTCTTGGGGATCTCCATCTTCTTTTAAATGGCAGTACTCTAAAACTTTTTAACGCTATTTTACATTTCTCTATCACTATTCTTGTTCTTTTTGACTAATATAAATAGCTCTTACATCCAAATTCATGCTCACCCCTCCCCTTTAATTCCACCTGAACAGTATTAATTTAGGCCCCCATCATTTCTTTTCTAGCTTGCTGGAATAGTGCCCTGTTTCCCCAGTAACCAGTCTTGTCCTCCTCCCAGACATTTTTCATTCTTGCTGCCAGAGTGGGAGTCCTAATATGCAAATTTTATTATGCTGTTTTTTTGCTCAAAACTCTATTACCTTCAGGCTAACGCTCAATCTCCTCAGGCCTTTCAAACTCTTTCAAGATGCTCCTGTGATCACCTAGGTTTGCCATTAAATTGTCCCTACTACACCTGTCAGAGCCTCTTTTCTGCCCCACTGCCTGGTATTACTACTTAAATCACCTCATCATTCCCTTATTCACTAATGGAGAAGTGCTTGTGGACACTCATAGTTGCAGATGCTGTTCTCTCAGAGGCTGATTGGGATAAAGCCTTCCTTTATTTTTACAACTTTTTCATTAAATCTCTAAGGGTGTAGCCTACTCCCAGTTATAACCCCAGGAAGGATGAGTTCTACCAGGATCATTTGGAGACCATTTGAGTAGAATCATTCTGTTGTTCTATTCCAAAACATCCCTTTGGGACCAAAATCCACCAGTGTACCAGGACGAACCTAACTCACCCTGAATATCCTGCCTCAGGGCTATTTCCCTTCATACCAGGAGGCACTTACCTTCAAGGGAGGAGGATGTCCTTTTTCCAAGGCTGGGTATCTGCACTCCTGAGACAGGCTGACAGCTCTGAATGTTTTCTTCCCAGTTCTTCCCGATGGCTCAGGAAGTGAGTACATATTTGTGGATGCAGAGAGTATGAGCCATGATTGTGAAATGTTATTTTTTATTTTATTTTTTTTAAAATTGCAATCCTATAAAAGAAGAAACATAAGAGAAAATTGCAATCTTTACACAGCCATACAAGAAACAGTGCTATGGATTATGATGACTTTATGTATTATTGATAATGCCAACTAATTTTTTTGCACCTCTGGAAAATTGGGAGAGTGGTGGGGAGGAATGTGGTTCTCCTCCTCATTCCTACCTCCTACAACCCAACCTTATGAATCCTCATGGGATCAGATTTCTGGTGGGTTGGTTTTGAATTCTATAAATTGATATGCAGATTAAGCTTTTCCCTGGAGTCACCATCAGTATCTTATATTTCGGTCCGCCCCAAATTAAGCAAATCTTATAGAGGATCCCCATGTGTCCTTTTACGTAATGGCTAAACTTCCTCTCTGCAACAGTTTTCCTTCCAAAGAGCTGCTTAAAAGGAACAAGTCATAATCCACAACTACGACAATGTTGAGTAAGTCCTATGCAATTAACAGAGATCTTCATCCCCCCTTTTTAGTACTCCCCCGTTGCTTCCAAAGGGAGAGATGGTTAAATTAAAAACAACCAAAAAATCTTTAAGTGAAAGCCAAAAGTAGCCAAGTGAAAATTTCAAAAAATGTTGTGGGGACCCTGAAAGGGCTACAAGTAGAGGGGAATTGAGGATGATAAAAAAGTAGGCAGAATTAGATTATAGTTATAAATCAGCTTTCATATTGTTGGAGCAGACTGATTTAGTAATTAAAGCTTGACTTTATTTCATCCAAAGTGTTTAATGATGCTTTACCACCTGCAGTTAAATATTTCATATTAGATAATGCTCATTCATGAAAAAACTAGGTTTCCTCTTGCTAAAAAATGTCAGATTTTGTATTCATTTTTATAATACACACATTACTTTCTCTAATCAGCTATCAGATGTCAGCAAACTGACCTACTTAATTAAAACAATGTTGACAAATAATCAAATGCAAATATACCAGAATGTTTCAGAGAGCTAGGGTTCTGAGGGGCCAGGCCCTCCCACAGGGTGGCTTCTGGTAATGGAAGCACAGCTTTAGGTTTTTTGGGTTTCTTGCCTTTGTGTACCTGAAAGAAGGCAAGGGGAGGTAAATCTATAATTAGGGGGTTATTTAAAAAAGAGATTTATGACCTGAAAGACTTTCAACCTGTACCTATCCACAAAAGGAGTGAAAACTCTTTCCAGCCCTTTGTCTGCTGGAATGTATGGTCTATTCAAGGTCTCCAGTTAACAAAGCAGCCTGGGTTCATGTTACTTTGCCCTAAGAGAAGGAAGTGTATGACAATTAAGGGCAGCAAGTCTCCTGGGACAATAGCATTGTTTTGAAATCTCATGTAAAAAATGATACATCTTATTAGTTGTTGCATTTTTTTGTCCTCAAATTAGTGATCCTGAGTTCAACTTGACTTAAGCTCACCTCATTATAGAAGTGCTGAGTGTATACAACCTTAAGGTCGGGTGTCAAACTTAATAAGAAATGGGAGTGTGCTTGGTAAATAAAAGCTACAGGACCACATACAGCAGTCCTTAAAGTTCATGACAGACCTAGGAATTCAGAGCTCTTTAACAGGAGACTGATATTTTAGCAAGTTTATAGATTTAAAATTTCACTTACAGTTTTTTCAGTTGATAACAAGTATTTAGTTTTTTACCTGTTGTATTTGCAATCTTCATCATAGATACTCTCAGTATATGTCAAGAATGTGATTGTGAAATGTCATTTCCTTTTACCCATTGCTATAGCCTGGACATATCTACATCTACATCTACACCAATATATATATAAAAACTTCCTTTTTCTTTGTACACTGATTTGCCATGCTTACTTGTTTTTGTGTGTATGGTGGAAAGCTTATGTACCCAAGAAAAACAAGTTCTTAAATCTAATCCATTCCTGTGGGTGTGAACCCATTATAAGTAGGACCTTTTGATGATGCTACTTTAGTTAAGGTGTGACCCACCTCATTTAGGATGGGTCTTAACCCTATTACTGGAGTCCTTTATAAATGGAATGGATAAAGACAGAGAGAAGAAAAAAAAAGTCACAGAAGCAAGAAGCTGAAATCAACGAAACCCATAGGAGAGGGAAGAGACCAGCAGATGCCACAATTCACCTTGCCATGAGACAAGAGATGCCAAGGATCACTGGCAGCGTCTTTGGGAAGAGAACATTGTCTTCATTTGGACATTTTCTCAGCCTCAAACTGTAAGATAATAAATTCCCATTGTTTAAGCCAACCCATGTCATAGTATCTGCTTTAAGCAACATAGGAAAGTAAAACAATGTCTTTCATTCAAAATTAAAATATTTACCAGCATACAATTAATACAACCTTTATGTGTTATCTAAAATTGTAAGGCAAATTTGCATTCCCATTTATAGAACCCTCTAAATGAACTGTGTATTTCACACTATAAATATATATCACGATTTCAGGGCAAAGTTTTCAAAACTTAAAAAAAATTAATTATGAAATGTTTCAGATACAAAAAAAAGCAATGATAGAGTTGAAGGTCCCACCCTTTCTTCCTTCCTCCATCTTTCCCTTCTATCCTATCCTTGTCCACATTTTTATATACTTCGACTGCTTATGTACATTTTTTTAGTGTGCATAAAGAGTATACTTTTTAGATGGTTTTGCAATTTGCTTTTTCATTCAACATTGTTAAAAATTTATCTGTACTGATCCAAATATGCTATGCTATTCACTGAATTACTGTGGAGAATTCTATTGCATGAATATACTACTATTCCTTTACCTATTTCCCTTCGGAGGTTCCTACTCAGATGTCATCTCTTCAAGAACACTTTCCTGTTCCTCTTCTCTAAATCAGTACTTTTTTTATTCCCTATCTACTTACCCTGTTTTAATTTTTCTTCTCAGAAGTTATCAAGTCTGCAATGAAGTCTTATTTGTCTACTTCTGCTCCTCCACTAGAAAGTAAACTCCATGGACATTGTGTCCCAATACTCATAATAGGGCCTGGCATAGTAGACATTCAGCAATCCTAACTGATGGAATAAATGAAAGAGTATCAGTACAAGACTCGTATGCACATTCTCCAGGACACTATTTTGCACACTTGGTTAATAGTGAATGAAGTATGATATGAAATACATTTTGTACAGCACATACAAACACACAAAAGTGAAGCAAAAATTTTCAAGAAACAATATTCACCCTTACTGCTAACATAGTTTTATTTAATTAAAAAAGACGGAAGATTTTTTAATGCTAGTTGCAACTCACTAAATTGATTTCACAATACTCTGGTGGGTTTCAATTGGAAATGTGAAAAATTTCTCTAGGGTACATATCTGGAACTGCTTTTGCTGTGTTTTATGAAATGTTCCCAAGTTGCTCTTCAAAGTTAAAAATTTATATTACTAGCATCTTTACAGGAGTTTCCTCAGATCCTTGGTCTCAGCAGGCTTTAAAATTTTTGCCAGTCTGAGTGGAACTGTATCCTTGTTTTAATTTGCCTTTTCCTGATTACTAAAATGTTTAAACTTTATCCTTTAAAAAATCATATAAACTAAATACTATTCTAGTGCCCTGGAGTACTAAGAAATTCCCCATCAGAACCTTTTGTAGGCAAAGTGACAATCTCCTAATTTTTGCATTTTGCAATGTCAAATACTCATGTATTTAGTTTAGGGACACAAACTTGTATTCCCAAGAACGCAGTACTAGTAGCAGCAGTCATTCATGATTAGTAGTTCATCATTCATTTAGTTGTTCCTTCATTCAAGAAATATTTATTGATGGCCCCCGATCTATGAGTCAGGAAATTTTTAAAAAGATTTATTTATTCTCGGTTCCCCCCTACCCCACCCCCACCCCCACCCCCCTCCTTGTTTTTGGGCTTGTGTCAGCTGTCTGTTCGTTGTGTGCTCCTTTTTTTTTTAGGAGGCACGAGAACCAAACCTGAGACCCTCCATGTGGGAGGGAGGCGCCCAACGGCTTGAGCCACTTCCGTTCCCCTGAGCCAGTAAATTTTGACAGATCAACAACCTCTTCTCTGGTTGCTTATCTTCTCGACCCTTGGTGCCCTTGCAGTGGCAGAGTGAACACCGGACAGGCTTGTTTTGGAGACTTGAAGATTCTGACCAGTCCCTTCAAATCCTTCCCATACCTTGTTCTCGTGCGTGCACCGTTTACTTGCTCAAATGTTTTGTTTTAATTCATCCAGAGAGGAACGCAGTGGTGTGCTGACGGCGCATGCTCCCTTTTTGCAAAGGAATTATTCCAGGGAGAAAAGTTTTGAAGTAATGGGAGAAAATATGAATGTTTTTAGTTCGAGCATTTTTTTTTTCCTTTTAAATGCAAAATTACCATTAGGGTCTTTTCAAACAACCCACTTTCTTTTAGAAATAACGTTGGTTTGTTTTTTCCCTTCCTCTCTAATAATTTAAAAGAAAAAAAGCAAACCTCATTTTATTTATCTTGTCCTAAAGCCAAAGTTTGATTTAAAGGGCAATGAAAAACTTCTCAGGTTTATTCCGATTCGGTTAATCCTAAATTCTGATGGGAGAAAAGATCGCCAAGCAAAATTTTAACTTCTACTACCCACAGATAATCCCTGAAGACTTTCAGTTTGATTTATCCCATAGACAAATTCCACTAAATTGCAGCGGTTTGTTTGGTTTTTTTCCTAATTCTAAAACCACAAGTCTTGGTAAAACAACTGGACTCCTTGTTGCTTTCCTAAAGGATTTAACTCACTTTACTGCTTCAGATGTTAGTGTGGATTACCAGGTAAGAGGTGTTACACTCTCGGACAGTGATCAGGGAATAAAGGGTGAAATTCGATCCTTGATTCTTTGATTAAAAAAAAAAAAAAAAAGTAAACCGCATGCAGGAATGAAAGCGCTAAGTACCGGAACCCGTGACACTCTCCGATGCTCACTATTATCCCCCAGTCCCCACTTTTTCTCTCTCAGACCCGGTATTCACGCAAATCACCCTACTACCCCCGGGCGACACAAACCACTTTCGCGCCATTCGCTCAGGACCGTGCGGCAACAGAAAGAGAGAGGCCTTGAGAACCAAAAAAAGAGCCGCTTTTTCAAGGCGAATTTTAGGAACTTCCAAGGCTGTTACAGGAAATCAGAATATTTGGGAGGTGCTGAGTCTTTTCCCTGGGCCGAGCGAGTCTAAGTCTCGAAAGGTCATTAACACAGCTTGCAGGACCTGCATCCCAACGCGGGAAAGCTCGGCCCGAGCCCCGCCCCTCCCGCCCCGGGCCGGTGCCCCGCCCGTCCGCCCCGCGGCTCCGGCTCCTCCAGCTCGGTGGAACAGCGGCGTGCGCGGCTGCTGGGCACTCCACGCTCCGAGCGCTGGCCTGGGCCCCGCCGCCAGCATGGACGTTTGCTGCATGTCGGTGAGGGCTGGGCCTGTGAACCCAAGGGGCGGGCGCGGTGGGTGCTGAACGCGGTCGGGCGCGAGCCGTCTTCATCCAACTCTGAGGACAAGAATGCCGCTTATCAACTGGTGGCCGTGGGCGTCACCCATTTAAGCAAGCCTCAGATTCCGTGCGCCTGTGATTCAGGAGCAGGCGCACGTTCCGACCGACGTGCGCACGCGGCGTATGGGCGGCTTGGGGATCTTGAGCCGCTGCAGGATTCTTGGCAGCCCTGGGGAGCCCGAGGCCACGTGCGCCCGAGGCGCACGTGCGCCGGAGACCGGACAGCGGCCCTAGGCTGCCGGTCTCCCATTGTGTCTGCTGGGGGGCGCCCGGCTGGTGTGTTTGTGGGTAGGGGACGGGAGTGGAGGGCCGGGGATGGGAGAGGAGAACCACCCTCCCTAGGAGTTTGCCCCTTAGCTTCTTAGCCCGGCCATTTCCTGCGCGCTGCGGGGGCTGGTGCTTTTTCTCCCGGATTCCACGCGTACGCGTTGGGTGGCTCTAGAGCGCGCTCCGCGCCAGTTTTTGCCCCTGCCAAGCCCGTGGACACTGCCAACCACTGTGGATCGGCAGACTTGGAGTTTAAAGGTCTTGCACACTGGTCTCTTTAGAACTTGGGTTGGGCCCTCGGGGGGAGGTGTCTCAAGCCCCAGGCGGTGATAAAGTGCCTTGGAAGGACCTTGTGGTCCAAAACGAATGCGACCATTTGCTGGTTTCCCACTCCCTACCCCGCCCCCCTTCTTTCTCAGCTGCGGGATATTAAACTGAATGGAACGTTGGTTTTTGCTGTAACGGAAACCGGAACGTGGGGTCTGCCCCGGGAGAGATTAGACGTGTGGGGGTTGGGTGAAAAGGAAGAGTGACGATTAAAATACATCTCGGGTTAGGGACCTGGGGGGGATGCTGGGGTTCCAGAGCCTCGTCACCGCCCAGTGAAAGTGGCATCTTTCATCTTCAGGATGAAGAAAGCCCTGTGTACCTGGGCTTGGAGTCTGACATGCCTGGGTCCAAATTTGGGCCACCGTGTGACTTGAGTGATCCATTTCACTTCTCTGAGCCTCAGATTTCTCATTTTGTTAAATGGGGATAAAGATAGCATTTTTGTTGCAAGGAATTAAACGTGATTGAAAGCATACTTAACACAGTCCCTGGCACAAAAAAAGACCTATCAAACAGTGTTAGTTATTACTTCCCTGTCAAAAAAGGTATTCTCAGCTGATGACCATTTGCCTCACTTCTTTTCTTGTCTTTTCCTCCAAAGAGCCATCGACGTGGTAACACTTTTTGATATGTGCTGGCTGCCTGTGAAAGCCTAGAATATAGTTCCAGTAGATACAGATTTCAGTAGAATGCCTTCCTTTGCGACTGTCCTGGGCCTGAGACTGCTTAGAAGTAGAATGATGAGTAAAGGCTGGCAATTCTTTCAGTAATGCAAGGAACACTGCTGTTAAATTGCAGGCCTGGGTTCTCCTTCCGGCCTTGTGATCTTGGCAGTCAGTTTCACCTTCCTGGGCCCTGACTTTACTCTTCTGAAAAATGGGTGTTTCTGAGATCCCTTTCAGTTCCTAACACTCATTGTATTGCATTCACAAATACTCTTTATACTTAGTAGGTGTACCTAATATCACATTTTCCTGCCTTTGCAAAAGGACAAAAGGCAAAAACTTCCTAAGATGAATGGAGTTTGGATTACCATCATCATCATCATCATGGAAATAATTTTATTGCAAGAGCCTGCAATAGGGAATGTTAGCGACAGGAGGAAAGTTAAGAATTTTCTGTTCACCTGAAACCTCTTGTCTTTGCATTATATATTGGGGGGCCCATGATAGAACCTGCCCTTAAGGAATCACTTCTGCTATTCCAAGACCGTATTTAAGAAAATGGAAATCTAGCAACTAATGCAATTCTTAAGAAATCTCATTAAATACAAGAAATGGCAGAAACTGCTATCCTTTTTATAGGAGATAGATAGCCAATTACATTTCCTGATGAGCAGAACAGGGTTGTTCAGTGTTTATGAATGAATGACACATTTTCATATCTATAAGTAATTTGTATTTTAGGACTTCTGAAAACTTAAATCTTGTAGAGCTGAATGTCAGGCTCAACTAATAGAGCCCTGAAATGGAATCGGACATTCCTGGGTTTGGAGTGCTGTTTGACCTTTAACTTGGCTCCGTGTGCCTTTGTTCACTGGGTTGATGTATACCCCTATTGGATTGGGACCTGTTTGGAAGCCTGTATCTTGAAGTGGTGGTCCTGCCCAGTTTTTATAGTTTGGGAAATTAGCATCACAGTACATAGTCCAAAGCTTACATAAAAAGACCTCATTAGGTTGATTTTGGCAGAGGGAGAAAAATCACTCTACCATTTTGTACTTTTGAAATTTCCTTTTAGATGTACAGTTTAATTTTTTTAAAAAAAGAGGGTGGATTTTAGCGTTTAGCATTAACTCTGGGCAGTCAGTGAAACACTAAGAGCTTGAAGGCTCTGAAAGTGGGTAGAGAGGTAACTAACTCCACAGATGTTTGAATAAATTTGTAAATGTCATTCAATTTTCTTTTAAAAGGATTCCTTTGGATTTGACCTGGTTTTGAAAAATTTTTGTAGCAATTGCAAATTCTTTTTCTAGGTAGGGTATAAGAAATGGGCATAGCTATTCCTGTGCTGTTTGAACTGACTAAAGTCAAAAATGATGTCTTTAGTTAGATACTACATTAAACATCCCACTTAATAGTATTACAATTTCCATTTGCAGCAAAAGGATCTCAGAGTAAAGAAGAACTTCAAGAAATTCAGATATATGAAGTTGATTTCCATGGAAACTTCGTCATCCTCTGATGACAGTTGTGACAGCTTCGCTTCTGATAATTTTGCAAACACGGTAAGTGCTGCCTGAGAATAAACAAAATTGAGTCTGCAGTGTTCAAAATGCCCCAAACGCTTTGTGTGTGATTAAAACTGCTTGCTTTTTGCTTACATTTCTATACAGCCGATATGAAAATACAGTATGCACTGTAATTTCATTTCACTTTTTGCTGTGGTTCTAGGTGGTAATTGGAGGTAGATTAGCTACTTATTCTATCCTTTTGAAATGTCGCCTAACCTAACATGCCTGATGATTTGCCATAACAACTCAGAAATCATTTGTAAACCTCTGAACCATTTTTCTTTGTAACAAAAGCTATTCTCTTGTAGTGCACTTGTAAATGTGATTTGCTCTCTGCACGGTTTATGGAAAATTGGTTCTTGAAAAAGAAAAAAATGCACAACCACACTTATTTATTTATTTTACAGAAACCTAAATTCAGGTCAGATATCAGTGAAGAACTGGCAAATGTTTTTTATGAGGACTCTGATAATGAATCTTTCTGCGGCTTTTCAGAAAGTGAGGTGCAAGATGTATTAGACCATTGTGGATTTTTACAGAAACCCAAACCAAGGCCAGAGGTCAATAAAGAACTGGCCAGTATTTTTCATGCCGACTCTGACGATGAATCATTTTGCGGTTTCTCAGAGAGTGAGATACAAGATGGAATGGTGAGTTTGAGAATTTCACCAATATCGAGATGTAAGGCATGGCATGCTTGCTTTAGAATTTTTTTTTCCCTTTGGTTTTTTATTTTAGTTGTGCCAGATGATTCTGTTGACATTTTTAAAATTTTAATAGTAAAATTAGTTCTTAACTAGTACAGTCCTACTAGTAACTCTTTAACATTTTGTAGGCTTTGAAAATCTTGGAAACTGGTGAGTTAAAATTGAACGATTTCCAGATTTCTGTTACCAAAAAATCCAGCCAAATAGAGGATGCGCACACGTCCTAAAGGTGATCTATATTTGCATTTAATTTCAAGTGCCCAGCCCAGTGCCTGGCACAAGCAGGACCCTGATATGTGTTGGTTCCCTTAACAGATCTGTACCTGCATCCTGAAACCTGTGATCATTCATGTGCAGGAGCTTGAGTGCAGACAGTGACAGTTAGGGCCTTTCCAGCTTCCACTTTTGCTTGGCCAGCTCCTCCTGCGCTGTTGCTATATTACCTTTAACCTCTCTTGTCTGCTAAGGCCACTGCTGCTCCTCAGGCCCACCCTCTGTGAGCTCACTGTTGAGCTCAGCTTACCGTTTCTTGACTTTCTCGACAAAGGAAGCAGTGTGTTAGAATTGGGTGCATGCTCTGCAGTTCTTTGTTCTCTGACACATGCCTACTGCCTGTGAACCACACGAGCAACATGATAAAAGTGACAGTGCCTGGCCAAGGGCCATTTTATCTTTTATCACTGTCTAATGCAATATTTCCTTTAATAAGCCATGTTGGTCTTAATCAGTGCTTACTGGAGTTAGTGCAGGTACCTGGCTATAAGTCACTCAGCATCATGTTTTCAGAATTCATCCATTTTGTAACATGCATCAGAACTTAATTCCTTTTTATTGCTGAATAATATTTCATTGTGAATATACTACATTTTTTTTATCCACTCATCAGTTGATGGTTATTTGGGTTGTTTCCAATTTTTGACTAGGAAGAATAATGGGTATATGCTCTTAATTCTCTTGGGTATGTACCTATGAGTGGAATTGCTGGGTTATATAGTAATTCTCTTAAACCTGTTGAGGAGCTACCACACTTTTTTCCAAAGTGGCTGCACTATTTTTCTTTCCTACCAGCAGTGTATGTAGGTTTCAACTTCCCTATATCCTGCCAGCACTTGTTATTTTCTGTCTTTTTGATTATAACCATCCTGGTGGGTGTGTAGTATCTTACTTTGTTTTTGATTTGCATTTCTGTGATAGCTAATTTTCATGCATTTTAAATGATGGGACCCTATATTATTTTTAGATTCTGAATTCTTTTATTTTAGGCGTAGAATAAGTGGACTAGAGACATTTTAATATAGATAATATTGGCATAAGCATTGAAACCATGTGTGTTTATGGGAGAACACATATACGTTCCTGTAGAAATACTTTCAAAATGCATAGATACCTATTTTTAAAGAATTTAAAAAGAGGTCAGGGATTTTCACATTTTCAAAAATGGTTTGGGGGGTAGGGAGTGGGGGTGTATGGGAACCTCCTGTATTTTTTAATGTAACATTTTGTGTGATCTATGTATCATTAAAAAAAAAAAAAGATAATATAAAAGGGGGGAGGGTGTGCTAGGTAGAACTAAAGAGATTGAAAAACAACAACAACAACAAAAAAACTGTTCAGAACCGCAGGCCTATGGACTAAATGAAGATGGGTATAGCAGTGTGTTCCAGATAGGCCATGGAGTAACGTTACACTCATATTGCTATAGGAATTTGTAATTCTGATTTTGTTACCCAGCACTGGCAGTGTTCAGTTGAAACTTATTTAATAGAAATGTCTTTTGTTCAGAAGTTTTGTAGTCATACTGGTGCAGCCAATTCACTAATCAACAAGTCACTAATTACTGAATTGTTCTTACTAACTAGCGACTACAGTCAGCCAGTGAAGGCTGCAGGACCCGCAGTCAGTACCGTCGTTCTGGAACGCTCCGGGTGGCAATGACGTTTCCAAAGCGAAATACCAGGGGGCCAGCCAACAAAAAAACAGGTCCCCCTCAGTCCTCCGGGAATTCTTTGACTGATGCCAGTTCTGATTCAGATGATGAAAATGGCATGAATTTTTTAGAGAAAAGGGCTTTAAATATAAAGCAGAACAAAGCAATGGTAGGTATCTGGCTTTGAGTGTGTTAGAACTACTCTTCCCAGTTTTTCTCTAAGAGACTTGTTATTATATCTGTGTCCTAGGATTATTTTGAGTGTAGTTATGAAATCTTTATAATGTGAGCTTCAAAATGCATGTCTTTCTCTAAAGGAGCTTTTCTGTTTTTAATGTTGAAGTCTTGGTATGTGGGGTGAAATCAGAAACACTTTGAATATGTCAGCTTATTAAAAATAAAGCCATGAAAGTGGAGCAGGTGTTATTCCGTGGTTGCATGTGTGCTTCACATGTGTGAGGTCCCAGGTTCAATACCTGATACCTCCTAAAACAAAACAACATGGTGAAATGTGCTACTGTAATTTCCAGAATTTAGTTGCTCATTTTTAGCAGATATTCTAAACCAATAATCTGTTTTATTTCCTCCCTTTTTAGCTTGCAAAACTCATATCAGAATTAGAAAGTTTCCCTGGCTCACTCCCTGGAAGGCGTTCCCTACCAGGCCCCAGTTCAGTAAGTGCAAATCTCTGGACAAGCCTAAGGCTGGTTTCTGTTAGGATGTTTTGAAATCTGTTTTCCTTATTTTATGTGGTCTTCATAGTCTAAGAGAATAGAGTCTAAGAGAATAGAGGAAGCAGATTCTCTGGAAGGACTCCCTTGCATCCTCAGGCAGTCATGGCCTCCCTCTGCTGCGTTCCTGTGGCTCCTGAACCCCTTTTGAGTGGCTGTTTCTCTCCTTCCCAGCGAGACTAAGCCCCTCAAGGGCAGAGAACGAGGATTGGAAGACAATTTTTTCTGTAAGACCAGCTATAGCATATTCCTCCTCCATGGGAGATGCTCAGTGGATGTTTTTGTTTCTGTTTTTGTTTTAAATCTGAGAGTAAGGAAAGAGAAGGAAATAATAATTTCTTAACCCAGTCATCCCCTATTATCATATGTGATTAAATTCTGAGGAACTAAGTTAGTATAACTCAAGAATTTGGGGGAAACGGACTTTGGCCCAGTGGTTAGGGCGTCCGTCTACCATATGGGAGGTCCGCGGTTCAAACCCCGGGCCTCCTTGACCCGTGTGGAGCTGGCCATGCGCAGTGCTGATGCGTGCAAGGAGTGCCGTGCCACGCAAGGGTGTCCCCCGCGTGGGGGAGCCCCACGCGCAAGGAGTGCGCCTGTGAGGAAAGCCGCCCAGCGTGAAAAGAAAGAGCAGCCTGCCCAGGAATGGCGCCGCCCACACTTCCCGTGCCACTGACGACAACAGAAGTGGACAAAGAAACAAGATGCAGCAAATAGACACCAAGAACAGACAACCAGGGGAGGGGGGGAAATTAAATAAATAAATAAATCTTTAAAAAAAAAAAAGAATTTGGTGTCTGCCCATTGTGCAAAAAAAAAACAAACACCTTCCTTTCTCTCCACTACTGCTCCTTGTGGGAGGAAGGGAGAGAGGAAAGCCATACATCTATTTCTCCATTATGTAATATAGAAAAGTGTGTATATTTCAGGGCTTGCTCAAGTGATGTGAAAAAGTCTTTTGGAAAACAAGATCAGTTCTTACATCTTCACAAAGTAGGAGAAAAAAAATAGATCATCTCTATTTCAGAAAGAAACTGGAAATGGTATTACAGAAGAAAATTATGATGGCTGTATAGATTTTGAGTTCATGTTCATTCTACCCACTATGGAAAGGACAAAGATATCTAGAAAAGGAACTTTCTTTTTACTTAAAAGCAAACATCTTTAAGGAGGATTGACCTTTCCATAGTGCTGCTTCTCTTCTTACTGAAATAAATGGGCTCCATCCTGTGTATTTTGCTTAGCAATCCAAGACACCCCGAAGGCGGACTTTCCCAGGCGCTGCTTCTAGGAGAAACCCTGAACGGAGAGCTCGACCCCTTACCAGGTCAAGGTCACGGGTTCTTGGGTCCCTTAGTGCTCTTCCCACTGAGGAGGAGGAGGAGGAAGAGGAAGATAAGTACATGTTGGTGAGAAAGAGGAAGACCATGGATGGCTATTTGAACGTGAGTTCACACTTCTGCTTACTCTTCTGTCTTTGATTTCCTGTAGGCCCCTGCTGTATACACAACATGGCATGCATGCTACCTCCACACCAAATGCTCCACATTAAATGTTTTTCTTGAACCATTCAGAATTGTTAATGTCACATAACCTTAGTTGAAGAGTTTGTTAGCAGGTGAAGAAAGTCAAAGTTTTCTTCACCTCTTCTTATTTGTGTTGGAATTGTTTCATATAGTTTTCCAGTTATCCTAACAGTAAACTTAGGACTTACTCTCTTATAAGCTCTAAGATTTCCAGAGTGGATTCTCTGAAAAAATTACAAATTAGCCACATGGAATACAGAGCTGGGGAGAGCCAGTTAGAGCACTCTGTATTTGTGCTGCTTGTTACACAGGAAGATGACTTGCCCAGAAATCGTCGCCCAGGATCCATGACTCTTCCACATGTAATTCGCCCAGTGGAAGAAGTTACAGAGGAAGAGTTGGAGAACATCTGTAGTAATTCTCGAGAGAAGATATACAACCGATCATTGGTAAGAGCCTTTAAATTGTCTGAAAATGTAAATGCCTATGAAAGAGGGAAGATAGCTTTTATGTTCCTTGGACTTTTTCTAAAGTGCTACATGTCTTATATATGGGCATATACATTTTTTTTCATACAAGGGAAGAGAGTTTTATATCCCTGTAATTTAGCCCTCTTCACTTGAATTATTTGCTTAGTAAGTCTGCAGTAGTATTAATCTTTTCTCTTAATTTAAAAATTGATTCACTCAGTATATTTATTGTGTACGTATTAGGAACACTTACATAGCGAGGTGCTGGGGGTCTGATGGTATGTTAAAGATAAAAATGGATTTAGGCAAATTATTTTTTGCATTGATAAAAATCTTTTATTGAAGAAAAGTAGTTTTAAGAACATTAACTATGAAGTCTGCCAATTGAATAAAATCACCAGGCCTGAGATAGTTCTCATGCCCGGGCTATGCCATTCTTCTCTACAATAAGCAGTATTTTTTTCCTGTTTGCTTATTATTTGTAGGGATCCACCTGTCACCAGTGTCGCCAGAAAACTATTGACACTAAAACAAACTGCCGAAACCCAGACTGTTGGGGTGTTCGAGGCCAGTTCTGTGGTCCCTGCCTTCGAAACCGTTATGGTGAAGAAGTCAAGGACGCCCTTCTGGATCCAGTACGTGCCTTAACAAGGGGTCCAGTGGCCCTGTGAGTCAGCCATGAGCTGATGAGGCCACAAAGAGGGCACCAGTGACCGTCACCATGTGTACCAGGGATTTGCTTCTTTTTAATCTTGAGAGCAACTATTCTGATTGCACTACAGTAAAATTTTCTCTTAACCGCTTTAGTTTTTAGATGGCTCTAGTAATTTCTCCCACTTTACGTTGACTTCTGAAATACGTTTTAAGTATCTCTAATTGAAAGATTTGGATATGTAAATTAAGGTGGTTCCTCTGCATTTTTTTTTTCCTCTTCTTTTTGGTCATAGACAATTCTAAAACTCCAGCCTACAACATTATTTAAGGGCTTGTTGAGGGAAAGAAACTGCTAAATTTTGTGGATTCAAAGGTGGATCCTCTTTGCAGTCCATGGTTCCTTCATTTCTCTCAATATGAACTCTTACAGAATGGTTTCCTTAGTTCCCTCAAAGTTAGGGGGAACAGAAGAGGTAGTTCTCTGATGTTTACTGTGCTTTCAGCTGTTTTCCTTTGCAAGGAGATGCTAAGAATGCCAATCTGGTTTTAATTCTCTCCATTTAGGCGAACTAGATTAGGAGCAGGTATACTATATTCCCACTTAAGTGTGTGCCTGCTCTTTGGCTATGCTTGACTTGCCCAAGTGCACCTTGTCTGACTGGAGGTGTGAAGCCCTTGCCTTGTCCTTCGGTTCATTTGCTGATTAGTCTGAGGATGAATCATCTCAAGATTTATAGTGGGTGGAGACAAGCTGATCCTTCATGAAGAAGTAAGCACATATAAGGAGAAGACATGGGATTCAAATAAGCTTTTGCAGAAAGGCTTTATAATTATTGGTCCCTTTGTATTTTTCTAAACTTCAGTAGGAAATTTTTCATAATAAAAAGTTGTTTTGTTCAAGACAAGATTCAAACAATACCTGCACGTTGCAGGTGGTATTTAGTCCCCAGTTGGTTTTAGTCAAGTCAGCAACACCCTCCCTCTCTGTCTTCCCCAGGCTTTTGACGTGTTGAAGAAACCAGGCCATCGGTGTTTTTTGTTTCTTTCTCACGGTTTTGTTGAACTTGTACCTCTATTCCTTGTCTTTTCTATATAAAAGTTAGATCTCAAGGCTGACTTAGATTCAGATTAAATATCAGTGGTAACTATTTTATGTTGTGTCACACCATGATGTCACGAAAAGTCTTGTATCCTCCTCCTTGAGTGAGATTAAAAAACTTGGGATTCTGAAACTTGTGATTTTAAAAGTTTTTGGCTATTTGCCTTAAATGTAGTAGGAGGACAAAATATCTCAGGACAGGACCATTGGTCCTGTTGAGGGGCACTGCTTGTCAGCTGCTGTTTTTGTTGTCTAGATTTTTCAGCCTCTGGAGATGGTAAAGGATTGGAGCCGTTTGGGTTGTGGTACTCATTTCACAGGAGGCAGATTAGTGTACAGCATTGGTGCTGGATTTCCTATGGAAATATTAGGAGTGACCAGTATATATTAACTATATTAAGATTTTATATCCACGAAAGATTTATTAAATGGAATCAGTGAGACTCACCTTAGAGTTTTAAAAAGAGTGAATAAGTAAAGGGATAAAATTAAGATTTAATTGTATCTTTTTCCAATTTTGCTTCAGAGCTGGCATTGTCCTCCTTGTCGTGGAATCTGTAACTGCAGTTTCTGTAGGCAGCGTGATGGACGGTGTGCAACTGGGGTCCTTGTGTATTTAGCCAAATACCATGGCTTTGGGAATGTGCACGCATACTTGAAAAGGTAACGGCTGTTCTTTCTCTGTTTTCCATGTGAATCTTGCATTTCTTTATGTGTCGTAATAAAAAGATTGTAGAAGTTGGAATAGTGGTTATCTCTAGGGCAAGGGGGGTGTTGATTGGGAAGAGGCATGATGGGAGCCTTTCTGAGTGCTGGGAACATCCTATATCTTGAGCTGGGTGGTCACATAAACATGTAAATATTCAAGTTGTACACTTGAGTTGTGCATGTGACTGTGTTATAGTGTGATAGAAACATTTTTTAAAGTGTGAATCAGGCTTTCAAAAGAGAGTTCTTCAGTTGAAAAACTACATCCTAACATCTTCCCTTTTCTCTTTCACAGTCTGAAACAGGAATTTGAAATGCAAGCGTAATATCTGGAAGATTCACTACTTGTCAGTTGATTGAAACCCCAGTTAAGAATTTTGATGATCGGTCTGTTTTATAGGGAATTCAAATCAAGTTAATCTCATTAGACATACCTTCTGGGGCGCAATGGAGATATATTGCTAGTTATACTTTGCCCTCCTGCAGTTTCTCCTCTGCTTCTCCTCTATCCTACCCTCCTATTTCCATCGGTTCCCTCCACTACTTATTTCCTGAATTCTTTTCAAACGACAATTTTATGAAAGTATTTGATTTCACTGATGTTGAAATCGCCCTGAACTCCCCCCATAAAACCAAACAATTGGAAGCACAGTGGTAGCACTCACTAACCAGATATTTTGAATTCCAGAGAACAGCCCTCCAAATTATTACATGAAAACAACTTTTGTGATTCAATGTTTGTACTTGTTGACATTTTTAACAGGGATCAAAGCACAAAAGTTTAAAAATCATTTGGAAAAAGTAGACAATGGTTAAAAAGTGGTATGTGTGATACAGGCGCTTCTCATGGCAGCGTTCCATTTTTGTGCTTATTATGCAAGTGGCCACTGCTGGGACTTGGTTATTGCTAATTTTTTCCACCATGAGGTTAAATTGTGCATTTGGCTTACACAATCGTGATCCAAAGATTTGAGAGCAATGTTACACTTAAAATCATTGTAGGAAACACATCCTGGGAAATAAGGATGTCAAAACTTCAGGAGTTGACTAATTTGAAATTCTTTGTATAAAACTTGAGTATAATTGTACTTGTTAACAAGTTTATTTCAGTTCCTATGGGAGGTTTGTCAAGATAATTCTTGGACTGTTGTGTGTACAAAATTGATACTAATACTAATCTACAGTGCTTTGCAGTTTTTGCTTTCTTGAAGAAATTATAAGCTAGGCACAGGGTTCATCTTCAAGTTTTAAGTGCTTTTTATAACAATGAAAAATGCCATTTTGGAGATGGGTGACTTTCACAAGTTGTAACTTGACAACACTGCCAGTTTACTTGGTGGGCAGTATTCATGTTACCTACCCATCCCCTTTTATTTGTTCATTAATCAAATTGTTTGATAGAGGTCAAATCAAAAGTGTTTGTGTGTCTGTTTTGCTTTGCATGTGTGGCTTGTTGCTGTGCAGGTTCAGTGTTTGACGCCTAATTGGACCGTGAATCAATACATGTAAATAGAGCTTTTGATCTGTAATGCTTTTATACAAAGGTTTTTATTTTAATAATAAAATGTTTTGCTCTAGTTTGCCTGATTTTTAAAAATTTTTTAATCTTACTGTACTTAATCCCACCTTTTACTCCTGTTTTATTTATAAAATCACTATTTCTGCCTTCCTAGGATCTCCTTTTGGCTTAAGTTTCTGGAGGCCAAGGGTCAGCTCCTTTGAACAGCACTTATCTTGGTGATTTGACTGACACCTGTGATCAGAAAACCAACTAACACAGCTGCTTTGCCTGAGAGAAAGCAATACACATTCCTGAGGTTTTATAATGTTGTTTATTTTCCTTTACCATTTGCCAACCCAAGAAACTGACAGTGATTTTTGCATTTCCTGGTTTGCTTTTATCAGCCATTTGTTTATTGAATGCATGTTGTGCTTTGAGCCTTTCTTAGTACTGTGAGAATCAGAAGAAACAAATCATGGTCTAAAAGTTCTCATGACCGGGGATTGGCAGACTCTAGCCCATGAGCCTGATCCTTCTACAGTCTCTATTTAGGGCACATGAACTAAGTATGGTTTTTACATTTTAAAAATATTTTTATATTTTTAAAAGGTTGAAACAAAAACAAAAGAATATGTGAGAGACTATATGTATTAGTCAGCCAAAGAGGTGCTGAGGCAAAGTACAAGAAATCTGTTGACTTTTGTAAAGATTTTTTATTTGGGGTAATAGCTTACATTTACACAACCCTAAAGAATTCGACTCATTCTTACAAAATCAATTTAAAAAAATTAAAAAAAAACAAAAACAATAAAAGGATAAACTCAGAAAAAAAAAAAAAAAGAATTCGACTCAAGGTACCATAAAAGGCATTTTCTTATCCAAAGTCTGTTACTACATGTTGAAGCAAGATGGCAGGTGATGTCTGCTAGGGTTCAGCCTTCCTCTTCCTCTTAAGGCTCCGTGGGCCCAGCTTCTTCCAATCTCCAGCTGTAGGTCTGTATAGTGCTCAGCTGCTCTGTTCTCTTCAGCCACAAACTGTCAGGTACGTGGCTCATCTCTCTTCCTGGGGCCTCTGTTGTGTCTAAGGAGCTGTCTTTCTTCCTCCACTTCTGGTCTGTTTCTGTGTTCTTGAGTGAATGTCCATGTATTTGGCCCACAAAGGGGATGGGGACTCAGA
Source organism: Dasypus novemcinctus (assembly GCF_030445035.2). NCBI lineage: Eukaryota > Metazoa > Chordata > Mammalia > Cingulata > Dasypodidae > Dasypus > Dasypus novemcinctus. The sequence continues at coordinate 74,943,650 of NC_080679.1, read as the reverse complement.
TTTAGTTGCCCTAATGACGTGGTCAAATCCAAAGCCTTAATCTTAACATAATTTAATCAAAGTCATCTCAGCTAACTCTAATACATCAAAGGGTATCATGCCCAAAAGGAACAGACCAGTTTACAAACAAACAAATATCTTTTGGAAGTCATAAATAATATGTTACACCATATGACCCACAATCTAGTAAAGGAACTATTGTTAAAAATCTAAGAATACTCTGAGAATAAAGGGGAGGAAAGTAATTGAAATTTTGTCTTTACCAGGCATATTATTAAATTGTATTTTATGGGTCCATGGATTTTTTATGACTCCCATTTACAGATAAGGACCCTTTCAGTGCTTGATATGGTATATATGTTAACACTTCATACCAGGTATTTGGAGATGGGGAGACTGAATGGAAGACTTGAAAGCCCATGCATGCTCTCTTGGTTGGAGAAAAGGATCATCAGATACACTCCTGAGTGCTTGTGATAGCACCTGGCTATATACTTTGATTATAACACTTAACACCTGCCACCCATAGTTAAGTGTTTATCTTAGTTTCTCCCTCACTAGACAATGAGGTCCTTGAGAACAAGACCACATTTGATCCAAATATCCTTGGCCTATAGTAGTATACTCAGTAAATGTTTCTTAATGGAGTATGTCAAATAATGAGTTGAGTCAGTTCCCTGGGCCCAGAGAAGTTCCTGAAATTTGGGTGGAGAGCTAAAACGATGGTGGGAGAAAAGTAATAGGTAGGTCCCAAGGTTGAAGGCATTAACTTATGAGCAACCTTGCTATGGTCAATTCATAACTAATGTATTTCTAATATTTTTTTATGGGCAAGTAGAATTTACCTAAATCATTAACTTAAAGGAATACATCCATTTCACTTATGTATAGGAATTTGTGTTGAGCTATGTATGAGTTACAAATTTAGCTGTAAATGATAATTTTGGATATATTCACCAAGTGTTATCTATTTGTTGGGGAGATAGTTTTGGTGGCAAAAATTGACTGCAAAGGAGAAATTTTTAAGAGACTCCTCATTTATGGTATAGAATAGGATGGACTGTGAGTTTTTTATTCTCTCCAATCCACTGCACTATTTTGAAGGAATTCCCAGATATATGACCCTTAAGTATTTTAAAAGATAATGGCTTCTTAAAGTCATATTCAGAATACCATTATCACACCAAAAAAAAAAATTCAGAAGTGTTCCTTTATATCAGATATCCAGGTAGTGTCCAAATGTTCATAATTTCTCCCTCCCTCCCAGTTGGTTTGGATCAGCCTCCAAAGTTTACATTTGATTTAGGTATCTTAAAACTCTTCTAATTAATAGGTTCGATCTTCCTTTTTTCCCCCTTGTAGTGTATTTGTTGAAATAAAAAACCCAGTCATTTTCCTTTAGTTTCCCACATTTTGCTAAATGTATTGGCGTGATGTCATTTAACATGTTTCTTTGTCTCCCGTTTCCTCTAAACTGGTAGCTAGATCTAGAGGCTTTATCTTATTCAAGTGCAACAACAATACTTTATAGATGGTACTATGTAATGTTTTTTGGAGACTAATATCCTGTTGATACTCTATATTTATTGGTGGCCACTATAAATTCTTTTTCCTCTATCAACTGGTATACTTCTATAGAGAGAAGCTTCCCCTCATCAACGTTTAATTACCCTACAGAAAAATCATTGAGAACTTTTTCCTTACCAGTTTTCAGAATCATGAATTTGTTTTTTAGTTCCTCCAATCGTGCCTATTGAGGTTTGTATAGTTTGTTTTGTTTTAAGTATCGTTATAAACTCTTGGATTTTTTCCAAATATTTGATGTGTTCCAGTCCATTGTTGTTGCTGTTCTTACTGACTCACCTTTGGGCCAGTGGCTTCAGACAGGCTTCTGCATCCTTTTGACCCCAGAGGTCTTTGAAAGCTTTCTTTCTTTTTGGTATGACAGGATGTTATAGGCTCATCTGATACATTTTCTGCCCTAAATCTGGAATCACTCATTTCTCCAAAGTGCTTTGTTCTCAAAATATGTTTCTTTCATATCTATTATTTATCTCTGTATTAGTATATATGTATATATACACACATATATTACTTATCAACAGTTATATATAAATAGTAATAATAGTAATATATAATTGTTTCAGAATAAAAATACCATTGTTATTACTGACATTATTAATGTTACTGAAAGTCATTTAAAATTTTTTGGTTCTTAAAAATCCCTAGAAACACTCCAATTATGTTTTAACATCATTTGAAACAATTCTTCTCTGTGTAGTTAAGCCACCAAGTTGATAGGTTCATTTTTATTTATTTTATTTTGCTTTGGATTTTAAAGACTGATTATTTTTTAGGGTGTTATTTTGTTTTATAATGTAAAACAGTTACATATTTTTGAAGTCTGTCTATAAAACAGTGTTTTCAGAGAAGTCTAGATTCTATTCTTGTCCATACCTCCCTCCTGATCCTCCTCTTCCTCTATAGGTAAGAGAAAAAAACACTGTGGTTTATGCTTTGATTTTTAAAAATATAAGCAAATATATTTTATGTATTTTTAACCCCCCACACCTTTACTTCCCTGTACCTTGCCTTTTTTTTTTTTTTTTAGGAGGCACCGGGAACCGAACCTGGGGCTGCCTAAGTGGGAAGGAGATGCTCAACCTCTTGAGCCATGTCCACTCCCTACCCTGCCTTTTTCATTTAACTGTATACATGAGAATGATAACTAAATTTTACTATCTTCGAATACACAGAACTCTGAAGTATACTCATACATGAATGTGAAACTAGGCTTTAAAGTTTCAGAGAGAAAATATTTGTGGACAATGTTTTTTTCTACTCAAATATCTAAGGAATACTGTTCTGTGTGCTTATGCTAAGGACATCAAATTCCCTTTCTCATACACTAAGGTAATCCCTATCAGCAGGATCAGCATTTTGGGATTTTTTCTTATTTCTGTTAGATTCCTTATTCTTCATTAGCTGTAAATGTTTTTCACTTCATGGTGACCATCCAGTAATGTCTACTGGTGAATCTGAACTTGCCTGTATTTCTAAGACATGACCATTTTAAGTATCCTAGGCTTATAGAGGAAAAATATGTAAATAATATTCCTTTATGCAAATGTTTTCTGCAACTCTCATTGCCAACCAAATTCTTGTAAATCATGATAAACAGATGCTACTGAACTAAATGACTAAGTAAAATTATGGAGATAGATTCTGTTTATTCCTATTTTTCACTTTTGGGGAGGGGGGAAAGGATATTAACTAAATTTTATCTTTCTGCATGATGATTAGGGCAGACACCAAGACCTCTATTAATTGATTTCAGCAAGGTGAGATGTGGGACTCTGAAGAATTGGAGAGCTGCCCCTGTTGCAACTTAGTTTGCTTTACTAGACAAGTGTGTTTTAGAAACAGTCCAATATGGAGCTTGCTGGGCCTCCGCCCACTGTTAGCTTTTGGTTACTTTCTTTTTTTTCCTTAATTTTCTTTTTAATTGAGGTAAAGTTCACAAAACATAAAATTTACCATTCTAGCCATTTAAAATGTACAATTCAGTGGTTTCCATTTCCAGTACATTCGCTGTCTGCACAACCATCACTGCTATCCAATTCCAGGACATTTTCATCACTCCAAAAAAAAACCTCTCCTGTCCATTAAGCAGTCACTCCCCCTTCCCCATTTCCCCCAGCACCTGGCCTACCACTAATCTGCTTTCTGTCTCTCTGGATTTGCCTATTTTGGACATTTCATATAAATGGAATCATAATATGTGGCTTTTGGTGTCTGGATTCGTTCACTTAGGTAATTTTTCAAGGTTTAATTTTCAGGGTTTAAGTTTTAAGGCTGTTATCAGCACTTCATTTCTTTTTATGGTTGAATAATCCATTGTATGGATATACCACATTTTATTTATCAGTTGATGGAATTTGGGATGTTTTAATAAGAAATAGTAATAATTATTTGGGATAGCTGCTTTCTATTTATTATTTTTTAGAATGATTCTTATTGTCAGTGTGTGCCAAGCATATTGATACCCTCCCAAGATGGCTCCCTTGTCTGTTTGCTTGCTATTTGCACTCGTCATCTGTTCATTGTTTGTTGTGGGTTTTTTTGCTCATCTGCTCATCTGTTTTTTCTTTTTTTTTTAAAGATTTATTTTTATTCCTCCCCCCCCCCCAGTTGTCTGTTCTCTGTGTCCATTTGCTGCGTGTTCTTCTTTGTCCACTTCTGTTGTTGTCAGCAGCATGGGAATCTGTTTCTTTTTGTTGCGTCATCTTGTTGTGTCAGCTCTCCATGTGTGTGGCGCCATTCTTGGGCAGGCTGAACTGTCACGCTGGGCGGCTCTCCTTACGGGGCACACTCCTTGCACGTGGGACTCCCCTATGCGGGGGACACCCCTGCATGGTAGGGCACTCCTTGTGCACATCAGCACTGCACGTGGGCCAGCTCCACACGGGTCAAGGAGGCCCGGGGTTTGAACCGCGGACCTCCCATGTGGTAGACGGACACCCTATCCATTGGGCCAAGTTTTTTTCTTTTAGGAGGCACCAGGAATGTGGAAGGTGGGTGCTCAACTGCTTGAGCCACATCTGCTCACTGCTTGTTTTGTGTTTGTTCATTGCCTGCTTGTTGTTTTTGCTTACTATCCACTTGTTGACGTTTTTTCTCATTGTCTGCTCATTGTTTTTTGCTTGTTGTCTGCTTGTTGTTGGTCTTTAGAAGCCACCAGAAACCAAACCTGGGACCTCCCATGTGGGAGGTGGGCATTCAACTGCTTGAGCCACATCTGCTCCCTGGGATAGCTGCTTTTTAAAAAATTATTTACTTTTATTTTTTTATTATTATTTTTAAAGATACATAAATTACACAATTTATTTTTATTTATTCTTTTAAAGATACGTAAGTCACACAAAAGGTAGCTGCTTTTAGATGTGTATTTTTCATGGGTCATTTGTTTTATTTTCTTAATGTTTACAGCTGGTTTTAAAAAAGCAGCGTACTGAAGATTTATAATGAAAAGCAACAACCCCTTCTCCACTTCTAGAACACCAGGGGGCAATGACTTTTAACTTCAATTTTATGTCTTTTGAGGTCTCAAATAATATTCCTTTTCTGATATTTCTTAATTTATCAACTTTAAACATTATCCATTGACTTCCTTACCTCTCTTCCCACTTCTGCCTTTATATAATCGTGGGTGATACTGTTACATTTTGTTCTGTAAACTTAGTCCTCTGAGTCTTGTCTCTAGGATGGTTTTAAAGGTTGGGAACTCATAAATAGCATTTACATTAATAAGACTATGTCATTTACTTTACTGCAAAGCCAAGTGGCATGTTATTACTACTTCTCAGTTCCTGATCACAATCTTTTGGCCTCTCCAAGGAGAATGTCTTAATGTCACCATCAAGTAGATTTTCCATTCTTATACTCCAACAGTTAAAATCATACCACTTTCTATTTTGTTCTTTCTTCTTGCTTATAGAAATTTCAAAATTTCCCCCAGCTTTTCTGATTGCATTTTTTCTTGGAAGGAAAAATAAATGTATGCCTTCATCATATACTAGTCTCTTTCAGCTTCTTACACATTCTTTCTCATTCTGTTACTTGGAATCCTTTTCATTCTTCTCTTGGAATCACTGAATCACTTCTCTATTTTGCTCTCTTCCCAGGGTGGGTAATTTCCATCATTCTTTGTGACCCACATTTTCCTTTCTTAGTTTGTACTCTTATTTTGCTGGATTGTATCCTCAGGCAACTTCCTCAGAAAGTCCAAGAGGGAAGTAAACTTTCAGAGTCCTTGCATACATTGAAAATGACTCTATTTTATCCTCAAATGTAATTAGCAGTTTGGTTGTTAAGAGGATCCTGAGTCAAATTAAATTTCTCCCAGAATAATGGTTTTCTCCATCATCCTCCACCATCTATTGTGACCAACGAGAAGCTATTGCTAGTGGAATCTTCATTTCTTTGCAAATGATCTGTATTTCTCTCTTTGGAGGCTTTTGGGATCTCTTTATTTTTAATGTTTTGAAATTTCACCATAATGTACCTTGGTGTGGGTATTTCAATTTGAGGTATTTTCTCATTTTCCTAGGATATTTTCTTTTTTTTTTTTTTTAATTCTCTTCTATTTTGTTGTTTATATGTTTGTTTTTGGGATCTTTTTCTGAAATTCCTATTAGCTGAATGTTAAATCTTTTGCACTGATTTTCTATATTGTCTTTTTCTCTCATATAGTTCATTGTTTTCTTTTTGTCTACATCTTGTAAGAGTTCCTTGACTTTATTGTCAAAGCTCTATAATACATTAAATCATGTAAGACTAATAAATAGGTCAAAATGGTTGAATATCTGCAATTTCATATGATTATAACTAATACTGAAAAGTTTTACTTTCTAATAATATTTTTAATTTCTAAGAGTTCTTTCCTGTCCTATGAGTATTCCTTTTTATAGCATCTTATTCCTTTTTTTGTAAGGATTATAGTCTCAAATTTCTCTGAGGATGTTATTACATTTTCTTCTGATCCCTGAAGTATCTCTCTTCTTCCTCAATTTTTTTCTTCCTGTTCCCACTGCATGTATCTTTGAGCCTTTGGTGCTTTATCAGAGTCGGTTCTTCTTTAGGAATGGGGCACTAGGAAGGCTAGCTCTCCCCTGCGTGTAGTGTACCTGGCCAGCCTTGCTTGTGGTGGGCTTCAGTTTCAGACTGAAGGTCAGGAGCTGGCATTTCTCTAAGCCTGTACATGCCTTCAGGACCCAGACTTTGCCAGGAAGTGCCAGCACACCTGTGTATGGATCTAGCTATCTTTGGACAGTTCAGTTCTCTTTCTCTAAAAGAAAACTCCCATATTTTCCCCCCCAGGAGGGAGTTCTTGGCTAACTGTCATACTCTGGTTTTACACAGACAGTGGGGGTAGAGGCGGTCAATTGAGTCATATATATGCCTTCAGTTAAGTTCCCCTTTTTAGCTCAAATTTTCACGCTGGCTTCTTCCCAGTCCTGCTGGGTAGAATGGTTCCAAACCCTCTACCATCCTGGAAGGAGGGGAGACAAACTCCTATGCTCATGCCCCTCCACAACCTGCTCAAAGCTGTACTTCTCCAGGAATATGCCCTGTCAAGGCTGTGAGCACACCTAGACCCACAACAGTGCCCCGTGCTCCAGCTTGAGACCAGAGGGTCTAATATAACTGTCTTGAAAGTCTGGGAGCCTTTCAAAGATTTTGAGATATGAGAGAATGTGGGCAATCCTTTTGTGGAGACTTGAAAAAAAACCAAAGGGCCCAAAGTTCCTCCTAAACCATGGTATAAATTCTACCATTCGTTATTTGCATTAACAATTGTTCTTATGGGAAAAGCACTAAACTGTATTTTGTTTTCCTGATTACAAGGTTGGGTCATATTTGTGTAGAAAATGTGAATAATACTTAAAAGCACAAAAAGGAAAATAAAGATAATCCCAATCTCAAGACCCATGATAAACATTTTTAACACTTAGCATTTTCTGTTTTCTCTGCCCAGGTGTAGATATAGTTGTTTTTAAAAGTGGGATCATATTGGAGATACTGTTTTGCAAGTTTCTTTTTTCTAGTTGTTTTGCCATGAGCATTACGTTTCTTCTTTACGCAATCAGATACTCCTGAGGGGCCTGAGGCATTAAACTGCTATATTAATTAATGGTGAATAGTGAGTTCTAGGTTCCTATCTCTGGGATGGCTGATGTGATAGGGAACTGGTTTGGGAAAAGGAGGGCTCTGGAGAGGGTGGCTGTAGAGAAGGGAAGGGTGTGAAGGGTGTGCTGATTCCAGGCAGGTGGGAATAGCCTGAAGTTACTTCTGTAAGTCTTGTGACCCCATAATGCCTGCTCAGAATAAGCACACTGGCCCCAAATATTAAGAGCAACTTGAACATCCTAAGCACTTAACCATGTGCCAGGCACTCTGCTCTAAAAGCACCATTTTTAATCCTCACAACAACCAAAATGAGCACGTTTACATTATTCCACTTTATGGATGAGGAAACAGGTTCAAAATGGTTAAGTAGCAGGTCTAAGCATGGTAGATTGCTTTTTCCAAGGAATGGCCGTGACACTCTGGTCCCACCCACTCTTTCAGAACCCTGCCATTCCTCCTTGCTGTGGAGTCCATTTCCTCTCTCCTTAAAACTAAGCAGGTCTTTGTGACTGCCTTGATGAATGAAACGTGGAAATGCCACTTCAGGACTTGCAAGGCTGGGTCTGAAATGACAGAACAGTTTCTTACTGTCTCTTGGATTCCTGCCCTCGGTCCCAACCACCATAGTGTGAGGAAGCCGCGGCTACGTCTAGAGGCTGCATGTAAGTTTTCTGCCTATCACCCCCATGAAGTTCCCGGCCGACAGCTGCCGTCAATCTCAGTGAGAAACTGAGACTTCAGATTCCTCTAGTCTCCCCTGGTGAGTCCTCATCATCCTTCCAGCTTTTCAGCTGAGGCCCCAGACATTGTAGAAATTGGCAAATTGCCTTCTCTCTGCCCTGGCTGTGTCCCTGACCCAGAGAGTCCCTGAGTATCATAATAGTTCTGTGCCACTACTTTTTTTTTTTTAAAGATTTATTTTTAAAACTTTATTTCTTCTTACCACCTCCCCCCCGCCCTGCCCCCGTCGTCTGCTCTCTGTGTCCCCTTGCTGTGTGTTCTATTCTTGTCAGCGGCACTGGGAATCTGTGTTTCTTTTTGTTGCATCATCTTGCTGTGTCAGCACTCCATGTGTGCGGTGCCTCTCCTGGGCAGGCTGAACTTTTTTGTGTGGGGCTGCTCTCCATACAGGGCACACTCCTTGGGCATGGGGCTCCCCTATGCTGGGAACACTCCTGCGTGGCACAGCACTCCTTGCACTCATCAGCTCTGTGCCTGGGCCAGCTCACCACACAGGTCAGGGGGCCCTGGGCTTGAACCCTGGACCTCCCATGTGGTAGGTGGATGCTCTTATCAACTGAGCCAAATCCACTTCCTGTGCCACTAATTTTTGAAGTAATTTGATACCAGAACATGAGCGCACATACATCTAGTAACTGGCAGACCTGGGGTTTGAACTCAGCTCTGTTTAGCTCGAGTCTAGGCTTTTGCCCCTTGACTTTACTGTCTACAAATCTGTGAATTCTGGGTGTCTCTGGGGCTGGAACTCTGTCTCCTACCCCACTTGTCTACTTCCTGCTAGATACTTAGGTTTTAGGGCAGTGGTTTTAGACCCTTGTTGCACGCTAGAATCATCTGGTGAGTTTAACAGCTGGGACCTGCCCCAGACCAGTTTAATCAGAATTTCTGGGTTCAGGGCTCAGGCATCAGGACAGTCTCATAGTTCCTCAGGGAATCCTAATGTGCAGTGGTGTTGATGCCCACTGCTCCAGGGGTGGAAGAGAGAGCTGATGAGAGCAGTGAGCCAGGAGGAGCAAAATGCTGCTTGGGCTAATGGAAGAGAAATTAAAATCATAGAAAATCCCAACAATTTCACAGTCGCTCATGGTGTGAAGAGTATGGAGTATTACATGGAATACAAAGCAGAACATGTAGGGAAATATTCATCCCACTAGTTAAAAGGAAATTCCATGACAAGAAATTAGAAACCAAAAGCAGGAAAGCACAGATACCTAGTGGAAGTAAAGAAACACACGAATAGGTTTGGTGTGAGTGTTCTCTTTCATAATCTGGTTCTCATGTGTTACTCTGGAAATTTCTGGCTGAGTAGAATCTATTGACTGTATTTTGTAAAATGCGAAACTGAAGAGCAGTTTTACTACTCAGCCCTGGAGCTCATCACCCAACATGTCAGGAGCCAGAGGCTTGACCTCCGCTCACATTGGGAGTCGGGGTAGCACCGTAATGCCCTAATGAGCCCCATGGCCTAGCCATGGACACAGCACGGCTTTATTCGGGGCAAATTTTTCTTTCCCTCTGATTCCCAGCCTGCCCGTTTGGCTGTTTCTGGAGGCTATATGTTGCTTGTGAATTGACAAGGGGGAGGTCGCCTCTTCCTGAAGTCATTTATATTGGTATTACCACAGTAAATTCTTTATGAAATAAAAATCAATAGTCACCGACATCCTGAGTAGTGAGGAAAATAATTGTTTATGGCACTCAGCTTAAGCTGTTCTGGTAATCACGTTGAAAAATACAATATTTATTCATTAGATCAAATTTAATGAGGCCTCCTGGCAGTAATTATAAAAATTACTGTAGCAGTAAATTACTAATGAGTTGTGATGTGCTTCCTACCTGTGAAGAAGGACTGGGGGTGGAAAAGCCTGCTCCCCAGATGAGGATGCAGGGGAGGAGCCAGGCGAGGCCCAACTCTGCTCTTTCACCCAGGCGCCCGGGGCTCGGGGCACCCAACTACAAAAACAGGACACACAGCTGGGGCTCTTCTTGCAGCCACTGGAACAGGATCAAGGTTAGAGCCTTCTTTTCCCCAAAGGTGAGCATCTTCTCAGCCTCTTGGTGCTGGGGCATGCTGGAGTCACGGAGGAGCACTGATCTGTTGCCTGGGAGGTCACAGATTCTTGTTAAGGCTGGGGAATGATTCCAGACACGCCGCCCGTCAAGTCTGAGGCCTTGCCTCTGCCCGCTGAGGCGCAGGTCCTGCTCGTCTCAAAACCAGCTGCTGAGCACGGTGGGGGCCGATATAAGCGCAGTGGATGGTTCTTAAAAGCCCTTTGGGGTTTCCTCCCCATCGGAAAGACCAGAACTGACTGGAATTTTTGCTCTTTTTGTAGCATGGAGCAAAGTATTTGTATATGAAAGGAGGCAAGTAATTAATTTCAACTAAGAATCTATATGTAAAAAAAGCCAGAAAATATATTGCTCTGGGGGCAGGCACAGTTAAAGAAAGAAAGGAAAAACATTTAACAATTAAGTGAAAGCATTAAACCTTGACAAGGTGTGGTTTTATCCAGCTGTGCTGTGCAGTTTTCTGGATTAATGTAGACAGCGGATTCTAGCCTCGCCACGTAGCCGGGCTACGGCATTTCACCAGCAGTAGCCTCTGTCCACAGACACAGAGCCACAGTCTGCTGATGAGGGGCTGGGCGGGCCAGGTGAAGGCAGCTGGGATCTGGAAACTAGAAGAAACATCCACGGAGGCCCTCAGCATAGTGCTCCCCTCAAAAGCAATGTCCCTGAATGGCAGGCAGGCTGTCGTCTGGAGTGACAGCTATCTATTCAGGTAGTGGCTGCTATTGTCTGCTCACTTGTAACACCAAGAGGATTTTTGTTTAACTTTAAGAATTCTGACAGCTTCTAAGAATGTCGTACTCCTAGTGGGTTCAACCCCTTCTTTCATGGGGAGGGTGCAGTGATATTAGAGCGTACATTTTTTTCTTTAAATTGCAGATGCCTTAAAGTGAGATTGTCAGGTTTGTTGGCTTGTCAGACTAAAGTATCAAGATTGTCACAGTGTATTATATCACTATAATATGATCATTGTACATGAAATTAATGAGTAATATTGTACTTAGTGGTGGGACTGAGCCCCAGTCACATTAAAAATTGTTAGCTGCCTTGTATTTGACCCAGGAAAGTCTAGGAAAATGGCTATGCTGGGGCATGGAAGGCCTGGCATTTCATCTAGAGGTGGTGGTGGAAGGCCTCTCTGGAGAAGGAGGCGTGGAGGCACCAAGAGGAGGGCCATGTGCGGAGGGCCGGAGCAGAAGGAAGCCTGGGACTCCTCGGAGAGGCTGGCGGGAGTGTTTGCACACTGAAAGGCCCTCGAGGTGGCTTCTGAAGGAAGGAGTAGATGTCAGGCCTGAGTATTCTTCACAGAATCAGACGTGGCTAAAGTAGAAGTTATTAGAAGAGGAAATGAAGCTGCAGAGTGTTACTTCAGTATCTGCCTTGCTTAATTCCTCCTTATCCATTCATTCATTCACTTATTCATTCATTCATTCATCTGTTCATTCCCTTAACTGATGTGAAGAAGCCTCCCGGCATGGCGGGCCCAATGCCAGGCACTAAAACAGGCACACTCTGCCTCCCTGAGACTCTCACTGCAGGAAGGAGTACCGGCACAAACACACGCACAAAGCAATACACAGCATCCATGTGGGGGAACTGCAGTGAGGGAAACTAGATGGGAGGTCTAACTTATTTTGAGAGTGATTCTGAAGCTGAGAACTCCAGGATTGGAAAGGTAGTGATAGAGCATTTGCAGCAAAGGAAGTGGCTTTCTGAGGCTGGTGGGGAAGCCTGGCGAGCCCCTGGAGGTGGAGGAAGGTCGGGGGCCAGAGGCACGCGCAGCCTTCCAGTTGCTGCACTAGGAATGTGGGGTCAGACAGATGTGGGTCTGAATTTGAGCCAGTTTACCTCCCTGAGCAGTAAGGGACTAAATAACATCTCTAAAGCCCTCAGCTCAGGCCCTGGCACATAGGAGAGATGCAATAATTGGAAGCAATCATTCCCCTGGCGGTGGGCAGGCTAGTGAGTGTATCGCTCCATGGCTGTGGGTGTGGAGACACCACTTGTTCCTCAGCACAGGGGCTTTTGTGCGGAAAAGATAAACTAAGGTAGAGACATATAAAATTGCCCTGCCATTTCACCTGAGGTAGGACGCTAAAGAGAACAACAACTATTTACATTGATTCAAGATAATATCCCAAAGCAAACATTTATCCAATCTGTGAACACCAAGCCATGCCACCGCAGAGAGTTGACTATGGTATGTCACAGTCTATTTTAGTGGTGCCCCTAGAATTGTGTGGTACACAAACTGTACAAACATATTCTGAAGCATTGAGTCCCATATGCAAGTTTTTGCATGGCTACAAAGTGGTAAATTTGAAGTCTGTCTGCTTTTTTGCCTATTACAGAAAGTCTGTTTCCTAAAATTGATAGGACTTACAGGGTCTCCCTTTTCCAAAAGATGCATATATTTTCCTCTCACTGATGTTACTACAAGCAGCACTCAAATTTATGGAAGGAAGTTTTCCTACAAGAACTGCAAGAGAAGTTAAAAAAACTTGTCCCCAGAGCCCTCCTGGAAGCCGAAGACACACCAGTTTTTAGAGTTGGCTCTTGGGTCCCTATCAACACCACTTCCCCAAACTCAGGAACAGTGTGGTAAGATCAAGAGTTTCCTCACCGTACCTGCCTCAGCCGCATGCCAAAGGCTGGTTGAGATTCATTTTGCATGGGTGGGTTATGAACATGTTTTTAAAGGATTAACCTGGGCCTGGTATTCCAGAAAAACAATTTGGTTAAAACACCTATTTTATTCCACTTGTTGACTTCATCTGTATCTTCCCCTAGTTATTCTCGACGTTAGTCATTGTGGTTGGGGGTATCCTGTACCTCCTTAGTATTCCTTCTAGGTATAATATGGCTTTTTCCAACCTGTACTTCCAGGAATTATTTCCTGAGAATTTTCGTCTAGAGGAAAAGCATTTACTGATGGGGTTGGTAGAGATTTCTAACCAAAATGGTTGAACAAATGCAATGTGGGCATTCCAAACTGGCTCACCACTCCAATGCATAAACCAGGGAGGGCCGGGAGGGGAACGGGGAGGGATAAGCAGGAAGAGAGTAGACACAGGCTGGAGACTCGCCGGTCCTGCCGGGTGAGGCTTTGTCTGGCCCCGGCTGTCTCTGGTCCATGAGGGCACACGCACATCCTCACGCTGCTCCCTGCACCCTTACCTTCAAGCCCGCTGCCCCTGAACTCTTTTTAGAGCGCCAGGTCTGAGTGTGGCTTAAAGAGCCATCTGTGGAGCCTGCCACAGGCACATGGTCTGCTCTTTGTGGAGGCTGCTATTGGGGGGACTTTAGAACTCAGCCTCTTTGTCCCACAAACAACATACCTCTGTTGGCTTTTTCCCCCTAAATTGAACCACTCTTGTCCCTAATTGTGTCACTCCTGCTGTCACCTCTTAGCCATCAGAGCCTCTGGCATGGTTCTGATTGTGTAGCAGCACGTCCTTGAAGCCCTCTCTTTGTCTGTGTTCAATGGGCCTCCTTCAGCTCACAACACAGTGGTTGCAGTGGTTTCCTAGGTCACCCATTCTCCTCTGAGGACCAGCCCAGCAAAGAGCGGCCGTAATGAACGGGGCTTCAGACGGACAGACACACACATGGACTTGAGAGCCCTCCTGGCTTCAGCCACTCTAACAAGAGTTTGTCATTTGTGGCTTTTGCACATTGGAAAAACTTTCATCTCTGAGTTTCTATGAGCTATAAATACTTGGTAGGTTAAAAAGGAGTCATTCAGAACATGAAATAAACATTACCTGGCACGTACGCAGCAACGCACCTCGACAGAGCCCTTCAACTTCTAGGCCGGAGCTGCAGGTGTCCAAGACAGGCTTCCTTCATTGCCTCATATCCACTTCCCTCCCGGGCTGGACACTGCTCTGGGGTACGACCTCTTTGGGTTGGATGTGTCCCTAATGAGGCAGGAGGATTAGGTCTCCATGTTACACCTCTTAACCACGAAGGGAAAACTGTTGGTTTAGTTAGGATTAGGAAACAATTTTTAAAATGTGTAGAAAACACAATTTGGATGTTATATAACCACAGCAAATTGAGAGAAGGGTCTGATAGAGGGAAACACTATCTTAAATTCTGAAAAATCACCATGATGTAGGTATTTAAAGGCTTTATTTTTTTCCCTAATAGCTTTATTCTTTTTTCATATAAAAGAAATACTTGATTGTTGTAAAACATTTGAACAATAGAGAAAGATTAAAGGAAAATAAAGATCAGCCATAGCCTCCGAAGAGAACATTATTAACATCTTGGTTCCTAAGTTTTCTTTCAGGTACCGAGGCTGGGGATTGAACTCAGGACCTCTCATGTGGGACCAGCACTCTGCCACTGAGCCACATCAGCTCCCCTGAGTTGTTTTTTTTCATTTGTTTGCTTTTAGTTTTTTTTTTTTTTTTTCTTTCGGAGGTACTGGAGACTGAACCCAGGACCTCCCACATGGGAAGTAGGTGCTCAGCTGCTTGAGTCACATCCATAGCCTCCATGCTTTTTTTTTTTTTTAAGATTTATTTATTTCTCCCTCTCCCCCAAGTTGTTTATATTTGCTGTCTGCTCTCTGTGTCTGTTCGTTGTGTGCTCTCTGTGTCTGCTCATCTTCTTTCACGAGGCACTGGGGACTGAACCCGGGACCTCCCACATGGGAGGGAGGTGCCCAATCACTTGAGCCACATCCACTCCCTGCTTGTTGTGTCTCCTCATTGTCTCCTTGTGGCATCATCTCATTGCGTTATCTCATTCTGTCATCTTGTTGCATCGCATCATCTTATTGTGTCAGCTCGCTGTCTTGCTTGTCTTCTTTAGGAGGCACCAGGAACTGAACCTGAGACCTCCCGTGTGGGAGGTGGGCACCCAACTGCTTGAGCCACATCCACATCCCCTATGCTTTTTTTTCCTTGAAAGCATGAGAAATTATATACATATGGAAAAATACACAAGTATACACAAGTGCTCTTCTCAACTTTTAAAAAATCTTTTAAAACAATATACACTGGGGTCACCCCCACCCAGATCAAGACATTTCTAGTAGTTTAGCAAACCCAGGGAGCCCTTCTCCTGAGGTAACCACTTTCTGATTTCATGCTTATCCTTTTATACTTTGATTTCTCTCTGTTGCTCTCTCTGTATACCACAGATATAATATATATAAATATATATTACCTTGTATACTTTGATCTGTATAGCATAGCTTTTACATCTTTTTTTAATAAATCACCCATTTTTATGAAAATGGATTGAACTCTTAATTTGGCATTGCAATCTCATCATCTTACCTTACAAATCATGGCTATCTTTCTGTGTCAATAAATATAAAACTAAACCATCATTTTTAGTGGCTATGGCCCAACGTTAGATGTAGCATAGTTTGTAAATTACTTTGCTACTGATGGACATTTAGCATGGTTCCCTTATAGTTATATTTACAAATTGCCATTAGGATGACCTCTATGAGAAATCTTATACCTAAGGCTTTGGAATCCAATATTACTATTATTAATGAGTCTTCGCGAATGTGTCTACATTTTGATGTCCACTTCTTTTTGTTCCACATTTGTTCTTTCTTTAGCATGCATTCAATTCATCTTTTAGCACAAGTGAAAGGACACTGTGTATATGTGTGTGTGTTTGTGGGTTCTATGTTACTGTTATTCTGTAAGTCCCAATCCAGCTTGATCTTGGAAGCAAGAGAGATAAGGTATTTGTTTAGATTCACACACTGTGTTGTGCTGTTATTAAAGTCTTTGAAAAATTCTCACCAGATTTAATTTCTAGTTGTTAGAGAATTTCTTCACAGGCCGTTCAATTCTTTTAGTTCACAGGGGCAAAAATTTTGTCTGGCTCAAGTTCTCTGATAAAGTGAAGTTGTAATGTCACCCCTTCCACTCGGCTGGAAAGCACCTCTGTGAATTTGCACAGAGCATTTCTTCTGCTCTACTCCATGAGTATCATTGCCCTTATTTCTTAGCCAGAATCCCCAGGCTTTTTGTATCATACTTGATGCTTTTTATTAGGAGTTAGATTCTCTCTTATACTGCTCCAGTACTGTGGGTTGGCTTGTTTTGTTGAATTTTCAAATCAGGGGTTCATATTCCTGGTCAGTTATTTATTTTTTAAAGACATCTTTTATTTTCAATTAGAAAAGACAAGTAAAAATAATTCTCAGAGATACGTGTTTAAACTAAAAGAGCTTTTTATTAGGATGTTTGTTTACATTAGTTCTACAAAATTCTTTTTACTCTAGAAGCCACAGGGAATATTATTTCTTTATCCTGGAACCCTAGATCTTTGTGGGAGGCCTAGAATAACCAGTTTATCTTCTATTTAAACAAATTCAGTCAATTCATTTGCACTGGCAGAGTATACCAAAATCTTAATTTTCTTAGCCAAGGAGAACAAAGTCTGCCTGAGAGCTTTTAAAACATGTATTATTATTATTTTTTAAATCAAACGTAGCCAAGGGGAGAAAAATACACCCTCTTCTCTGAGGCAATAAGGGCACATGAGTTTTCTCTCTTAAAACATTTCCTGGCCAGGAGAGTACATGTAAGTGAAGGCCTGAATTTTCCTTATAGGCTTAAAAGAAATAGCCAAGCAAATAAGTACTTGTTTGAAAAAAATTCAAGCTAACATCTGAAAGTACAAAATGAAATTTAGTGTCCCCTGGTCCTCTGATCTCAGGGCTAATCCTGGTTAGCGTTTAATGACATTTAAATCATGCTTTAGAAATAAAAGATGGTTATAACATTATCTGTATTGTAATGCAAAAAGTCATTTTAACACCTATATTGGACTATTCTATATGGCAGAACACAAAGATCTTCATTCTGGAATGGCAGCATAAAATTCTAGACTCTGGATCCCTATAATTTATTAACCATTTTCTATCAATGGACATACAGATTTTTTCCTACAAATTTTTCTATTTAAGAGCCAAGGTATCATGAAATCTTTCTTACAGCCAGCTATAATTTTAGTCACAGGCCTTCACCACGCTCAGGGATAGTCCCATTGGTGGTGGTTGGTTGTTTTTATCCATTTCTTCTCCAAGAGAGAAAGGAATGGGGAAATCCACAGCCAGTGATTGACCTGGCTGCCAAGTCCACACATGTACACATAAAACCTTCACTTTTCCACCCTAACTCCCCACACCTCATCTCCCTCCCACAGGTCCTTCTCTCCCTTTTCAGATGGAAAATAAAAGAAGTTCCAAGAGAAATTTCTGAGTCTGAAGTAGGATGATATACACAGACTCATTTGGAGAAATGGCTGCTTTGTATTCTTCCTGCCTTCACGAACCTGGTTTTCTCCTACTGGGCCTCTTGACTGTTCTGCTTTTGGGGAGTGATGACTTTTGTCTTGGGGAGAATTTCCAGTGGCTTTAAGGTTCTGGTTGGGGATGCGAGCCCAGGATTCCTAATTGCGTCAAGGTGCTCTTGATCCAAGCTTATGGCGTTTGGCGTTTTCATGTTCCTGCCCCTCGCCCCCTTTTCATCACTGAAAATAACAGAGTACATCAATAAGCTGAAAACTGCACAAAGAGGACAGCTTTCAGACTCGCATGTTAAAGGGGCAGAGTTCTGTATGTTTGTTTGTACTGTCAGCTCATGAAAAACAGACAAGAATTAGGAAGAAAGGAAGGCTATTTACTAGAACAAAATACGCCATAGTTCACATTACATATTTTCTTAATGGACACAAAGTGACATCCACACTGATTGACTGTTGCCATGTGCCTCTCCACTGAGGCAGGACCTCCGTTGATGGATAAACCAGGCTCACGCAAGTGTCATTCCAAGAAAGAGCTGTCTGTAGTTGCTCCCTTTCTGGGGAGATTGACAACTCACCCTAACAAAAGGAAACATTAGTGTGCTATTTGTGTCTCAGAAAGAGGCTGTGATAAGATGACGTGATAAATGATGGGGTGGGGGTGGGAGGTAGGTTGCCATAAAAACACATAAGGTAGCTAAATGGTAAAGTGCAAAGAAAACCTCAGCTCCCACAATTGATGAGCCTTGCTCATTTTAAAAGGTGAACTGGTCTGAACAACAGAAGTGTCTGCAAATATCTCAGGAGACAGTATATGTTCTCTAACCAGGGTTGCTAAAAGCATCAAGCAAAATCTTAAAAATTATGTGCTTTTTCCACCCAATCATTCCTTTTCTTTGGTTGTGTAAATATGACTGCTGAAAGCTCGCACAAGAAGACAGTGTATGGAGCAAAAAAGAATTAGGCAAGTCTACTCCTTTCATACAATCCAGAGTGGGGTGTGAGTCTGGCAGAGCCCCAAGAACTGGGGTTTTTCTATTAAATTCACAGAGGAACACTTATTATGATTCTGCAACAAACGGGATGAGCTTGAGTGTATTCATACAGGAAATTGTCCCTTAGAGAAGCTTTACCCACAACTGCAACCACTGCTACCACTCATTAATTGCAGAGATGGCACCAATTTCAAGAGTTTTCAGGTCATCTTGGCAGTCTTACTTCCCACGCTAGTATGTGGAAGTCAATGTGCTATGAGCCGGTTGATGTGGAGATGAAAAGTGCTTTGATATATCGCTGAAGTCCACACAGCATCTTCAGGGAGCACTTCCTTTTCCCTCTACTGATCCTGCATTTTCATAGCATTCCTGACACGCCCCCTCCCAAAGTGTGATAGGGGGGTGTGGGGGCGTCTTCTGTCCATGACAAACCAGACCCAGTTCAGCAGGCTAGAGGGCTCTTTTGGCCTGAGTCCAGTTGGCTCTGGGCTCAAGGCCTTCTACGGGAACCCAGCCTTGGGTCAGGCTGCCTCTCCTGGGTGTCCTAGGTCTGGAGTGACACCAACAAATGCTTCCTGCATCTGGCTAGGTCAGAGGAGCTGAAGGCCCCAGAGGAAGCTTTTATTTAGCCATGGATCTCAGGAATGGACTCTTACCTGAGACTGGCTCTCTACTTTATCTGCCCAAGTCAGTCCAAGGATCTCTGCCACCACCTTGCTAACCTTGACTTTTGGAGTTCATGATGGGAGCTACCCAGTGAAATCAAGACAGGCTCTTATTTGTGCAACTGAAAAAGCCAGTTACTGGTGGGGGTGGAGAAGAAAGGAGTAGAGAGTATTATATTCTGTCCATAGTTTGGTGGTGGTATGAACATGGTCGATATTAAAACCAGTAATAATAATAATGGAAGAGATTTTGTTTCTACATCAGGTCTAAGTAATTTTTTACTCTGGTTTTGTAGATGCTGAAGTCTATTATTCCATCCTTTTGGTGACTTACTTCACTATAGTTTCTCCTGAGACTCAAGGCAGTTTGAATCTTGGTGTGGTTTATACTTCATTTTTTTCCTCCCCCTTCTCCCCACCCTGCTGTTTTGCTGTCTGTGTCCATTCACTGTGTGATCTTCTGTGTCTGTTTCTTACTTTTTTAAAGATTCCTTCCTTCCTTCCCTCCTTCCCTCCTTCCCTCCCTCCCTCCCTCCCTCCCTCCCTCCCTCCCTCCTTCCTTCCTTCCTTCCTTCCTTCCTTCCTTCCTTCCTTCCTTCCTTCCTTCCTTCCTTCCTTCCTTCCTTCCTTCCTTCCTTCCTTCCTTCCTTCCTCTCCCCTTCCCCGTCCCACCCCCCAGTTGTCTGTGCTCTGTGTCCATTTGCTGTGTGTTCTACTGTGTCCACTTGTGTCAGCAGCACCCAGAATCTGTGTCTCTTTTTGTTGCATTATCTTGCTGCGTCAACTCTCCATGTGTGTGGCACCACTCCTGGGCAGGCTGTACTTTTTTTGCACTGGGCAGCTCTCTGTATGGGGCACACTTCTTGCACGTGGGGCTCCCCTATGCGGGGGACACCTCTGCATGGCATGGCACTCTTTGTGCACATCAGCATTGTGCATGGGCCAGCTCATCACACGAGTCAGGAGGCCCTGGGTTTGAACTGTGGACCTCTCATGTAGTAGGTGGACGCCCTATATGTTGGGCCAAATCCGCTTCACTGTGTCTGTTTCTTTCTTTCTCTCTTTTTTTTTTCGTCTTCTCATTTTCTCCTCTAGGCTTCACTGGGATTCAATCCCAGCATCTGTGATGTTGAAGAGAGGTTCCCTGTTGCTTGTGCCACCTTAGTTTCTGGTTTCTGTTGTGCCTAGCCTTGACTCTCCCCTGTGTCTGTCTTTTGTTGCGTTATCACCTTTTTGCATTGCTCGTTGCGTGGTACACCTTTACCAGAAGCTGTGGGGATCAAACTGGGTTCTCCCATATGGTAGATAGAAGCGCAATCACTTGAGCCACATCCTCTTCCCTTGTACTTCATTTAAAGCTGTTCCCTTAAGGTTGACTGGATTGGAAGCTGCCTGGTAATCCACTCCTTTGTGATGGGAGGCTACAACCAGCAAAAAGACAAAGCTCCATTAGTGCACTTTTGTTGGTCAGTGGGCATGGATTGATCAGATTATGCCAGTCACTAGTTTGGTGCCTTCAGAACACTCTGAAGCCTGCCCTCGTTCCGGCCGTGTGGCTTGGGCTTCTGCACCCAGAACCGGGACACAGGCCACACTTGGAAGGACTGGTGAAGCTTCCAAAGGGTATTTCCCTTCCACCTGACCCTGCAAAACACCTTCTTCCATCCACACCTCTGTCCCCACTGGGCCAAGGTTGACCGACACCACTTGTTCTTCTCATAGAACGACAGGGCACCATGGGCACCTCCAGGCTCTATACGTTGGTGCTGGTGCTGCAGCCTCAGCGAGTTCTCCTCGGCATGAAGAAATGAGGCTTTGGGGTGGCTGGTGGAATGGCTTTGGGGCGAAGTGCAAGAAGGAGAGACCATCAAGGATGGGGCCAAGAGGGAGCGCAGGAGGAGAGTGGCCCTAGTGGACATGCTGCACAAGATGGGCTGGATGGTGTTTGAGTTTGTGGGGGAGCCTGAACGGATGGACGTGCACATCTTCTGTACAGACAGCGTCGGGGAACGCCCATGGAGAGTGAGGAAATGCATCCCCCATGGTTCCAAGTAGACCGAATCCCTTTTGGTGCCATGTGGCCCGAAGACAGCTACTGGCTTCCCCTCCTGCTCCAGGAGAAGTGCCATGGGTACTTCAAGTTCCAGGGCCAAAACACATCGTGGACTACACGCTGTGGGAAGTGGACATGGTCTAAGAGCAGGCTGGCCAGAACCGGCTGTGTCCAGCCGCTAACTGGGCGAGGGCTGGCTTGCTCTTTCTGTACTTGACTGGGTGGTGGGGAAAATAAACCCCTTTTAATTTGTTAAAACAAACAAACAAACTAAACACCGTGAAGACCTTACATGGCCCAGGGAGGAGACCAGATAAGGTCTGAGGCCATCCAAATATAGGTGACCGCCCTGAGAGACACTGGCTCCTTCCCCTGGGGCCAATCTTTACTTTTTTTTTTTTTAAACAAATCAGTTTTACTGATACATATTAATAAAGCATAAATCATCCAAGTGTACAATCAATGGTATTTGGTATATTCACATAGTTGTGCATTGATCAATTCAATCATTATTAGCACAGTTTCATTATTCCAATAATAATAATAATAATAAACAAAAAAATGGACAAACAAAAAATGCATTCTTGATCTCTCTATGCTTCTCCTGCCGTACATAGCTGCTATTCTATTTCTGCCTCTAGTTTATTTGTATTTATATTTTGTAAAAATAGTCTGATATATGTAGTATTACCCACATTTGTATTTCACATGAGGTTTCACTAACCATGGCTTTCCTTCTAGTAATAAACATGACCTTAGACTTTTGCTTTCAGTCACTGTCATACCCATATAATAGCTCTGTTAGTTACAAATATTGTGATGTGCTTTCACCATTTCTATTCATTTCCGAAGATTTACAAACAATTCTTTTTTTTTTTTTTTAACTAATACTGCATAGATGAATCTTTAGTTTTCCACCCTCTACCCTCGTTCTATTTTCTGGAGTTTGTCTCTCTTCCTGGGGCTCATTTCTTTCTGGGCTCAGCTGCACTTGTCTCTTCACAAGGTCAGCTGTAAACTATCAGGGGAATGGTTCACCTCTCTTCCCCAGGGCCTCTGCCATGTCCATGGAGCTGTCTCTCTTCCTCTGTGTATCTTCTCTGCATATCTACTTCTGTCTCCTTGATTGTCTATTTTTGTAGCCCACCAAGTGGGCGGTTTCTCAACCCTGCATGTCCTAATGACGTGGTCAAATCAAAGCCCTAATCTTAACATAATTAAGTAAATGTAAAACCTTTGGATTTGTTAATAATACAATCAAAGGGTATCATGCCCAGAGGAACAGACTAGTTTACCAATATAATCTATATCTCATTTTGGAATTCACAAATAATATCAAACTGCCACACCCTTCCAAATAAATTTGATGATTGACTTTTCCATTTCTGCAAAAAAGGCTGTTGAGATTTTTATTGGGATTGCATCCAATCTGTAAATCTGTTTGGGTAGAATTGACATCTTAATGGTATTTAGTCTTCTGTTCCATGAACTCAGAATGTCCTTCCATTTATTTAAGCCTTCTTTATTTTTTTTTAGCAATGTTTTATTGTTTTCTGAATACAGGTCCTTTATGTCCTTGGTTAAGTTATTCCTAAATATTTGATTCTTTGAGTCACTATTATAAATGTGATTTTTCTGATTTCCTCCTCAGATTACTCATCAGTAGTGAATAGAAAGGCTATTGATTTTTGCATATTAATCTTGAATCCCACCACTTCGCTGAACTTGCGTATTTGTTCTAATAGCTTTGCTGTGGATTTTCAGGATTTTCTAGATATAGGATCATATCATCAGTGAATAGTGAAAGTTTTGTTTCTTCTTTTCCTATTTGGGTGCCTTATATTTCTTTATCTAGCTTAATTGCTCTAGCTAGAATTTCTAGCACAATATTGAATGACAGTGGTAAAAGTGGGCATCCTTGTCTTGCTCCTAATCTTAGCAGGAAAGCTTGCAGTTTTTCACCATTTGAGTACAAGGCTAGCTGTAAGATTTTCATATATGTACTTTACTATGTTGAGAGAGCGTCCTTCTATTCCTATCCTTTGGAGTGTTTTTTTGTTTGTTTGTTTGTTTTAAATCAAGAAAGGATGCTGTATTTGGTCAAATGCTTTTTTTT
Source organism: Dasypus novemcinctus (assembly GCF_030445035.2). NCBI lineage: Eukaryota > Metazoa > Chordata > Mammalia > Cingulata > Dasypodidae > Dasypus > Dasypus novemcinctus. Next base: position 74,920,037 of record NC_080679.1, on the reverse strand, counting down.
TGGTGCATCAGTTGAGAAGATTATGAGAGTTTTCTTTTTCCATTAATGTGGTTTATTTCACTAATTGATTTTCTTGTGTTGACCACCTTTGCATGCCTGGGATAAAACCTACTTGATCGTGGTGTATAATTCTTTTAATGTGCTTTTGGATTTGCTTTGCAAGTATTTTGTTGAGGGTTTTTTGCATCTATATTCATTAGAGATATTGGTCTGTCATTTTCTTTTTTCATAGTATCTTTATCTGATTTTGGTATTAGGGTGATGTTAGCTTCATAGAATGAATTTAGTAGCATTCTTTCCTGTTCAATTTTTTGGAAGAACTTGAGCAAGATTGATGTTAAGTTGTCTTTGAATGGCTGGTAGAATTTACCCCTGAAGCCATCTGGTCCTAGGCTTTTCATCTTTGGAAAGTTTTTGATGACTGTTTCAATCTCTTCACTTGTAATTGGTTTGTTGATGTCTTCTATTTCTTCTAGGGTCAGTGTAGGTGAGTCGTGTATCTCTAGGAATTTGTCCATCTCATCTACATTGTCCAGTTTTTTGGCCTCTTATCATCTGTCTTACTTCTGCTAGGTCAGTGATAATGTACGCCCTTTTTGTTTCTGATTTTATTTATTTGCAACTTCTCTCTTTTTTTCTTTGTCAGTCTAGCTAAGGGTTTGCTAATTTTGCTGATCTTCTCAAGAACCAACTTTTGGTTTTGAGTCTCTCTATTGTTTTTTTGTTCTCCAATCTTTACTATTTCTTTCTTTTGGCTTGGTTTGGGATTAGTTTGCTGTTCTTTTTCTAGTTCTCCAGGTGTGCAGTTAGATCTGCAATTTTAGCTCTTCTTTTGAATATAAGCGTTAAGGGCTATAAATTTCCCTCTCAGCACTGCCTTTGCGGCGTCCCACAGGTTTTGATATATTGTGTTCTCATTTTCATTCATCTCAAGATATTTGCTGAATTTTCTTACAATTTTTTCTTTGACCCACTGATTATTTAAGAGTGTGCTGTTTAATTTCCATATATTTATGAATTTCACTTTTTCTGTCCATTATTGATTTTCAGCTTCATTCTGCTATGATCAGATAAAGTGCTTTGTATAATTTAAATCTTTTAAAATTCATTGAGACTTGTCTTGTGATCCAACATATGGTCTATCTTATAGAATCGATGAGCACTTGAAAAGAAGGTATATCCTGCTGCTTTGGGGTGCAATGCTTATAGATGGCTGTTAGGTCTAGTTCATTTATCTAATTATTTAAGCTCTCTGTTTATTAATCCTCTGTCCAGATGTTCTATCCAATACTGAGAATGGTGTATTGAAGTCTCCAACTGTTATTTTAGAGAAATCTATTTCTCCCTTCAGCTTTGCCAGTATGTGCCTCAAGTATCTTGGGGCAGTCAGGTCAGGTGCATAAATATTTAGTATAATTATTTCTTTTTTGTGAATTGCTCCTTTTATTAATATATACTGGTCGTCTTCATCCCTTATAATAGCTTTGCATTTAAAATCTGTTTTGTCCAACATTAGTATTGGTACTTCAGCTCTATTTTGGTTATTATTTGCATGGAATATCATTTTCCAACCTTTCACTTTCAACCTGGTTGTGTCCTTACATCTGAGGTGAGTCTCTTGTAGACAACATATAGATGGTTCATTTTTTCCCCCATTTTATCACTCTATATTTTTGATTGGGGAGTTCAACCATTAATATTCATTTCAGTACCTTAGATACATCATACCACTTTCTTCTCACCTGGAAGGTTTCTGATGAGAGGTTGGCACTTAATCTTAATGAGGTTCCCTTGTATGTGATGATTTGCTTTTCTTTTACTGCTTTCAGAATCTTCTCTTTATCTCTAATATTTGTTATTCTGAATAGTAAGTGTCTTGTGGTAGGTCTATTCAGATTTATTCTGTTTGTGGTATACTGTCTTTCTTGGATATTGATATTCATGTCTTTCCTAAGTGTTGGGAAGTTTTTGGTCATTATTTCCTCAGATATTCTTTCTGCCCATTTTCCATTCTCTTCTCCTTATGGGACACCAATAATGCATATGTTTGTGCATTTTGCATTGTCATTCATTTACCTGAGACCCTGTTTCACTCTTTCCATTCTCTTTTCTTTCTGTTCTCCTGTCTTTTCCAGTTCAGATGTTCCATCTTTGAAATCATTAATTCTGTCATCAAGCAATTCAAATCTGCTCTTATGTGCCTCTAATTATTATTATTATTATTTTAATCTCATCCACTATGTCTTTCATTCCCATAAGATCTGCTACTTTTCTTTGCAGGCTGTCAAATTGTTCTTTATGCCCACCCAGTGTCTTCTTAATATCCTTCATCTTTAGTCATATTTTCTCTCAATTCTTTGAATTGATTTAGGAGAGTTGTGTGATTATCATTGACTTAATTGTCTTAAATCCTGTATCTCTTCAGGATATTTGGTTTGTTCCTTTGGCTGAGCCATCTCTTCCTGTTTCCTAGTATGGCTTATGATTTTTAGCTCTTGTCTAGACATCTGAATATGTTGGTGAATTTACTCTGAGGCCAATATCTCTCTCTTGTCTATTGTTGTTATTATTTTTTCACAGATTTTCTTTGATATTTGGTTTAGCTTATCCTAAGTCTTAAAATTGTCCAGCTTAAGTTACCAAAATTGGGCCAGGGTCTCACTAATGGGGCACAGATTTTCTTCCAGGAGTTAGGGTACAGAGAGAACCAAAAGCATTTTTGCCATACAATTTCCAGACTTGCCAGCAGATGGTGCTCTTTGACAAACCTTTCAATGGAGGTGTTTCAGTCTCTGTCTTCCAGTGTTTTGTTCTGACCAGAGTTCAGATTCAAAGTGGATGCTGCTGGCTGAATTCACTAAAGAAAATCCCTTGACTCCCCATCCTTTTCCCCTTGTAACAGCTGACAGGGAGTAAGATGTGCAGAGGGCTGCAGTGAGCCAGGGCTTTTTATCCTGGCTTAATGTCTTGAGGGTGAGGGATTGGAGCCCTTCCCAGCCACTGCTAGGTGGTTTGGTAACTCACATTTGTTGTTTTGGGTTTTTCATCTCTCTGTCCCTTGCCCTCCTGGGAGTTGTGTAGTACTGTCCTGGTCTGCTGACCTCCAAAGCATGGCCCTCAGACAGCTTTTGACTCTTATCTCTATTGTTTTTGTGAGAGAAGTTGAGCCCTACCCACCTACTCCAATGTCATCTTCTTGGAACTCTCAATCTTTATCTTTTAAAGGTCTCTTGGACCTGCCTGTTCCCCTAGAAAACTGGCATGGACGTTATATCTTCTTGTCTTCTCTTGATCTTCTCCCTCTTTGTGGCTATGAAGAATCACATTTGTTACAAAAATACTAACCCTATCTTTTCTACCCTAGACAGCCTCCTGATTCCATTACAGGCTATGGTGTTGAGGCCAGCCAGAAAATTTATGAGGGACCAGATCTAAAGTGATTTAGAAACAAGTGGTTAAGGGAAATGGCAAAGTGAGCAGAAAGGGAAGGAAACATTTGGAAAAGATAATGGATTGGGGAGAAATGGGAGGCAAACAAGCAAAATTATAGGAAGAGAAATCAGGGATATTGTGAAAGATTGTGAGTGTGTACGTGTGTGTTATTTACAGAGAGAGGATGGAGGAGGAGGGGGAGGAGGAGGAAGAGGAGGAGGAAAAGACAACAAACAATAAGAAGACCAAGGAAATGAATCAGACTTGAGCAAAAATAACAGCAGCAACAACAAAAAATGTGCAAGCAAATGGCAACAACAAAAAAACTCAGAATATTTTGCCCAAAATTTCTATGGTCAGCAACATCCACCAGGTGATCTGACAGTGACACCAGGTGGCTGATGACACCAGAAAGGAATTAGCTTAAATTATTCTATTCCCAAGTCAAGCTTTGTTTTGTAAACCAATCCTTAAACTAGAACAGAATTAGAGAATTTTATTGCTGAGGGAAACCAACTTCTTCTTTTATAGGTGAGGCCTCTGGGTCCTCAAATGTTAAAAACAACCAACCAGCCAAACAAACAAATAAACTAAAAATACAACCCAAGGGTACAGGGAGAGCACTTCATTTAACCAACTTCCTGACTTCAGTTTTTGTTGTTAAAAATCTTTTAAAAATAATATCTGTTTTAGAGTTAGTTACCAAATGTCTATAATGGGCGACTAGTATTAAGATTTCAATGATCTGATCATATAGTTGATCAGTTTAGATGCACATAAGAGATTACTGTATAAAGTTAATCAGGGAGGAAAAATTATCACAAATACATGCAAGTTATCTTTGAACGTAAAACAAATGATTGAAAAGAATGCATAATTTGATTAGTTTCATTCTTTCACACTCTTGTAAGTATAACAAAAAGTAAAGAGAGCTGTCTGTTATTCTCTTATTTAAATGAAAACAAGTAATGTCTGTTATTCTAGGAGTAGTATCAAATATAGACCACATGGTTTTGGCAGTTTTTACACACTATCATTAGTAGAGTCATCAGGTATAAGAGAAAACAGAGGAATTCTGGATTTTTTTAGTGTTTATACAGTAAATTGGAACATAGAAGTCTCTTTTCCCTAGTTATGTCTGAATATAGTTTCATCTAAATTATACACCGAGTGAAGCATTTGGAAGAAAATTAAAAGCCATGTTATTATTAGACTGTGAATCAGCAATTATTGGGCAAAAGGAACATTACCCTGAACCTTTATAAATCAACTTGACTCTTGAAAAGAAACAAAAAGAATATACTTCTAGGGAGGAAAGTCAAGGAATGAAAATATTTTGGGGTAGTTACAATTGATATAGTATATCAAGAACTGGTTCTCTAACTTAAAATTTCTTCTGTGACTAAATCTTATATGTATTGAAATTAAAGGGGAAAATCTTTACAATGTTAAAGAATGCTTTTTGTCATTTGATTTTGTCTTATTTGGGACATTTTTTAAAGCTATAAAGTCATTTCTTGCTCTGCTTTGGTCAAATTAAGGGGAAAAGAAAAATCAAACAAGAAAATAGCTGTGTTAAGTGAAATCAATGACCAGACAGAACACATACGCTTTTGCTACTTCTGTGAACAATTTTCTGTCTCTGCATCCCTGTGTATTTCCCAATCCTGGTGATGCCCTCCTGACTGGCAATGGGCTGCCCAGGGTCACTCTCAGGAATTTGGTGTCTGCCTTAGGGTACAGGGCACGCATGATTAGACCCTCCTGAGCCAATCTTTTACCCCTGCACTTATGCCTTCTCTGGAAATCCAGGTTAGAAGCAACCACAAAACAGGATGGGGAGGGTAAGAACCTATTGCCCATCCAGCTCTCCAAACAAATGATCATTGCTCCCAGTAGGTGCCCTGATCAGAAGAACAAGTCAATGATTCTGCTGTAAGCAGTCACACTGATAACAACCCAATATGTATAATGCACCCGTGCCTGTCTAAATGAATCCCTATCATTAAAGTACTTGCCCAGAACACAATTACAGAATCTTCACTGACAAACATTCTAACTGGGCTGCAGCTTATTCTCTTAACTGTCTTTTAGCTGGGTTGTTAAGAAATACAAACACGATCTTTTTAAAAATATATGTTCCCTTTCTAATTTTTGAAGCACTGTTTTGTGGCAAAACATTATTATTCCATTTGTCTCAAATTAAATAATTTGATACTTCAGAAAAATACTTTCTCTTATTTAAATGAAAATAAGTAATGTAGTTTGCAGAGTAAAAGGCAGGGTTTCATTTTTTAGACAAAAAAATTAAGAGAGAGACAGAGAAAGAAAGACATGTATTGTCTATTTAACAATCAAAACACTACACTAAAATAAAATAAAATCGTGGTTTCATAATAATGAATTCTCTTGCAAATGGCTTGCTCTGAACTAAATCGTGTTCTTATGTAATAGAATGACAAATTATTTAATTCGGTATCAAATATTCATGAGTTTTAAGTGTGCTGTATTCCCAGCACGGGTGCGAAATCATGAACAAATAGTGGAGCATTGACAGAAAGTTAAGCTGCCTTGGTTTCAATGAGAGAGAGAGGGAGAGAGCCCCCTTCCCCACCCATCCTGAGAAAAAGGATGAGAAGGGAACCTGGATGTAGTTTCTCCTTGCTCCTTCTCCCCTGCAGATCCGAAGGCTAAAAGCAAATCAGTGATTAGACTGCAATATGATAGCAATTCCCGGTCATTTCAGTATGGGACAGGGAGTATTTCTTTATCAGAAAAAGAGGGCATGAGAACTGAGTCTTCTTCCAAGGTTAGAATGGCTAATTAACCTGAGTCTGAATTTTAAAATGTGGATTGCGACCCTTCAGGGAGCTCCAAGAGAGATCATCGTATACTTCATCTACTCGGCCGTATTGATTGCCCTTTACGTGGCAGGGCTCCGCGTGCAGACAAGTCTGTGGAAATAACGGAAATTGTAAATAGAAAACTCAGGCTCCGAGAGTCTTCTTAGACCTCCCTGGAGCACGTTTATTAATTTAGAAGAACAGATTTCCTCTTTTAGCCTCAGTGACAGTCTCTCAATATCACACAGATTTCCCTCTCTCTCAATCTCTCGCCCCACCCCCGACTATGTTTTTTCTCACAGCAGTGGTGTTCAGGGGAGGAGAGTAGGTCAGTCCTTCAGAGATAATGTGCAGGTTCCCCTTGCCCCACAGGGGGCAGCCTCCACCATTTCCCAGCTGGCACGTTCAGACTCACAGGCTCTTTTCTAGAACTCGACAGCGTTCAGAAAGGCTTGAAAACAACCTGTGCGAGAGGCAGTCTGTTCGAGCCTTTCTGCTCCCATCCCTGGAAGCAGTCATTTGAAGTTGTCTAAGACACCTCCAAGAACTCCACAAAATTGAAATCAGCTCTCCCAAATGGCATGAAGAGTTTTTGATTATTAACTCTACCATCTCCTGTTAGCTAAGCTCATTTGTTTTCCCTTCCGAGAAGAGCTCCTCTTGCATCTAATCACACCTAATCTTCCTGCAAAGATGTTTACCTAAAAAATCAAGTTTTTGTAAATCTAATCATATGTTTTATGCATCAGGGGAACTTGGAATGTAAAGGAATCCCATGGTGCATCCTTCTGTAAAATGAAGATTTGCTCCCTTATTATTCATTTTTGTAAATCTGAATAATTATTCATTGGGTTGAAGGAGGTGTGCTTTTATTTAGGTTTTGGCATTTGGTGGCTTCCCGTTTCTTATTTTCAGTGGGCCCAAAAGTGGGCACACATTCCACTGTTAAATAAAGGAAACACAGCCAACATGCCCTCTAATTCGAAAGTCATAAATAGCCTCCAAATCCTGCGCCAAAGGATCATAAAGAGACAACATCTGATCAAACAACAGAAAACCTTGCCTCTGTCCCTCACAATAAAGCCAGAGATCTGTTCCAGACTGTCTCACTTCTATTCCTTCCTTTTTTCCCTTTATATTCTCCTTTGGAAAGGAAAAGATGCACAGAGTTCCCAGTTTCAAATAGGATCATGCCTCTTAAGGCTTTATCTAGGGGGAATTCCCCCTTCATGGTGAGAAGCCATGAAGTCAGCCAGCCACCTGAGATCCTGGAGGGGCTGGTCTCTGAGGATGAAGCTAGAAACAAGGGAAGGCTTACCATTCACTCCTCTAGTGTGCAGAAACCACAGGATCCTATGGCAAGGAAGAGCTTAGCAATCAGAGCAGAGTGAAACCAGATCCCCAGCGTTTTCACTGCGTAGACCTCATTCCACAGGGCAACTTCTTGAGGTCTTTTTCCACATTCCATCCCCTGGATCCCAATTTAGGGACATACTGTTTAGACCTGTCTTTTCCCCATGATAGGAGAAGAGCAGAACTTTTTCTCCCCGCCTCCCATCTAGATGGGAAATACACAAGGTTGGCTATTTGAGAAATGTAACTATAGTAGTGAGAAACTTGCCCTTGCATCTCCTCGTTTTAATTTGGAGAAACCCACGACTCTAAATGCCCAGCATCAGGGAGTCTAGTTAGATCTGAGCTGGGCAACCAGGAGTATCCTTCAGGAAAGAGGAAATAACCAACGGGAAGTGAGAATCTCAAATGGCTGAACACTGATGTCAATTCGAGTCCTTGGAAAGAGCTGCTGTATGAGAATAAGTGGCTGGCTGAAAGCTCAGTCAGGGTCTCTCATACGCTGACCAGAATAAAATCAATCCCAACAGGGTTATCAGGTGTTTTAGATTCCAGCAGGGGGAGCTCTAACTCTGGAAACCCATCAGTGGTCACTGAGAAAGCTGTTACCAGGTCTAGACCTTCTCAAAATAGTTGGGCATTCTCTGGTCCCAGATGTCAGTACGAAGCCCATAGGTGATGTTGCTGAACCAAAATCAGAGGTCTCCCTTCCCACGGTCCCTGGATGAGGAAAGCAGTTAATGCCTTTATAAAACAGAGCTGACTACTTGGTATTTATTTATTTTTTTAAAAAATTAAACTCTTCTCCTAGCAGCTCTTAAGACTCCAAATATATCTTTTTTTTTTAAAAGATTTATTTTGTTTATTTCTCTCCCCATCCCCTCCTCTCCGCAGCTGTCCGCTTTCTGTATCCATTCACTGTGTGTACTTCTGTGTCCTTTTGCATTCTTATCAGCGGCACTGGGAATCTGTGTCTCCTTTTGTTGCGTCATCTTGCTGCATCAGCTCTCCATGCGTGTGGCACCACTCCTAGGTAGGCTGTGCTTTATCGCACAGGGCAGCTTTCCTTGCAGGGCACACTCCTTGCACGTGGGGTACCCCTGCGTGGCATGGCACTCCTTGTGCACGGCAGTCCTGCGTTTGGCCATCTCGCCACACAGTCCAGGAGGTCCTGGATATCGAACCCTGGACCTCCTGTATGGTAGTGGATGCTCTATCAGTTGAGCCACATCCGCTTCCCACTACCTGGCATTTAGTGGCATTTTAGATGCTGGTGACCAAAGTCTTCTAAAGGCAGCCAAAAAAAAAAAGTGAAAGAGTAAATGATAGAAATTAAAGCCCCCTTTCCTCTTCTTTTTCACTTCTCTGTCCCTAGGCACAACTCTCTTTTTTAGCAGGGACTGAACTCTTACATGAAATCTGGGGAAAGACACTTAGCAGGGGGAACCACACCCCAGGCTGTAATATCTGCCTGGGGTTGGGATGAATTGATTTCCTGACTCCATAGATGATCTCTGCTACTGTCACTTTGGGCTCCTAGGATGGAGAATCAGAACCCGCTATGGTAGCTACACTCCTGTGAAGGGGCTCAGTCTGCCGGGCTCAGCTCAGCAGCTATGCTGTGGTTTGGCAGCACGAAGAAGGCAGCCCCACAACATGCAAGCAAACCAGACAAAAACCATTCCAGGCCAGGAGATTCCAGGAAAGCAGCATGGCCTGGGACAGCATTTCAAAACTGTGTTGTGTGGAACCCTGAAGTCCTTAGGGTGCTCCTACGTATTTCAGGAATCAGAAAATGTCCTGGTCACTTAAGTTTGAGAACGGCTGTATCCCTTATCTATGCATTTCCCCTGCCTCAGTTCTCTCGAATAGAAAGCTTGCTAAAGGTCTAGCCAGTTCTACAGTTAAATAACAACAAATGAACAAACAACATTTTAACTTTGTTTAATCCAGAATTTCCAAAACTTATTTGACCCTGAAATACTCTTTTGCAGCGCGTGCATGTATGCCAGGGACTTGTGTTCTTGTTGGAGCACACTGGGGGAAATGCTGAGTAATGATGAAAAGGCCAAGTTCTAGGAGTGAAGAAGCCTGCACATTTCTGTAGGGTGACTGCACCTAGCTGCCACTGTGAGTTTTGATGAGTCACCTAGTTTCTCTCGGTTTCCTCTTTTGTAAACTGATGATTCTTCAAGCTCTAAGTGTCTACTGGCTCTCAGCTGGAAGAGGAATGGGAGATATCTGAATTCATTTAGAGTTCCTAAAACCTGCGGTTGAGCAGATAGAAATTGATCAAATGTTTATGGGGAAAGTAAGCTGGAGAGTTTTATTTTGTTTTGTTTTTACTTTTATAGCTCATGTAATGAATGGATTTTAATTGTTGAGGACATTTATCTAGCACTTTACCAGGGATTCCACAGATTGTAAGAATTTACAGGTTGCTCTGAAGCATGGATAAAAGTGCACGACGATGAATATTAAGGACTGACATTAATGCAATGGTGCCAGTTTTATAGTGTGTGCCTGAAGGTTGATTTCTAAGCAGCTGTAAAGGGCAGAGGCAGGGGTTTTAAGGCCCTCTGTGCTAACAGGGTATTGCTGCTTTCCCCAAATCCCTGCCTCTCCTGCAGTTGGGAGTGGAAATGGCAGAGGGAAAATAAAATTACCTTGATTGCCTTTCTGGAGAATGTCGATGAGGTATATCAGAAGGCAGGTAGGGAGATGTGGTTTTGCAGTATGACACTGCTGGCCATTCACCTTGCTCGTGACCATCTGCGTGTCCTCACTCAATAACGTTTGGCCAACAAATATGGCTTGAGCACCTATCGTGTGCCAGGTGCTTATTCCCATCAAGTGGAGTGTTCTCTCTTCCAAGCTCTAGCTCAAGTTCTGGCTTTTCTATGGAGGCTTCATTGATTATTCCCAGCCTTCACTGAGATCTGCCAAATTCTAAATAGTCCTGTTTGGGTGACACAATTCAGCACTCAATATACTGCCTTGTTGCTGTGGTTTCCTATGCATCCCTTACTAGGATGTAGGCTTCATGAGGGCAGAGGCTCCATCCTAACAATTTTTCCTTGCACCTGGTGCCTCTAGAAATACAATTCTCCAAACCACAGCATACAACAACAAATTCCAGGGAATCGTTCCAGCAAGAGGCTCTGTACCTCGGAGTAAGAAAACATATCTTTGAACAAGAGAGTAGGTTGTGACATACTTACCCTGGTGGTGGTCTGTAATGTGTACTCTGTTTCAGTTGGTTTCAAAATTAGAGGGTCTGAGTTTTGGTTTCACATCTTCCTATTTGTGATTGATAATGCTGTACATTCAGATTTGTTCAACTCAAACAGAGCTAAGTGCCTTTCTGGGTGGTCTGAATTCATCTCCAAAGGCAACTTCCACTGATGTGGCTTTCCCCTGGCTTCTCTGTTGTGCTAGTTGGTGGCTAATTATGAGGGCTCCAGTCAGTCAGATGTAGCCACAGATGGTACCAACACCCCAGGTGGCCCAGGAGAGGATTTGTGGGACTGTGTGGCCTGCAGGGAAATTAGCAGTGTGACTGTGGACGTTTGTCTTTGCCCCTCTAAAACCCTTCCTACTGGCACCTCCCCCCGTTTTCTGGAACCTCTACTTCTTCCTATCCTGGAGTCCAGTCTATTTCCTGCTGTTAGGCCACTGCCTAGGTAAGGCGGGTTGTGAACTTTGTGTAGTGGGTCCTTCCGGGAGTGCACTTCCATGGAAAAGTCAATCTTGAATTTCCTAAACTCCTTCACAAAGCCTAACTTGCCTGGTCGTTTGGAATTCCCTCTCATTGTAACTTTGGCACAATGTTTTTACTGTCTATAAAACGCTTTCATGCACAGTATTGGGTGAGCCTTAAAACAACCACAGGAAGTGGGGGAAGCAGTGGGGAGGCAGAGAAGTCAGATGCTGTGTACAAAGAAGGAGGAAGGGGGCAGGGCTGGAACTGGTTCTTCTGCGGCTCTCCCCCCACCTCCCCGGGCCACTGCTCTTTTTCTTGCCTTGCACTGTGGTCATCGCTGTACAAGCCCCTTATCCTAACAGACTGTAACACGGAGGAGCAGACAACCGGAGACAGATACCAGCAAGCTGATAACAAGGGTAATGATAACAACAGCTCCTGGGCCTTCCATACTTGTTATGTGTGAGGAATTTCACACATATGATCTCATTTAATACTCACAACAGCACGTGAGGCTTGTATTTGCATCTCATTTGACAATGAGGGAACTGGAGCTTACATCAAGCTTTCACAATCACTAACTGATGCTGGAATTGAAAGTCAAGTCTTATCTATTTTAGGCCTGTTTCTTCATCGGTAGTTGAGTGGCTTAAATAAGATAAACAAGTGTCTAGCATGATGCAAGATTGACCCATAGTAAGCTCACACAAAACATTAATTCTTTCTCTCCTTCCCTTGAGTCCAGGAACCTAATTTCCCTCCACGTGGGTATTCCCCATAGCTTAGTGCTTTGCACAAGTCATTTCTCAATTAATGTTTATTGAGCTAAATTTATTTATTTATTTATTTTATTTACATTTTATTTTTATTGATTTTGTAATAATATTACATTAAAAATATATATGTGAGGTCCCATTCAACCCCACCCCCCCACCCCACCACTCCCCCCCCCCCCCAGCAACACTTGTTCCCATCATCATGACACATCCATTGGATTTGGTAAGTACATCTTTGGTCACCTCTGCACCTCATAGTCAATGGTCCACATCATGGCCCATACTCTCTATTGAGCTAAATTTAAATCAAGGCTTAGAGTAAGGAAATCAGTTGCTTCCTGAAGGATATGGGGGAAATAAGTAAAGACTCAAACAGCCATATTGCAAAGGTTGCTGGTGTCTAGGCTGGAGCACATGAAACACAAGGAAGCCACAAAGTTGTGGCTTTGGTTGACCACTGTCTCCTGGTTCTTTGTCCATTCTAGTTCTCCTTGTAGGTGTCGATTTCTCTGCTCACCTTCACATTAATCTATCCGAATGTTCTGTCTACATTGTTAACTTGGAAATGTGTTTCACCAGCACTGACTTCCTTCCTAAACTGCAGATTCATGTATACCCCCGATGCCCACTCTGCTTGCATCCCACACTCTCTCACACTTAGGACATCTTTTGATGAATTCATTGTATCCCCCTTCCTTTTTGATTTTTTTTTTTTGAGATTTATTTTATTTCTCTCCTCCTCCCCCTCATTGTCTGTTCTCTGTGTCCATTCACTGTGTGTTCTTCTGTGTTCACTTGCATTATCCGGTGGCACTGGGAAACTGCGTCTCTTTTTTGTTGCATCATCTTACTGTGTAAGCTCTCCATGTGAGCAGTGCCACTCCTGGGCAGGCTGCAGTTATTTCACGTGGGGTGGTTCTCCTTGCAGGGCACAGTCCTTGTGCGTGTGGGGCACCCCTACACGGGGGGCATCCCTGCATGGCATGGCACTCCTTGTGTGTGGCAGCACTGCACATGGGCCAGCTTACCACATGGGTCAGGAGGCCCTTGGGATCGAACCCTGGGCCCTCCATATGGTAGGCAGATACTCTATCAGTTGAACCATGTCCACTTCCCTGTTTTTTGTTTTAAGGTCATTTGAATTATTTGAAGCAATTTAAGAATATGTGTGTGGGAAAAACTAAAAACAAAAAACAAACAAACAAATAAATAAAACCAGGCTTCTGGACAATGAAACTGGGACCAAAGAACCTCTGGGATTCCCAGTGATTGTTGTGGGAGAGCTGTGAGAATCCAGAGCAGATTTGGAGCAGTACCAGCAGGAGTTGGTAAACTTTTAGTCTGAGTGCCATTGCAAACCTCAGTCTGTGCTCCTCCAGAGTCTTCCCCACTTTCTGCTTGCTGCTGACTGGCTGGTCCACCCTATATACTGTGCATCTTTTCTTTACCTCATAGGTTCTGCTAGCTTGTTGTTTCCTCTTCCTTGTCTTTCTCATAGTTTCTGTGCTTCTTCATAACTTCACCTTACCTTGACTCCTCAGTCTAACTCTAGCTCATGGAATCTCAATGCATTCTTCCAGTTTTAGATCCCACTGAATACTGCCTTATTCTCTCAGTAATTTTGCAGTTAGAATTTGAGAGACCCTGATTGTCTAGCACTGTTTTTTTGCCACATCACCTCACTGGTTGTTGACTAGCCTATTGACTGGCTACCCCTGGGTCAAGTGCCCACCGATCTGATCCAGTCAGCTGTGGCCAAGGGTAGGACTGCAGGACTGCCTTCAAGAGTATTTCAGTTGATGCCCATCAGCTGATGAATAGATAAACAAAGGGTTGGTGTATCCATACACTCAAAGGGCAATAAGAAGAAATGCAGTACTGCTGCATGTTATAAAATGGATGAATCTCAAAAACATGTGAAGTGAAAGAAGCTAGACGCTACATATTGTATGATTCTATTTATATGAAATATTCAGAATAGGCAAATCTATAGATACATTAAGTAGTTTAGTGTTTGCCCAGGGTTGAGAGGCAAAGGGGGATTGGGAGATGCCAGCCAAGGAGTGTGGGTTTCATTTTGGGATGATGAAAATGTTCTAAAATGTGGTGACCATTGCACAACTCTGCGAATATACGAGAAGCCAATCAAAATGTACACTTAAATGGATGGATTGAATGGTAATTGAATTATGTTCCATAAAGCTGTTAAATACAAAGAGTATTTGGTAGGGCATTTTTCCTTAGGAGATACCGAGGACATGGGCATAGACTTTAATTGCTTGTTTAATCTTTAGACATCAATGATAAACGGTGCACTTTCTACCCATTTTGACAAAACAAAACTCTGGCATTCTTCCTCTTTTTTAAAAAGATTTATTTTTTATTTATTTCTCTCCCCTTCCTCTCCCCCACAGTTGTCTGCTCTCTGTGTTCATTCGCTAGTGTGTTCTTCTGTGACTGCTCTATCCTTATCAGCAGCACTGGGAATCTGTGTTTTTTTTTGTTATGTCATCTTGTTATGTCAGCTTTTTGTGTATGTAGTGCCATTCTTGGGCAGACTGCACTTTCTTTGGTGCTGGGTGGCTCCCCTATGCAGGGGACACCCCTGCATGGCACAGCGCTTCTCGCGCGCATCAGCACTGCGCATGGCCAGCTCCACACCGGTCAAGGAGGCCCGGGGTTTGAACCATGGACCTCCCATGTGGTAGGTGGACCCCATCCATTGGGCCAAGTCCGCTTCCCTGGAATTCTTCCTTGACACCCCCTCCTCTTCAGTTCAATGGTTACCCCCTTCTCTGATTCCAACTATTAGTACAGTAGTTGGGCCTCAGTCTGGGTTAAGTGCCCTCTTTTGTGCTCCCAAAGCATGAGCCTATCCCTGTTTATTATTCTGTATTGTAACTGGTGCTTACTGGCAAGTCTCTGCTACTGGGCTCAGCTAGGTGGATGCTTTTCACCTCCATATCCTAGCATGCTGCCTGATGGCAGGTGCATAAGAAGAGTTTTTGCAAGTTTGAGATGGATGGATGGTATGGAATGAGAGAATGGGTGGAAGGAAAGGAAACATCATCTCATCTGCCCACAACTACTGCCTGCTCTTAGAAATCCTACCACTTACCTTAAAAATGTGTGCCCACAGGAGAATGCATGAGGAGTGGGTAGATTACTACAGCTCCATCATTGGTATCTACTGAGAAATCCAAAACACAAATGTCATTGATATAGTTTAACCCATTTCTTGTCGGAACAGTTATCCGGGACAGCTGGCCAGCTTCCAAGGATGTAGTTTCCGTTTGCCATCATTTGAGCTGCATTTCTGACATGCCCAATACGTTACTTAGGGTAAGGGGAGGACTTTGCGTAGCTACACCTTATAGACCCAGTGTCTTCCAGCCATTTCTCATCTGCGCCAAGCCCACTGACTGAAAGATTTGAGATAGGAGGGAGAGTAGGAGGATGGGAGAAGGAAAAGATGGGAGTAGAGGAATGGCCTTCTGGGGGAACAACGATTGATTTGAAATATGAAACATCGTATTGATAAAAGTAAAGCCCAGACGGAAGGAAATGGTTTGCTATAACACACTATTTGAAAAAAAATCATGTGCATCTGTTTAGCACAATATACAACATAATGACAGCAATCTTCCCTATTTGTATCTATTCATCTGATTATGCAGAGTAACAATTCTTTTAGTTACACATTTATTTACCCAGGGATTTTTTTAATGGATAATAAGTTAGTAAATCAGATAGCATGTGTTCGGGATAATACTTTAGTAAACTGTCTACCACACAAGACAGTTGCAATTCACATTTTATATAATATCTAATGTTCCTTTAATACACATAGCACAATATGAAGCTGTGAGCAGCTCTTCAAGAAGGACAAAGCAGATTTTAATGATTATTTAATACTGTTTGATCTAGACACATTTTATGCTGAAAAGCTACAGATTTCAGTCCTGCAATGCACCACAGATGTAATGAGGAATGCAGACTTTTTTGAAGTATAAGCCAGTGGCCTCCTTTTGATGCAGTTGCCATGACTGTTCATGGTAAAGTTTCTTGTCGAGGACTGAATGATGGAAATTCTAACTTGAACCCTAAACTATAGTATATATTGTCTACTTGCAAAATAATGAACACTGAGGAAGAGAGGATAGTGTTTAACTTAGACCATTGAAATAAGGTAAAAATATACATGCTCCTTTTTCTTTTTCTGAAGTGAACATAGAAGTAATCAAAATCCCTGCTCCTCTCCAAAATGGAGAGTGGGCCAGGAGGTCTTACTGTTTAAGACTCAGGTTGAACGTAGGAAGAGAGCCCTGCTAAGGACAGCTGCACATTAATGCCTCAGGTTTCTGTGCTCCCTAACTCCTCACACATCCCTCGGTCAGGTTACCAGGAGAGAGCTGCTGCTGCCTTTGCCAGGCCCACGAGTGCCCTGCAACACCTAGCAACAAACTCTGACAATGCCTTACACTTAACCATCTCCAACTTACTCAGCAGTACCCACTTTCAAAATGTTCCCTTCCCTCTGCCTTGACCTTGACAAGTCTCATGGTGTTTCTCAAAGCCACTAAGATTAGATCTGCTGTGGCCTTACAAAGACATTCTATTTTTTAAACCTTATTTTGAACACTTAATAATTGAAAATATAAACAATTAAAAAATAAAAAGAAAACACAGTTGAAAAACACATTCATTTCTCAATTATATGTACTGGATACATATAAAATTTTATTTTTGAATCATACAATATGTTACACAATGTATTTGGTTCATAGTAATGCAATCATACAGTATTTGTCCTTTTGTGTCTAGCTTGCTTTGCTCAACATAATGTCCTCGAGGTTCATCCATGTTGTCATATGCTTTACAACTGCATTTCTTCTTACAACTGCATAATATTTCATCGTGTGAATAGACCACAGTTTGTTTACCCATTCATCCACTGATGGACACCTGGGTTGTTTCCAACTTTTGGCAATCATGAATAATGCCACTATGAACATCAGTGCACAGATGTCTGTTCATGTCACTGCTCTCAGTTCTTCTGGGTACATACCCAGTAGTGATACTGCAGGATCATGTGGCAAGTCTATATTCAACTTCTTGAGGAACTGCCAAACAGTCCTCCACAGTAGCTGTACCGTTCTGCATTCCCACCAACAGTGAATAAGTATTCCTATCTCTCCATATCCTCTCCAACACTGGTAGTCTTCTTTTTAATAGTGGCCATTCTGATAGGTGTGAAGTGATATTTCATTGTAGTTTTGATTTTCATTTCCCTAATCATTAGTGATGTTGAGCATTTCTTCATGTGTTTTTTTGACATTTGTATTTCTTCTTTGGACAAATTCTATTCAAGTGTTTTGCCCATTTTTTAATGGGGTCGTTTGTCTTTTACTGTTAAGTTGTAACATCTCTTTATATATCCTAGATATTAAACCCTTTTTGGATATGTAATTTCCAAATATTTTCTCCCATTGAGTCAGCTGCCTTTTCACACTTTTCACAAAGTCCTGTGAGGTACAAAAGTGTTTAATTTTGAGAAGGCCCCATTTATCTATTTTTTCTTTTGTTGCATGTGCTTTGGGTGTTAAGGTCTAAGAAACCAATACCTACTACAAGGTCTTGAAAATGTTTGTTTCCCTACATTTTCTTCTAATATTTTTATCTTCCTGGCTTTTATATTTAGGTGTTGATCCATTTTGAGTTGATTCTTTTATGGGGAGTGAGATAGGGGTCCTCTTTCATTCTTTTGGTTACAGATACTCAGCTCTCCCAGCACCATTTGCTGATGAGACTGTTTTTTTCCATTAACATTAACTTGGTAGGCTTGTCAAAAACCAATTGACAGTATAGGTGAGGGTTTATTTCTGGATTCTCAGTTCTATTTCATTGATCGATTTGTCTATCTTTATGCCAGTACCATGCTGTTTTGACCTCTGTAGCTTTGTAATAATATGTTTTAAGGCCAGGGAGTCAAATACCTCCCATGTCGCTCTTCTTTTTTAGAATGCTTTTGCCAAATTCAGCATATAAACACACTACCTTCCCGCCAGTATGGGACATGACTCCCAGAGATGAGCTTCCCTGGCACTGAGGGATTACTACCAAGCACCAGCTGGTGATGCAATTAGAAAAAGACCTTGAATAAAAGGGGGAAATGGTAAAGACAAATGAGTATAGATGGCTAAGAGACTTCGAAATGAGTCGGGAAGTCAGCAGAGGGGTTGTGCTTATGCACATCTTAGCAGGATCTCAGAGACAGGCATAGATACAACCCCAGCTAGTGGTGCTCCTGAGACTACAGAGACACCCAGGTCCCATGGTCATGGGAGATGGCTCTGGACTTCAGTGTCTTGCCAATGGACCCTACTTTGGAATTTGTGCTTCTGAGTGTGATGGAGTTGGACTTAGATGTGACTTCTCTACACATACCTCTTCTGTCACTTTTACTGAATCTGGGGTTGGCACTGGAGTTCGTGTATGCTCAGGAGACTTGAATCTCTGGTCAGTCCATGTACCAGCTGGGCCCTGAGCCTCAGCAGAGTTGCAATACCTATTTTACACTTTGTTGTACTTACCCAGGTTAGCCAACAAGGAGGTGAGGATGGTCAACCATCACACCAAGGAACTGAGAGAGTCTACAACTGCAAGCAGGAGAAACCCATCCATCAGCCATGTGGGATCTAAGTCCCCTCTCAATTTAGAGGTGTAGTGGGCATGGCCATCCCAGGGTCCTCAGGATTGAGGAATAAATTGTGGATTAGAGTGGACTTGCTGGTACTCTACTATAGAATTATTGTGACCCTAGCAATGGAAGAAATTATATCATTGAAGTGGATATAGTAGCCATAGGAGTTGCTGAAGGCAGGGATGGGAAAAAGAGGTATTGGGGCATTTTGGGGACTTGGAGTTGTCCTGAATGATAATACAGGGACAGATGCAGGACATTATTTATCCTGCCATAACCCACTGAATGGACTGGGAGAGAGTGTAAACTACAATGTAAACTATAATCCATGTGGTGCAACAGTGCTCCAAAATGTACTCACCAAATGCAATGAATGTACCACACTAATGAAAGAAGTTGTTGATATGGGAGAAATGGGGTGGGGGGGGGGAGTGGGGTATATGGGAACCTCTTATATTTTTTAACATAACATTTTGTGTGATCTATGTATCTTTTTAAAAAAGATAGTAAAAAAAGAAAAAGAAAAAAGAAAAAAAAGAGAATGTTTTTGGCTATTCAGGTGCATTTTCCCTTCCAAATGAATTTGGTAATTGCCTTTTCTCATTCTGTAAAGTAAGCTGCTGGGATTTTGAGTGGTATTGCATTGAATCTATAAATCAGTTTGGGTAAGATTGACATCTTCACATTATTTATTCTTCCAATCCATGAACACAGAATGTCTTTCCATTTGTTTAGGTCTTTTAAAATTTATTTTAACATTATTTTGTAGTTTTCTGTACATAGGTCCTTTACTTCTTTGGTTAAATTAATTCCTAGGTATTTGAGTCTTTTTGTTGCTATTGAAAATTGAATTTTCCCCCTGATTTCCTCCTCAGATTGTTCCATACTAGTGTACAAACATTACCGATTTTTGCGGGTTGATCTTGTATCCTGCCACTTTGCTGAAGTCATTTATTAAGTCAGGTAACTGTCATGGATACTTCAGGGTTTTCTAAGTACAGGATCATGTCATCTGCAAACACTGGGAGTTTTAATTCCTCTTTTCCTATTTGGATGCCTTTAATTATCTTTTTTTTTTTACTAATTGCCCTCGCAAGAACTTCTAGTACAATATGAATAACAATGGTGACAATGGGCCTCCTCTCTTGTTCAGGAGCTTAGAGGGAAAGCTTTCAACCTTTCCCCATTGAGTACAATGTTGGCTGTGGGCTTTTCATATATGCCCTTTATCATATTGAGGAATTTCCTTCTATTCCTGTCTTTTGAACTGTTTTTATCAAAAAAGGATGCTGGACTTTGTTGAATGCCTTTTCTGCATTGATTGAGATGATCATGTGTTTTTTCCTTTCAATTTGTTAATGTGGTGTATTACCTTGATTGATTTTCTTACTTTGAGCCAGCCTTGCATACCAGGAATAAATCCCACTTGGTTGTGATGTGTCTTATGATATGCTGTTGGATTTGATTTGCAAGTATTTTGTCGAGAATTTTTGCTTCTATGTTGATGAGAGAGATTGGTCTGTAATTTTCTTTTCTTGTAGTATCTTTATCTGGCTTTGGTATTAGGGTGATGTTGGCTTCATAATATGAGTAATTCTGCCTCCTCTTCAATTTTTTGGAAGAGTTTAAACAGGATTGGTGTTAATTCTTTTTGAAATGCTTGGTAGAAGTCACCTGTGCAGACGTCTGGTCCTGAACTTTTCTTTGCTGGGAGATTTTTTTTTTTAATAATATATATTTTTTAAAAATTGTAATTTATTTATTCCCCCCTTGCCACTTGCTTGCTCTCTACTCTCTGTATCCATTTGCTGTGTGTTCTTCTGTATCTTCTTGTCTCCCTTTGTTGTGTCATCTAGCTGCGCCAGCTTTCCATGGGCGTGGGCCATCAGCTCTTTGAGGGCGTGGGCTATCAGCTCTCTGCAGGCATGGGCCAGCTTGTCTTCACCAGGAGGCCCTGGGACGCGAACTCAGGGCCTCCCATATGGTAGACGGGAGCCCAATCGATTGAGCCATAGCCACGTCCCTGCTGGGAAATTTTTGATGATGGATTCAATCTCATTAATTGTGATTGGTTTGTTAAGTCCTTGTATTTCTTGTAGCGTCATTATAGGTTGTTTGTGCATTTATAGAAATTTGTCCATTGCACTGAGGTTGTCTAGTTTGTTTGCATACAGTTTCTCATAATATCCTCTTATGATTCTTTTTATTTCTGTGAGGTCAGCTGTAAATTACCCCCTTTCATTTGTGTGTATTTATTTACATCCTCTCTATTTTTTTTTCTCCTTTGTTAGTCTAGCTAGGGGTTTGTCAATTTTATTGATCTTCTCAAAGAAACAGCTTTTGGTTTTGTCGATTTTCTCTTTTTTTTTTCCTCAATTTCATTTATTTCTGCTCTAATCTTTATTATTTCTTTCCTTCTGCTTGCTTTGGGATTGGTTTGCTGTTCTTTTTCTAGTTTCTCTAGTTGTTCAGTTAAATCTTTGAGTTTAGCTCTTCTTTTTTGATATAGGCATTTAGGGCTATAAATTTCCCTCTCAAGACTGCCTTTGCTGTATCCCATAAGTTTTGGTATGCTCTTTTCTCATTTTCATTTGTCTCAATATACTTACTGATTTCCCTTGCAATTTCTTCTTTGACCCACTGATTATTTAGGAATGTGTTGTTCAGCCTCCACATATTTGCAAATTTACTTTTTTCCTATCTGTTATTGCTTTCCAGTTTCATTCCATTATGATCTAAGAAGGTCATTTGTATAATTTCAATCTTTTTATATTTATTGAGAGCTGCATTGTGCCCTAACATGTGATCTATCCTGGAGAAAGATCCATGGGCACTTGAGAAGAATGTAAAACCCATTGAGTTTGGATGCAGAGTTCTGTATACATCTGTTAGGTCTAACTCATTTATTACATTGTTTCCTTATTGATCTTCTGTCTAGCTGTTCTAGCTAATGATGTGAGTGGGGTGTTGAAGTCTCCAATGATTATTGTAGAGATATCTATTTCTCTCTTTAGTTTTGACAAAGTTTGTCTCATGTATTTTGGGGCACCCCGGTTAGGTATCACATTCTATTATTACATTATATTATTTTAAAGAAAGTACTGGAGTCAGATTCCCATTGGATATTATATTTGCAGGGTATTAGAAGACTTATTTTTCAGTGAATCCTTGAGGGGGGAGCATTTTCAGGCATGGGTCTTTCTTGGCTGCTTTATAGAGTTGGTTCCTAACGTGGTAAGACTCTAACAATTAAGTCTGATCAGATACAGACAACAGTAAGAACATTCTATTCCTCCCATGGTGTGGTACATGGCAGTATTTTTGACTATGGACTCTTTGCTCCTTAACATGGTGCTTATACTTTGCTTTTTCTCCTATAATGCTACCAGAGCAGATGCTTTGTCAGGAATTCCAAGCGTTCAACAGGTCAGTTCTTTGGGACAGAATGAAAAGATTTTGGATATCTGAGCCACTTGCTTGAATTAATTTAGCAAAATTAGATTTGTTTCTGAGTATTAAAAAAAAAAGAGCTATAAAGGGAAGGAGCCTGGTATTTATAACCTAATACTTACTGAGCATTTCCCACATATTTTCTCAGCTAATAGTCACATTACCTTATGAAGTAGATATTATCACTCCCCTTTCAGACAAGGAAACGAGACTCAAATTTGCACAGTGAATAAGGGCTGGGGTTACTATCTGAACCTAGCCCTGGCTGACTCCAAACTTGTGTTGCTTTTCTGGGTCAATGCTTCTCAAACCTGCTGCAAATAGTATTATTGGGGGTTAAAAAATGGTAATTGTGCTTCTTCTACACCCAGGGACCCTGAAGAAATTGGTCTGGGGTAGGACCTAGCATCAGGATTTAAAAAGTACTCACCTGGTCATTCTAACAAGCAGCCAAAGTTAACAATCACTGGGTTCCCTGTGTGTTGCTAGTGGAATGTAAAAAGGTGCTCGCTGCTGCTCTGCAAGACAATTTAGCAGTTCCTCAAAAGGTTAAACAAGGAATTACCCCATAACCCATCAAATCCATTCCTGGGTATAGACCCAAAAGCATTGAAAATGTATCTTTACATAAAAACTTGTATACAAATATTCATAGCTGCAGTATTTGCAATTGCCAAACAGTGAAACAACTTAAGTATGTATAAACTGAAAAATGAATAAACAAAATGTGGTATATCCAAGCAATGGAATATTATTCAGCCACAAAAAGAATGAAGCACTGCTACATGCTACAGTGTGGATGAACCTTGAAAGCATTGTGCTAAATGAAAGAAGCCAGTCAGAAAAGGTCCCTGTGATAGTTAATTTTCTAGGACTTGCCTAAGCTATGGTGTCAAGTTATCTGGTCAAACACTAGTCTAGATGTTGCTGTGAGGGTATTTTGGAAATGTGACTGACATCTATAATAGCTGACTTTAGGTAAAGGAGATTATCCTCAACAATGTGGGCAAGTCTCATTCAATCAATTGAAGGTCTTAAGAGGTCTTAAAACAGATTTCCTGGAGAAGAAATTCTGCCTCAAGACTACCACATGATCTCTTGTTGGAATTTCCAGCCTGCCAGCCTCCCTGAGGATTTTAGATGCAAAATTGCAATATCAAGTGTTGCTGGAATTTCCAGCCTGCCAACCTGCCTTACAGATTTCAGACTTGCCAGTCCCCACAGTCATGTGAGCCAATTCCTCAAAATAAAATTAATATATATATTCATGTATCTGGTTGGTTCTGTTTCTCTGGAGGACACTGACTAATATAGTCACCTATTACATTATTCCATTTATATGCAATGTCCAGAATAGGCAAATCTATAGAGAAAGAAAGAGCAGGTTGGTGGTTGTCAGGAGCTGAGGGGTGGTGGGTAGGGGGAAGAAGGATGGAGAGTGATGGCATAAGGTACAGAATATCCTTGGAGGGATGAAAATATTTTCAAACCACATAGAGGCAATGGTTAAACAACATCATGAATGTACTAAATGTCACTAAATTCTATACCTTAAAATGGTTAACATGGTGAATTTTATCTTATATGAATTCTATCTCAATTTAAAAACTTTTAAAAAGGGGTGAAAGGGGTGGGGGGAGTGGCTGTGGCTCAATCAGTTGGGCTCCGGTCTACCACATGGGAGGCCCTGGGTTCTTGTCCTGGGGCCTCCTTGTGAAGGCAGGCTCACCTGCACGCCGCGGAGAGCCACCCGGCTTGCAAGCACCGTGGGAGCTGATTCAGCAAGGTGACGCACAAAAAGGGAGACAAGCAAAAACCTCAGAAGAGCTCAGCAATGGACAGAGAGAGCAGACAGCAATCAAGCCACAAGGAGGAGAAGAGAAATAGATAAAATAAATACAGACACAGAAGAACGAACAGCGATTGGACACAGAGAGCAGAAAGCATGCAAAAAGCCACGAAGAAGGGTTGGGGGATAAAAAAAAATCTACCATACCGTTTAAAAAAAAACAAACCACTGATTACACCATGACATGCATAAAGTTACGAACTCACTAAAATCGCATGCATTTACCTGAACAACCTAAGTCTCAGTCAATGACTATCATGCCATCTGTATGGGGATGGCAGCCTTGTGTTCAATCATGTTCAGCTGAATGTCCTTGAACACGATTAATTTTCAATCCTTTCTATGAACTCAAACATTGGTTCTTCCATGGGGAGATTTCTGACTGCATGGGCCTCTTTCTCTTCACTCAACAAACATCTTAAGATGTTTAAAAAGTTCATTGAATTATATTGTGGTAGTGGTTAGAATGTACTAAACTCATTAAAGGAATTCAAGAAAAGAAATAATCAAATGAAGCTGTATTTCCACAGGGTCAAAAATTTGGTTAAAAGTTTAAAATGTAGGCATTTTCAGTACTTAATTTCTTGTTCATTTCCACGATCTCAAAACTCTTATTTAATTTGATTCTTGTTTGTTTTAATAACTGAAATCTAGCCATTTAACTGACAAGTTGTTCTGGTGCCCATTTTATGAATAAGAAATGGGGAACACCCAAGACCTGAAGATTTTAAATGTGGATTTATACTTGAATGAGAATTAACTTCTTCAGGGAATTTCTTGCTTTTTTTTGGTGCCATGAGTACTTTCTTTTGATATATTAATCCCATCATTTTTCTCCAAGGCTATATGGGTATTTATTATAAGGCATAAACATTTTAACAAAAACCAACCTATAGTCTTAAAAACTAACTTATGTAAGCAATATGGTTGTGGTTAGAAGTATGAATGTTTATTAGAGGAAAGACTCCAAAAATGCTAACAATGGCCATCCTTGTCGTAGGAATGTGTAAAAACATTCAAACTAACTAAAAAATCTTTCTGGGATTTAAAAAATTACTTATCTCTTTGGTTCTATTCATGATTCTCTTCCATGGCAGTGATTCCAGTCATTTGCAGGGATCTTTTCCTTTTTCATTAAAAAACAAAATATTTGCATGCTAGCGCAATTGACTTGCTCTAATAAAAGCCTTTTATTTTAAACATGTGGGAGTAAAGATTAAAAACACTAGAATTTTTGCTGAAAATTCTTTAAACTGAATAAATGTGTTTCCAAAGCTTTCGTAGACTTGAATTTCTTTTATTTGATATATATGTGCACACACACACACACACATAAAACCTGATTCTGTTCTTAGGTTTCATTGAAGAGATAAAAGCAGAAACGTGACGTGTGGCTTAAGAAGCAAGAGTGCTAAACTAAAATAAAGAGGTTTGATTCCAGCAAAAGGCTTTAAAGCATCGCACAATATAATGATTAAGGGGGCAGACATGGAGCCAGAAGGCCTGTGGTTGATCCTGGCCTTGTGATGTGGGCGAGTCACTTAATCTCATTTGCCTCAATTTTGTCATATGGAAAATGGGACTAATATTTAGTAGCTTCCTGAGAGAGTTGCTGTGAGGATTAAAGACATTAGTATGTACAAAGTGCATAGGACACTGCACTGCCTGGCTCATCGTGAGTGCTCAAATTGTGAGGGCTATGCTGCTAGATGGCAGCGTAAGCAAAATTGTGCAATGCCTAATGTGGGTAGATTCTTTTAAACATTGTTTTTCTCTTTTCATTGATTTTTTCCCCCCCTCTAAGCAAGGATTCATGGGGATTAGGGGTAGGGGTAGGGGTAGAAGTTGGAAAATAGCAGAGTAACTATTTCATTTCTTTGGTTCAGTGCCATACAAAAACTAGGTTGCTTTATTATTAACTCTGGATGCTGCTCTAAAGACTTCCGGAGATACTGAAAACAGGTGTGGAATGATGTCCCGGTGACCAGCAGTCCACTATTCTGAATGGGACCACAGGCTAGGATTTTAGCAAGATGCCATGTCCTGAGCCCGCACTTAGAAAATGCAGTGTTTATTTATTTATTTATTTACTTACTTACTTTTACATAGGGTACATAGGAGTTATAGCACAGTTTTTCCTCTTCTTTTCTCCTCCTTCCCTTTTCCCTCCCATTTTCCCTTCCCTTCACTCACTCCCTCCCTTCCTTTTTCCTTATTCTATTCTTTTATTATTGATTCTTTTAAAAATTCTTTTATATACACTTACTTAACTGTCAACTGATCAATAAAAAATGTTGAGTGAAAACAGAAAAAGGAAATAAAATCATGTTGCTTGCACATCACACAGCACGCACCACTTGCTCAATGTTGGACCATATTTTGAGTGCATGCAGTTGACTACAAGGCATTCTTTCTTTGCCTATAAGTTCAGATACTTTGTGTTTATTATATAACAGCCCCTTGCAAGCCCCAAATTGCTCATATTTCCCTTTTTTTTTTAGCTACCGGAAGCTGGTGCTCAACCACTGAGCTACTCCAGCTCCTCTGAGTTGGTTTTCTAATTTGTTTGCTAGTTTGTGTTGTAAGGAGGTACTGGGGATCGAATCCAGGACCTTGTATATGGGAAGCAGGCTCTCAACCACTTGAGCTACATCTGCTCCCAATATTTCACTTTTATATCTTTCTCTTCACTTAGTATATTATTCTTATGTCATTTATTTAAATTCTTAACTAAGAATTTCCTGTAATATTTGGCTCTGCACCTTGCTTTACCCTCTGCCCTAAAGCTAATACTTCTTCTCCTTAAAGAAATGCCATAGACCTAAACTATTCTGTTTCTGTATATCTTATCCCCATTATAGAAGGCCTTTCATTGATCTCCACTCCTGGGGTTGCTGCTCACCTTAGAAACTTAATGTCACTGCCCATGTTTGCTTTAGAGGATTAATAATTCTGACTAGTCACAACTAAGTCACCTGACCAGGAATCAAGAATAAGAGCTCAAAAATGTTGGCTGAAGCCCTTTTAGATAAGAATATAGATTTTTGGAGCTGCGTAGATCTCAGAGATATATTAGGTTAGTTTAGACATTTTCCACTTGCAGAAACTAAAGCTCCAGAGGATTACTTTACTTCTCCAAGGGCCACATGACTAGTTAACGGTAAAATTAGAACTAATGTTTAAGTCTCCTGATACCGCCTTATGTAGTTTGATTACTCATTCTTCATTCATGCCTCCCTCCCTCCTCATTTGTTCCTCTTTCTTTTCCTTCTCTCTTTGTCTTTCTCTCATTTCTCTTTCCACAATTATCTATTAATGCGTACCATACTTGTTACAATAGTGATTTCTTTTCTGAATGAAAATCCTGGGCAACATATGGTCTGACAAGTAGAAGTGAACTAATAGACACACAGAACCAGAATGAAACTGGCACTTCCCTGTAAAATCTGATTTGTGTGCTCATTGTCACTACAGCATGCCACGTTGATTGTAATACATACTACACCATTTTAACTGTAGTACCACAGAATCCTGATGCAAAACAAGGCAAAAGGACCAAAGGCCAATAAGAAAGTAACACATACACTTTCAAACCCATACATAGAGATGGGGCTGCCTCAGATGTAATTCTGCAGACAATTAAAGCACTGACATTTTGGCAAAATTTCCAGGCATTTCCATAAATCCCTTTGAGATTCTTCTTGCCTCAAGCTCAGCAAGACCGTTGCATTTTTCCGGGCCTCAGACAAACAATAGCAACCAAATGATATTTAAGAAAACCCCCCAGCATGACAACTGAGGCTCAACCCATCTTGGAGAAAGGAAGGTCACCATATGCCCTGTGCTCTTTGTGGAGGGCCTCGCTGCCATTTTACAGCTGCCTTTGCCTCTTTATTCTACTTTGGGAGAGGAGAGCTCTACTAAAACGCACAAAGGGAATTTCAGATTAAGCATCATCTTGTATCTCTCTAACCTATAGCATCTTTCATCCTAACAAAGGTAGGAGGAGCAAAAGAGAAAGACGGGGCTAACAGAGGGGGTTGAGGAGGAAGCCTGCAGACGAGGGGGGAGGGATAGTGATCTTTTTAAAAACTTGCTGTTCCTCTCGCCCTCCATTTTTCTTCATCATACAGAAGTACCATCTGTTCGCAGACTTGATGTGCTTGCATTTGTTTTCCGTTCAGTAACAGCTTGTGTAGGAAGCAGATTATGAAGCCGGCAAAAATGCCACCGACTGCATCAGCGACTGTACTTTGCTCATCCCTTTAAAACTTTATGGAAACACGTGGCCAGCTCTGATGCGGGTCTCGCCGGGCTGGACCAGCCGTGATGAGCACCACCTGACATTCATTTGTCTCTGTACACTAAACCTCTCAGGATGTATGCACTTCATTTAAACTATATTTTAACATATTTTTAAGTTATGTTAAAAATTTTTTTCTAGTCTGCAAGCCTAACAAGAGCATAAACAATTCAAAAGCAGGGAATTTACTGTCAGTCTCTTGTGTATTCCCTTTTCTCTAGCCAACCACACAGTGAACTATACAACACTGACATTTGGGCAAAATTCTCCAGCATTCTCTTAAGCATGTAGACTTATTTGATCATAATTTTAACACGGTCAAGTTGGGAATGAATCACGGGAGAAAAGATAGACATCAAAATATTGCCTTTCTCTATCTCCAAAAAAAAAATAATGTATTCTCTGATATTTTTATCCATCCTTAAAGACATGGCTCCCGATGTCATAGCTCTCACACTGGGTCTGGCATTGTGCTCCCCAGTGGTGTGGTAAAAGAGGCCACATAGTATTCCATGGAGTGATAAACTTAACTCTACATTCTCATTGGACATTTCAGTTTTTAAAAATTTTTCATTATTATAAACAATGCTGAGGTCAACATCTTTGGGCATGTACCTTTTTATATTTTTGATTACATTTCAAGAAGTGGAAAAATAGAGTCAAGTTACTGAACTTGTGAATTTAATCTTCCAGCTCTACCACTTAAGAAAAGTTTACTGTTTTGAGTAGGGATAAAAAAGTCATTCATCATTGCAATTACACATTTTCATCCAAATTTTATTGATTATCCTTACCAACATCATTTAACTAGAGATTTCATCTATCAAACAGAAAATAAAACATTTATTTTCCTGAAGTACTTTTTAAAAGCTAAGGATATAAATTGTTATCAAACATATCATTTTCTTCAGAGATTCAATGAACATTTAAACTTCCTAGTAGAGAATATTAATGATGAGATTAGATACTTTAAAACTTGGGTGTAGTCTTCTGGCATTATAATACATTTTGTATGTATCATAAACAACAAGGCATCAAATTACAAAGTGCAGTAAAGAAATGTCAAATTTTAAACTCTAAATGTCATAGGTTAGTATTACACACTGAGTTTTAAATGGCCAAATTTAACTGTGATGTAATTTCTGATCCTGTTTCACAGTTTCCTTGGAAATTTTGACAGTGTTTTTAAAATTTAAAGTATAATTAGTGGAGAAGAACATCTCAGAATGTCCATTTTTTAATAGAAGTTTCCATGGGAATTTCAAGAGTTATAAGTTAAACTACTTGCGATTCTCAAACTTTTTATTTGGTTAATGTACCTAATTGCTTTGTTTTAATAGAGTGCAGTTCTTGGTTAATAATTTCTTTTTTATTACCCTTGAGCATAAACATTCCTTTGCTTGAGTGGAGCTTTTATTTTTTTCCACTAAAAATAATTTGCTTATAGAATATGTGTGTAGGACAACTTTAATGGAGTATCACAACAGGGAGGATGAACCAAAAACACACTATTTTATCACTGGCTCCAAATTCCTATGCATGTTGTGGGCACAAGTACACACTCTCACAATATATATATAAGCATAAAAGTCTTTTAACCTCCCACCAAATGGCTTTGTCTTCTCCAAGGTAAAGCTTATACTCACTAATGTAATTGCCCCCAATTATCAGACTCAAGATGGCCCCTGCACAAGATTGTGAATTTTCATTAAACCTTGTATTTTCCATATCTCGACTTTTCTCATGTTTGTTCTAATTTCTTTTTTTTTTTAAGATTTATTTATTTCTCTCCCCTTCCCCGCCCCCCCCCACCAGTTGTCTGCTCTCTGTGTCCATTTGCTGTGTGTTCTTCTGTGTCCACTTGTATTTTTGTCAGCGCACCTGGAATCTGTGTCTCTTTTTGTTGCGTCATCTTGCTGCGCCATCTTGCTGCATCAGCTCTCCGTGTGTGCACTGCCATTCCTGGGCAGGCTGTACTTTTTTCGTACTGGACGGCTCTCCTTACAGGGCGCACTCCTTGCATGTGGGGCTCCCCTATGTGGGGGACACCCCTGCGTGGCATGGCACTCCTTGCGCGCATCAGCACTGCACGTGGGCCAGCTCCACATGGGTCAAAGAGGCCCGGGGTTTGAACCTTGGACCTCCCATATGGTAGGCGGATGCCCTATCCACTGGGCCAAATCTGCTTCCCAGCTCTAATTTCTTTTGAATTCCGAGTACACCCGGGAGAGGACCAGCTGTTTCCCTATGAAGTGCTTGTCTTTACCATGTGCTTGAGCAGGACGACAGGAAAGGAGTGGCCACCTCTCCTTCCTCTGGTCTGGGCACACACGTGTTACTTAGAGCAGAGCACTGTTCTCTCCTTTATTTCCCCTTGAGAAAGTTAAAGCCCTGAAATAAAACTATTCTACAGAAAATTGCAGTTGATTCTAAAACAATTCATCTTTATATTACCTGCTTTTACTCAACTTCCCTCCTTATCCATACACTTTACAGGTGTCATAATAGTAAATAGGAGGGAAAAAGATAGCAAAATAGGAGTTCCTTTACCCCATGCCCTTAAAAATAAAGGCATAACATTGTGGAGGACAGTTTAGTGGTTCCTCAAAAAGCTAACTATAGATCTGCCATATGATCCAGCAATTCCTGCTGATTATATACCCAGAAGAATTGAAAACAAGGACACGAATAGATATATGCACACAAATGTTCATTGTGGTATTATTCACTATTGCCAAAAGTCGGAATCAACCCAAATGCCCATCAACAGATGAATGGGTAAACAAAATGTGGTATATATATACAATGGAATATTACTCAGCTGTAAGAAGGAATACAGTACTAATACATAGGATAGCATGGTTGAATCTAGAGGACCTTAGGTGGAGTGAAGCAAGCCGGCATTGAAGGACAAATATTACATGACCTCACTGATATGAATTAAACAAATCAAACAGACTCAGAGAGCTAAAGTCTGGAAGATAGGCTTACAGAAAATAGGGAGGGGAGAGGAAGGTTGTGAGCCAATGTCCACATGGGTGAAATCTATGATAAGGTGGAAGTGAGTAGTTGTTCAGTGAAGGGATATGACAGGGGTGTAGTGATACTATTGGGTTGGGTGGTGCAAGTTTGACAGGGGGGTATGGTGGGCAGGGGGGTTGGACGTTCCATGGAACTGGGGTAGGGTTGGGGGAGGGAGCAGGTGAATACTGGGGACTGGTGGGAATATGGTTGAAACTACAATGTTGGGAAGGCTCTTTTGACAATATGACAAGGAAGGGTTGCTGGTTTGGGGTGTTGGATGGGGGGGCATTCGGGATCTGGCGCACCTGGGGCAGTCCTCTAGGGAATGTGTGAATGCTCATTTTGTTACAGGGTGTTGTATCAGTGGGTGGAGACCTACATAATGAGAGGGAGGGAGTTGGATTCCCACCCTGGGGAGGCCCGTATGTTCTCAAACTGAAGGGTAGGTGTCTCTCGAGCATGGGAGGTTCCTAACAGGGAGGGACAGACCAGTGTGTCAAGCCCACAGTGTTGTTGCAAGTAACTATGAATCTTGTCCTTCAAGGAGTGAAGCCTGGTGGTTACCGTAGGCCTTAAGAGGAAGGGGAGGGAAGAATAAAGTAGATGGAAGAGTGGATATTTAGGGGGCAATGGAAGTGTTCTGCTTTATCTTGCAATGATGGATACAGGCCATGTTGAATTTCATAAAAAATTTATAAAAGTGTATGGTCTCCTAACAGACATATATGGAACACTGCACCCAAACTCAACAGGTTATACATTTGTCTCAAGTGCCCATGGATCTTTCTCCAGGATAGACCACATGTTAGAGCACAATGTGGCTCTCAATAAATATAAAAAGATTGAAATGTAATACAAGCCACCATCTTAGATCATAATGGAATGAAACTGGAAAGCAATAATAGACAGGAAAGAAGTAAATTTGTAAATGTGTGGAGGCTGAACAACAAACTCCTAAATAATCAGTAGGTCAAAGAAGAAATTGCAAGTGAAATCAACAAATATATTGAAACAAATGAAAACAAGAACACCACATATCAAAACTTATAGGATATAGTGAAGGCAGTCGTGAGAGGGAAATTTATAGCCCTACTTCCTATATTAAAAATGATGAGCTAAACTCAAAGATTTAACTGAACAACTAGAGAAACTAGAAAAAGAACAGCAAACCAATCCTAAAGCAAGCAGAAGGAAAGAAATAATAAAGATTAGAGTAGAAATAAATGAAATTGAGAACCAAAAAAAAAAAAAGAGAGAAAATCAACAAAACCAAAAGCTGTTTCTTTGAGAAGATCAATAAAATTGGCAAACCCCTAGCTAGACCAACAAAGAGAAAAAAAAAAGAGAAGATGCAAATAAAAACAATCAGAAATGTAAGGGGGGAATTTACAACGGACCCCTCAGAAATAAAAAGAATCATAAGATGATATTATGAGAAACAGTATACAAACTAGATAATCTAGATGAAGTGGACAAATTCCTATAAATGCACAAACAACCTACACTGACACTACAAGAAACACAAGGACTTAACAAACCAATCACATTTAAAGAGATTGAAACTGTCATCGAAAATCTCCCAGCAAAGAAAAGTCCAGGACCAGATGGTTTCACAAGTGGCTTCTACCAAGCATTTCAAAAAGAATTCACACCAATCCTGTTTAAACTCTTCCAAAAAATTGAAAAGGAGGGAAAATTACCCAACACATTTTATGAAACCAACATCACCCTAATACCAAAGCCAGATAAAGATATTACAAGAAAAGAAAATTACAGACCAATCTCTTTCATTAACATAGATGTAAAAATTCTCAACAAAATACTTGCAAATCAAATCCAACGGCATATGAAAAGATTATACATCATGACTAAGTGGGATTTATTCCTGGTATGCAAGGCTAGTTCAACATAAGAAAATCAATCAATGTAACATGCCACATTAACAAATTGAAGAAAAACACATGATAAACTCAATCAACGCAGAAAAGGCATTCAACAAAATCCAGCATCCTTTTTTGATAATAACGGTTCAAAAGACAGAAATAGAATGAAATTTCTCAATCTGATAAAAGGCATATATGAAAAACCCACAGTCAATATCGTACTCAATGAGGAAAGGTTGAAAGCTTTCCCTCTATGATTGGGAGCAAGACAAGGATGCCCACTGCTACCATTGTTATTCAATATTGTACTAGAAGTTCTAGCTAGGGCAATTAGACAAACAAACAAACAGAAAATTAAAGACATCCAAATAAAGGAAGTAACTCGCACTGTTTTTGGATGACATGATCCTGTACATAGAAAATCCTGAAGTATCCACAACAAAGCTACTTGAGGTAATAAATGAGTTCAGCTAAGTGGCAGGATACAAGATTGACACGCAAAAATCAATAGTGCTTTTGTACACTAGTACTGAAAAATCTGAAAAGGAAATCAGGGAAAATTCAATTTTCAATAGCAACAAAAAGACTGAAATACCTAGGAATTAATTTAGCCAAAGAAGTATAGGACCTATATGCAGAAAACTATAAAACAATGCTAAAAGAAATTTTAAAAGACCTAAACAAATGGAAAGACAGTCTGTATTCATGGATTGGAAGAATAAATAACATGAAGATGTCAGTCTTAACCAAACTGATTTATAGATTCAATGCAATACCAATCAAAATCCCAACAGCTTGCTTTACAGAATTAGAAAAGGCAATTACCAAATGCATTTGGAAGGGAAAGTGC
This sequence comes from Dasypus novemcinctus, assembly GCF_030445035.2. Lineage (NCBI taxonomy): Eukaryota > Metazoa > Chordata > Mammalia > Cingulata > Dasypodidae > Dasypus > Dasypus novemcinctus. The sequence continues at coordinate 74,885,868 of NC_080679.1, read as the reverse complement.
ACCCAAACAGCCAAAAAGCATTCTAAAAAAGAAGAGTGACGTGGGAGGAATTTCATGCCTGACCTTGAAACATATTACAAAGCTACTGTGGTCAAAACAGCATAGTACTGACATAAAGATAGACACATTGATCAGTGAAATAAAGTTAAGAATACAGGAATAAACCCTTATACAGTCAACAACAAACCTACCAAGTTAATGTTAATAGGACAACATAGTTTCTTCAACAAATGGTGCTGGAGAACTGGATATCTATAACCAAAAGAATGACAGAGGACTCCTAACTAACCCCCTATACAAGAATCAACTAAAGGGAGGAGGATTTGGCTCAACTGACCGAGTGTCTGCCTACCATATAGAAGGTCCAGGTTCCAAACTCAGGGTCTCCTGACCCGTGTGGTGAGCTGGCCCACTCGCAGTGCTGACACACTCAAGGAGTGCCCTACCACACAAGGGCATCCCCCAAATAGGGGACACTCATGCGCAAGAAGTGAACCCTGCAAGGACAGCCGCCCCACGCAAAAAAAGTGCAGTCTGCCCAGGAGTGGCACCGTACACACAGAGAGCTGATGCAGCAAGATGATGCAACAGAAAGATACATAGATTCCCGGTGCCCCTGACAAGAATGCAAGCGAACACAGAAGAACACACAGTGAATGGACACAGAGAGCAGACAATGGGGGGTGGGGAAGGGGAGAGAAATATATAAAAAATAAATCTAAAAAAAAAAAAAAGAATCAACTAAAAATTTATTGAAGACCTAAATATAAAAGCCAGGACCATAAAACTACTAGAAAGAAATGAAGGAAAACATTTTCAAGATCTTATAGTAGGGGTGGTTTCTTAGACCTTACACCCAAAGCATACACAACGAAAGAAAAAATAAATGGGACCTTCTCAAAATTAAATACTTTTGCACCTCACAGGACTTTGTCAAAAGGGTGAAAAGGCAGTCAACTCAATGGGAGAAAATATTTAGAAATCACTTATCCGATAAGGCTTTCATTTCCAGGATATATAAAGAGATGTTACAACTCAACAATAAAAGACAAATGACCCAATTGAAAAATGGGCAAAACACTTGAATAAACATTTGTCCAAAGAAGAAATACAAATGGCAAAAAAGACCACATGAAGAAATGCTCATCATAACTAATGACTAGGGAAATGAAAATCAAAACTATAAGATATCATTTCATACCTATCAGAATGGCCACTATTAAAAAGACAGAGGACTACAAGTGTTGGAGAGGATGTGGAGAGATGGGAATACTTATTCACTGTTGGTGGGAATGCAGAATGGTGCAGCTACTGTGGAAGACCGTTTGGCAGTTCCTCAAGAAGTTGAATATAGACTTGCCACATGACCCTGCAATATCACTACTGGGTATGTACCCAGAAGAACTGAGAGCAGTGACATGAAGAGACATCTGTGCACTGATGTTCATAGTGGCATTATTCATGATTGCCAAAAGTTGGAAAAACCCAGGTGTCCATGAATGGATGAATGGATAAACAACTGTAGTGTTTTCACATGATGGAATATTATGCAGCTATAAGAAGAAATGAAGTCGTAAAGCATTTGACAATATGGATGAACCTAGAGGACATTATGTTGAGCAAAGCAAGCCAGACACAAAAGGACAAATACTGTATGATTGCATTACTATGAACCAAATATATTGTGTACCACATTGTATGATTCAAAAAAATGTTATAGGTGGTAGAGCCATCTAATTGAGTAATGTGTGTTTTTTAATTCAACTGTGTTTTTTTTGTTTTCAATCGTTTATATTTTCAATTATTAAATGTACAAAAGAAAGTTTAAAAAAAAGTGAATGGTCTAGAGTGTAGACCATAATGTAAACTTGACCATGGTTAGTGGCTATGTATCAATACTTGTACATCAGTTGTAATAAATGTATCATTCACAAAGAAAAATGTTATTGTTATGGAAAGGGGGAAAAGGAGGAGGATGTTGGGTCTTGGGAGTCCCTGTGTTTTCTACATGACTTTACTATAACCTGAAACTTCTTTGAAGAAGAAATGATAAAAATAAGAAATAGGGGAAATAAATGGAATAAAATGTCACTGTATGTACAAGACAACTGATCTTAAAGTGATGAAAAACAAAACATCAAAAAATTTTTAAAAATATTTTTCATTATTTTTTAATATCCCAATTTAAAAATTTTATTTTAGTTTTAGTTTTTCTAAATTTGTATGTATTTTATTTCTTGTGTTTAAACCTATCATTATTATTTCATTTTCCTATTAATTCTATTTGGTGATATTCTTGGCTTTATTTTTGAAGAAGTTTTGGACCACAGGCAGGTTACAACTGTGGCAGGGAAGGATCATTGTTGTCAGGTGTCAGTGATGGGGGATATATGGGAGGAAGTTGACCTGGGCATACATATTAGGTATATAAATGTGTTCAAATGTTCATGGGGCATTGTCATGGTGGGTGGAGATTCACACAGTAACCGAAAGAATATTGAATTCCCATCCTGGGGAACTCGGCACATCCTCTAATGGAACAGCAGCAATCCCTAAAGTGCAGGGCAATGACTAGTGAAGAAGGATGGTCCATTGATGGGCCCTTGATGTTGATGATTATGCTTACGAGCTTTTCCTCTTGAAATTACAACTTAGCCTAGTGCTGTAGGGTATCTAATAGTTATCTCCTGAGAGCCTCCTTGTTGCTCAAATGTGGCCTCTCTCTAAGCCAAACTCAGCATATAAACGCATTACCTTCTCCCCAGTGCAGGTCATGATTCCTGGAGATGAGTCTCCCTGGCACTGAGGGATTACTACCAAGCACCAACTAGCAATGCAACTGGAAAACAGACCTTGAATAAAAGGGGGAAAAGGTAAAGAGGAATGAGTTTATATGGCTAAGAGACTTCAAAGTAAGTTGAGAAGTCATCCCAGAGGTAACACTTATGTGCGTCTCAGCAAAATCTCATGACTGCCAAAGTAGATACTACCTTCAAACAGGGGGCTCCTAAGGGCTCTGGATACACCCAGATCCTATGGTCAGGGCAGATAGCTCTGGACTCTGGTGCCTTGCCAGGGGGCCCTACTTTGGAGTTTGTGCTCCCTAGTGTGACAGAGTTGGACTCAGTTGTGACTTCTCTACAAGTGCCTCTTCTGTCCCTTCTATTTGAACCTATAGGTGGTGCTGGAGTTGGTAGGTGTATGCCCAAGAGACTTGAATCTTTGGGCTGTCCATGTGCCAGCTGGTCCCTGAGCCTCAGGGAATTGCAACACATACTCTCCAGTTCATTGGACTCACCCAGGACAACCAACAAGGAGGTGAGGATGGACAATCACCATACCAAGGAACTGAGAGAGTCTACAACCACAAGTAAGAAAGTACCATTCATCAGCTGTATGGGATGGAGGCCCCCTATGAATTAGAGGTGGAGTGGGCATCACCATCCCAGAATCCTCAGGATCAGGGAATGAAATAATGGACTAGAGTGTATTCACTGGTGTTCCACTATAGACTTATTGTGATTCTAGCAATGGAAGAACTATGCCATTGGTTTGGAGACAGTGGCCACTGGAGATGCTGACAGCAGGGAGAGGTGTAATATGGGGTGTAATATGGGGGCCTTTTCGGGACTTGGAATTGTCCTGAATGTTATTGCAATGACAGATACAGGTCATTATATATCCTGCCATAACCTACAGAATTGAGTGGGAGAAAGTGTAAACTACAATGTAAACTATAATCCATGATTAGTGGCAATGCTCTAAATGTGTTCATCAATTGCAATGGATGTACCACACTACTGAAAGAAATTGTTAATATGGGGAAGGGTGGGAGGTGTGGGGAGTGGGGCATATGGGAATCCCTTATGGTTTTTTGTGTAGCATTTTGTGGAATCTAAGTATCTTTTAAAAATATATATATTAAAAAACAAAAAAAAAAACGAAGGCATGAGCACTGGTTCTGGGAAATTCTTCTGGTAAGCATGGCCTCTGCAGCAGAGACCTGAAGCTACAGCTTGTGTAAAAGTCCCCTTCATTGTCTACAACCTCTGAATCATCACGTCTACTCTTCCACCTGCACAGACTCTGGGTGTTATCAAGTGATTTGCTAGTAACTATTTAACAACCACCTGTTCAGAAAAAAAGAAGCCCTTGTATGATATGCAGTATTTGCCAATTTCCATTGTGTGAATATTCCCACCATCGCCAGTTTCAAGATACTGATGTAATTTCACTGTCACAGAGTTGGGAAGAGATGTACGAAATTGACCTGTGAGCTTGCTCCAGTGCAATTGTCTCTTTCTGAAGACCATGAGCCTTCTCCTTTCCCTTAGCTCATGGATAACTTCTTGGTCATCTCAGTATCTCAACCCAGTCTGGGCTCCATGGTCAATTGCCTCCTTTGCCTTTTGTCCATCATCAGACTGTTATTGAATGTTTTACGTGTGCCAGACTCTGCACAAAGCATCATGGCTACAAGGTCAACTAAGACAGAGTTCTTTCTCAAGGAGTCTATTGCCTAGTGTGGACACAGAAGGTCATCAAGCTAGCCAGGGACATCAGTTCAGAGTGTAATGCTGGGGTGCAGGCAGGCCCAGGGTGCTATGGGAGCCCAGAATCACCTCTTGAGGTCACTTACAAACATCCAGATGTCCTTTACTTTTCCAGAAGTTTGGAAAAGCACTACCCTTCATTTGTTGCATCCATCCTGGCCTACAAAGCATTGCTAGTGACAGTACAAGTCCATGCCCTCTCTCTTGAGAAGCACAGGATCTCTTGTTCCTCTCTTGTGGAAGCCTCACAGAAGGTGTTCTAGTCTGCTCTAGCCTCCTTAAGCCCTCAGTCCCTTTCATCCCCATAGAAGACTATATGACCTCTTTTCCCAAGGAGATTGAGGCCAAACAGAAGGAGTTCCCACATCTATGCTCTCCCCCACACTGGTCTGTTTCAGGGATGCTCTTTCCCTCTAACTATCCTCATTTTTGTCCATTCCTCTCACCCAGGCCTCACAGCTTTTGCTCGCCTATCAGCACTCCTTTCTTTCTCAATTAACTCCTTGTCCACTCAGCTTTTTGAGGCTTTTTCTCTCTACTGTCTTTCTCCCCTTTGCTCCAAATACTTACAAGTCACTCCTCTGCTGACCTCCACTCTCCTCAAAGTGGTGATTTCCAGCTAAGTTAATGTCAAGAGCCTAAAAATCCTATTTAATTCTAACAGTCTTGGTTCCCTCCTCTGTAAAATGAGGATGCCTCACAATAATGTTGTAAATTAAATAATTAAATACGATAATTAAAGAATGTGTGATTTGCTGACTGTTTGCCCTTAAAGTTCTTGAATGTTCTTGTAATGACCAAATGCAAATGGCTTTTTCTTTGGTGTTACTTTCTCTCACCTCTGCAGTGTTTAGCATACTGCTGACACCAGCTCTTCTTGAAAGTCCTTCCTCTACTTTTTTTTTGAAGTAATAGGGCTAGGGATTGAACCCAGGATCTTGTATGTGGGAAGCCGGAGCTCAACCACTGAGCCACATTGGCTCTTCTGAGTTGGTTTTTTGTTTCTTTGCTTGTTTGTTGTTGTTGTTGTTTTTAGGACATTGGTTCTCTCCATCATATTACTCTCCCTACAAACACTCTCTTCACAATAGGCAAAAAGGGATAGGGGAGCTGAGAAGGAAGTCCTTGTACAAAATCCCATGCCCCCAATTCTCTCTTTCCCCATTTGAGGTAACACGGGAGAGGGCACTTAGAGCATTATGAGCATATAGGGCATTGTTGATAATTATATTATAGGGTAAATTCCAGTCTCCTTAATTCCTCCAATTGTTTCCTAGAGATAATCCTCTCTTCCAGCCAACCTGATGCCCTCTGTGCCACCAACAAGTCTTTCCTTATACTATTTAGGAAGTGTCTTCCATCTCTTGGATTGCCTTCCTCTCTAGAGGAAGGTCCAAGTCTAATATAAAGCTTCTCATGATTCCCTTAGCTCACAGCCCTGTAATACCCACCTCTGAAGTCCAACAGAGCAGTCCCATTAGTTATGTAATTGGGTTTTATCAGATACTGTCTTAGGGCAGGGTTTCCCAAAGTATGTTCCTGGGAACAGAGTGTTATTAAGTGAAAGGGGATTTTTCTCAGAACTTTAATATGCTGATGGGCATCATGAATCTCCAAGAGGAGGATGGATGTAAAATGCACAATTTCCCAAAATACAGTTGACCGTGGAATTGGTTTTTAAAAACATGGAGCATTAACGAAGACTGTTGTTTTATCATATACTCTGGGAAAAACTATTTTCTGTTATTTAAGGCTTGATGATAGACGTTTGGTTATTCAAGGTCACAATTTCCTTAAAATTAAGATTATAATCTTTGTTTTCATTACAATAGCCATATGGCCATTTATTCAAAATGTAAGAAACTATCTCTCATATAAAAAATCTCAAGATTTAGGTGATAGCATGGGCCTTGAAGTCAAAAGACATTAATTTGAACTCTAGTTCTTCCTCCCCTTAACAGAGGGATCATGAACAAATTAGTTCCTAATAAGGGTTTTTTAGCTTTCTTATGAGGATAATAATACCTACCTAACAGAACTCTTGTGAAGGAAAAATAAAATATGTAAAGCACACTGAGCATAGGGCCTAGAAAATATAATAAATTCAAAAATGTTCATTTTTTTCTTCTTTCTCTCCACAGATACTTCACTTTCTGTTTTTTATTAGAGAAGTTGTAGGTTTACATAAAAATTATTCAGAAAATACAGAGTTCCCATATACCCGCCCCCATTAGTCATACCTTGCATTAGTGTGATACTTTTGTTACAATTGATGAAAGAATATTATTATAATTATACTATTAACTGTAGTCCATAGTTTACATTAGGGTTTACTGTTTGTATCATACCATTCTACGGTTTTTAAAAAATTTTCTTCTAGTAACATTTATACAGCCTAAAATTTTCCCTTTTAACTACATTCAAATATATAATTCAATGGTGTTAATTACATACACAGTGTTGTGCTATCATTACTGCCATCCCTTACCAAAACTTTTCCATCACCCCAAATAGAAATTCTGTTCCTGTTAGTCATTAACTCCCCATTCTCTACCCCCACCTGGGTCCCTGGTAACCTGTTTTCGAGTTTCTGTGAATTTGCTTATTCTAATTGTTTCATATCAGTGAAGTCATATAGTATTTGTTTTTTCATATATTTCACTTTGATGGGTTACCCTGGTATAGATTAACTATTTTTTTTGTATCGACTTCTAAGAAAACCATCTGAGTCAGCCAAATGTCCCTTTTATTTAATCTTGTAAATCAACCATCTTTACCATCATAAGGAAAAATAGAGCCACAATACAATTAGCTTATGATTTGTTGGCGCAAATGATCTCCAAATAGTCAAATCTCAATCAACCATCACATTAATATATTGTCAGTATTGCTTTCGATGTTTTATGTATTCATTTTTTTCAATTTTCAGATTTCATCTTATGTACCCATTATGTTTGATTTTGACAATTTAAACCAGAAACTCCTCGGTTAAACAGTTCAAAAGGTCATACACTGGGCAAAAAAAGACTAGAAAGAGCCAACCAAAAGCTGAGAAGATTCTCTCTTCCCTTCCCCCCTCCTCCTCCCCTACCTTCCTATCCCCTCCCCTTTCCTTCCCTACTCTCTCCCTCTCCCTCTACTCCTCCCTCTTCCACTCCCCTCCCTCCCCCTCCCCCTCCCTCTCCATCTCCCCCTCCTTGCACTCTCTCACACACACCCCATATACAGAATCTAGGCCATAAAGGAAGATAGTAGCCCAGATAAACATACAACAGGAAAATCATAATAATGCAAATATGTGGCAAATTCACTAGGTATTTTTTGTGCCAGTGAATGACTGATTGGTCAGCCAGTATATAGTTGTCTCTAAGTGACCTGCACCCAGAATTTAATTTCTTTTGTTGGTGACTGATGGGGTGAAATTATCTCCTTCTTTTGAAAGCAAGCAAGGAATACAAAGAGACTCCTCCTGGTCTAATGGTGACTGCTAAGTAGTACATCGTAGATCAGAAAGAGAGAGAATGCCCCCACATCATGGTACTGCAGGGACAGATGCTGGACATTGTATGTCCTGCCATGGCCCACTGGGTGGACTGGGGGAGAGTATAAACTACAATGTAAACCCCTATCCATGTGGTGTAGCAGTGCTCCAAAATGTATTCACCAAATGCAATGAATGTGCCACGAGGATGAAAGAGGTTGTTGATGTGGGAGGAGTGGGGTGAGGGGGGTGAGGGGTATATGGGGACCTCATATTTTTTGAATGTAACATTAAAAAAAAATTAAGCAGGAAAAAAGAAAGAAAGAGAAGCCCATAGAACATCTTCATCGGGAAATAATTTTTGGCAGGATTCAGCTAATTTATTACTTGAAAAAATGACCAATAAAATTGGCTGACCTGATCCAGCTCCCTGTAGGTAAGGCAGCTGAAGCTCCGCAGTGCTGAGTCTTGCTGAGATTGTGTGGTCAGTAAAGAGCAATCGGTGGAGTGGGGAAGTGGAGAGAGGAATCAGGCCTCCTGTTTGCAATGTGCTGCTCTTTCATATGCTCTTTCAAATGGCAGTTTTCTCCCCAGGCATTCAATTAGGCAGTCTTTGAACACATTAGGGCTGGTGTTTATGTAGGACAAGAAAATCTTGGACTGGCACAGAGAAGGAAGAATTGGAAACTTAAAAAATAGAATATCACTCTCCTGACATTCAGTGGAGAAAGGAAGCCGTTGTAGTCGATACAATGTGTGGAGACAGCTGGACCTTCTCTGGCTGAGGAGAGCCCACCAGCCAGCTAGCTAATCCTTTGGTCTCCATTCCTCTTCAGAGATGGGGGAAGGAACTCTAGAATCTCGGCTTGTGGGATTGACGCTCACTGAGCAGGTGTAGAGGGAAGGAACATTCTCCTGCACCCGAGTGAATTCACGCTGCGTGACCATACTCAGATGGTGTCTTCTCTGTCACTTGCTTTCCCCTTACAGGTCTAACCTCTTCAAAGCCTTCCCTTAATCAACTCCCCCTTCTACACCCACCCCCATTTTAACCAATCCACTTCTCCCTCTCCCAGGAAAATGAGGGAAGCTTTTTGTCCTTGTTGTTAAACCCGGTGTCATACGAGAGAGGAAATGGTATGTGGGGTGGCTTCTGTGTACCTGCCCAGATTATCTTCAGGACCCACCACGTCAATGCTGAGGGCGTGCAGCTGGGTCCTTCCCCAGGAATTGCTCTTGACTGAGGTCACGCCCCATCCCTGGAAACAGCCCGCATCTACGGAGTAGCCAGTGCGGGGACTCCCCTCCAGACTTCTCCTTGGGGTGCGACAGCTCCAGAGCTCCTGGTGTTGTTGGCCTAGGCTCCTGCTGCCTCATGGCTCAACGTCTCCTCTGCCCACCCTACTTTCTTTACTTCCTCAGGAGAATTTGTTCCTGAGAGCATTCCCCCCCAAACCACCTCTCTGCAAATCTCAGCATCTTTAAGTTCTGTTTGCCAGGGACTATGACCTATGACAGGGCATAATTGGGATGGGGCCACATGGTACTCTGCAAGAGGCCCATTCTTCCTAGTTATACCATTAATAAGTGGAGTTAGTATTCCACAAGGATTAGTAATAGTTTTGAACCAAGAGAGAAATAAGGCCAGAGGGCTAGGCAAGAGTGAGATCAAAATATCACCTTCCCTTTCAGTGCTTCCCCTTCCCAGGGGAGGAAGGACTTGGAGTGGAGAGCCCAGGAGTGTTATGCTACTTAGCTTCCTACCCACAGAAGAAAACATAAGGCGTGGGGGAAAAATTATCTCCCTAACAGATGGCAATCTCCTTTTTGAGATTCTGCCTCTTTCTTGGGAATTCAGCCATTCAACAAATTAATTTCACAAATATTATCGAGTGCTGGTTAGATGACAGGCCTGTTTCAAGGGAATCAGGAATGAACAAAAGCAGCAAAAATTACTGCCCTTGTGATGTCACCATCTCATGGGGACACAGACAGTAAATAAGTAAAACCTATAGTCAGATGGACAAGTGATAAAGGAAAACCAGTCAAAAAGAGTGTGAGAGAAACCTTCCTTCTGCTTGGATGTAACAGGGACTAGGGATTTAGTCCTTGCCATTTCAATTCCCGTCTCCTCTGAACCTCTGACTCACCCCTCCTCACCCTCCTCTGCACCCGGCCTCATGAGATTCTTACTGCTTTTGTGAACGTGAGCAACAATTAACAGTGACGCTTCACCCCATCCTTGTCAGGCTCAGCTGCAGTCAGTGGCCTTGGTTCCGGGCATGAGGGTGTAGGTATGCTAGGTGCTTGCCCTGGGAGAAGTTCAGCATACTTTCGGTCTACAGTTTCTCCCTTTGCTCTACTTTGGGGCTGTTCTAGTTGCCTGTGACTCACAACCAGACCTGAACAGACCTGCACCACCCTGGATCCAGCTAACATAGCTTGGTTTGTTGTTTCAGCTTTGCTGCTGTTATATGAACCCTGGAACAAAAGAGTATGTCTGCACTTTGAAACTAGTCATGGCTTGGGAAAATTCTGACACGGTGGCTATTTACTGCTTTGTGTTTCTGGTACTCTCCCCACCTTCTGGGAGTAGCACTTCCTTTCTTTAGGGGAACTATTTTTCTCTCTATGCCACATGGATTGAATGGAAGGGAGTTCACACAGTTACATGATCTCATTTGCCTAAACGACGAGTGTTTGGTCAAAAGGCAGGCTCCTGGCCAGGCTGGGCTAATTGTGGTAGCCTGCTGCCCTGGCCACAGTGACATGTCCTCCCACGGGTGACTCAAATCTTACTGATCAGATACTCCTCTAGGGTTTCAAAACCTGGGAAGATGGAGATGGTGGTGAAAAACTTTCTTCTCTTGAGGAAAAGCTAGGAGATGTGAGCCCATAGGTATAGCAGCTGTGTCTCTGCTCTGTGGAGAAAACCAAGCTGTGGTAAGACAGCAAGAAGTCAATCCACACAGAAAGAGGCAGTGACGAGAGAGCCCAGACATCTCCAGCCATGCTCCTGTCTATGAGGTCCTTGGGCCAGTACATTTTCATTTTCCCCTTAGCTGGTTCAAGTTGGTTTTAGACACTTGGAAGTAGTAGAGTCATGACTACTATACTTGGGAAATCCAAGGTTTCAGATTTAGCGTCCCCCACACCTTTACCTATCCATCTTTTTTTCCTTTCCATATATATATATATAGAAAGAAAATTATATACATATATAATTTTTAAGACGTTTTAGATTACATATTACATAAAAAATATAAGGAGTCCCATATACCCTTCAACTTACATAAATATTACATCAAAAATAATATAGGGAATTCCCATATACCCCACCATTCCCCCTCCCACATTTTTTCCCATTAGTAACATCTTTCACCATCTTTGAAAGATTTTTTTCTTGTAAGAAGCTTTTCTGACTGCTCCAAGTAAAACTGACTCCTCCCTCTTAATCTCTGCCCTCTACAGCTCTCCATCTTGATTTTTCTTATGGTTCTTGGACTTTAGTCCAGTGCACTTTAGTCTACTCATTTCTTCCCACCTTGGGTCTTATTCTTATTTGTGTTCCCAGAACCAGGCACATAGGTGCTTAGTATAGGTTGAATGAATGAATGAATGAACTGATGGATATGTTGGATGGATGGATGGAGAAGTACCACTACCGTTAAGAGGGTACCTCCATAGGTGAATCCTTTAATTAAGAAGATTTCCAAAGTCCAGAGAATCTTTGGGTACTGAATTAATTCTGGAACTTTGGAGAGGTTCTTGGAAGATCTGGAGAAAATGGGGTTCCCCTGGAATTACTCCAGAGTCATCAAAGGCTGATGCAGAGCTGATCCAAGCCTGTGAAAGGGCATTTGGTAGCTATGAGCCCTGGTTTGCTCAGGATACTAATCCCTGGTGGGGATTAAGATCCCCATTCCCTAAAGCCATTTTGGCCACACCCACTCCTCGGGCATTTTTTCTTAACAGAGTCATTCTTACTGGTATAAATCCTTCCCCCTAACTGCTTCCTCAATCTCAATGTCTTTTCTCTGTCGTTTTTTTAAAACGGCATTTGCTTCTCTCTACCTGGTGTTTTAGTTAATCTTTGGCTTGGAGACTATGTGCTTTTTAATAGAAAGGACCATATTTTATTCATCTTTGCACCCCTCTAGTGCACCCAGCACAGGGCCTGGAAGAAGTGTAGTTAAGTGTTCTTTGAATAACCTCTCTGTTCTCACATTTAGGATCTCTAGTTTCCTCAATTCAGGTCATTTTCACAGGTTTCTCCATAGGGATTTGCATAGTAGGCCATTGATTTCCTTATTTCCAGATAAATTTTATATGTAATAGCATTAATGAAAGCTTTGACAAAGATAAAGGAAACTCTACCTACTATCTTTATTAAGGGAGACACATCCCCACACCATGTGGAGAGGCTGTCATCAAAGAACATCAGTTGGGGACAGTTCTTCCTTGTGCGGGAGTGGCCAATGTATTGACTCTGCCTTCCAAATGCCAACAGAATTCTCAGCACTATGGCAAAAAAATATGGTGGTAGAGTTAAGCTTTTTTTCTTTTAAATAATAATCCCAGATAAATCTTCAGATTGAAAAAAAACCCACCTACATTTATTTTTGGTGGGGAGGATTGCAAACAACCACAAAATCTTTGTGGATACCCTTTTCTTAAAAAAGAAAAAACAAAAAACAACCTATTAAAATACTTCCCCCCATTATTGCATGTAAAATAATATATGTCAACCAAGGAAAAGTCCAAAAAGGCGAAGAGAAATAAAATATCCACTATTTCCCTGTCCTGGAGTTAACCACTTTAATACTTTGGTGCACATAATTTCACTTTTCAACTTGCATATAATACATATGAATAAATAAAAATAGTATTATGCCATATGCTCTGTTTTGTAACCTACTTTTTCTCTTAAGAATATATTGTGGGAGTAGATGTGACTCAAGCTATTGAGCACCTGATTCCCACAAGGGAGGAACCAGGATCGATTCCTGGTGCCTCCGAAAAACCAACCAACAAACAAAAACAAGCAAAACAAATGGAAAAACCAATTCAGGGGAGCTGATGTGCCTCAGTAGTTGAGTGCCAAGCTTTCCACATATGAAATCATCCCTGGATCTGTTACTTAGAAAAAAGAAAAAATATATTTTCTTTTTTATATTTTATATAATTTTTAATATATAATAATATATAATATATTATATAATATATAATATATAATAAATATATAATATATAAATATAATATATATAAAATATATAATAATATATTTTATATAATAAATATCTCTCACAAAATAAAGATGTTTCTCTAATATTATTTAGAATGACTATTCTTTTTTTTTGGTCTGGTGTACTAGAACTTATTTTCTCTATCTTCTGTTGCTGGAGCTTTTGCTTACCCCAATGTTTATAATTATTAACAGTGCTGCAATTAACCTCCTTGTTAAATCTTTGTTTCTTTCATTGTTTCCTTATGACACTCTCCTAAAACGGAATGCACACTTAAAAATCTTTTGACACATACTGTCCAATGTCCTTCCCCATAACCTTCAATCTGGGATGCTTTTATCATTTTCCTCATAGCATTATTTAATCAACAGGTGATAGATAGACTTCAGTGGATGACATCTAGTTCTTTACCCTGATTCTTCCTCAAACTGGGCCTATTTTGTGGTTTAAGGGCCACCTGAAACAATGAATGTACAAAGACAAGAATTTTGTAAATGGCAGGAAAAGCAGAAAAACCATAGTGTGCCTCACAGGGGTGCCACTGAATCGTGTAGTTGGTCATTCTGTCTCTTTAAATTCTGTCTTTTTAAATATGCTCATTATGTGTGTTTAAATGTTATTTTAAAATGCTACTTATTACCACTTAAGATGTAGAGAACTCATTCTAGGCTAAAAACAGCCACTTAGTGGGCTTCAAACATAATGCCCTATGTTTTTGAAATATGGGACATCATCGCTATGCATCTAGTTCCCTTGCTGGTAAACCGGAGGCAGCCCATCAGTCAGCAGCTGCTGGCACACGTGCCTCCCAGGGAAGCTGCCGTAGGACAACCGGGCAAGGCCAGTCTCCTAGGCGAAGCCCTTAAGCTCAACTGACTTACAGTCCTACTTATCTCTACGTGAGGTTAAAATACAAATGCCAAAATTTCACTTTCCCCACTCTTCTATTTTCGCTAACTGTGTTTACCTTGCTCTTTTTCTTTACATCCTACATGCATTTGACATTTAAAACAGGTATTTTCATCTCTAAGTGTGAGTAAATCGGTCCACAGAATTCCCCAGTGAGTAGTGAACTCTGAGTTAATGGTCCTGGTGTCCTAGTTGTCAATGCTGCCTTCAGAGAAGCTCAGTTTTGCCTTGGCTCCTGCTAAATTTAAATTGTTCTTACAGAGTCCCTTGCTTTTTTCTCTTATGAGTCAGAATACCAAGTCCAATTTGGTCAGCTATTTCACTATTATTCTTTACAATGGGACAGTTAAATTACAATGTTAATTTTAAAAACTGAGAATCTATAAAGGGTTTGTGCTTGGACAGGAGAATGATTTTCTGCCAGAAGTGAGGAAATTCTGGGTGTTATATTCTAGAATATCTTCTATAGTAAAGAAAAGCCAGTAGCTCTCTGAAACTATAGGAGAATGTTTCTTGGTTTGAGTTTTAAAAATGTTTGCTTATTCTACAACCTTCTAATGAGGAGGAATAAAGGACAGCCAGTCAAAGTTGAGACAATTAATCACAGAGTGGGGAACCATACCACTGACTCTAAAGTGATTCTGAAAACCAAGATGATGGTACCCGGTCAACACTGAAACAAAGGCAGTTATCTCTCAGTATTTGTGGGGTTAAAGTACTGTCCTTCCTGCATTCATATTATTTTTTGCCCTTAATCCCTCCATCAGAATTCCCCCAGTTTACTCAGAAATACCCACTACCATTTTGGATTGCCATCTTTGATGATGAAGAATAACAGTAGACATTTCTATCAAAGTGATATTTTCACTAAAATCATTTCCATTTCTTTTTTTGTCAGAAAAATATGTGAGCAATGTCTTATAGTGAATGCCAATTCCAAATGTTTATGTCAGTCATTCTCGTCTAGTGTTCATATCCCAGCCACCTGAGATGCCATTTTGCTTCATCTGTCTTGTGATTTCCACATTATTCTCCTGGTTGTTTGTCCTTAATCCAGACACCTGGCCCTGGAACACTGCTCTGCTCTCCCACCATTTCCTGGCCAGCTTCCTATTGTTCTTCCTTGCCCTGCTTCATTCAGAGTGTGGAAACTGAGCCCTTCTGTAATCCTCCAGTGGAAGTTGAGACCAGGCTGCACTCCTGAGAGTTTGGAGATGTTGGAAGTCAGTTGGATCCCAGAGGCCTGGATTGCAGACAAGACTGTTCTCAGGATCCATCACAGTGGCTGCTTCCTGTCAGCAACCATGTGCAGGGACCTACTTATCTTCCTTAAGGGGGAGACATTTCCCCCTACACCCTTGTGGCAGTTTGGTATTGTTTATGAATTCCAAAAATAGATAGTAGATTATGTTTGTAAACTGGTCTGTCCCCTTGAGCATATTAGATTATATTAGTTTCAGAGGTTTTGCTTTTACTTGATTAAATAATGATTAAAGCTTTGATTGGGCCACTTCAGTAGGTCGTTGAATACCCACTCCTTGGTGGGCAAGGACTCACAGGAAAACCACACCACAGAGAAGAGAGGTTGCAATTTTGATGCTGGAGTTTTGAGCTGGAACCTGGGAAGTAAGCACACACAGGAGCAGAGCAGCTCAGCCTGGAGAGAATGGAACCCTGGGGAGAGAGAGACAGAGCCGATCGCCTGATAGTCTACAGCCAGCCTTGTGAAGAGAACAGGGCAGCTGAGCCTAGAAAGAAATAAGCCCCTGGAAGAGAGGAACACAGGAAGCATGAACCCTCACAGATGTTGGCAGCCATCTTGCTCCAACATGTGGCAATGGCTGTTGTGAGTGAAGTAACTTATGCTTTAAGGCCTGGTAACTGTAAGCTTCTACCCCAAATAAATACCCTTTATAAAAACCAACCTATTTCTGTTATTTTGCACCAGCACCCTTTGGCTAATACAAGGTAATATGACCCGTCACCTAGCATATTTGTTTACTCTGGTTGGATTCCAGTTCCAACCTCTTACAGACCAAGAGGAAGGAAAAGCTTCTTCCTTCGCCTATACTTACCTCTTTTTTCCCTGAATAAGAATTTCTCTCTTCCCAATTTTATAGTTACTGAAGTACATCAATTTCTTTTAGGGGCAGTCCCACCCTCAGGACCTTGTCCTTAGAAACATGAAGATTTTAGAATTCAATGGTTTGAAGTTACCCATTTCCCAAAGTTTGGATAAGCCGCTCAAGTTTGGTGCTCTGGCAGAGGGAGCAAGGTCGGGCTTTGGCAATTCTGGTCTTACTGCTTGAAATCACTTTCTACAGCTGATTTAGAGACTACATGATCTAAGTCCATATTTAGCAAAGAAACATTTTTCGTAAAGGAAATCTAATCTGCAGAAGCACAGGCCCCATTAAAAAGCCATGCCCAAATTACATTACTGAAAAAAACCATTCAACTTCCTAGTTGGAATCACTTGCATTCTGGTCTTTCCCAAGACCAGTGGAGGGTACTTGTTTCATATTTGTATAAATGAAAGGCTGCTTTCCCATGGTTTCTCCCCCACCTCCCTTGGCTCCTCATGAAGGGATAAAGGAAAATTAAAGCCTCTACTTTGAGAAGATGGGGAACTTTTTGATATTTTAAAAGGATTACCCTCTCTTCCTCCCATCCTCTTCATCAGGAGTTCAAAAAAAGTTAGAGTTTAATGCAAGTTACATTATTAAAGAGGAAAGAAAGCAAACTTAATTTTTTAGGTTCTTGGGACCATGGTTTACCCAATATCAAGATGAATTTATAGTATAACATGAGGTGGGTAAGAGTGACGGCTTTGAAAACACTTTGGGGTTTAAATCCAGGCTCTGATGCTTACCAGCTCTTTGATCTTGGAGTTGATTAATCTCCAGTTTCCTTATCTATAAAATAGGAAAATGACACTACACTTATCCTTTATACTTATTGTTATTTCTTGGCCCCTGGCTTCCAGAAGAGATGGACCAAAGGGTGGTGGGGAAGAGTGAGAAGTAGAGGTCTTCATGTCCGATCCTGCCTTCCTTCCTGTGTTTCTGTTGGTGGCTTTATCCCTCTGTGGCCATCATTTGGGGAGGATGGCATCTTCTGCACAGCTCTAGGTCTTGTAGGACCTCAGTAGCATCATTCCTTCCACTACCCACCACATTTCCCTTGTGCTAGTCCCTGAGTACATCACCATCTCTCCATGCCATGACACACCTCTCTAAATTGTCATTTTCTTAAATTCCTTTCGGCATACACTTTGAGTGTGCTCTGGACTTCCTGCTGGAATCTGGGCCTAAAAGAACTCCGACTTCCCTTTCTCAGGAATAGTTCTTTAGTGATGGGTCTGCAAGTCTGTGGAGGCAGGGCTAGATAATAGGCCTTATGTCCCATTACTCTTGAGTGATGTTTCCCCAAATCTTAGACAGAAAAGTTTCTGTGAGTCAAATAACTGTAAGAAATACTGGATTAAACAAGGTTTTTCCAAATCGAGTATGTCTTCAGACCTTTAATGTGCTCTGTATATTATGCATCTTCTGGATGGGGATGTGTTTCTGAAATTTTCTGATCATTAATTCCTACCACCCCATTCCCCGCCTCTGAATAAGTTATTCTAAGTTCTAGTCAAGATCAAATGGATAAAGATAAGAGCATTTCAACTTTCTTGGTCAAGCACACAAAGTTTACATCCCAAAGACAAAAATAATTAATAGTTCTATTCTTAGATTTCTATCCTGTCCAAAGGAATAGAGAGACATCCCAGAAAGCTGTGGTCTGGCAGTCTTAACAGCCTGAGACAATCTATTCTACTCCAGATGGATTTTATCCAGAGAGCCCATATGGCGTGACAGACCCAAGCATCCGTGATCTCCAATTTTCCTTTCTTTTTCTCTCCTTCCCTCTCTTCTTTCTTCATCATCATAATAAGTACACATCCATTTGAGGATTTAATTTTTTTTTCTTTCCCTCTACTTTCCCTGCCCTGCTGTCCATTCACGGTGTGATTTTCTGTATGTATTTCTCTTTTTTGTCTTCTCATCTTTCTCTTTTAGGATTCACCAGGATTCGATCCTGAGGACCTCTGATGTGGAGAGAGTTTCCCTGTCAATTGTGCCACCTCAGTTCTTGGTCTCTGCTGCACTTTACCTTGTTTGTCCCCTTTGTCTTTCTTTTGTTGCATCATCATCTTGCTGTGTGAATCACTTGCACTGGCACTGGCTCACCACACAGGGACTCAAGCAGGCACTCATGTCACTGCACAGACGCTCGGCTCACCGCACAGGCACGCTTTCTCTTCTTTTCCACCAGGAGGCCCCAGGGATCAAACCTGTGTCCTTCTATACGGTAGATGGAGGCCTTATCACTTGAGCTGCATCCTCTTCCCATGAGGATTTAATTTTTCCTCTTACTTATCACTTAGGAATGCTCTCTGATGGTTCACTGTATTCCTTTTAGATATTTTCCAGAAGTTTTTTTTTTTCCTTTTTTCATCCAGAAGGTTTTGAGGATCAATTCTTTGCCACTACTTATTAGACTTGAGGGGAAATTTTGAATTTTTTGGGCAAGACAACATGGTATAATATCTAGCTTCTGGTAGCAATCACAAGCAATAATTTATTAGAAGTTAATAATTGATTCATTCGAAATACAGAAGTATAGACAATGTCATATAAATGTTAGTACCTGCTTCAAGATTTCTTCAGTCATCCATCATCTTTACATGATGAATCTTGCCTAGTGATCATAAACTTTCTTTCTAGGTAAAAGGAGAAAAAATTTTTTATCATATGGCTCTAGTTAGGGCTATATCAAAACAGCCTGAGATACTCAACGTGTTATTTCTAATCATAGCTGCCTGATGTAACCTCTTGGAGACCTGTGGAATTACTTATCCTCAAGAAATAAGAATGTATTTCTTATTTACTGTAACCCACGAGGTTCCAATACCTACACACATTCATCCACTAGGATTTTTATTTAAAGATGTGGGAAAACAAGATAGCCACCAGAAAAGCTGAGTGGGGTGTAGTTGTCTCAGTAAACCACAATGGACAAAGATGGAAGTCCATTGGATAATTGATCACCCAGGTTTCTGGCCTCCTCGGTTGCAGGGTTGAAGAGTCCCAGCTACAGCTTTGTTTTGCGGTGGGATCAAGGAAGAAGTTTGTTGGAGGAAGAAAGAGAGAGAAAGTTTGCAGACAATACATTGAGTGTATTTTTCCTAAAGAGTAAATTAGCACTTCACATAAACACTTTGATCTGCTCTTTTATTATCACCTTAGATAAAATCTTATTTATTTTCTTGAGTAGTTAAATCTCATCCATTAGAAAATAGAACAATGGAGTCTTTATTTTTATTCACTGATAATTTCCCTTGTGGTTTTATTTCCAAAATTTTCCAGGGACAGAGATCTAGTGAGAGCAAGAGAGGAAGCAGAGGAAACAAGAGATTGGGGTGGCTGCCAGAGGAAGCAGGAGGAAACAAGAGATTGGGGTGGGCTGGGTGAGACTTTCTTTATTGCTGGAAATAGAAAATGCAACATATTTAACATTAACGTATTTAAGCTCAGCGTTAGCAGAGGTCATTTTTTCTCTGTGCCCCTAGAGCACAGTCCCAAACCTCAAATAGAGCACCTGCATTACAAATTTTATTTATGTTCCTCAGATGTAAGCATTTAGGTCACACCAAAAAATTTAAGGCAGAAATTTAGAGGGGTGGAAAGTCTCAAGTGTTCTCCCTCTTATGGTTGTGATGTTTCTCAATACGAGAATATGTACCCATAGGAGATAAGTGACTGAACACAGTGAGCAGCAAGGGCCAACAATGAAAGAATACGGCCTCTGTATTTGACAGGATTCATTTAACTGCAAATAACCAAAAAAACAAAAACAAAAAACCAAAGAAGTAAACTGACAAACAGTGATTTAATTCAATAGGGGTTTGTTTTTCTCACATAGCAAAATGTTTTGGAGATGGACAGATGCTGAATGCTGTTGGTTCAGCAGCCCAATATATATTAATATTTAGAATGCTTAGCTTTTTCTTTGTGGTGGTAAAATGGCTATTGTAGCACCAGCCATCACATCCATATTCAAGGCAGTGCCTGGACTTTACCTGCAATTGAATCTATTCGTTTAGTCAAAAAATATTTATCGAGCAGCTACTATGTGCCAAATACCGAAGTAGGCACAAGGAAGAGAAAGCGGCTTAAGATAAGGAGTAGAAAGGGGTACATTGGATATTTGTGTTCTTTTTGTCTAGAAAGTAAAGCCTTCCTATGGGTCTTCCAGAGGTTTTCCCTGTGTCTTACAGGAAAGAACTGGATACATGTCTACTCTTAGTTCAATCACTGGCAAAGGGTAATTGGAAGATAGCAACTTTAGATCAATAATAATTCATTTGCTGAGGCTAGAGGAAGGATACATCCTTCCTGAGGAATGGTTTCTCCTACAATCCTAGTTCCTGAACTTTATCTGCAATTGCTGCCCCTAGTCCTCATTTATTCATTCATTCATTTACTCAACAAATGTTTATTGAGTATCTGCTATGTGCCAGATATAAACTAAGCACTGGGAGCAGACAGATGCCTATGACAAGGAATTCCCAGTCTGCTGAAAACAGTGCAAACAATGCAAACAAATAATTTTGATGCAATGTGATGATATATTGAGGTGATACTGGGAGTGGAGAAAAGCCCAGAAAGAGTCTGAATTTTTCAGGTCAATAAAACAGGGATGGATTGAGAGCAATAAAGACTTCATAAAAAAGGAAATATTAAAGCAAGACCTTGAAGATAAATGGGATTCCACAAAGCACAGAAGGTTTGAAGGTGAAAGAGAGTGGTGAGGGACACAGAGGCTCTTAGCTACTGCAGTGATCCTGAGGTACTTGGAGGATTTCCCCCCATGCATTTCAGACTTTTCCCCAGTCTGTTCATTGACTACTCGTGTCCCTGGTTCAACAAGTGTGAAGCAAAGAGCAGTGGGTAAAGGACAAGGCTAATTCTACTTTAGAGTCTTCTCTCTGGACAAAAAAGTTTTCTCTCAAAGTTGTAATCTAACTTTTCCTTTGTCCTGCCAAACTAAGTGACAGGAGAGTTAAAATTCTCTATTTGGCAAAGAAAGATCAAACCTTTAAAATATACAAACGGGAAAAATCATTTCCCTCATTGTCCCTGATACATTTCTTACATGTCACCCTCAGTTCACTAACTTTATTGGCATGACAACGCATAAAAGGAGAGCAGTCTGTTCAGACAAAGAGCTATCTCGCCACAAGCTCTGCTGCCGGCAAGAAAGAGGAAGTTCTCCATGATGTTCATGAGGAGGAGGGAACCCAGCATCTGTATTAAGGAAGTCAACAGGACACCAACAAGAAAGACTTCCATGTTCTCCAGCTATTATTCCACAGATGATCTGGTTGGTCTTCTGGGCACACACTGCTTTGGATGCACTGGGTTGAATGAGCCCTTTTATGAAGTGGTCAATGAGCAAGTCCACAGTCAGTTCTTTCGAAAGCACGGGGTTATGACATCTTAGAGAAACCAAGTGACATAATCCAACCCTACATGACTCTGTCTTGGGTCTGACTGATGAAAAGCCCCAGTTGGGGTAAGAAGGATCTACAGACTAGACAGAATGGGCTTGAAGACATAGGAAGAAATGAAAGCTAACAATTTTATTTTGGCCTAGAGATATTGTAGCTTTAAAAAGAATCCTTTAAGAAGTAAATTAAATGTGGTTTGGGGAGGAGCAGCTTATTGATTGATTGATTGATTCATTCATTCATTCATTCATTTATTTCTCTCCCCTTCCTCCCCACCCCGGTTGTCTGTTCTCTGTGTCTGTTTGCTGTGTCTTCTTTGTCTGCTTCTGTTGTTGTCAGCGGCACGGGAATCTGTGTTTCTTTTTGTTGCGTCATCTTGTTGTTCAGCTCTCCGTGTGTACAGCGCCATTCCTGGGCAGGCTGCACTTTCTTTCGCACTGGGCGGCTCTCCTTACGGGGCGCACTCCTTGCGCGTGAGGCTCCCCTACGCGGGGGACACCCCTGCGTGGCAAGGCACTCCTTGCACACATCAGCACTGTGCATGGGCCAGCTCCACAAGGGTCAAGGAGGCCCGGGGTTTGAACCACAGACCTCCCATGTGGTAGACGGACGCCCTATCCACTAGGCTGAGTCCGCCACCATGGGGAGGAGCATCTTGAGTCAAATTAAATATTGGAATGCTCTTGCCTGTCAGGGAGATGCCAAAGCAAAGGCTCTGTAAATGCTTTGTCTGGGCTAAAAGGAGAGACAACAAAGTTCACCAGCAATGGCCTCAGGGTCACAGGTCATAAATGCCTGCAACCTGATGGGCAAGAGATTTCCCTGGAGACTAAAAGACCCAGAGGAACCAACTTTCACTCCACTCCACTTCTACATAAGGCCATTTTCTCACCTATATGCAGCCAGTTACTGTCTTGTAAATTCAGCCTCAGAAGAGAGGCAGAAACAGGAAAGCATACTGGGAGACTGAACTGTTTTCCTTGAGAGTGAGCAATCCTTAAGAGGACTTTTAAATGATAGGATCAGATTAGGCTTTAAATGGCAGAGAACTATAAGTTATTTTTTCTCACCTCCCACAAAGTGAGAGGTCAAAAGGAAAGCCAGATTAGGAAGAGACTAGATAATTAAAAAAATAACAACTATACTTTCTCTGCACAGTTTTATGATAGCATCAGTTACATTTGCAAATGCGATACATAAAGATGAACAAAATCTATCTAATTTAGAATTCTACAGATTTACTTTTCCAAATTTTAAATGAGTGAACATTTCTAGAGATACAATTTTATAAATCACAGGCAATGAACATGTTCTATTATCAAATATATTTTGTATGTCAAGCTATATCGTACTCTAAAAATTTATTTTACTCTGTTTAATTATATATATTTGTAATCTATTGTGTTCTGTTTAAGTAAAATTTTAATTTTATAATAATTTTAGATTTATAGAGAAATTTGCCAAGATAGTACAGAGAGTTTGCATATTCCTTATGCCCAGTTTCCCTTATTAATATCTCACATTATTTTGGTATGTTTGTCACAATCCAATAGTAGAACATTACTATTAACTAAAGTCTGTAGTTAATTCAGATTTCCTTAGTTTTTAACCTAATGTTCTTATTCTGTTTTAAGATCCCATCCAAGATACCACATTACATTGGCTCTTTGTTTCTCCTTAGGTCCCTTTTGGAGATGGGAGTTTCTCAGACATTTCCTTGCTTTTGATGACCTTGACAATTTTGAGGAATACTGGTGAGGTATTTTGTAGAATGTCCCTTAATTTTGGTTTGTCTGTTTTTCTCATGATTCAACTGGGGAAAGACCATCACGGTAAAGTGCCACTAGTTGCGTCATATTGAGGCACATACTATCAGCATGATTTATCACTGTGGCAGTTGACCTCAATCATCTGACAGAGGGAGTATCTATCAGTTTTTTCCACTATAAAGTTGCTCTCCCTGCTCCCCTCCACCCTTTTTCTTTGGAAAAGAGTGTTCTTTTGATATGCAGTCTCCTAGGTTTTGTCTCAGTCTTGGTTTTTTTCGTTGTTGTTGTTGAACATTTTTTCCCCTTTCTCTCAGTTTTTAGCAGACTTACTGAAATAGGGAACGGGCATTCAGGTACAAAAAGGAGAAACATCTGTCTTCTGTTGTATTTAGAAGTTAGAAAAAAGTAAAGAGGAGAATCTTAAAAGATAATAGAAATGATTAGTGCCTTTGTTGAGAGGTATATAAAATTTTTTCCTCTGTGCATAAAAGATGACACATGGTATTTATTACAAGGTTGGTAATTTGATCACTATTAGGGTAGGCATTATTGGTAGTAGGATAGGACCAGAAAGTATCAATGGACTAGTTGGAGGGCAAGGCAAAATGAATTCAGGCAGGGTAGAATCTGAGAAACCTGTGACCTCAACATAAGCAGAATTTGAGCTCTGAACCACTCAGAGAGAAAGCTGAAAGTTTGCACTGTGGATGCGATGATGAGGTGATGAGGCATTACCTGCCCCTGGAAAAGTGAGGACAGTGAGGACAGTGTTAGAGTGATATTTTATTGTATTTTCCACTATTTGACCACCTCTGTACCCAACTTTGGGCCCAAAAAAATCCTCTGCACCCGACCAACCCTTGGTGCCCACATTGCTAACAATCATCTATAAAACTTTAGGTCAAATCATTTTACCTTTTATTTATTATTATTACAAACACTCCTCCTTTTCCCCAATCCCTTCTCCCCTAGTAACCTATAATCTGTTTTCCGTCTCTGAAAATTTGCTATTTCTATTCATCTCATATGTGATATTATAAAATTTTTGTCCTTATGTGTCTTGCTTGTTTCACTGAGCACAATGTTTTCAAGGCTCTTCCATGTTGCAGCATGTCTTAGAACATCATTTTTTCTTATGGCTGGATAATATTCCATTGTGTGGATGTGCCACATTTTGTTTATTGGTTCATTTGTTGATGGACACTTGGGATGTTTCTACCTTTTGGCCATTGTGAATAATGCTGCTATAAATATAAGTGTCTGTATGAAATGCTGTTTTCACACTCTGGCTAGATCCCTAGAAGTGGGTTTGCTGAGTCAAATGGTAATTCCATGTTTAACTTCTTGAGGAACCACCATATTGCTTTCCATAATGGCTGTATCATTTTACATTCCCATCAACAAGGCTGTAGAATTCCAATTTCTCTGCATCCTCTCCAAAACATTATCATATTATTATCTTTTGATTATAGCCACCATTGTGAGGTAGGATGTGAGTGGTATCTCATTGGGGTTTTAATTTGCATTTCATTAATGGCAAGTGATGCGACCATATTTTCATTTACTTGTCCATCATTTGCATATTTTCTTTGTAGGAATGTCTATTCAAGTCCTTTCTCCATTTTTTAAATGAGATTGTTTGTCTTTTTTGTTGTTGCATTGTAAAAGTTCTTTATATTTTCTAGATATTAAACTATCATCCAACATATTGTTTACAACTCTTTTCTTCCATTCTGTAGATTAACTTTTCACTTTCTTTATAATTTCCTTCAATGCAGAAAAGTTTTTAATTTCAATGAAATCAAATTTATCTATTTTTTCATTTGTTGCTTGTGCTTTGGGCATCATATGTAAGAATTCATTGCCAAATCACAGGTCATGATTTCCCCGTATGTTTTCTTGTAAGAGTTGAATAGTTTTAGCTCTTATGTTTAGGTCCTTGATTCATTTTGAGTTGATTTTTGTATATGGTGTGAGGTAGGGGCTTAACTTCCTTCTTCTGCATGTGGGCATCTAGTTTTCCAACATTATTTG
Organism: Dasypus novemcinctus; assembly: GCF_030445035.2. NCBI lineage: Eukaryota > Metazoa > Chordata > Mammalia > Cingulata > Dasypodidae > Dasypus > Dasypus novemcinctus. Next base: position 74,860,315 of record NC_080679.1, on the reverse strand, counting down.
TTGAGGAGACTATTCTTTCTCCATTGCATAACTTAGCACCCTTATGAAAAATTGGCCATAAATGTGTAGGTATATTTCTAGACTTTCAGTTCTGTTCCACTGGTTTGTTTATATCTGAACCAGTACCACACTGCTTTGATTACTGACACTTTGACTTTCTAATACAATTTGAAATCAGGAAGTAAGAGTCCTCCAACGCAGTTCTTTTTTTTTTTTTTCCTCCCACAATTGTTTGGGGCCTCTTCCAGTTCCATGTAAATTTGAGGATCTGTTTTTCCATTTCTCCAAAAAGGGTTACAGGAATTTTAAGAAGGATTGCATTGAATTTGAATATTACTTTGAGGAATAGTGACATATTAACAATGTTAACTCTTCCAATCCATGAACATGGGATGTCTTGCCATTTATTTAGGTCTTTAATTTCTTTCAGCAGTATTTTGTAGTTTGCAAGATAAAAGTCTTGTGTATCCTTAGTTAAAATTTATTCCTAGGTGTTTCATTATTTTAGATGCTATTGTAAGTAGAATTTTTCCCTTAATTTATTCAGTTTGTTCACTTCTAGTATATAGGAACACAACTGGTTTTTGTGTGTTGGTTTTTACCCTGCCACTTTAATGAATTAGTTTATTAGCTCTAATAGTTTTCTGTGGATTCCTTTGGGTTTTCTATACTTAAGATCAGATTGTCTGCAAATAGAGATTTATTTTAACTGCAAAAATGTGAATGTGTTTGATTATGGGTGCTGCCCAGACTCTAATGAGGAAATTATAAAATATATGACATATGTAGTGAATTTCAATTCTAAATTCCTAACATTTCTGAATTCTGAAACACATCTGGTATAAAGGGATTCAGAAGAATTCATGGATTTTTATGCCTTGATATCATTATTATTTTTCTGCCATTAAGTAGGCCTTTTCTCAAACATTTCTAAAACCACAGCTACTTTTTTTCTTATATTGTTGAGAGAGTCAGAGCAAACTTCCCTAGTCATGTTTTCACTTATGGTATGGTCTCAAAATGCTTCAATGTCAAAGTAAAGAGATGCGTGGGAAATGCTGTTGTTCTAGATTATTAGATGGGTGAACTTGGGCCCAAAGCATGTACCCAACTACCAGGGAGGTCACCAATAGCAGGGAGATGTCCAGTTAACTAAAGAGTCTCTGACTACCACCTTCTCTCTTCCAATTGCACAGCCTCCTGTCCTAGCTGGTGAGCGCTTCCCTATGATTAAATCCATGTGATGGTGCATTTTAAATCAGCTTTAATTGAATACTCACTGTGTTTTAAAAATACTGTTCTTCTTTATCTATGCAATTCTTCCTTCTACCCTATCACACTTTTTAAGCAGAACTTTGTGTGTGTGTGTATATGTGTGCGTGTGAAAACAGTCTAAATTTGAGGCTGGTCCATTATTATCTGGAGGCAAACATTTTTTCCAGTTATTTGGTTAACTTCACCTGTTGATAGCCTATGAAGCACTATAAATATTTTTAAACCCTATCTAAAGAAACTATCTTAATTAAATGCAACGCATCCCTTAGAACTTCAATGAGCTGTAAAATCAGCTCTACAGTTTCAAATGCCTGGTAGCTAATTTAATATGATATGTTAGCAACAGGCAGCCATAATGTTGAAACCTGAACAGAGTCCTAGAAGTAGATAGAGAAAAGTTTATATTGCCTTTATTTATTTATTTTTTTACTTTCCATCTTAACTCTCAATTTTTATATGGCAAACTGGTCATCATTTGACCTCTACATTTTATTCTTCTTATTTTGTACTCCAGATGGTTCTGAGGACAAATAACAGAAGCACAAAAGAGGCTATCCTGATTAAGAATTTGTACTTTCTACTGAACATAGGCATCAAAATGTGGCTAGAAATTTAAAGGCCACAGTAGACCTATTAGTGCTGTGTGTGCACAGAGGGAGGGCTGATGGAACTAACTGTGTGAGTTATGTGTAGATCATTAATCCTTGAGTGCAGCTATACATATGTCCTGAATATTATGCTTTGTCACAGTTTATTGGCTCTCATCCTACTTGGGAGACCAGAACAAACCGCTCTCTTTTAGGGGGGTATTAACTATTTCAATCTGTCCCGGTGAACCATAAAGCAAGAATGTCCACAAAACTGCATTTTTTCTGGATTTTAACATACATGTTCATAAGCACTGCTTGAGCCTTTTTAGGGGCATTTCTATATTCAGAAATTCCCCATTGACAAGGTAAAATCACATTCAGTTAGAGGTTCCAATTGTTTCCAGATAAATCTCCAATCAACCACATCCAGCTGGAAACAAAATTCTTTCTCAATCAAATATTTCCAGCCAAGGTTTGAGTCAAGAGGAGAATCATGCCTTCAAACTAGGGCGCTTTTTCTTACACTTTTTGCAGGATTACTCTCATTTTCTACTGTTCACATTTTTTTCTTGGCAAATTCAGGTGTCCTAGTTGGAGATGGTTTAGAAAGTGTAATGTGCTACCTGTCATCTAAAAAGATGATGCAGGCAGCCCACAACTAGAAGGGCTTGCTCTTTGCATTGCTTTTCCTGCAATGGGGAAAGGCATTTTTCTTTTCTCTTTGTTGTCCACACTTTCTCTGTTGTCCCTGAGCCTGAGGGGCATCCCTGTAGCAAACCGAGGGACACGGTGACTGTGAGACATTCTTGGGCTAAGGCACAGGTGACTCTCAAGAAATAACTGAATGTTCAAGGAAGAGGAGTTCAGAAGAAAAGGGTTGGTGAGAAGCTGCCAAATTATGTCCGAAACATCTTTTAACTTCTTTCCTCATCCAAATATTAGGGGTTTTGCAGCTTAAGCCTACTTTTCTCCATTATCAAAAGAGTTTTATCTTTTGTCACTATAAAGAGTATTTTGCATTTTGCTGAAGGCATACCTGCTTTTACCTCCTTCATTTACTGGAAGCTGGAGGATGAGGCAGAATGAATTCAGGCAGGGGAGGAGGTGTCTGAGGGACCCGAGGCCTCAACATTTGCGCAAGGCCCATTTGAGCTCCGAGCCACCCAGAGGGCAAGTTGAAAGTGTGCTCTTCTGGAGAATGTTACACCCAAACCTAAGAGTAGAATAATAATGCCAGATGATTTGTATACGTCTTTAAGCCTGATGTTAATGATGAAGGAGAAAGCTACCCTTCTACCTGCACCTTCCAAAGAAGGTGCTTCCTTCTGTAACACAGAACCTGTCTCTTAAAATATAAGGGCAGGATCCCTGTAGTTAAAACGGGGCATAACTTGCATATGCTTTGTATATATTTGCATAAAACTGCATGTTAAGATGGAGCAGTTTTAACTTCATGTTCATAGAGTAAAATGAAACAAACTAATATGTGCAACTGCAATACACCCATGCTTCAAATATCAGGGGAAAAAAACTATACAGTTATTTAAATGAATTAATTTGATTGCATCACCATAATACACTTTCACATAGAAAAGAAAAAAACCAGCTAATTTGAGAGTAGTGATTGAAAATGGTGGGTTGCTAAAAATAACATAGATTTCCCCCAAATGGGCAAGAAAAGTGATGTGTGCAGAAGCTATATTTAGGTAACTGTGAGCAGTGCATAGTTTGAAAAATGTGTTAAGACATTTCTTCTTTTATCTTGAAAAAAATTTTATACTGAAAAAATATGAAATTCTCATTTTCAAGTGAGCAGTTTCATAATTAGCATGAAGTCATTGCTGCTTCAGACAAAGTCTTCCCTGACCCCATCCACTTTCAGCAGAATAGGTCATTAGAGGGTAGGTAACTGCAATCCTCCCTCTGCTGGGAGGGGCGGCGCCTCACTGGAACAGTCACCACCGCGAAACCCGGATGGGGAAGGAAGGCCCTCGGCGCGTCGCTGGCTCACAGAGGTCAGATGGCGCAGCGGCAGCCAGCGAGGTTCGCCCCAGGTCAAAGGTCTAGTGCAGCCCCGACCACGCCTCCTGTTTCTAACGCTGTGGTAATTTGGACAGTGGGTTTAAAAAGGACAAACAGTGCTGCTAGACTGCTTACCACGGGCACTCAGTTAAAGAGGAGTTTCTGTAGGCTTCAGCCGCCCCCCCATTCTGACTTCTGCTGCGGTGTTGGTTGCTTCCGGCTTCTTCCCTGGAAAAGCGTCCCAAGGAAATTACCGAGTGCAGAGGCAAGGCAGGCGAGGAACTCATCTCCTCGCTGAATTTTCAACTCGATTTTGAAATCATTTTCCTTCTTGCTGAGTGCAGACTGAAACAGCAATAAAGACTTTTTCAACCCTGTAATGTCGGTCTTGTCAGCGGAGGAAACACGCATCACTACCCTTCCAAGTCGGTCATCTCACGGGGTTTTACTGTGATTTTCGGCTGCTGTAGCTCAATTCTCAGTTGACTACCGAAAAGGAAATAAAGTGGTAGTTTGCCTTCTTCTTGACGTGGCTCTAGGAAGCTAGAGAAATAACCATTTGGAGAGGGAGCATTCAGAATTAGTGGACCAGGATAAATGCCAATCGGGAAACGGCGATGAAAGCGGCTCATTCAGGGCTGAGAGCTGCTGGTGTGCAGGGGGTCCCCCGGAGCCTGCTGTCCAGCGGAGCAATTTCCTCCCTCGTGACAGAACCTAAATTCAAAGTAACCCAGACAAAGCCCTTCTCTTCGGGGCCTTCCAAATTCATTACACTAGAGTAAGAGCTTAGCTTATCCTTTTCTGATAACTGGAGGAAATCATTGAAAGTGATCTGGAACCAGATTTCACATTTTCATTGAGGATTTGAAGGTGATAGGCAAACTCAAAGTTGTTGGTAAACGTATACCTGTATTTCCTACCTTTCTGTAAGAGACCAAAAATAAGAGGAAGAATTGGAAAAAATGGCCCCACCTGCACACACCAAACATAAAAGCAAAAAGTAACCGATTTAAAAGAGATTAAATTAGAAAGATAAGGACAAAAAGGTATTGGACTGAGTAAGGGGGCTACAGTAAGAGGGAAAAGGGTGTTAGAAAACAGGGAACTATTACTGAATGAGAAATCATTCAATTTCAAAAGTGAAACCAAAACATAAAAAGTATTAGTTATTTTCCTAGCATGAAGTCACTCATGGTGTGTAAATCAAGAAAGGTAATCCCAATGTATCTAATAATTAATCCATATAAAGAATACTCTGCTCTTGCTTATAGTGTAGGGGTGTCGTTTAACATGTATAACGGCAGAGATGTGTGAGGGTTAATGGTCATCATTCCAAGGAATCTATAAACCCTCTGCAGGAGCTTTAATCTGTGTCTCTGAATCCTGAAGAATAAGAGGCAGGCATAGAGTTTAATCTGTCTGCCTTCTAGTGTCGCTGTTCACATCTGGGTACTGGGGAGGAAGACTATGCTGCCAGGTCACCTGGGGCCGTTGGCAGTTTCAGCTCCTGCGTCCTTGCTGGCTGTCGTTGAGGCTGCTCTCAGCCGTGGGAGGCTGCCCGCCTTCTTGCCCTGTGGCCCCTCTCACCTTCAAAGTCAGCATTGGAAAACTTCTCTGAAATGAATCTCCTCTATGCTTCCAATCTCTGACTTCCTCTTGTTCTGCATCCAGCCAGAGAATATTCTCTGCTTTTAAATGGTTCCTGGGATCCGGGATCTCCCAATGTTAAGGTCAACTGGTTTGGGACCTTAATTACATTTGCAAAATCCTTTTCACAGCAGTATGCAGGGTAGTGTTTGGTTGAATGACAGGGAGAAGGTGTGTGTACACCAAGGGCTGGGACTCTTGGGGACCATCTTGCACATTCTGCCTACCACAGTCTCCTTTTTGTTTTAGTGGTACTTTTGCTCAAAAGGTAACAAGCCAATCTGCTATTTGTATAGAGACATCTCTCTAAATAGCAGAAGTTTACAGTAAAATTGCATGAATTATTTTCAAAATTGCTATCATATATTTTTTTAAATCATCTTACTTTTTACAAAAATAGCTCTTAGCACTTTTGCATCAGAAGGGTGACTTAAAACCTGAGTTGCAGTGGATCCCCAGGACTGAGGGGCTGATGGAGGTCACTGTGTAGAGGCCGGTGTTTAGTAGGAATTGCAGACTTTGTGAGGCCCTGCTATCAAGCAAGCTCCATCCTGTTTGCTGACTGAATGAACACCTAATATGATCATTCTAGTTTTGAATCTGAATTTTTTAGCAAGAACATAAATTATTAAGGCTTAACTTTAATGAATCATAGAAACAAAAAGCAAAAATTAAAATTAAATTAAAGCTTCTTACAAAATATTTTGGAAAATACTGTAATTTTTAAAGGCCAAAATAAAAACTACCTATAATCATACCACTTGGAGTTAACCACTGTTAACTTTTCAGCTTTTGTTTCTTTTTTTTCCTCTTCCTACACAAATGCATTAGTCAGGGTCCATCCAGGAGACAGAAATTACATAGTAATTTGAATAGGGAAAATTTATCATCAAGAACTGTTAATTATAACATAGGAGTAATGATGAAGGTGAAAAAGAAAACTCTAAGGAATATCCTAGAGCCAAGGAAACAATTTGGGATACTTAAGGCTGGGATTTAGATCTTGTTGGAGAAAATGTGGTTGCAGCCCCAAGGGACAGTGAAGTTCTGTGGGATGCCCTGGTCAGAACTTGTCCCCAGGCATTGGGCAAGCAGGAATCATACCGCTGAGCGCAGGTGGGCAGAGATGGGTGGGCGGGTGAAGAGAGGCACTGGGGCCTCTGAGAGTCAGCTCATCAACAGGGCCCCTCTGGCAGGGGTGAAGCAGGAGCAAGAAAAAAAGCAGAAAGCAAGTCCCAGAACGAGGTGGGGGGAGACTCCTTCCTCCTGCAATACCTCTCGGCACCCCTACTGACAAGGTCAGCACCTTGTTCACTGCAAAGGAAAAATGCTTAAAGTGTCCATCCAGTCCATTAAGGCAGAGCAGGTGATGAATGAGATGTGAAGCTGTGAGCCATTATACTGATAACTTGAAATTGCCGAACCGAGATCACAGCTTGGAACTTTTTGGTAACCTACTCTGTTTACTTCAAAATATACTAAGAACATTTTCCATATTATTAAAATATTCTTCTACAACATAATTTTTAATGGGTAGATGATATTCGATATTATGGATGAACCACACTTATTTAGCCAATACCCAGTTTTGGGACATTGGGGTGGTTTCTCACCTATAGCTGTTAGAGAAAGTGCTGTAATGAAAACTGTACTAGTGCATCGTTGCCATATTTCAAACAATTTCCTTGGAATAAAGTACTAGAAATGAATTCTTGGGTGAAAGAGCATATACACTTCTAACATTTTTGATGTATGTTCTAAAATTTCCCTCCAGAAAAGATAACGGTATATTTGAGAGTAACAAGTCTTGGTAAAATTTCCACTTTCATTATTTAATGTTTTCTAATTTCACAAACATGCTAGTCAAATGAATTTTATGATGGTAATGAAATAGTCTTGCAGAAAACAATTCTTCTAACAACATATAATAATGAGGGATACCAAAGAATAATTTAAAATGGTAATGAAGTGGCTATTAGTATAGTACCAAAAAAGGGGGAAATGCTCAGAACTTAACAAATGAAGACCCTGATTATTCCAAACATAAATTTAAAACTGTAAACACAGGACTTATTGTGTTTTACAAAGAAAGAGACAAAACTTAAACAATCAACTCCAAAAGGATTGCCTTGTTTTAATCAGTAATAATTAGATTGCTACTCTTTTACTCAGAAAAATACACAGAAATGAAAAAAAAGATATGAAGCAAGTAAGGAAGAAAGAAAGAAGACCAAAAGTTGAAAGAATGAAAAATAAAAAGAAGCTGGAAGGAGAAAGTAATGAAGAAAATAAGGAAAACTAGAAGACAAAATCCGAAATAGTACAAAAATAGAACATAGGTTTAAAAAGGGAAAAGACATGCATTTTTAGGCAGCCTCCATCTCTGGGATGGTACTATTTAATGGGCTAAATATCAAAACATTTTTAAGTACTTGGGATACACAACTTAAGGAAGACGTACTTGCAGGAAATAAGCCTTAATTGCCCAATTTGCCGGAGAAGCAGAGATGACAGTGTTTTTGTGACATTTATGTGGTTGGGCCCTGTCATCATGGAAGTAAGTGCAGAAGTGCCTGCATTTCAGCACTGCTCCACAGGCCCCCATGCTTTCATTTGCAATAAAATTGCTTCAAAATAAATGGGACAAATATTTCAACAAAGAAGACTTGGAGTAGACAAACTGAGCATTTCCACCATGTGGTGGTAGAATTTGCTCGCCGACTCGTTCATTGTGGCAACCTGGTTTCTCAAGAAGCTGTAGTCTAGACTGGCTGGCAAAGGAGCCAGCTACAAAGTGGTTCTTATACCAGAGGAGCGTCTGGAGGCCACAGAATCATTATGTCAGAAGCGTCGAGCTAAAGACCTGGGAAAACACGGCCTGGTCCAACACTTGCTGCAGTTAAAGTGTGGTTCTTGGGTATGTCTGTTCCCGCAGGCATTTTTTTGCGTAAAGAACTCCATCAAATTGAGTGAAAGCAAGGCATTCAGGGCTCTGGAATGGGCATTCTTTTAGAGTATTGGGTTCACACTACTCTTTTGGAAGGAAGAAATCAATTGCTACTCCTCTACTACTTTCCCTTATCTATTTGGGAGCTAGCAAACTGATTTGATAAAACAGTGATAGGTTTATCAGATTGAGATAGTAATTTACTTCCATTAATTTGAGGGACATCAGTCTCTCATAGTGAGAAGAAATATGGCTACCCTGGTGGGATACATTTAAATTCATTAGATTTTCTGGCTTTCATCTGAGACACAGAGACTTTTTCTTCTCAGCCGATAAATCCTTTCAATTTATACTTCAAATGGCACTAAACAAGCACTCATCAATTTATACTTTAAATTCTCCTAACGATATCCAGTTGGATAAATCTGTTTAATTAGCAGTGGGTGGATGTTTTCTTGGTCCACTGCAAGTCCAGTTACCAAAATAAAAGAAAGGAATGGAAAGCCGCTGCTTGGAAAAACATGCCTCCTACAATGGCAGAGAACAAGAAGAGACATTCTCCCAACAAATGTTAGCCCAGGCAAAGAAATTTGAATATATACAAAAGATTAAATTAACAATAGATGAATGGCAAATGAGAAAGCTGCCAGTGACCAGACTTTCTCAGGAGCCAACCTTTAACAATATGGATTATTTTGGATAATTCATGGTTTGCCACTCTTTATTCTTTGTCTCCTCTGTAATATCCAGGGCATATCTTAGACAGATAATTAGGGCATTATCATATTCCTTAACTAAGTCGGACAAATTGCATTGCGCTTCATGGTAAACCAACCCAGGGCTCAATCATTAGCTTTGTGTAATTGTTCTGAATCAAGCCTTTGCTTTTTTATTGCACCAACTTTATTTGTCAATACTCAAGAAAGAGTAACAATTCCCTTTCCTGGAGGGCTTCGTAAGTATGCTAGTCACTAGGTAATCTTACAGTTAATACAAGCCACAGCACGGTAAAATGTAAGAAAATGTAAAGGTCAAAAACATGTTTCTATTATGAAAAAAATGAGTGATAATGACATAATTTTTTCAGCTCATCAGGCTCTTTGCTAAGTGCTGCTCTTATTGCCAGATCAGTAGTGTATAACAAAGAAGTGCTTTCTGCAGCCTGCTTCATTAGTCTGCCCTGTAGGACCTCACCTCCAGACCTTTCACTAATCTGTTGGCCTGCTCAATAGTCTTGTTAGTTCTATTCACTTCTTCCTGACAGCGGATTTTCTCAGCTGTAGCCCTCCCAGAGGCCGTGGTTAAGGCAGCCAGGTTTGTGTCTAGTTCCTTTAAATAAAAACAGTGCGAGACAACTTTGGACATTGTCAGAACAAGTAAAAATATCACCGCTGACTTATTTTATATTGCAGAAAGTTAAATTATACAGTGTGCCCAAGAAGTAAACACAACTGCATTCGGAAGACTGTGCCAATTCACACAATGAGAAGGTGCGGTAGGGAAAATGGAAGGAAAGGATATTCGGCAGTTTAGGTAATTTTTGTTGTTTGTTCAAAACAGCGCCGAGGAGAAAAAGAACATACACACAAATTCAAAATCCTCGGGGGAAATGAGACTGTCATTTTCCCAGACAAATTACCTGAGGCCGTGAAGATTTAATACAATTGAATTGTATGTACTATTAGTGCCAATAACATACTTAATACAAAGTGTCCCCAAACACTTTGCATTGAGAGTTGACGGCAAGATAAAACCTTGGGGAGGCTTTTAAGGTGAGATGCACAGAGCTGTGATGAATCAATGGCTCGGAGGGAGGGGGTCGGGCCGGGGAGCTGGGCCAGCCACTGGGAGAGCAGCGCTTCCAGCTGGGGAAGTAATGGAGAAAGGGAGCAAGGAGATTGGGGGTCCCAGTGAGACTGGATGCAATGACAGCTCCCCGAGGATAACTGGAAAGAATGGGTAGGAAAATGAAGGTTGTGAATGTGCGCGAGCTCGAGAGAGTTTGTGTGCTTCTTTGCGAGATCAGGAAGATGAGAAGATGGAGATTTGGAAAAGAAAAGCAACTTTCAAGAGGACTCATTGTTCAAGTAGCAAAAAGAACTATTTCTTCCTCTGTGTGCACGTTTCTGATTTGCTGTTCTCTTTCAACAAATCATCTGCTCGTTTAGTTTTTCTAAAGAACTTCCATGAAGAAAGGGGAACGGTTTATGCTCCCGTAGCGCACTGGGAAGGCGTTTTTGGATACAGCAGTGTGTACAGTTTTACTCACGATATTTGTTATGAGAGCGTTGACACTGGAAATAATTAGTAAGAACCACCATAACTCTCCTCAGTGACTTAATTTATATGAGAACCTCAAATACTAACATCTGCTACGGAGGGCTCCTGGGCTATCATCAGTCTGTTTTATACCAAGAAAACCTGAAGCCGCTTGTCTGACGGGACAGGGGAAATAATCACCCAACCCTTAGGGAAGAAACTTGCTCAGGATTTCTCGAGTCTGTGGAGGGATTTCTTAGACTGGTCCTGACCTAGTCACCATTTCAAGCCCCTCTAACCAGTTGAACAGCCCTCCTCCACCCTTCTGGATTGTCTACACCTCTCTCTCCTCTCCAAACTGCTGGCTCCCCGTTGTGCACACACAAAGCCAAGGTCGACTATTAAACCGAATTAAGAAGATAAACAGGATACTGCAAAGTCTGCCTAATACCTTATGTTGTTAACTTGCTTTGAGGATCACACAGCTGGCAAGGCCAGAAACCTTCCACCTGAAAGAACATCATCTCTCCTCTTCTTGAACTCTCGGATTAAATAATTTATTAGACAAATGGCTACCAAGTGCCAGATCCTGTGCTATAAATGGGAAGGGCGAGGAAGGTACAGAAATGAACGAGATGTGGATCCTGACGTCACATGCTCACAACTTAGGGAGGGAGGTGGGTAGGATATGCAAATGAGGGGAAATGAAGGAAGGGGACCCAGCTGAGGGACTGAGAAGCCCAGGTGGTTTGCTTCGGGGGTGGGAGGCGGGGACGGTGAGTGCAGTGACTCAGGAGTTTCCTTAAATTCTCCTTTTATGAATGGACCTGAGGGAAAGGCCGAGAGCATCGAGCCAGGAGGGCACCGATCCCCACTGCCTGGCTGCCTGGCTGGCAGGTGCAGAGGGTGACACGCTCGTCCTGGGACTACGTCCGGCATGAGTGCGGGGCTCTTGATGTTTGGAGCCAGGAGGAAGCAAGAGTGCCAGGGGCAGGCGTGCTCCAGGGTGGAGGTTCTGGCTTCTGTCCAGGAGCCTCAGGAACCATGGGAAGCCAGGACCGGCCGCAGGGCAGAGAGGGCCCCCCAGCCGTCTCCACGGCCCCGTGAGGAAAGGGAGGCCCAGAATCTCTCTCCATTTGTCTTCCTGTTCTTTAACTTAAGTCCTTCCTGCTTGTGGCCATTCCTTCCTGCCCTCTCCCCAGTAAAAATGAAGAAGAATCTGGAAATTCCTGTTAGAGTTGCATAATCTTGAGGCTCCCCCCCTCTCCCTTTTCGAATCTTACCAAATTTCAAAGATTAATTATTCAAAAACTCTTTGGAAGATCATTTCAGATCATTTTTGAGAAGAAAAGGGGGGAACTGGAAAGAAGGGAAAAGAAAGGAAAGAAGGCAGGAATTTAAGAAGGCAAGGGGGCAGGGAGCCCCACGGAAGCCATGGAAGAGAGGGGCGAGGGGAAGAGGACTTTTTATAAGAGCAGCTGAAACCGGCTCTAGGCTTTTATCCTTTTCTGGCCCAAATCCATCCCTTACACCACTTGTCAGAGTTACTTTTCTAAAACACAGACAGACCTTCACTAAAATCTCTTCACCACTCCCCATCATCTTTAGGATAAAATCCAGACTCCTCAGCATATTGCGCAGGAAACGCTGTGGCTTGGCTCCTTCCCACCTTTCTAACTTCATCTCGCCCTCTTTCCTACCCCCACCTGTATCACTGCTTCACAGCATTACTTTCCATTCCTAAAATAAGTCATGCTACTTCACACCCTAGAACTCTGTCAATGATGTTTTTTTCTGCTTAGTCTTCCAGATTCCAAACCTACTCCTCATTCGAATATGTCACCTCCTTCGCAAAAGCTTCTCTAAACCCCAGGCAAAGGAGTCACAACTCCACCCTCTACTTGGTTCACACAGACTTGTTGCTCATCACAGTACAATACAAATAATATTATAGCATAATTATATCTTTCTCACCCTTCTCCCCCACTAGACTGGGAAGAGAGAAGCTTGGGCTTATTAATCTCGGAAGCACCATCACCCCGCGCAGTAGCTTGCCGGTAGCTGATGCACAGTAAACCTCGAATGAATGAATAAATATTTGCAAGTCTTAGGAATAAGAGGAAAAGAAAGGAAAAAGTGAGAAAGCAAGGTAGAAAGATGAGGTGAGGGGAAGGAAAAGACGGGAGGGGAAAAACAGAAGGACCATGATTCCACACAACTCTAAGATTCCCCCCCAAGCTGCTCCTGTTCACTCAGGAACGGAACACCCCCGGCATGGCAGGAGCACCCACCAGGCACTGCTTCAGGAACTGGGATGGAAAATGAAGGGGATGGTGCCTGTCCTCAAGAAACCCCCAGCTGAGTGGTGTTGGGGGTGGGTAGGAGGAGGAAGTGACGTATGAAAGGACCACAGGTAAGCGAACCAATGTTTGTTGCATAGTGACATGGGAAGGGGGGGGGGATGCAACTCTCCGAGCCCGTACAAGTGGAGTTACTTTGGTAATCGAGTATGTTTGTTGAACAGGGATAATGAGGAGAAAGAGAAAAAACAATAGTCAGAAGACTGTTGATATTTGAGTCATAGAGGAAAAGCCATTAAAAATTAGTTCCTTTCATTTTTTTCCTGTATCAGAAATTGCAGGATTTGCAAGTGTTGCGTGAGGTATCAATTTTCTAACTCTCTCTGGAATATTCACAAAGGCATTTGAGGTATTTGAGGGTGACCGAGGACTAGCGGCCTGAGGCAAGATTTGTCTACTTGAGCAATTTCCTAAGGTTTGATGTTGTTACGTTTTATAAGGAGAAAAAGGTTAATAATTTCGCTTTGGAAATTTTATTCCTCTTTTTTCCTCCTGGATTCATCTAGGCTTTTTAAAAAGGATGCAAAGGAGGACAGAAGAGTAATAAGCTCAAATCTTATCTTTTTCCTAGTCTCACTCAAACCCAGGGTCAAAATCCCCAAGTGTGTGTTGGACTCTGGTGGAAGGAGAGAGGTCCACTTTTCCACACTGCCCTCCCCTGTGAAGCAGCAGCACCAAGAGCTCAGATGACCTTGCACTTCCTTCAGAAGTGCTGGAGACTTCAGGCTGGCGTGGCTTTCTTCTAGGTCCTCTTTGCTGAGTCTGTTTTGTTTGACTACAGTCTTTTCTAACACTCTGTAAAAAGAAATGTGCTAAACAGATAAAAGATAATACCATCATTCCCCCATTTTTCCCTGTGGCTGATAAGACATATTCCTTCCTTTATAATACGTGCATATCAATGTGATTAATATACAAATATTTTTAAGTGTCCAAGCCCCATTCTTTTCCAGTCACCCTCTCTTTTTCCTTTCTTTCTTTCTTTTTTTTTTAAAGCATTGCCCTTTTCAAAACAAGGGGAGATTCAGTATAGTTCCCGTGCCACAGTGATCCAATGGTGTCACATCACTATGGCAATTGCTGCCCAGGGCAGGAATGCAGAGCAGCTGTAATTGTGCAACGCCTTATTGCTGGTGCATGTCAATCAGAACCTATGAATTGAGAAAAATTTGCTCTGTTCATTCTGTTAAATGATGTATCCAATTAAACCTGTTAGAATTCATGATCTTCAGTCAAGGTTAAATGAAAGTAGTTACTCCTGTCAGCTAGGTGATTAAATGCTGCCTACATCAGGCACATTTATGTGCAAAATTAAAATTTTGGTATAAAGCATGAATCTTTATGCATGCCAGTTAATTATCTTGCGGTTCCTCCACTTATTAAATGCCCACTGCATTTCTTCTTAATCATCAGCTTCCTTTCAAAACTTACTTCATACTTCACATTACACCAAATTTCAATGTTTAAATGAAATACCTTATCAATGAAAACTTCCTCTTTTTGAGGGCTTGGCTATACTATGCTACTGAAAATAATCATTATTAACATTTATTCATCATTATAGAGAAGTATTTCTTGAAGCCAGGTTGACTGCTGCCAAGGTATTATGGAAGCGAGCTGCTGTTCAGGCTCAACCAAGGTGTGGTTCTAACCTGGATGTGCAGCTGCCTGCATGACCCGTGACTTCAGCCAACTGCAGGCAGGCTGCGCAGGTGCAAATGCCTCTCATTGACTGTACATCCTGTTTCTTTTTCTTCTCAGATATACTTTGAATAGATACAGAATGAGCAGAAGTGTAATTATGAAAAGATTTGCTACATCAAAAATACATTAGAAGTAGTTGAGGAAGGGCAATACTACTTCTTGCTTTTTAAAAAATAAAATAAACACCAAATCACCTTGCAGGTCTCAGGCATATGCAAATGTTGCTCCTTCCGTGGTGTTTTTAAATGAAGGATGAGTACAAAGTGGAAAACACAATTCCATAGTACACACGGTGCCCTCATGCAGCATCCTGGGAGAAGTAACAGGCTACAAAAGCATTCCACCAAATTCTCCTCTTAGAAGCAATTCACACTATACAATCTACCTTTTGGCCTTTCTTTTACTGACAAAAACAAAAGAATAGTTCCATAGAATTATAATTTTGCCACAAACTTTCCCCTATTGACATTATTATTTCAGACATGTGTTATGTTCCATATGTGGGAGATGATACCCTTATAAAACTTTAAATTTAACGTAAATGCCTGCTCTTTCATTGACTAACAATAAATAATACCACTTGAGCCAATTTTATTAGAATTAATTTCTATTTTAACCCTCTCTGTCATGTTACATAGCTTACATTCTTTTATAATCACAGGGCATTCAAGATTTATAAAGAAAATAATTTTGTAGATGAAAGGTCTAAGTTCTCAATTCAGTTTTTGTTGTAATAAAATAAAAGTAATTGCCATACTAGAACATTATGAAATATCCTTAAATGAACTTCAAAGGGAAAGATTTCCATAAAGAAATATTTTTCACTGAATAATATTAGTGAACTAGCCCGTGGCTGGTGATGCTGAGCAACCACCTACACACCTACACAGGAATTTTCATTGCAAGTGTGCCTTCAGACCTACCCTATATCAACAACAATGCCCTGTTACAGCTCTCAATAATACATACCAATGTTTATTATTTCAAATGGAACTCTAAGACCAATAGGTTGAAGAAATTATGAAATCTTGTACTTAAGTGAACGTTAAGTCTTTTCATTTGTTGCAAAGACCAGCTCCCGTGTTGATTTGGGAAGATGGGCCCAGGTCTTGGGGGATGGGAGTGGGGCACTCCATGTGGCTGAGATGATGCACGGAGCCTCAGAGTGTGAGGCCACCTTAGAACCGTCTAGTGGCTGCGTGGCCATCCCAGCATGCAGAGAGGTGCAGAGTGGATGTTGGTATCTCGTCCTCTTAATTCTCCTTGCTCTGGTCCTACATCACCCTCCTCACTGCTCCTCAGTGCTACCACTTGATCCCTCCGTCCTACTCCATCGAAGTGTTCCTTGGTCCAGACTCAGCTTCATTCAGAGATAGAGCAGGATAGAGCATTAGAGTTGGATTTAGGGGTGAACCAGGCAGGTGGTATTGGGAGAACCAAAGTTTTAGGGAGTTTGAAATGTAGTGGATATAAGGGGGAGGAGAGGATGGATAAAATTGTATTTGGAATGCCTCTCAGAGAGAATAATGCATGTGGTTGGGAGGAATGCGTTGCTATACCACAAAGGATGGGGGAAGGTTTGGAGAGCTCTCGCCATGCGGGAGGCACACGTAAGTGACAACAAGTGGGAACCACAGTGCCCCTGAAGGAGAGGGGGCCCAGCTCAGTTCAGACCTTTGGTTTTAGTCTGGGGCACCTTCACTGGTGTCCTCTTCTGCTCCTTGCTTGTGCAGTATTCCTCGTGTTCATAAATGAATGCTGAAGGTTCTATAAAGGGACACAGATTTAAGGTGGTGCCAGGTGATTACCCAGAGCACCCCCACACCCCACTCTGCTCTGAGGAGATGGGCTAGGTGAAATTACAGAAAAGAAAAGACTAAGCTGGAGGCCTCCTGAGTTCGATGTGGAGGGTTAAGAGGCTGGGGGAGAGAATGCACCCCACTTTGCCAAAACAAAGCACGAGGATAAAACAAACAGCAGGTGGAAAGCAGAGTAAGCAGCTTTCTCTTTGAGTTAATTCTTATAAACCGGTCTCTTTGTGTGATCGTGTGTATATACCATGGGTTAGATGTCAGAAAAGCAGCATCTTTCCTGGGCCCTTCCTCTTTTTCATTTTCTTTTTGAATCATTTAGAAACAGGAACAATTTCCTGTTCAAATGATCGCTTGTCCCTAAGTGGCTTAAAAACTCCCAGTGGGAAGAACAACAGCCCTCTTAGAAGCAGAGTGGCCTCTGTCTGTGAGAAACATTCACCCACAGGTGTGCTTTTTTGGCTTGCTTTATAGCTAGCTTTGCAACTTGGAGATGTAACGTGGCTTGAAATCAACCATGTGTTTAGCCCTTCTTTGCCAGCCCACCTAGCGGCAGATCGGGCTGTTTTGTAGCACTGCTGCTTTCTGAGGTCACACAAAGCCATGGCAAGTGGAAGGACTGGGTCCGATTTAATCAACGGCTTTTGATTACACAAAGCTTAGAGCGTTGTTCCAACAGTGAAGCCTCTTCTGGGACAGAGAAAAAAAGGGGCTGGTCTGTAGCAGACACACACTGGTTTAAAGCTCCACGCAGAGAGATTGATTCACCTAAATCTACCTGGCAGCAACACCAGCGGACCACCACTGCTGTCGATGGCTCACGCTGGGGATGCTGGGAAGCCAGAGGAAGAGCGACTGCCTCTTTCTTTCAGGGGGCTGCTCTGCAGAGGTTGTGTTCTGCGGCATGCCGTGCCCGACGCTGCAGCCATCGTGTTGGTCTAGTGAACCTCCAGGCGGGGGCAGATTAAACTGGAGAAGGTGGCATCGCACCTCGGGGCTGGTGCGCAGGTTGGCAGAGACTCACTCGCCACTCGGCACTGTGTGGGAAGAGGGACACATCTCAAAGGCATGCTCTGGTAGTAGGGAGATCTGTGTTTTACCCTGACAGTCACCTGACCTGAGGCAGGAAAGGTGATTCAGTCAATACTTGCCTCCATTTTTCTCTGCTGAAAATAGAGATGAAAACATTTTCCTCTTTCTAGTGTCTTGGGGTGTAAATCGGATGGCTTATGTAATGTCTCCAAAATAAAAACACCAAGACTCCTATTGCCTTTATTGATTTGCTGTGAATAATTTCCCAGAGAGAAGAAATTTACTTGGAATTGGAGAAGGAAAAGCCAAGTCTACATATAACAAAACAGACATTGTAAAATATGACGACCTTGTAACTTTCTCTGACAGTCTCTGATTCAGCTCAGAAGCTCATGGTTAGCCTGCAGTACTCTTTATGCGTGAAGGTCATGTGGCTTTGTGGGAAGATGTTGCTTACTGTAAGACAAAACATGCTCAGTCTTTACCATATGTGAGCAGGTTCTTAGTGCTCTTGAATAATTTGCTGTTTTCAGGTGTATTAGGTGTGGAGAAATAAAGAATAAACTAAATGTGGGTTTAGTTTGAAATATTTTGTTATATCATAAAAATGCTTACCAAAATATCTCCTTTCATTTAAAATGTTCACCGTATAACAATGGTTACATTGACTCTGCAATAAAATTAAGGAAAAATGCAGTAGGTCGCCTCAGTTTCCTTAGGTGCTTCTTAAAGATTTTCAGCCATTTTGGCCAACATGCCCTGGTGAAAGGGAGAGCCAGTGGTTTATCCACTTCACACTATTTCTGTATGTCCGGACAAAAATCATCACTGGAAAACTATGTAGAAAGTAAATTGTGTACAGAAGAAAAGATAGAGAACTGTTTTAAAGAAAGGGAAGAGTGCCAATACATTACTACATTATCTAATAAACACTAGAAAGAACTAAGAATCAACTTTAAGATTTATTAGCATAAGAGACAGATTAGAATAACATGTAAATTAATGGTCCAGCTCTCTTTTTCTGTATGGTATGTGCCTGGAATGGCATTGAACAGCGGTTATTCCCTTTCACACATCTTCTCGACCCCATTTAGGCCATTGGGTAGAAGTTTTCTTGGCTCCGGGTGAGGTGCTTCTTAGTCATGAGGCTCTAAGCCCTGCTCCACGAGCAGCTGACAAACAGGAAAGACTTGGATGAATGCATCGTTGGGTCAAGGTCACCCCTCCCTGTCACCATCCCCAGCCCCTCAAAAGAAAGATTTCCTTACCTGAGGGATGAGAGGAAAAAAGAGTTGAAGAGAAGACCCAAATAATTAGAAGCTGGAGACTGTCGCTCCCAAAGACACATTTACACCGTGCCTACTGCTGGCCACCATGCAGGCTGGCATGTGTGTGTGGGCGTGTCTGTGTTTTTTCGTGCGTATTCCTGTGTGTGTGTGTGTATGCATGATTATGTGTGAAAAACCCTCACATAGTTTTAGGAATTCTGAAAGTAGAGGAGCTCTGGGCTGTCCTGCTTGCTGGGACCCTGGGGGACAACACAGAGCTGTCCATGTACCTTACTGTGGAGTGTCTCAGACAATCTCACAGTTCAGTGAAATGTGTTTCTGCCTGCGACAACTGCATGGACATGATGCCAAGAGCTGGCTGCCCTGGGCGGGGGGTGGGATGGGGTGGGGCTGGTGTGAGGGAATGCAGCCCCAGATACGGATGGGACTCTATGGCTAGAGACCAGGTGGAGATATCACCATTCTAATAGCTACCAGCTTGTAGAAATGAGGATAACTGAGGACCAGGCAGGAGATGGTGAAGATGCCCAAGGGGGCAGATGAGGCTGAGGACCAGAGGCCATGATGTTATGGGAGCCCCTGGGCATCCAGGTCGTGTGCCTCTTCAGAGTGAAGGCGAGAGCCTAAATGGACCAAATTTATCCTGAATCAACTGAGCAAACCCTCGTTTGACCATGTTTCTTTGAATCGGAGAAAATTTTCTGTTAGAGGACAGAATGAAGGCTTGAGTTTCTATTGAAACAAAAACTTGTTTTAGTTACAGAAAAGTAGAGTTACAGTTTTTGAAAACCTGAGTTGTGGGTTGGGGAATATCATACCCTTTTCAATATCAAATGTCTATATTCTAGGAAATATCCAAAAACTTGTCTGAACTTTAAACTTGGGTATTTGGAATAGAGGAGACCCAAATGAATGCTTGAATCTGATTTGGAAACCTTTAATACGTGATTACTATAGCCTCAGAAATGTAATCTTTCTAAGGCCTGAATTAATCTCATTGTTCTTGGAACCCTAAATTTGAAAAAAAATAAGAATCTTTATTTAACATTTATTGTATATAAGTATTTTTCCAGATACAGCAAGAAACTTAAAATGCATCCTCTGACCTCAAATAGCTTAAAGTTTATTGTTTTACAAATAATATATAGATATTTCACTTAACACATTTATGTCGTTAGAGTAGAATTAAAGTAGAATGATGAAAAATGATTTTTAAAATAGCTAGATTCAAAACCTTAGCTTAGACTTCATGTATATTTAATATACTTTCATTAAATGATGAAGTTCATTAGGAATTATGAAGGAATTATGAGGAGCAGAATAGAAGGATTAAGTGCACAACCTCTGGAGTCAGGCTGCCTGGGTGTGGCTCCCCATTAATTACTCCCTAGCTGTGTGACTTGGGGCAAGTTACTTAACCTCTCTGTCTTTCAGTTTCCTCAGCTGAAAATGGGAATAATAATAGTTCTTACCTGGGAGGGGCTGGTATGAGGATTACATAAATGATCATTTAGAGAACACTTTTTAACAGGGTCTGTTATAGAGAAGATTAGATATGTTTATGTATTTAAGCATTTGTGTAATACACAACAATACACATGTTTTTAGAAATGCTTTTTCTTTGCTGAAACCTAAGAAATAATTCTATTCAATTGAAGCTGTGGTGCAGAATATAACAATGTTTCCTTAAGACTTTTTGTTTAATTGAGCAAATGGTTACATTAATCATATATATTCAAAAATAAGATGGACCAAGCAATCCCCTTAACTGTTGTTTTGAGTTACTACATCCAATAGTAAGTCTTATGATATGGGAACTGCAACAAACATTAAGAAACACACATGTATAAAATACTTTTAAAATGAAACTTCACGTTTGATTACATATGTCTTTTTGAATTGACTATGTGATAAGAAGCCGATTGAGAAAGGACAAGAGAAATGCTAAATATGCATTGTGACAAACAGTGAAAAATTAAGGATTGTAACTAACATTAATTACATTCTAGTAAGATGAATAGGCTGCTCATCATTAATGAGAACATATACCTTTGTCTTAGTTTCACATCCACCTGTGATGAATGTGCTAATGGGGATAAAATACATCATAGTAACATTTGAATTAACAGCACACTAATAGATTGACATATGAGTATGGATAAAGCATTTAATCATATAAACTATACCACACCCAAGAGCAAATTTTTCTATATTGTCTACATCACATCCAAGGGAGTATTGAAAATATTAAAGTGTTATTTCAAATAATATATTTAGGACACTCTCCATATTGCATAATATTCTACAATAAGCTTTTGCTTATTATATTCCAGTGAACTTAACTGAGGTAAATGAAAAGATTCAATCTAACTGATGAGAAAAAGGTATTTCAAATATTGCGTGTATTTCTGAAATTATAGCAGTGTGTCTAATTCTTTTAATTTATGTTCCTAGTGTATGTGCTGCTGCTGCAATATACAATCTGTTTAATACCTAACATAATGCATATAGAGGTAATATAAGTTTTCTGTTTGGGAGAGAATTTTAAGAAAAGTCAACCATACTCTTTGTTGGGACCTGAAATCATTTCTACAGCAGTAGACTAGGACCTTGTAAATAAAGTAGTACCATGTTATTTTGATGAATGTTGGAGTACTAATATTTTAAGTAATATTATTTAAAGCCTCACCCACTATGATTGAGTATTTCTGGAGATGAACAATTATGCACACATCACAATAATGGGGAAATAAGTGGATGTTTATGATCTAAATCAATTCTCATTAAAGAAAATATATACACTATGTGATATTTGCAAGCAATCCCCAGGATCATGTACAAACCACTCTAGTCCATATATATATATATACGTAAAAGTCTTGAGTTAAAAACAATTTGATTGTGTAATAATAAGAGCTAGGAGTCTTTTAGAAGATTTTCTAAACAACTAATCATTTGCCCATTCGCTGAACTCCTGATAGGTGCCAGGTGCAAGGTAGGTTCTCAGAGAACTATGTAGAAAATGAAGACAAGTTTCCGGCCCTGAAGGAGCAAATAGACGAATTGTGGGAGACTGAAGATCAGCAAGTGTGGTGATGACCTCAGCTACAAACTGCAGTGGAGCTAGTGGGTTGGGATTGCTCAGTGGTAAGACGGGTTAGAAGAATCTCCTGGCAAAAATACTGTAGCAGTTTGATATGATTATGAATTCCAAAAACGGATATTGGATTATGTTTGTAATCTGGTCTGTACCTGGGCATGATTGAGTTATGATTAGAGCTTTGATTGGGCAACATTAGGGTGTTGAGTCCCTGCCCCTTGGTGGGTGGGGACTCACAGATAAAAGGCATGGCAAAGGACAGAGTTGAGGGTTTCTGATGTTGGAGTTTGATGCTGAAACCTTATGCTGGAGCCCGGGGAAGGAAGCTCACAGAGGAAAGAAAAGCCAGCCGCAGGAAGAAATGAACCCTGAACCCAGAGAGAAGCAAGACCCTGGAAGGGAGGAACCCAGGAAGCCTGAGCCCTCTCAGCCATCAGCAGCCATCTTGCTTCAACAGGTGAAAATAGACTTTGTCGAGGGAGGTGACTTAAGCTTTATGGCCTGGTATCTGTTAGCTCCTACTCCAAATAAAGACCCTTTGTAAAAACCAATCAATTTCTGGTATTTTGCATCAGCACGCCTTTGACTGACTAATACAAATACCTTGTGGAAAACATGGGGAGAATTTGAGCCAGCTTTTTCTTTTTGCCAGCTCCCACAGACATGTGCCCAAGGGGCTGGGAAAAAAAGACAAATATTAAAAGCAATTCTCTAAAATGTTTTGACACATAGACACACCATGGTGTAGTCTATGAGCAAGAATGTATTTGAAGTGCTTCATCCCCTGGAGGTTGTTGGAGCTTGATGGAGTACGGAATGGACAGAATGGAAAATTGAATTGATAATCAAGTTTACACAAATTACAATAACCATGTTGTAGTAACAGAGGCAAATATAAAATGCTATGGGGCAGAATAAAGAACAAAAGAATCCTGCTCTTAACATTTTTGTAGACATATTCATGAAGCAAGTAATGTGAGTTATATCTTGAGAAAAGAATATGAGTTTTTCAGATAGAGGAAAGAAGAAGAATTCCTAGAAATGGAAGAGAAGGTGCAAGGCCAAGGGATGGGATATTCAGAGGAGGACATAGTGTGTGAAGGTCATGAAGTGTAGTGGGTGGATGTGAGAGAGAAGGCTGGCTGCAAAGTTTAGGTTATAACTTTTAGAATACACGCTTTTATTGAAAGAAAGCAACATTCATCTCTATATCTGCAGGAAGACATTTGAGGAGGGACAAAGCAGACTCGTTTATTTAGCTATTGTGTGGTGGCTTAATGTTTTAGTAAATGTTGAGTGTCTACTCTGTAGCAGACTTGAGCTGGTTGTGGGAAATGTAATAGGAAACATGGTGCAGTGTCTGTCTTCCGGGGGTTTACTGTGTACTTGTGGAGCAAATGAGACCCATAAAGTAGTGTTAGTTAAAGAAGAAACTTGAAAAGCTATGTTGAGGTAAGCCCAGGAGCCACCAGCCAAAGTAAGGTTACTTAAAGTCTGAAAGTGGATGGTGTGTGGGATAAACTTTCTGGAGGAGGGAACATTTAACCTTACATAATAAGTTAGGTTGGTAAATGGGGAGTTAAAATAAGTTCCTTGAAGTCTCAAACTTTCTGAGACCTCATGATCCCAATGCCTTGACATAGTGGGCTAATGCCTTGTTGTTGCAATTACTACTGCTGCACAACAAATCACTCCAAAACCTGGTGGTGTAGAATCATCATTTTTTTTAAGTAGGTACTGGGTATTGAACCTGGGACCTTGTACTTGTGAAGCAGGTGCTCAACCATTGAGCTATACCCACTCTCCAGAACAACCATTTTATTATGCTCATGGGTCCTGCAGACCAGAAACTTGATGCAGTGGGTGGCTTGTTTCTGCTCCACAATATCTGAGAAGACTTGAAAGCTGGGGGTGACCCAAAGGCTAGGGCTGCAGTGACTTGAAGGGGTTTTCACTCACATGTTAAGTGGTGATGCTGGCTATTGGATGGGGATTTAGCTGGACTGTCAAGTATAGCACATATAGGTTGACTAGAAGCTGGTTTCACAAGCTGGCATCCATGCACATGTTTGGCCAGGATCTCAGCTGGACGGTCATCCAGGGTTTCATCTTATGGTCTCTCCATGTTGGCCAGTTTGGGTTTCCTCACAGCATGGCTGCTGGGTTCCAAGAGCAAATGCCCCAAGATAGCAAGGCAGAAGTGCTTGATATTTTTATGGTCTAGCCTCAAAAGTCACATCAGCATCAGTTTCACAGTAGTCTGTTGTCCAGGAAGTGACAAAGACTAATTCAGGTTCAAAGAGAGGGGATATAGACTCTGCCACTTGATGGGAGGAGCATCAAGGTCACATTGTACAAAGAACATGCAGGATGGGAGATATTGGAAAAGATGATCTGCCGCAGCACACAAAAAATATCTGTTGAATAAATGAATAACTTAATTGTTTGAAGTCTCAAGGCAGATAATAAAAGACTAATTTAGGTTTTTTACATATCAGATTGTGAGACCATAGCAATTACTTTTTCAAAAGTAATCTCACTGATTTAAAAGTGCCTACCTAGGGAAGTGGATGTGGATCAAGTGATAAAGCTTCTACCTACCATATGGGAGGATCCTGGTTCGATCTCTGGGGCCTCCTGTTGAAAAAGAAGAGAAAGCGTGCCTGTGCGGTGAGCCAGTGCCCACACAAGTGCCTGCATGGCAAGCCAGTGCCTGCATGAGTGCCTGCATGGCCAGCCATTGCCTGTGCAAGTGCCCACGTGGCGAGCCAGTGCCCATGCCAGTGCCTGCACCAGTGCCCGCGTGGTGAGCCAGTGCCTGCGAAAGTGAGTCACCTAGCAAGATGATGACATAGCAAAAGGGAGACAAGGGGAGAGTCAAGGTGAAGCGCAGCAGAGCCCAGGAACTGACGTGGCACAATTGACAGGGAACTTCTCTCCACATCAGGGGTCTCCAGGTTCAAATCCTGGCAAATCCTAAAGGAGAGAAATGAGAAGAGAAGACAATACAGACTACAAAAACTGTAGGGAAGGAGGAGGGGAAGGGGGAAAAATAAGTAAATCTTAAAAAAAAGTGCCTACCATATATATTAAATACTTAGAGTGGCAATTCCTAAAATCTGTTGGGTACAACAGTCTAATGGAGAAATTTTCATAATCGAATAAAATGTATGAAATGCAGCTTCTATTTGCTTTTGTATCAGTTATCTATTGCTGTGAAATAAACTACCTCAAATATAGTCGCTCAAAACAACAGCCATTTTACTTTTGATGATACCATGTGGGTCAGGAAATTGGGCAGGTCTCAGCAGGGTGGGTCTGCTCTGCTCGAAATGGTGTCAGCTAGAGTGGCTCATTTGGAGCTGGAGGATCCAAGATGGCCTCACATATTTTTCTATTTCTGTTTTTATTTTCCTTTTCTTCTCCCCCGCAAAGCTCTTTCCAGCCCTATTTTGGAAACAGTGCTCCAAAGACTACATATTTATTTATTTTTAAATTTTATTTATTTCTCTCCCCTCCTCCCCCTCCCCCCAGTTGTCTGTTCTCTGTGTCCATTTGCTGCGTGTTCTTGTTTTTGTCTGCTTCTGTGTTGTTGGTGGCACGGGAATCTGTTTCTTTTTGTTGCGTCATCTTGTTGTGTCAGCTCTCTGCATGTGAGGCACCATTCCTGGGGCAGGCTGCACTTTCTTTCGCGCTGGGCAGCTCTCCTTACGGGGTGCACTCCTTGTGCATGGGGCTCCCCTATGCAGAGACACCCCTGCGTGGCAGGGCACTCCTTGCGCGCATCAGCAC
This sequence comes from Dasypus novemcinctus, assembly GCF_030445035.2. NCBI lineage: Eukaryota > Metazoa > Chordata > Mammalia > Cingulata > Dasypodidae > Dasypus > Dasypus novemcinctus. The sequence goes on along the minus strand of NC_080679.1, from coordinate 74,834,487 downwards.
TGCTCAAGGGCCAGCTCCACACGGTCAAGGAAGCCCGGGGTTTGAACTGCGGACCTCCCGTGTGGTAGAAGGATGCCTTAACCACTGCGCCAAGTCCGCTTCCTGGAAATGGTATTTATTTAAATCTTGCTTCATCTGAATTTGTCAGAGCATCAGAGAAAACTCACTAGTGCCAGAATTTCCTGTGTAAAGTCAATCAAAGCTGAAATAACTGTCATGATTCTGGTTTAGAGCTGAGTTCTGCCTGAACTGTAAGCAGAGCCGTCTGTGCATGGGCGAGCATGGGCGTGGTCATTTGCACATGTGTGTACGTGTGTGCATGTGCCCCTGGCATTCATGAGGCTTTGTAGAATGGCATGCTCTCCCCATTCCTCGTGTTTTCTTCCTGTGACAGGAACCCTGTGAGGGACACTCCTGGTCTCTTAAGGTCTTTTATTTATTCTGCCCCTAGGGAAGCGGGATGAATTATGTGGTTGGTAAATTTGGGAAGAATCGTGGACCTGCTAAGTTCCACAATTCTTTCCACCTTTTGAGAGCTATCCTATCCTCTGAGGATGTTAGTTCTGCTCTGTTCAGTCCTGACTATAAGTCTGTCCGGGCAGGACCCCGTCACACTGCCATCTGGGGCTAAGAGCTCAGGACCACAAAATCTGGGATCATTTTTAACTAGGCTCTTTTCTTAAAAGACCAAATTCCATATCCTTCAGCCTGGCCTCTATTGGTAATAAAGGTAATATTTTGATCTCCATTTTTACTCTTGTTTTATTCTCATATTATTCCGATCCTGGGCTAGGGAGAAAGTAAATATTTACTGAGGGAACCACTTTTTAGATAGAGTGTGCCATTTGGGTTCAAACTCTTGCCCCATTTCTTGCTGGCCCCGTGACTTTGGGCAAGTTACTGAATGTCTTTGGGACTTCGTTTCCCCATCTGTAAAACTGAAAAATGTTAGTACCTACTTAAGAGGTTATTTTGAGGATTAAATGAAAAGCACCTATAATACCACAAAATAGTCAGTAAATTTAGCTATTATGTATTCATTTATTCATCCACTCATCAAATTATATTGTGTATGAATTTTTCTGGGTGCCGTGGATAATAAGACAGAGAGGGTGGCAGCTTTGGTGTCATTTATAGTTTAGTAAGGGAGACAGACAATGAACAAGGAAATAAATACATGCACAAGATATTCAGGAGTGATGAATGTTATTAAGTCAATACATCAGGGTATAGGATGGGATGTGGGAGGAGGGCTGTAGCTGGAGAGTCAGGGAAGGTCTTACTGAGGTTTCTAGGGCAAGAAGCTGTGCGGCTGACTATGTGTGAGCAGAGAATGCCAGGGCAGAGGGACCCTCAAGTCCAAAGGCCCTGAAATAAGAATGAATTTTAATAGAGAAGTTCCTGCCCCAACCAAGGTGGCTGTCTGAGTGAGATGTTTCAGGGCTCTGTTCCCCCATAGAAGCTTTGAACATCCGGCAAGAACTCACTGAAACATCTTTCCGAAAGCTCCAAAAGCAGGCTATGCAAGGACACAGCAGCTCCCAGGTGAATAACATGGTGAGATTTTAGGGGTAGATGGGACCACACCTCATAAGAAGGGGACAGGTGTGCCTTTATGGTGGACAAAAGAATAGATGGTTCATATAATCACCAACTCCTGAAGAGTTGAATTTAAATTCTATATGGTATATGGACAAATGCATTTACTAATGATTGGTTAGAATCTTAAATTTTTCCACTACTTGGTCCACAACTTTTTGGACAAACCCATTTTACCTTGTTTATTTTTTCTTTGGTAGTTAAAAAAGAAAAGAAAAGAAAAGAAGATAAGCTTACTATGAAGATTAGAAATTAAAATATTAAGGTGAATAATAAATTAAAATCTTATTGAGCCTCTACTAGGTACTAAGCTTTCTTCTAGGTCCTGAGAATAAAGATGTGAATATGACAGTCTCTAACTTCAAAAACTTACTATCTAATTGAAGGAAAGAAGGAAGATCTACAATAAACATATTACCAAATAAATACAAAAGACAATTTCATGTCTTGAGAAATGCTATGAGTTGATAGAAACGGGGTACAGTGGTAAAGGACTGCTCCATGGAGGTTGGTCTATAGTGGGGTAAAAGAAGAGGCCTGGAGACCAGCGAGAAGGCTCTTAGAGTAACCCAAAGCAAAGAAGATGATGGGTGGTAGCAGTGCAGATGGTGACAGTATTCACCATCAGGCTGTCATGCTGGCAGGGTTTGCAGTGAGATTGAGTGTAAGGGTCAAGAGAAAGCAAAATAATGCCCCAAGTTTTGACCTAAGCAACTGGCTGGGTGGTGGGACTATTTTCTGAGATGGGAAAATTTTTTAGGAATGATTTGTTTTTTATGATAGGGGAAATCAAAAATCCAATTTTAACCATGCTAGTTTAAGATGCACATTAAATATCCAAACAGAGATGTAATATAGATAGTTATATATACAAGCCTAGCCCTCAGGGAGAGGTCTGAACTGGAAAAATAAATTTGGGCATCATCAAATATGGATGATATTTGAAAACAGGACTTTTTGAAGTCAAGGGAGAGAGTATAGGCAGAGAAGAGAGTTACCAAAGATCCTTGGAGCAATCCAGTGCTTACAGATTTCATTTAGGGAGAAACAGATGATGTCAAAGGGAAGAAGCCAAGTCATGAGGAACCAAGTCATGAGGAGCCAAGTCATGAGGAGAGCAAGACGAGGTCCAGGCACTAGTTTTCTAGGGCCTCTGACTACAGGAATAGGTGAGCTAGAGGACTTGAAGGTGGGAAGTTGAAATAGTTTTCTTCTGGTTGCATCTTTATTTCTCTATGAAATATATGACAAGGTCTTCAACTGAGAGTTGGATGGGAGAGGATGTTGAAGATTGAGAAGAAAGTGCATAGTATTCACCTAGGGGAGTTAGTAAGTAAATTTACTAGTCAGATAGTATTGATTGTTGTTTTTTTTTTTTTAAAGATTTATTTATTTATTTAATTTCCCCCCCTCCCCTGGTTGTCTGTTCTTGGTGTCTATTCGCTGCGTCTTGTTTCTTTGTCTGTTGTCGTTAGCGGCATGGGAAGTGTGGGCGGCGCCATTCCTGGGCAGGCTGCTCTTTCTTTTCACGCTGGGCGGCTTTTCCTCATGGGCGCACTCCTTGCGCGTGGGGCTCCCCCACGCGGGGGACACCCTTGCGTGGCACGGCACTCCTTGCGTGCATCAGCGCTGCGCATGGCCAGCTCCACACGGGTCAAGGAGGCCCAGGGTTTGAACCGCGGACCTCCCATATGGTAGACGGACGCCCTAACCACTGGGCCAAAGTCCGTTTCCCAGTATTGATTGTTAACAAGATTGTTGGTCATATATTTGAAATGGGTCTTGACAGCATGGTTGTGTGATTTTGCCCGGTAGCTATATGTTGTAAAGCAAGCAAGTCGCTATGTTTAAGAAGCATTGGGGTTTTAATAGGAAAGTACAATGGAGAAAAATGAAGCAAGGTAAGTACAATGTTTGAAAGTGAGAGAGAGCATAGAGTCTAGTGTGGATACTAAGAACTGTGAGGACGTGAGGGTTTGGCAGATAGTGAAAAATTGGCTGAGTCCATGGATTGGCAGTCTTAAAGAGGCATGTTGGATAGATAGGATGTGATCATCAATGAGTGCTTTATTTGAGATTGAGATTTTAGAGTTGTTTATATCCTGGTGTGCATCAGGCACATCTCTGGACACAGAGGACATCACAGTGAATGAAACAGACACTCATGAAGCTTATGATCTGTTCAGGAAAACTGGCAATAAACAAATAGACAATTAAACTGTATAATTTGTCAGATGGTGATAAACACAATGGAGAAAAATTAAGCATGGAAGGGGAATAGGGTGTACTGGAGGAAGTTGTTGCAATTTAAAAAAGAATGGCTCTGGAAGACTTCACTATGAAGGTGATATTTGAGAAAAAGGCAGAAGGAAGGAAAGGAATTGACTATACAGATAGCTCAGATAAGTGCAGTTCAGGCAGAATGACAATAGATGCAAGAGCCCTGAGGTGGGAATGTGCCTGGTGATTGAAAGGCGTGGCAAGGAGGCTAGTGGATGGGGTGAAGTAATGAAGGGGAGAATGTCAGGGGAGGAGGTCAGAGAAAAAATGGTGGGGTTGGGGGCATCAGATCACTTAGAGCCTTGTACCAGATCGTGAAGGGCTTTGCCAGTCCTTGCAACAATTTGGCTTTCACTTTTGAGTGACATGGGAAGCCATTGGAGGGTTTGGAACAGAGACATGACTTACACTTAAAGAGATTGCTATGCCTACTGTGTTGAGAGAATATTGAAAGGGCAAGGACAGAGAGAGGGAGATGAGCTAGGAGGCTATTGCAATAATCCGTATGAAAAATGACAAATGACAGGGACTTGGGCCTGATTAGTAGGGTGGAAGGTGGTGAGAAGTGGTCAGAATATGGACATACTGTAAATGTAGAGCAAAATGGATTTGCCAGTGGTGGGGATACAGGGCATGAGGCGGAGAGAAGAGTGAAAGAAGATTCAGTTTTGGCCTAGGTAACTGAAAGTTTGGAATGGTGGAGACCTGCAAGCAGAGATGTGGAATAAACATTTGGGTATAAAGGGCTGGAATCCAGGGGAGAAGTCTTGGTTGGAGATAAAAATTGGGGAGTCATCTTAAGTTGTGAGACTATATAAATCACCAAGGAATGGGTACAGATAGAGGAGAGAAGAGACTGAGTAAACTCTGTGGCACTCCAATATTAGAGGTTGGAGGGATGAAGAGGAATCAGCAAAAGTTACCGAGAAGTGTGCAGTGAGGCAGGAGAAAATAAGGAGAGGGTAGTTCCTGAGAACCAAGGGTTGCGATGATTGGTGATGAATGTCTGGGGTATGACCTTGTGAGTAGATGACTGGCGTAAGGAGGAGGAAAAGATTACTGGAGTCCAGGAGGGCAAGAGCTGAGGGGTCAGGGTGTTGGATGACTCCAAGATTGATGAAAAGAGTTGTGGTGGGGAAGGAGACAGTGAACCATATACTGAATTCACCACATTCACTGACCTGAGTGCAAGGAGATGACAGCAGTGAGAGACTTAAGAGGTGGTAAACTTTGATGATAGGAGGAAAAAAGGACAGATATCTGAAGAGTTGCAAAGGGGCACCAGGAAAAAATTTACTCCTCCCCCTAGCGTTGAGGTATTTGGGGAATAGGAGAGAAGCAGTCTTCATTTAAAAAGGCTGATAGAAGTAGTATCCAGGACAGCCTGGATTTCCTTAGCAGGAAGATACCTTTAGGGAAGAGGAAGAAGATGTCGGGGAGTTTGCTGACTACAGTGAGTTGCAAAGGATGTAGTGGAAGTGTTTGGGAGGAGAGGAAGGGAGGGACTTTGGGTAGAAGTAATACCTGTACAGTGATGGATGATATGCCGCTTTCCAAAGTTAAGATGTGTGTGTGTGTGGCCAGGGAGGGGATGTGTGGGTAGGATGGCCTCTGTGAGGCATCGTGGGATTGATCAGGAGCAGCACAGGCAGGATCTCCAGGCAGCTGGTCTAGCCTGAGGCTGGAGATGTTTGGGGAGCCAGGAGGTCAAGATGATTGAAGACCAGTCTTAGAGCAGGTCACACCCAGATGGGCAGAGTGGTGGAGAGTAGAGTAAATCTCTCTATGATAGTTAATTATAATAGTGCCATAGTCATCACAGTAGAGGGAAATTTATCAGCAACTGGGCCAAAGACAGGGAAGTTTATCTGCAACTAGGCCAGAGACTGATGAATTACTTTTCATCCCAACCCACTGACTGTCCTCATAAGTGTTGACAAGCATAGATGCTGATAAAAAGAAGAGCTATTTAGGGGACTCTGAGAAAGGAAATAGGGTAGACTTTATGAACTTCAGGAAGTAGTGAAACTATTCTTAAACTTGGTTGTTGTTGTAATGGTTGACCAGCAAAGCAGAGCTGACTGAAACTCTGCCCCTGCTTCATCCTGCCCAATAGAGGGGAGGCAGGTGGGCAGGGAAGTTTTAATAGTTGATCTGACAACAAAGGGGTTGGGATAAGCAAGAGTTTCTTCTTTTCCATTTTTTCATGTTTACCTTCATTTTCAGGCCTCACTTCCTCTGGTTTTAGGACTCTAAGACTTGTGAAGGGCATAGGTGTCCATTTCTAACCACCATGTTGGTTTCCAGAAGGACTATTGGCCTGGAAGTTAGCGATCAGGACCCAGTCCTGACTCTACCCCTTGTATATCAGGTGATCTTTGCCAGGTTACTCAACATCTCTAGACCCGTGTTCTCATCTGAGGTTCTTTCCTCCTCTACCACCCTACACCTTGAAGTTACTGAAACAGCTGTAAGTGAAAGTATAATATACTGTTATATCTTGGTCCACTCAGGAAACACAGCTTAAGGAGAGAGCCGAGAATTTTGATTTGAAGTAAGAAACTATTCACCCTAGAGTTAATCATTTTATGGCAAGTTGACTAAATGACATCACTTTTCTGCATCCATTTAAAAATTGTACAAAACCGGGAAATGGACTTGGCCCAGTGGTTAGGGCGTCTGTCTACCACATGGGAGGCCCGCGGTTCAAACCCCGGGCCTCCTTGACCCATGTGGAGCTGGCCCAGGCGCAGTGCTGATGCGCGCAAGGAGTGCTGGGCCACGCAGGGGTGTCCCCCGCGTAGGGGAGCCCCACGCGTGAGGAGTGCGCCCTGTAAGGAGAGCCACCCAGTGCGAAAGAAAGTGCAGCCTGCCCAGGAATGGCGCCGCCCACACTTCCTGTGCTGCTGAGGACAACAGAAGCGGACAAAGAAACAAGACGCAGCAAATAGACACAGAGAACAGACAACCGGCGGGGGGGGGGGGGGGGGGGGGGAAGGGGGAATTAAATAAAATAAATAAATCTTTAAAAAAAAAATTGTACAAAACAAAAAATTGTCAAAAACTGGTTGATGTTTACATCTACGCTCTTTTTTTTTATTTTAAAGATTGATTTATTTATTTATTTCTTTCCTCTTTCCCACGCCTCCCGCCAGGGTTGTCTGTTCTCTGTGTCTATTTGCTGCGTCTTCTTCTTTATCTGCTTTTGTTGTTGTCAGTGGCACCAGAATCTGTGTTTCTTTTTGCTACGTCATCTTGTTGTGTCGTACGTCATCTTGTGTCGTCATCTTGTTGCGGCGCCATTCTTGGGCAGGCTGCACTTTCTTTCGCACTGGGCAGCTCTCCTTACGGGGCACACTCCTTGCACATGGGGCTCCCCTATGCGGGGGACACCCCTGCGTGGCACGGCACTCCTTGCGTGCATCAGCACTGCACGTGGGCCAGCTCCACACGGGTCAAGGAGGCCCGGGGTTTTGAACCGCTGACCTCCCATGTGGTAGATGGACGCCCTAACCACTGGGCCAAATCTGCTTCCCTACACTAACTCTTAAGAGGGTTTTGATACTGCAAAGAAGATTATTAGCATGGGGCAAATATGGAAGGGATAAAGAGGCTTCCACAGTTCTTTCAGGTGCCATTGATTAGCACAGTGTAACTGATTGTTGATTGAATATCAATCACTCAATTAACTAATCAATTAATAGTAAGCATCTGTCTTCTATCAAAATGTCTTTATTGAGGGACAGGATTGTGTTGATTAACCTGGGAAATACAGACATAGTAAAATTTATAGTTCCTGTTGGCAATGAGATCATAATCAAACATCAGATTAACAAAGATAAAGCATCTAGAGAGTAATTAAAAGTTAAAATCACAATGGGGAATATCATGAGTTCAGAAAAGAGAGAAATGATCTCAATTGAAAAAGGAAACTCTAGAAAAGAATCTTAAACTACAAAAATAGAAATGTATTGAGAAAAGAATTTATTTAATATCCTTTACTAAAGGAAGAAGAAGGAAGCTGACATTGTTTGAGCACCTTCCTACTTCGCTAGAACTCCCTAGATGTGTTCAACAGCAGATTGAGGCAAAAAATAATCAGTGACCTTGAAGATAAGACAATTGAATTATTCAGTCCGAGGAGCAGAAAGAAGAAAGAATGAAGAAAAGTGAGCAGAGCCTGAGGAACCTGTGGGACACCATCAAGTGTACCTTTACATGCATTGTGGAAGTCCCAGAAGGAGAAGAAAGAGAGAAAAGGACAGAGAAAATATTCAAAAAAATAATGGCCGAAAACTTCCCAAATGTAAAGAAAGACATGAATATGCATATCTAAACACTCAAGGAACTCCAAACAGGAAAACACAGTTCATTAGACTTTGTATAGCAGGTATTGAGGTCTCCTTCTCCCCTCTATTGATGGAATAGCTGGGGTCTGTGAGATTAGATAACTTGTTTAAGATCACACAGCTACTAAGAAGTGACATTACAATTTGAATCTCAGTTTGTCTCACCAAAGACCAGTGATCTTTCCAGTGACCTTTTTGCTCACATTTTGTTGAATATTTGTTAAGTGGCAGGCCCTGTGTTACTGATTAGTGTTGTCCTGGTAGCATTAGGCACTGAAAACGGCCTGCTATACAGCCAATCATGAGTTACGTCTCATGAGTTAAAATAGAATGTGCTAATTTCATTCTTGGCTAAGCCTTAGAGTCTTATGATAAGCATCAGATACTTGACATGACCAACCATGGGGGTTCTTCAGTGAGTGTTTATCTCCTGTAATAAAATGACTGTCTCAAGCAAACCCTTCACTTGCAGCAGATTTTTTTTTCCAATTGATGTATGGTATTTCAAATGTTTCTCTTTCTGACATTCTATGGGACAGTGGAAGCTAGAATAGTATGGAGTGAAAACTCAGGGATGAGGAATCATTACCATAAACCCAATCTGGAAAAGTCTAGTCTGCTCAGAACCCACCCTTATATGGAATGTGTGGATATAAAGGATGCAGATGTTCTGTCATTCATTTACTTTTTCTTTTTAAAGAGACTATCACTGTGATTGATACTGAAACACAGACGATACACACACAAACCCACGCCATAATCTGGCCAAATAGCCAACTGCACAACCCTCATTTGACAGATACGGGAAGAGAAATCCAAAGATCTTACTGCTTTGTAGAGAACCCCGAAGGGAGTTGGAGTCAATTCACATTCATAGGGTTTATTTTAAAAAGAACTGCCTCTTTTGTCTCATTCAAGAAAGTAGGAGACAACAATATAGTGTAGCCATTGAGAATGTGGGTACTGAGGTCACTGTGGCTATGAATGCTGATAGGTGTTCTTGGACAAGTTATCTAACTTTGCAAAAGAGGGATGATAATATTAGTACATAATTGAGTTGTTTTGAAGATGGAAGGAAATAATGCATCTAAACCATTTAGCCCAAGGGCTGTGTCTTATTTTGCCAGGGCTTCTGTAATGAAGTACCACAGACTGGTTGTTTTAAACAACCAGAATTTATTGTCTCACAGTTTTGGAGGGTAGAAGTCTAAAATCAAGTCATGCTTTCTCTGAAGTCTGCAGTGCTTTGGAAGGGGCTTGTCGGCCACCCATAACTCAAACTCTGTGTTGATTTGTCTCCTTCTGTCTATTCCTTACTTCTACTACCATGTTCAGATTCCCTTTGCCAGTCATAGTGGATTAAGGCTCGCCTTGATTCATTCTAGCTTCATTTTACTAGGTTCTTTGAAGATCCTATTCACATCCACAGGACTGGGGATTAGGACTTGAACATGTCTTTGTGGGGGACATAATTCCATCTGCAACAGACTGCCATAACAGAGTGATATTGTAAAAAGTATTTTCCATATTATTTTCTTGCACCTTCAGATAGAACAAATGGCTTAGTGACTTGGAATGAATTAAGGAAATTCATGTTTTTGTCACTAACTATGTATTCTTTGGGAACAAGTTTTGATCTTTGTGTCCTTAACGGCCATGGCAATGCCTGGTACACAGCAGGTATTTAGAGAATGGTTTTTTTTTGTTTGTTTGTTTGTTTGTTTGTTTTGTTTTGAATGAAGTGGATTTCTGCTCCCTGAGCTTGGCCCATAGCCATTTCTTACCTTCACTTCTCAGATAAGTTCCCAAACCAGTTAGGGAAGGGACTATGGCAAATGCCACATATATTTGACTGATTCTACCCTGTCTAAGAAATAATCTTGGAATAGCACATTTCTCCAATGAATTAGTTAGTAATTATCTAACATTTGAGCCCAAATGCAAGCAACAGTTCTAATCTAGGAACAGGAATCTGAATTGCATTTAATAGAAAGCTTATATCCCACTAGTGTTATGCCAGGAGTTAAAAAAGACATTCATGCTGCTAGGAAGTTAAATATATATCATGTGGCTTATATGATATGGTGAAGAGAAAAGCTCCTGCTACCCTAATGTGTTTGGGCATGGAGGTTTTCATTACATGAACGTTAATAACACTTCTATTTAGCATCATGGGGCATCCATTTCAGCACATATCCCACTCTGGAAGTTCCTTTTCCAGGCCAAATATAGAGTACACATTCAGAGAGTAGGCAGAGAGAGAGAGGAAAGTTCCAAGCCCATCACAATGAAAACAGAAGTCCTTCCTAGGGCAGTAAGTAACTGGCATAGGGCATTAGAACAAAGAAGCAAATTCTGTGCTTTATATACAGTTAATAAACTCTCATTTTCCTTGATTTGAAACTATTGCAGTCAGAGACTGAGAATTTCCTTCAAATCATAATAAGGGTAGACAGTCAAGCTGGCGGAGTGAGAAGCTTTAAGGTTCTGTTCACCCACAGAAGCTTTGTACAACCAGCAAGAACTGCTGGAAACATCTTTCTAAAAGCTCCAGAAAACAGTAGAGGACTGCAGTAATAAGGTGAGTGCTGAATCAAGGAACGTCTATTTAAAAGCAGTAGGCTCATGTGGCATACCGCTGGCCCTTCCCCTGCCACTTACCAGCTCAGTGGCAGCTGGCCTGCACTCTTAGTAAGGATCCCTGGGTCCAGTTATGGAGAGGGCAGAGTAATCCTCATGCATCTACTAGGAGCATGTATGTTTGGCCCAAACTATGTGATGGTGGCCTGGGGGACTTGCTATCTCAGAACTTTCCCTGCACATAGAAAGTGGCTCACAGAGCTCTCCAGTGGAAGGTTATGGGAGAGCAGTCAAATGTACAGCTGGCTGTAGAACAACATATGCAGTACCTGGGACTATGAGGAATTCGTTTCCCAGGGAAGAGGGGACATTCAGAACCATGGCCTTAGGGCTAATCATGCATGCCCAATGTAAGACGTATGTGCTAAAAAGACTAGGGTGGTCCCTTTGCTTTGGCTGGGAGATAATCTCTAAACTTATTGTATGGATAAGTTCTGAGGGAGGGTACTTGCACAGGTCAATCTGCAAAGATTCTGGAGGATGTTGTCTCCTTTACTTCCTTCCTTCTTTCCTCCTTTCCTTCTTTTCTTTTTTTTTTTAACTCCTGGCTTTCAAGGAAAGCTCTGTCATAACACTAGTGACATATAAGCTTAAGGAACAGATGTCTGAGTCTAAATTCCAGCAATAACACATTAAAATATCAAAATGTACAGGTTTCAACAAAAGATTATAAAACAAACAAAGAAAGAGGAAGCAATTGCCCAGAAAATGAGAAGATCAAAGCATTAGAAACCATCAATGAGGAGGCTCAGATCTGGGACATTCCAGACAAAGACTTTTTGAAAAATGATCATAACTGTGCTCAAAGTGCTAGAGGAAAATACAGAGAACCAAAGAAGATTAGGAACATGATTGATGAACACAAAGAGAATATATAGAGAGATGGAAATTATGAGAAGGAACCAAGCAGAGCTGAAGAGCAGAGTAACAGAAACGAAAAATTCCCTAGAGGTGTTCAACAGCAGATTGAGTATGGCAAAAAAATAATCAGTGACCTTGAAGATAAGGTAATTGAAATTATTCAGTCTGAGGAGCAGAAAGAAGAAAGAATGAAGAAAAGTGAACAGAACCTGAGGAACCTATGGGACACCTATATATGCATTGTGGAAGTCCCAGAAGGAGAAGAAAGAGAGAAAGGGACAGAGAAAATATTTAAAAAAATAATGGTCAAAAACTTCCCAAATGTAAAGAAAGACATGAATATACATATCTAAACACTCAAGGAACTCAGAACAGGATAAACCCAAACAGATCCAGGCCACATAATGTTACCACCAAACTGTTGAGTGCCAAAGATACAGAGAGAATTCTGAGAGCCAGAAGGGAGAAGCAATGGGTCATGTACAAGGGAACCTCAATAAGATTTAGTGCCAATTTTAAAATCAGAAACCAGAGAGGAAAGAAGGCAGTATAAAGACATATTTAGGGAAACAGATGTGGCTCAAGCAGTTGGACACCCACCTACCACACAGGAGGTTCCAGGTACAGTTCCTGGAGCCTCTTAAAGAAGATGAGCAAGACAGCAAGCTGATGTGATGGGCTGGCATGGCAAGCTGACGCAACTAGACAACGCACCTAGATGATACAACAAGAAGGGAACAGATGCAGCTCAAGTGATTGGGTGCCTCCCTCCCCCATGGGAAGTCCTGGGTTCAGTTCCTGGTGCCTCCTAAAAGAAGAGGAGCAGACATAGAGAGAGCACACAGCAGACAGAGAGCAGACAGCAAGCAGAAACAATGAGGGGGCAGGGGCAGAGAAATAAATAAATTAAATAAATTTCTAAAAAAGGAGAAACATATTTAAAGAGATGAAAGCAAAAAGTTGCCAACTAAAAATTCTATGTCCAGCAAAACTGTCTTTCAAAAATGAGGGAGAGATAAGATATGCTCAATAAACAAAAGCTGAGGGACTCTATCACCACTAGACCACCCTACAAGAAATACTAAAGGGAGCTCTGCAGGTTGAAAGAAAAGGACACTAGATATTTAACTAAAACCACATGAAAACACAGATATCGCTAGTAAAGATAATGACATAAGTACATATAAATACCAGAACTATTGTATTTTTGTTTGTAATTCCACTTTTTACTTTCTACAAGATCTAAAAAGCAAATGCATAAAACATAACGACAAATCAATGGTTTTAGACTCATAATCTATAAATACATAATTTGTGACAAGAACTACATAAAAGTGGTGGGATGGAAGGTGTGGCAGTTTGATGAATCCCAAAAAAGAAAGATTATGTTTTTAAAGTTATTCCTATGTGTGTGATACCTTTTGATTGCATTAAATTTGGTAGAGGGTCCTTTGATTAGATTACTTGCTAATATCACTTTAGGGCTTTTGGTTGGACTATGTCAGTGAGGCATGTGCCAAGAGCCAACCTGGGTCTCCATCATCTGGCTAGGTCTGATATAAGTGGAGACACAGAGAAAGACACAGACAAAGGAAGCTGCCATATTTGATCTGGCCATGTGAAAGAAAGGAAAACAGTTTTGCCCACAGCTGAGCAGCAAGGAGAGAAGCCCTCCCACCCCCAGACACTCAAATTGCTGAGGCCTAGGGAGAGATGAGCCATAAACCTAATACCTTACAGCTGAACTCAGGAAGAGTGCAGAGCAGCCAAGACTGATAGATGAGGCCCAGTAAGAGACAAGCCCTATGCCAGTTTTGCCTACAGCTGCAGAAAGGCAGAGACTTCAGCAGAGACTGGAGGCCATCTTGCTTCACCATGTGGCTGCTGACTTTGGTGAGAAAGCACCTCTTATGGTGCCTTGAGTTGGACTTTTCACAGTCTTGGAATAGTAAACAAATACGCTTTATATAAGCCAACCCATTTCTGGTATTTTGCATCAGCAGCCCTGTGGCAAATATATAAGAACATAGTTTGTGAATGCTACTGAATTTAAGTTGGTATCAAAACAAACAAGACTGCTGTAGATTTAGGATATTAAATGTGAGCGCCATGGTAAACCACAAAGAAGATATCAGAAAATATGCAAATTCATAGGGACAGAAAGTATTTCCATGGCATCCAGGCTTCTGTCTGAGCTCCTCCCTCCAGCCAGGAGGCGTCTTTTTAACTCACCTGGTAGCCCTCTAACAAACTTTAAACCAAGTGTAAACAATAGCTTTTTGCAGCAGCTAAAAGAAAGGGATGGGGGTAGCAAGGGGAAATGGCAACGGGCAGTTAATGCTTAAAGAGTGTAGGATTTCTGATTGGGGTAAGGGCAAGTTCTAGTATTGGGTGGCGTTGAGGCGACTTCAATATTGTAAATGTGATTAAGTCCCCTGAATAAATAAATAAACTAACAAAAAAGAACATTAAACAAAAGAAATAATGATAATTAAAGGTAATACATGATCCCGAGTTAGATCTAAGAATGGAGAAGAAAAGGCTCAAAAGGACATTACAGGAGCATAAAAAATTGGAATATAGACTGTAAGCTTAATATCAATATTAATTTGTTGAGCTTAATATCTGCACTTACGGTGATTACATAAGTGAATATTCTAGGAAATGTAAATGGAAGTATTATGTGTTCAGTGTTATGATGTGTGCAGTCTGCTCTCAAATGTCCAAAAAATGGTAGATATAGATAGGTGGGAAGAAGGAAGGAAGGGAGGAAGGGAGGGGGGGAAGAAAAGAAAAAGAGGAAAGGTAGCAAACTTAAAATGGTGGATCTGGGTATCTGGGGTGGGTGGGGTATGCTGGTGTTATCATTATGGGGTTTGTATTCTTTTTTGCAATAGTCTTTAGCTTTGAAATAATTTCTAGTTTAAAAGTTTTAAAAAATCAGAATTTTTTTGGCTGTAATGCAAGGACGGGTCAGGGCCAAGTGCAGCACAGGATACACAAATGCACTCCAAGGGAGCCTGGATGACAGGGAGGAAAGAGGCCTCAGGATGGGACCAGACCAGATGACTCACAGATGCTAAAGATTTACACCTGTTCCCGGTGCGGGGGACCAGGCGATGATTATCAGAACCTCACCACTGAGACCTGCTCTATTCACTTGGGCTCAGAAGTTAATGACTTAAAGTTCTTGTTTAAAAATTATGTCAGTCATTCCCTACTAATCCTTTTTTTTTCCTCAAAATTTTCAGTTAAAGATCTCCATCAGATCACGTAGGCGAGCATCCTAACACTTAGGAAATCTATGCTATTTAGAGGTGCACTGTCAGGATGTTTGAAGTTTATTTTCAAAGCATGCACACACAGAGAGAAAACAAATATGACCAAGTCTTTGAACTGTAGCTCTTCTTCCAACTTCTCTGTATGTTTAACATTTCCTTATTAAAAAGTTAGAAAAAAAGAACTGCACATGTTGATGCAGATAGATATCTGGACTAGATGGACCCCATTTACCTGTGGTCATCAAGATTTGGCCCCCCACACTGATCAAGCCGCATTGGCAGCCCCTCTCACAGAACATTCCCTACAATGCTTATTTCTGCTGCTTCTATTCATTCATTCATTCATTCATTCACCCATTCATTATTTGTTTAGTGCCTGTCTATAATGTGCCAGGCATAATTTTAGGTCCTGGCTACATTGTAGGGAAAGAAAAATTATGGTCCCTCTCTCTTGAGAACTTATATTCACTGCTATTTAATAAAAATACCCTTTAGAGAAAGCAAATCTTTTGAAACGTATATAGACTTATTTTTAATAATGTCAGCCTTTTAAAAAATAGTTCCTTTAAATGTCCTTACTAAGCCTACACATTATAAGAAAAATGAGTTGGCTTTCTCTGGAAGTGCATTTGGAACCTATTTAAATAGACGCTATTTTATTTGTGGGTCTCTTCATCGTGCTCTGGCTCCTGTCGTTTAGGATGTTGCCCTGAGGAGACAGAGTGACATCACAGTTTTTTAGGTATCAAAGGCAGGAAAGTAGGAACATTCCTTAGGTCAGTCGAGTTTAAGGAAGGTGCACAGAAGCTAGGCTTGGTGATTATTGAACCAGAAGAGTGGGATAACCTGAGGGTGAGACCCTATACACATGGGTACCCAGCTTGTCAAAAACCACCCTGTGTTCTCTGAATTTGCGGCATTCTGGTCAGGCTTTTCTGGGCAAATTCATCTTCAGATACTTGTGGTTGTTTTATCATTTACTTCTGAAGAATAATAACCCAGAAAGCTTTATACCTGCCTGTTTTTTGCCTGCTGTAATGTCCCCACCACAGGGCAAACAGTGCTATTTCTTTAATTTGCCAGATCTCAAACCCCAAAGACCCTTCTAAAGGCCCATCCTGCCCTGTGCACTGCCGTTTACACACTGCTGTGGCGATGGGCCATAATCGGATCCATCCACTACCATGAGTGGCAGAGGTTTGGACAGAAGAATATGGGAAACAAGATCACTATGGTGAGTTTATATATTTGTTTTCAAAATAATGGGTTTAGGTTAAACTGAGACAGGTGTGTAAATGTTTTGGCCAGGTCCATGCACCCACCCTCTCTCCCAGCGAACTGTAAAACGACTCTGATGATAGTTGTCACCAGCATCAATAATTATAACAAGGGCCTGGAATATCAATCAAAGGAAAGATAAGCATTTTGATAGCATTAATCAGAGCTGGTTTCTTCCCGCGAACCATGCCAAAGCTCTTGGATAGCTGCCTGCTCCCATTGTTTTCTGACTGCTGGTTTGGACACACATCTTTTCCCCTTCCCCAATGTGGCCATAATGAAATTGGAGAATTAGCTCAGAGCAGAGCTGTTCTAGTTTGGATGTGGAGGTAAATACAAATGGAGAAAGTTCAAATTATTAATAAGAACAAACAGCCCTTGTTACTAAACATTAGCTGGCAAATGCAATAGGCACACACAATGGGCTGCTATCCTGGAAGAATCCCCATGCTGGCTGGCCAAAAAGAAAGACGGTCCCAGGCCATAGGCCTGTATATAATATCTTCAGAAAGATTTTTTAGGATTTTCCATTCTCAGCTGCTAAGGCAATGTATCTAGTCTCTAAATTTTGAATAATACTTTGACATCAACAAAAAGAGATGAGGGGAGAACCCCTCATCTTTAATTATCATTCTGAACTTATGAGTTCTAACTCGGAGATGCCCTGGGGACTGATCCAGTCTTTTTGCTTCACTATATTTCTGGATAGGCTCTTCTTCCAGAGAGGTAATCTATACCAGTATGCTTATTTATATTTAGGTTTCACTTGGACTAGTTATAAATGACAGCCAAGAACATGGCTTGAAGATTATTTAAATTTAACTTCGAGATGGGAATTTCCCCTAAATAATAAGTCACTTTCAATATTGCTTAAATTGAGGTACTGACCTAATTTTATGTTAAGATGGAAATGGAATAATGGGGGTAACTTTTCAAAGGATCACACAGCAGTGACAGGAAATGGGTTAGAAAAGTCCTTTTATTCCATTGGAACCATTCATTCCAACTCTCTGTTAAAATCCCACTTCCCCTGGATCCATCCTAGATGGTAAATAGAGTCCATGAATCCAAGAAGCCAAGCCTTTTCCCACAGACGGACCAAGTATGTTACATATAAATAGTTATAGATTATACATACACTTTCCATTAGATTAAGGCTATTGAAACAAACAAACCAAAGTCCGTATGCCATAAGCATATGTCTATACATTTCCATGTCTATACAGTGTCAAAAGAAGCGGTTGAAAAATGAGAGATTTAGTCAATTGACTGTTTTGTCTAAATGCTGTCAAACAATCATTTTGATTAATATTTTTTCACTGAATTGAGTGATATTTTTTAGTGACTAGAATGAATTGTGACATTGTATAGACAGACATCTCTTAGATATGGAACTGCTATAGCTCCTTGGAAAATTAATCGGTCATCTTCTGCTGTAATGGATAACAACCGATGTTAGAGATATCTCACAAAAACAAATTATTATTGTTTGTAGCACAAGCTGACTAATTAATTTTCCAGGGGGTGCTAAGTCCTTGGAAACTATTATTAACTATTTGTAAGTGAAAATGTGTTTGGATTTCAAGTATTTGAGTTTCTTGGTCCTTTTGTTCCATAACAAGGGACTCGATTTCTGAAAAAGCAAACAATTATCTTTTAAGACAGAGGGAAAATTGAACCCTTCCTCATGACTTTGTTCTTTGCTGAACTAACATAAGCCAATCTTAGGTAACACACACATTCTGGGAAGAATTTGGAAAGGGTAATGGAGTCATTATGAGAAAGTGTTTGTCCCCAAATTATATTTATCTTAATTTAAAAAGGACAAGGAAAGTATAGAAGCAAACTAAAGAAACGGTAGAAATGGCTAATTGGGTTTATAATCTATAACAATCATAATATGAAATGTTGTCTTTCCAAGAAATTGTAGGTTAAAAAAATGAATGTGGTTGATCTATTAATAATAATATTTTCTCTTACTGGGATCTTTTTGTCTCAGTGCCCACCGTGGCTGCACCTTGACAGAGTCTCTTCTGTCGTCCTGTTTGGGCAATCAGTGCCTTAATATCTTTGTTTCTCTGATGAGGCTGTTTTCTGAATGGCAAGTTTAGACTTTAAATCTTCCACCTGAATTATTACAAGAGAGATTTGGTAATTACGTTCTAACAAGATTTAAATGATATTAAAAACAGTCAGTTAAAAGGAAACACAGCCTTGGGCTTTGTTGTAAATTTGTATAATTATTTTTAGTCCTCCAGAGGATGCATAATTATGTTTCTGTATTTATAAAAATACTGCCTCCAAGGCACCAAAATGAATTTTACAGTATGCTAATTTGCATATTAATGTTACTCTTTGTATGTCAAAATTTCTATGGCTGAAAAAAATGATTTTCTAGGAAATTTTCAAAGTAACCATAATGAATACAAAGTCTTTTGATTTGCAAGTCTGGAAAAAACACTGCTCAAGGGGAAAGTTTGATAGATCAAGGAAAAAACAAACTTAAGGAAGTAGACTTTTAACCCTAACCCTCAAGTTTAATTTCATTTTAACTCAGGAATGGAGGGAGTGGCACAGCCAGGACAAACACCCAATAATACTTATTGTGTGCTTTCTATGTGCTAGGTACCTATGCAGTAGGTATGATCATATGATTTGGGTACTATTATTTTTCCTGTTTTAAAGATGGGGAAAATGAGACATAGAGATTAGATCAACGGCTCAACGTCGCGCAGCTGGCATTTAAGTCTAGGCAGTTTGATGCTGGGGCCTAACCATTGCAACTTCTGGCCAATGTGTTCAGAAAAGAAGATAAAGAAGCACCAAGGGTCTCTTTATGCTTTAATTGAGAGACGATTTTCCTGTGAAACACACATGGGACTGACTTTGCATCCTTGGTGCTGGGCACCCAGAAGGCTGGAAACACCACAGAATTCAGAGGTGGCACCCAGTTCTCCCTGCATGAATTGTCTCATTTTTTCACATGTAAGTACTCTCTCTCCACCAGTTTTTAAGCTCCTCCGGAGCAGGAACTGTGTTCGCTGTTTCCTACTCGGCTTTTCCCTTCATTTAAGGATTGACGGAGCAGTGGCTCAGGCAAATAAAATCAGGGAGTGAATCTCAGGAAACAATTTACATCTTTTCTTTTTCTACTACGATGGGTTACTTTCAAATTGAAGATACTTTTTTACTTGAAGTTGATTCTGGAGTCTTTTTATACAGGGGACACACATTCTATTCTCTTAAACTGCCCAAACCATGAAAAAGAAGTGGTTGGAGCTAGGAAAGGTCAGAAGGTGAGTCTGAGGGGTGTGTTTGGAGCATGGCCCACTTTGTAGGCAAAGATCCCAATATTGGGTCTGCATTGTGGGGCAGACTGCACAGCATGTGGGGGCAGCGGGTGGACCCTGCAGTTCCCTCTGACAGAAACCCAGAGGCCCAGGGTCTATTACTATTACTGCAGTACTCTCTAGACCTGACAGATTTGGAGAGACAGGTGTTTTAGCAGTGGTTCAAGGGAGGGGTCCTGTTTACCTAACAGACCTACGCATTATGATTTCCACGTGTAACAAGGTGACTCTGGGTGAGATTTTTATCCCATGTTTTCCTAAAGCCTCGAAGAGGAAAATGTAGAAAGGAACTGAGACGCAGGAGGAGACACCCCACCAGCACTAGGCTGTGGAGTGTTATCTAGGACCCATCAGCCTCAACTTCAGGCAAGACAGAGTTGGCTGTAGCCCATGGCTACACCACACTCCCTGCGCTAGTGGACGGCGCTTTCCCCGAAGGCAGTGGAGGCCCTGCTTATCTGGAAAGAAGCAAATCTGGAAGTTGAAAAACGAAGTCTCAGGAGGTAGATCTCAGGAGGCTAGGATAAGGGCAAACCTCTTCTTCTCTCTGAGGCCAGGGTTCAGTTTAGTCCTGACTCCAGAGCAGGGCGATGCTTGGAGTTTTTCTGGACGTAGGGAGGTAGTCAGGGAATCAGGATCAGATTGAGGCAGTGAGGGAACCCATGAGAGACCCCAGGATGGACCTGAGGAGCATTAAAAAAAATTTTTTTTTAAATTAACTTTATTTCAAATTCACAAAATAAAAGAACAGAAAAAGGCAGCTCAACAAATTATGGAAATATTCCCTGTGAAAAATTATTTTTCAGGCACTTTTTTCTCATCCAATTCCAACTGCTAAGTCAGTTGTTCCTCTGGTGTTCAGAAGGATACACTAATGAACACAGATTAGTTAAATGACACAGTCAAGGTCTCCGAATTAATTTTTTTTTTAAATGAAGAAGAGATAAAAATGCTTAGTAGTATTCATCTCTCACAAAACCAAGCCCCATATTCTTTTTTTAATCTTTAGAATTAGTATGGTACCAACTTTGCTTTTGCTACAAAGACACTACAGTATAGTCCATAAATTACATTAGTTGTATTTTTTCCATGTATCACCACATTCTTAACTCCCTGTAGTAGAACATTTCTGTATTTATATTATAACCACAATCCTCCTCTACTTCTCAAATTATTATTATATCTAATATTATCCTCCAGCTGTCCTCCAACTAACATTAATCTTTCCAGACTATTCCTTTCAGTCACAATCATATTTGTAAACCAACAGTGTTTGTTACTTTCATTACAATGTGTTACCATCAAGCCCAGCCATTACCAGATATTTACATTTGGCCTTATTAAACATTTTACATACACCCAGCATCTCCTCCTGCCTGGTCTCTGTGGTGCCCGGAGTGTTAGGGGATGACCTACCCAATCTTGGGGTGAAATTGACCAGGAGAGAGCCATTTCCCTTCACCTGTGACCAGAATGGAAAGAGCAGTGACAGTCACTAGCAAAGGACAGCTGGTTGTTGGAAACTGAGACATCAGTGTGGAGGCCAGACAGGGAGGCTAACGAGGACTCCAAGGGATCTGTTTTGGCACACAGGTGAGGCTACAGCCTGAAGCCCTGCTAGGAAGAGCTGGGAAGAGTTATTTTATAGCTAAATGGTTGACAAGCCCTTGTGCCATTATAATTTGGGTTATGCATGTGCTTCCTCATTTAATGCTTACAACAAATCTCTGAGCTGGCCTGTTTATTGCTCTTTTACAAGTGAGCATAATAGGATTTAAAGAGGTCACAGATGAGAGCTTCAAATGCATAACAAGGATCGTAACAGGTCTAACTCCAAATCCCATGTTCTTTTCACTCTGTCACACTGTTGCTTCCAGAAATTATAAGGAGAATGTTACCCTGTATCAATCCTACCAACTTTACCGCTGACCTCTGAGGAAGCACCCTGAGAAATCTAAAGCCCTACCATTCTGCTATGAAAGTATACAGGTTTAGGCTGGAAGGGAATGTGCTCAGCGATTATTTAGCTCAACTCCCTCGTGTAATCACTGAGGAAATGAGGCTGGCCAAAGCCACCCGAAGTTGCTCACAGAGCTGTATCCAGAACTCTATTCCTAGGTCCCAGTCCATGCCCATTCATTATGTCATTAAAGAAGTTGCTATTTGGTGTTGATCTCTTTGAGAAGCAAAGTTGATCTTTGCTGCCTGTTTTAGTTTGCCAAAAGGCTGCTAATGCCAAGTACTAGAAATGTGTTGGTTTTTATAAAGGGTATTTTGGGGGAGTAAAAGTTTACAGTTCCAAGGCCGTGGCAGTCAGCTGCCATGACTGAAGAAAGATGGCAGCATCTCTGCCTTATCCTCTGGGCTGTACCACCTCCCGAGCTCAGCCGAGGGCAGCCAGGCCTAGGGCTTGTCTCTTGCCAGACCTCTTCTCTCAGGCTTGGCTGCTCCGCTTTTTTCCCAATTTCAGATGCAAGCTATCAGGCAAATGGCTCAATTCTCCCTAAGGCCGCATCTCCTTGAGCCTCTCCTTTCTGTCCCATGGAAGCATCAAATATGGCTGTGCTGTCTCTTCTGCTGTGTCTCCATTTTTTATTGGACCCAGCAAGAGGGCAGAGACTCAACCTGAATCATACCTCACTGACATAGTCCAGTGGGAACGATTGCCCACAGGAGTGGACCAGCCCACAAACATAACCTTTCTCTTTTGGGGATTCATTAAATAATTTCAAACTGCCATACTGCCCTTCCATTTCCATGATCAACGGTCCCCCGCATGAGGCATCTTGTGCAGCATGCTGCTCTCAGCTGGCTGTCAATTCACATCTGTAAGGAGATCAGCTAATAACACAAATATTAGCTTAGACACCTTTAACCTCTCTGGAGGAACTTTTGCCTTTTACGAGTGGGGTTTCTTTGCATCTTCTGGATGCAAAGGCATACATTTTATGAGAAGATCATAAGCAGTAGGGGCGTCTACCTCGGGCAGGGGTGCCACCTGGAGTTGTACCACTTCTACCTACTTCTAAGGCTTTGTTAGGGCGTAGAAAGGCCTTTGCGCAAATCCCTAATTTGTTACTTATTCATTATCTGTATTACCTTTGAAAAGTTACTTAACTTCTCCAAGTCCCAGTAATCCACCCTGTGAAAAGTAGTATTAATAAACTTTACTTTAGCAAAGTGAGTTGTATGGATGTGAGAGATAACGTGTCTAAAGTCACTGCTTCATAAATGCTACATCCCTCTTTCCTTCTCTCTTAGAATCCACGTGAAGGCACTTTGTGAAGAGCTGTGCCCATTGTAAATCTATTTCTTAACCTAGTCCCAATTAGATATTTTGTCACATAATCTTCCATTTCCCATTTTCACAGGAGGAAATAGAAATCTATGGTTAGACAGAATGACCTGATTTTTGGCTTAGTTGTACTGCCCCCAAGTGTGAGTGCCTGGGGACCTACCACTGGGGTGACCAGCACTCCCAGTTTGCCCAGAACTGAGGGGGTTTTCTAGGACAAAAAACCTGCAGTCTTAAAACTGAAAAAGTTTCAGGCAAACTGGGACAAGTTAGCCATTCTATCTACTGTAAACGTACTAGCGATATAGACACTATTGTTTTCCTAAAGATGGATGACCCAGAAATCTGAAACTTCTTTTCTTTGTGTGGAGGTAACACCAGTGATTACCCTGTTGCTGTGTAAATAAGAAAGAATTATTCCAACCAACATGGGCAGGGAGAATGGATCTCAGGCAAAATTGCTGGCTGCCCATTGGGTAAAAGGGTATATTTTATGCTGTTGGAGTCAGTACCATAACCAGAAGTTTTCCCATTGGAAAACAGTTTCACTGATCTTGTGGCTTCTAACGATGCTTGAGGAACGGACTGATTGCCTATAAATATTTGCCTCTTTACTAATGAGGTGAAAAACTGAGAGGCAATGATTTGGAGTTTTTTTGACTCATTTTCAAATCTTTCCATATTCTGGATCAGTTCCTTCTTCAGACAAGCAAGCTCTGGCAAGGATAGATGAGTGTGGGAGCTTGGATGTGGTGTAGTTGTGCTTTCCTAAGTACTTAGGTCAGTGTTTAAGGTAGCTCCATTTATGCTCCTGTGTTCCAAGGTGATGCAGATACCAATGAAAGTGTTTACCTGGGGAAAGGAAAGCGAACTGAAAGTAGATGATTACAGCACATTCTCAGCAGTCAATATTTAAACAGTTCCTATTTTCACATAACCACCTGGGGGCCCCTAATGTTGGACTAGTGGCCTATATCGTTTCTGACTTGAAAGATTCGTGTAAAGACAATTCTAATCATCAACAGTAAAGATTAAGATACATAAAATGCTGTCGGGGATGGCTTTGATTTTTCAGAAATGCATTACTAAGACATTGATGTCCTGAGTTTGATCAATAACAGCAATACATCTGAATGCTTCTTTACCCCCTTATTAAAACTGCTGAACTGGGTCTGGGAAACCAATTTATTTCAAACCACTCAGTGTTAGAGAAGTCTTTCCCAGCTCTGAATAGGTCCCTGACAAGCCACACGAGGCTACCTATGCCCCAGGACTATATTCTGGACAGTGCCATGTTGGAGAAATAAATCTTCAGTGCCCTAGGTTTAGGAGGTTGCATTGCTCTGATGTGTCAGAACAACAGCTGGCTCAGTTTCTCTACTGGGAACCCAGCAACAGCTGACTACTGTGATGGATTGCATGCACGGCGCAGCCTATCACTGTAATACATCAAGACATAGCACTGATTTGAAGGTGAATTTGTCAAAAGATGGAGTTCTCGCAAGTGCCAAGCCCAAGAAAAGGAATCCAGTTTAATTATAGGATGAAAGACAAAGTAGCTGGCATGAGCCTTGGTGACTGTCAAATGCAGGGTATTTCTAAGATATAATTCACTTTGCCAGATGTGGTTTTATTGTTGCTCTGCTTTCTCGACGTGTGATTCACATCCTCCAGCGGCACCACCTCCCCTACCAGAGCAGCTGGACCACAGTTTGGACAGAACTTTTTTCCATGTGTCTCCGCAGAGACTTTAAAAATCTAGCCCTACTATAAACAAGCAGAATCCCTTTGTCTTAAGTTAAAGTACTCTCTTAGTCTCTTTCTCTTCTCTTATACCCCTTTGCTCCAAATCCACAGAATAGAACAATCCAGCATGAACTATGAAATGATGAAGTCTGTGCCATTCTGCCTCACATGAGGTGGTTGAGCCTTTTGGCTTCAATTCACTCAATTATTCATTCAGGTAAAAAAGCTTTCAGTCATATATAATATTAAAAACTCAACTGCAGTGGTTAAAAAGTAAGGACACTTAGTATCTTATACAATGAGAAGTCCAGAGGGAGTCAATTCTGGGGTGGAATAGCACAGTGGCTCAGTGGTGCCATCAGAGATCCAGGTCCTTTCCATCACTATGTTCTGCCATCTGGCTTTTGCCTTTATGTCTTTACACTCATGGTTGCAAGATGGCTGCTGCAGTTCCAGACATCATGTGTAGACATAACAGCATTGATTAGAAGATAAGGCAGAAGAAAGGACATGCCCTCACTTTTTTAAAAGTGAGGAAAGCTTTGTCAGAAGCCCACAGTAGGCTTACCCTCAAGTCACACTGGCAAGAATTTTGTCTTTTTTTACCTTGTCCAAACCATCACTGATAAAGGGAATGAGACCACCAGATGGCAGGGTAGCACCTGCCTCCCCTGAAGGACTTACCGCTTGGCAGAGGTTTGGGGAGAAAGGAAGAAGAGGGGATGGATGTTTGCTGCTCAGAGGGCAATCGACAGTGTCTGCCACAGATTTCCAGCTCTGAATCCCAGCCCAAGCCTTCCTCTTAAGATCCCTGGGACACACTGAAGTGTAGTGGACACAGTGATACACACAAGATCCACCTTCAGGAGTAAGGACTTATTCCACTAGTTTCTAGATGGCCCCAAACTGTCAACCCTCTGTGGAAGAAAACCACCTTGGCCAGGCCATGCTCTTTCCAGAGTCAGCCTTCACCCAATGATGAGTCAACAACAGGGTGGGAAGGCTTGGTCGCCTGGCTCCACTTGGACCGTTAGGAAGCGCTATCCCAGTTCTAAAGCTCCTGGCTAGGCTGGCTGAGGACTCAATGCCTCCCTGCCTGATGTTTCTTTCCCCCTACTGACAGGTGTTGATCCCAAGAGTCTACACACTTTGATCCTTTCTGCTTCCTCCAATGAATGGCAATACCAACCCTGAGAATAAGTCACATTGTCTTGGTTTCTTCACCTACAAAACGGGATAAGTACCGCCACCCTACAGTAAGGTTCTCAAGGGGTAAAATATTAGGAAGACATTGACAAAATATGACATCAGGTCTTATTTATCCCTGAGTAGTCAGGAAGTTAGCAGGAGGGGTAGCAAGGAAAGAGGGGTATTGTGAGTAAGCTAGGAAGTAGAAACCTAAGAAAGAGCAACCCTGTTGCCAAGCATCAGGGCCCAGCACCTTCTAGCTTACGCTTCCAACTTTGACAGTGTGTTGTCCTCACCAATGTGTCCCAAGATAGCCAATGGGAAAAAGAATGGACGGATATGCTCCTTCTGTTTAAGGACATAAGCTGTGAATTGCATTCAATTCCACCCACATCTCACTGGCCAGAACTTACTCACATGGCTCAGTGGCACCATCAGATATGCATGCTTTTTTCTAGGTGTCCATGAGCTCATCAAAAATTAGAGGCTGTATTTATTATGCTGAAAAAGGGAAAAGTGATATTGGGGATAACTAGCAATCTTTTCCACACCCAGTAAAATTCAAAATGATGCCACATGAGAAATGATTACAGAGAAACAAAAAACACACCCTCCTTGCATTCCTCTCTTTCAATAGCTCCTAACTCGGACCCAATCCTGGCTAACAGCTCTCTTTTCCATGTCAAGTCCAAATAAATTCCTTTGTGGATTTCATTCCTTTCTGTATTTAGAATGATGGAAAATTCCACTCTTTTAATAAGAGGTTAACATCAAAATAAGATTATTTCTAGATGGTAAGAGTCAAAAATCCCCAAGGGACAGGACAGGATGCTCTTAGAGCTGAATTGGCAGTAAATGATGTGGTTGTGAATTAGAAAAGCAACTGCTGCTGCTTCCTCTTTTAATTGCTCTCAGGAGGAGAAAACTGGAGGCCAGTGCTCTAAGATCATGCTTAAGCAATAAGCTTATTGAAAGACCATTAGGCACCATTTGTTTTTTAAAAAATGTATTGTGGCAACATGTATACATAACAAAAAACATCTATGCATAACAAAAAAGTGCCATTTTAACCATTTTATTGAACTGTACAATTCAATAGCATTAATTACCTTTACAGTGTAATCACCACCATCCATTACCAAAATTTTTTCATAATCCCAAAAGGAAATTCTGTACCCATCAAGCAGTAACTCCCCATTCCCCCTTTCTCCAAACCTGCCCCTGGTAACCTGTAATTTACTTACAATACATAGCATTCTTGATTGACAAAACTGGTTTGTGGCACAGACAAGGAGTTAGTCCCTGTAAGAGACTTTTTAGGGAGTGGCCATTTGGGGAATCCGACACTTGCCACCAGTGAAGGTGGCATAATTAACACAAAGGCTCTAAAGTAAACACAGTGATGCTAAAGAAGATATTGACAGAGCTAGCTTTGAGACAGATGTCACTTACCTTGCTGTGCCCAACAGGAAGAATGATGCAAAACAACATGGTTAAAAACTGATGGGGTCAGAATCACTAGGGACCTTGACTTACACTTCCTAAAGAACAAAATTTTTCACTGTAAATAATGCAGATTTAGCTGGGATTATTGCTTGACCTGTCCTTAGCTGTAGCAACACATTGCTTTATTGTTATTAGATTTTTGCATG
The DNA here is from genome assembly GCF_030445035.2 of Dasypus novemcinctus. Lineage (NCBI taxonomy): Eukaryota > Metazoa > Chordata > Mammalia > Cingulata > Dasypodidae > Dasypus > Dasypus novemcinctus. Next base: position 74,806,968 of record NC_080679.1, on the reverse strand, counting down.
AAGCAGGGGGAGAAACAAAGGAAGTGCAGAATAAGGCAGATGAATATTAAAGTTTTTATGTTTGGCTCAGAAAGAAACTGTACACATGGGTCAACCCTGGAAGTATGCAAAGTAAGGGCAAAGATGCTGGGTTATTGACAGGGAGGGAGAGAAGATGGCAATTATTGAAACTATATCATCTCTCAGGCTATCTTTTAGGGAATCATTATGAATACCAAATGAATTTCCATAAGACACCCATAGCTTTTCCCTCTTCTTGTTAGCTTTCATTTTATAAGTCAGGAGAATCATGAAGAATAAATATTACACCAAGGTAAGAAGCAATTACTGTGGAAACAGTAAAAAACCAAAACCATAGGTCATTTGATGAATTTCCAGGGAAATGATATAAATGGGTTGTGCTTGAGCGTTTAATCATAGCTAGTGTTTTATTTCTCATCAGTGATCAATGCCTTGCCCTGTTGTAAGAGCCAGTTCTGCTTGTGTGAATTTTTTTAACTTTTAAGTTTGAAATAATTTCAAACTTAAAGGATAGTTATAAAAATAATGCAAAACCCATACAGAGAACTCCAGCATACTCCCATCCAGATACCCAGATTACCCAGATCCACCAACATTTTTCCACATTTGTAATATCATTCTATCATCTATCTTTCTATCTCTCTCTCTCTCTCTATCATCTAATATCTACCCATCTTCTAAGCATTAGACTAGGTTGTATACATTATGCTCCTTGAACCCTTAATATTTCCATGTACTTTTCCTAAGATCAAGGACATTCACATATGTAACCACTTTAAGTATAGTTATCAAATTGAAGAGATTTAACATTGATATAAAGCTTACAGTCTATACTCCAATTTCTTCATATGTTCCAATGTCCTTTGGGCCTTCCGCTATTATTAGAACCAGTCCAGGATCATGTATTCCATTTAATTGTCATTGTCTATTTAGTCTCTCTTTTTAAATTGTGGAAACATAGATACAACATAAACTATCCCATTTCAGCCCCTCCTAAGCACACAATCCTCTGGGATTAATCACATACATTGTGTGAACCATCCATTACTAGAAAATTCCCATCACCCCACACAGAAACCCTACACCCATTGTTCATTAACTCCCTATCGCCCTCCCCACTGACCCTGATAACCTTTCTCTCTAAATTTGCATAGTCTAGTTATCTGTCCTTTTGTGTCTGACTTATTTCACTCAACATCACATCCTCAAGGTTCATCCATGTTGTTGCATGTATCAGAACTTCATTCCCGGGAAGTGGATGTGGCTCAAGTCATAGAGCTTCTGCCTACCAAGTGGGAGGACCCAGGTTCGATCCCTGGGGCCTCCTGGTGAAAAAGAAGAAGAGAAAGCATTCCCACATGGTGAGCCAGTGCCTGTGCAAGTGAATCATGCAGCAAGATGGTGATGCATCAGAAAGAGAGACAAGAGGAGAGTCAAGGTGAAACACAGAAGAAACCAGGAGCTGAGGTGGCACAATTGACAGGGAACCTCTCTCCACATCAGGGGTCTTCAGGATAAAATCCCGGTGAATCCTAGAGGAGAGAAAACGAGAAGAGAAGACAACACAGACAGAAAAAACATCAGGGCTGGGGAGGGGAAGGTGGAAAAATAGATAAATAAATAAATCCTTAAAAAAAAAAGAATCTCCTTCCCTTTTAAGGCTGAATAATATTCCACTCTGTGTCTAAACCACATTTTGTTTATCCATTCATTTGCTGATAGACATTTAGGTTGCTTCCATCTTTTAGCAATTGTGAATACTGTTCCTGTGAACACTGGTGTACAAATGCCTGTTTGAGTCCCAGCTTTCAATTCTTTTGGCTATTTAGCTAGAAGTGAGATTATATATTAGTCAGCCAAAGAAGTGCTGATGCAAAGTACCAGATAGCTGTTGGTTATTATAAAGGGTATTTATTCAGGGTAAAAGTTTACAGTTACAAGGCCCCAAACAGTCCAATTCAAGGTACCATAAGAGGTACATTCTCACCCAGTCAGTTGCCACATGTTGAAGCAAGATGGCAGGCAATCTCCTCCTGGTCTCTCCTTCCTTCTTCCTCTTAAGGCTCTGTGGGCCCATCTTCTTTTGATCTCAGTCATAGGGTGGCATAGGTTTGTTTCTTTCTGGGTTTCCTCAGCTCAGCCGTTCTGTTCTCCTCAGCTGCAAACTATGAGGCAAATGGCTCTTCTCTCTTCCCAGGGTGGTGGGATCAAAATTTTCTCCTCTGCCATGTCTATGGAGCTCTCTTCCTTCCTGTGTCTTCTTCTGTGTATCTTCTTGACTGAGTGTCCATTTATATCAGTCCACCAAGGGGACAGGGACTTAACCTGAGTTACACCCTGTTGACATGGTCAAATCAAAGCCCTATTCTTACCATAATTTAATCAAAGATATGTTCAGCTGAACCTAATACAATCAAAGAGTATCAACCCCAGAGGAACAGACCAGTTTACAAACATAATCTCTCTGTTCGGATTTCATAAATAATCTCAAACTGCCACAGATTGCCAATTCAATTTTTCACTTTTTGAGCAACTACCGAACAGTTTTCCACAGTGGCTGCACCATTTTACATTCCCTTGCATGAATACTTTTGGGATCTGGTCTAAGCCTTTCCTGTTTTTCTAAGCCCCATATAAAAGTCTATGTAAACATAAGGACTAGAGCACTCTTGGAAAATGGTGGTTGAGGGTGTTGTGCTGCTACTGTTGCTTCCACAAAAGATACAGCTGATAAAATAGATGTAAACTTTCAAGAGTTCTTCCATCTCTCCTTACCCTTCCCCTCCTCCCATATTTAACGGGTGCTGACATGTGTCAGATACTGGGGATATGGCATGCAACAAGCTGTAGTTCCTGTCCTCAGCATGCTCACTGGAATGGAGAAGACAGACATATAAGCAAAAAATTACGATACACTGAATATAAAAGAGGCCAACCATTACAATTTCATGAAGCTTTTAGGAGGTTCTAAAATATGTGTGGAGTTTTGGCATTCTGTGGTTTGTTTTGTAGTCTTCTTAGACTAGGAAAAAGGAGACAAATGGTGACCCTGCCCTGGTCAAGAGGTTCTTCTCCTTCATTTGGCCAGCATTCACACAACATCCTACAGTATTCTTTTCTCTCTGCTTGAGCCTGGCAGGAGGAGGGACAGAAACAAAGGTGAATAAGGCATGATTCCTGCCTTCAAGTGATATATATATATGTGTGTGCTAGGCTGTCATAATGGGAGATATACATCAAATGCTAAAGTTTGGGTAGATCTGTCAAGTTTGTCCATTCTCCCCTGCAAGATTGGTGGGATGATGAATATGTAAAATACAGACCTATAAGGTTTCATTTTCACTTTCTAATTTATAGATATGTTTGAAAGAGGGAGATAAGCAATATAAAACCCCTGTTAGTAATCACTAGTTGTTTTTGTTTTTTAAGATTTATTTTATTTATTTACCCCCCACTTGTTTGCACCTGCTGTCTGCTCTCTGTGTCCATTTGCTACATGCTTTCTGTGTCTGCTCATCTTCTCTTTAGGAGGCACCGGGATCTGAACCTAGAACCTCCCATGTGGGAGAGAGGCGCTCGATTGCTTGAGCCACCTCCACTCCCTGCTTTGTTGTGTCTCTCATCGTGTTTCCTTTTTGTGTCTCCTTGTTGTGCCATCTTGTTGTGTCAGCTTGCTGTATCAGCTCACCGTGCCAGCCTGTTGCACCAGCTTGCTGTCTTGCTCGTCTTCTGTAGGAGGCACTGGGAACTGAACCTGGGACTGCCCTTGTGGTAGGTGCAAGCTCAATTGCTTGAGCCACATCTGCTTCCCTAATCACTGGTTTTAAAGAAACTGTACTAAATGTTTAACAATACATCTTTACAAATCTAAGTAAGTTGTCAACACCAAGTTAGTGTAGCCTATGTATGTCTTCAATACCAATGCTTCATTTCAACTGTATTTGGACAGCTGGATTACAATTTTTGAGAACTATCCTATTTTGCTTCTATAAAAACTACTTACATTGACTAAATGTGCTTTTTCCCACTTCATTTCCAGTACATGCTCATCAGGATTATTAATACTCATGTGATACTACATACCTGATCATATGTTTGGGAAGCAGCCCTTCTGAACACAAGGGCTGCCATCGTACGTGCTGTTCAGACATTCAGGCATGATCCACCCTGTTTCTAAGGCGTTTGTGGTGTTACTGGCATGTTAATTATTACAGCAAATGACAAAATGTGCAAAATGGTACCCCCATTCTTAATGACATAAATAAATAAAGCAATTAATTTTACACAATAAAAACAAGCAATACAATAACTTACAAATGTGGAGTTTCTTCATTATTACATCAAACTGCAAAATGGAAACATGTAATTTCAAAAGGCTCATAAGTAAAAATGGAAACACAGCTGATGCCGCGTCAGCTTGTGGGCTGCAAAATAGTGTGGGGCTCGCACAGTGTGGAACAGTCAACATCTTTTCGATACACGAGGCCAGATATGACTCAGGCACTACAAGTCCTTCTAGAGCAGAACCATCCCAACCATCCAAACCATTTGTGTGCTGTAATGAAAAACACAAGCCAAAAACAAAAGAACTTTTTTTCTTGTTTTCCTCATATTTGGAATTCCAGCAGTTACTTTGCTTAGCACCCTCATCTCCACTTACCCAGTAGCAGAAGCTGGAAGCCTATGATTGATCTTGTAACTTCAATATCTAGAGAGAGATAAGTAGGGAAGCAAATTTCCCCCAGAGAGCTGACAACAGTTTTTAAAATGAAAAGTGTATATACCAAGCCTGACATACTATATCGCCCACCATCTTCGAAACCGTCAGTTTCAGGGCTGACATTTGGTTTTGTGTGTTTGTTTTGGTGAATGAGAAAGTAACACATATTTTCTTTGACATCTTGTGCAATTTTACAAATATTCAGGGCACATTCCCTACTTTGCATGGAGAATGTATTTGCACAGTTGTCAGAATGATGGACAGGGGAGCGAATGATAGGACAGAGTGCTGATCTTTGCTTGTTATTACATACAATAGCCTGGTAGGAATCATGATGTGTTGGTGAGACAAACTGTGTCCCATTCTGGAACATATTAAGTTTGTCTCCAGGACACACATGACTTCGCTAGGGTGTCGAACCTCATTCATAATAGATGCTAATCTTTTCAGGGCTGACTGATGACAGCACTTCCTGCCCTTCACGGAATTAGAGCTGGGTTTTATCAAAGGACTCAAACTGCCTGCTAATTAGACTAATTCTCTTCATCATGAATTATTTATTTCCATTGGTAACCGATCACTGTGACATTAATGGGTTCTGCTCAACTTAGTTTCATACTAATACACACTAGGAGTTAAATGTTTAAAAATTCCTGATACTTTACTCCAGGTCAAGTGTATCTTTGTCTAATATCTGACAGCTTTGATGAAGTTTTGACAATTATGTTTTAGTTACAAATAAAATGAACAACGTTCCAGATTTCTTTTAGATAGGAAAGCAAATCTATGTCTTTCCCTGCTCAAGTGTCTCCTGACTTAGCTAGACCAGTTTATCTTATCCTGGGCCATGTTATCTGTGCTGCATAGTATTTTATCAAGGTCAAACTATTTTAGGAAGGTGCTTGTGATCCTCTTCAGGCTAATAGTACTTCAAAGGTGAACCAAACACAGCACCAGCTAGCACAGTTGAAGTGATGCTTAATTCAATTACTGATATCTGTGGCTAAAACTCAGAGTGTATATCTTTTTCACCTTTTTGTAAAACGCAGAACACACCTTTAAAAATGGGATTTGCGAATATAGACCAATGATAAACTTAGTAACTTCTGAGGTTTTCAGTGTTTCTAAAAGTGTAATCCATGGGCCACCTGTGTCTTGGAGGTGCTTGTTAAAATGCAAATTCCTGGGCGACCTGAGAAGCCTATTAATTAGAATCTCTAAGACAGGGACCCCAGAATTAGCATCACTAACAAACACCCCATGTAATTCTTAAGGAGTTTGAGAATCATTGGCATCAGTTATCCAGAAAACCCTACAGCCAGCCAATATTTTATCAGAAACACTGAATGCCTTATCAAATATGAACAGCACATCAACCTACAAGATTAGTATTTGCTTCTGGAATTAGCTTCCACAACAGTTTCATTTACAGACACGCACACGCACGTACACATACATATCATTTATGTTGACTAATAAGGCAAGCCATCAATGAGATCAATGAATGCAGCCAGTTCATTCAGATAGAAGTAAATATCAAGGCATTCTGCCTTTGCTACAGAAGACATGTATGAGGAAGATGTCAAAGTAGAGTCACTATTTGGCAAGGTATCATGTGAGAAAGTTCACCGTCAGCATACTCTGAGGCACATATTTGTGTTAGGAGATTTAGCTATGAAGTACTGAAAAGTGGAAAATAGTAAAAGAAAAAGTGAAAAGAAAGCAGCATAATGAACAGCAACTCGAGATAAGGTAGCAAACGTTGAACAAAATTATTATATAGTCTACAATGCGATGAGGCAAAACCACGCATAACAGGTTCTGTTAGAAGCAGCTCCAGTTCCAAACCAAAGGTTGAGTTTCACAGGAGTATTATGTGTAAAAGATGACTGTTCTTAAATCACCACTCTTATTCTATCTGAGCAGAGCACAATGCTTTCAGCAGAGTCTGGGTTAAATTAAAGGAACAATATATTATCACCCATTAACCCCTAGTAGCTTTATCTTAGTTTTATTTTGAAATATAGGTAATCTATTCTTTTAGGATTTTTGAGGAAACTGGTAATATTGCATAATATGAGTTTTTAAAAAATCCTCAAATGCATGTGGGATTTATGTAACTAAGAATGTGCAGTGCCTATGCATTTGAATTTTAGTTACACAAAATTTTAGTTTATATTATTGCTCTCAAGAATTCATACATTAAACAAATATTTATGAAGTACACACTAGGTACTCACATGGGGTGAAACTAGGGTTGCACAAATATACATTGAGAAAATAAAGATGCATTAAGAATTTATGGATGTTTGTGAACTATTTATGTGTGCAACTGGCTTATTCTACGTGAAATCACAGGTACTACTTTTCTATTTAAGGAAAAATTGGGAAACATAAGGCTATTAGTGAAATAGAAAAGTGTTTTTAAAATTTTGTTCCTTTTTTTTCTCATTGAAATGCTCAGGTGACTTCTGCTCTGTAGTTTCACACACATGCAAACAGACATGCATATACACACATATTCGCTCACTCATGTATGTATAAATGAACCTTGAATCTCTTTTCACTGTTTTTCACTCCTCCTTAATTCACTATGTTTTAAATTCATTTCATTGATCTGAACTTCTATGGCTGACTAAATTGTTTTGCTCTTTTTACTGCTTCCCTTTTCATCTTTACTACAAGTCATATTGCAGCTGGAGTGATTTTAACTTGAGACATTCATTCATGTGTTAATATTGGATATTTTGAATGGATCCTACCTCAAAGCTTCTACAAAGCAGAGTATCATTTAAGTAAATCTACCAAATAAAGATTTCCCTTAAAAAAAAAAAAGCATCAGGGGGTTCTGGTTAAGGATGGCAAAAATATCCCATGAGAGGCTGGCCTGATTGCATTCTGCTGGTTCTTACGCAGTCAGAGGTCAGCTATTGAGGACACTTCTTAAGGATATTTTATCTTACCCATAGTACCTGCTTAATAAATATTTATTAAATTGAATCAAAGTCCCAATGGCTTTAGCAGATCATGTCCTAGCTTCTCTTTGCCTATACACTGGGATTCTGACCCTCAAGGAACTCTTTTATTGTTTTTGAGTTGTATTCTCTTATATAAAAATTGCTGTAGTGCAACAATGAAGAGTGATGGAAGCAAGGCAGTGGAGAGGGATCTGAGGTCTGAGAGGGAAATCAGCATGCAGTCCAGGAGGGAGCCTGGGTTTCATGGAGATTTCAGATGTGTAGAGCTGGAGGGAATGCCTGAGATTGCATAAGACATAGTCTTTCATATCCCATTCCCTGGGAAAATAATGTGCCTTACCAGCATCTGAGGTCCAGGGGACATTTGAGTCACCCATGCAAGCTTCCCTGAGTATGCTTTTTAAAATTAGTAGAGAATTACTCTTAAAAATTACAGGCTTGCTAGTCAAGTAACTGGAGGCCTAGAGTATTGAATAAGAAATCAATTAATTGTATTAATTTGGGGCTTAAGTATTGGAAAGAAATTTGCAGAGCCATTTCCCCTAGTAAATAATTATTCAATAAATACGTTCTTGGACTTAACTATATTTAGTAACAAAGGAAAATTTAGAAATTAAATGATCATAAATCAAAAGAAGAGATCAAACCAAACTTACTGACCAGATGAGGTATTGGAGAAAAGCAACCATATTAAAATTTGGGAGGTGGGGGCTGATGTGGCTCAAGCAGTTGAGCACCTGCTTCCCACATAGGAGGTCCTAGGTTCAGTTCCCTAGAAAACAAAAAACAAACAACAAGCAAACAAATGAGAAAACCAAGTCAGGGGAGCCGATATGGCTCAGTGGTTGTGTGCCAGCTTCCCACATACGAGGTTCCAGGTTTAATCCCCACACTTGTACCTCAAAAAAAAAAAAAAAAAAGTGAAGCCCACACCGTCATCCTTTCTTGCAACTTACCTATTGCTCTATTGACGCTAAGGGTCATGTTTTTTAAAGGAAAGTTTTGTGTTTTAAGGAAGACTAATCACTAAAGATGTTAATAGGTATTCTGTAAGAAGTGTTCCATAGTCAAATAAATTTGGGAAATGTTAAGACAAACATATTTTAGAAAGTTTTTTGGATTTCTGTTTTTTCCTTGCTGGAGTCATAGGGACCAGATTTACTCTTTCGCGTAAACAACTAGAAAACTGGTCAAACAAATGAAACAACTGTTTTCAGACATTGGTCAAGTGGCAGCATAAGCTTGTGACCCTGGCAGAAGGGAAACACCCTGGTTTCTGCTTGGAGGCAATTTCCAGACCACAGTGCAGGAAGGGACCCCAAGCATTCTACAAAGGGCTTGCTGAACTGAGGAGAAGGAGATCAGGGAGGCTCAGGAACCTGGAAGTTGCAGGTCAGAATTCTGAAGAGGAAGGAACTATGCAGAAAGAGAACACTTGGAAGCTCACAAAGACAGGGAGATGTTTAAATTCCAACTAGCCAGAGAAGAGAGTCTTCATTAGTCACCATGGTCATTCAGTAGAGACTCAAGAGGGGTCATGACTTAATAGAAAAGCTGAATGCCCCTGGAGCGAAGCTACCCTAGGCATATTACAGCAAAGCTAAGACAAAAGATAGAGAAGAATTGAGCTGAAAAGCAAATAACTGCCTGCCAAACAAATCCCAACAATCTTTAAAGGAAGACAAAAAAAAAAAATCCAGACATTCAATAAAATAACATTTATAGTGTCCTGTATCTAATTTAAAAATCACCAGACATGCCAAAAAGGATGAAAATATGACCCGTAACCAGGGGAAAAATCCATCAATAGATAAAGACCCAGCACTGACAGAGAGGCTAGCACTAACAGCAAGTTATTCTAAATATGTTCAAGTAGTTAAAGAAAAGCATAAAGATAATGAGGAGAAAAATTAAAAAGAATCAAATGGAACTTTTAGGATTAAAAATACAATTTCTTAAAAGGAACATTTACTGGATGAATTCAATAGAAGATTAGGCACCAAAGAAGAAAAGACCAGTGAACTGGAAGACATATCTATGCAAAATGAAGCACAGAAAGAAGAAATACTGAGGAAAAAAAGGAAAACAAAATCAAAGCAAAACTGACATGTAGGATGATATCGAGTGGTTTACCATGCATATAATTAGAATCCCAGAAGAAGAGGAGAGAAAATAAGAAAAAAAAATTTATTTGATGAAAATTACGAGCCCTTAGATAACAGCTCAATGAACTCCAAGTCAGATAAATACATACACACACACACACCATAGCATAGCATAATCAAATTCTGAAGCCCAGCAATTGGAACAAAATCTTAAAAGCAGGCAAAGAACAAAGATGTTACCTACAAAGAACAAAGCTAAGAATCACCAAAAACTTCTTTTCAGAAACTAGGCAAGCCAGAAGAAAATGGAATGGTGTCTCTGAAGTCTTGGGGGAAAAAACCAACAAAACAATAGCTGTCAACTTAGAATTTTATGTACAGCAAAACTATCTTTTGGTTCTGAATTAAAAAATAATTTTTTTCAGACCAAAAAGTGCTAAGGGAATTCATTGCTAGCAGAACTGCGCTATAAACAATGTCAAAGGAAATTTTTGAGGCAGAAGGAAAATGATCCCAGATAGAAATTTAGATGATACAAAGGAATGGAGAGTACTAGAAGTATTTAAATATATGAAAAAATAAAAAAGATATTTTCATCATTTTAAAATTTCTTTCAAAGATAATTGACTGTTTAAAGCAAAGATGTTAACAATGTACTATGGAATTTATAATCTGTGGAAGTATAATGTATAACCATAGTACAAAAACTTGTAAGGGGGAAATGGAATTATAATGTTGTAAGGTCCTTGTAATATACTGCAAGTAGCAGACAGTGATACTCTAAAGATTCATATGGTGAACTCTAGAGCCAACCATTATAAAAATAAAACAAGAGATAGAATGAAACACTAAAAAGAAAAAGAAAAAATAATCAAGAAGAAAGAAGGAAAGGAATTAAAAAAGAAGAAAAAATCAGGTGGGACTAATACCAAACAAATAACAAGATGATGGATTTAAATTCAAACGATAGTTAAATGATCTAAATTTTCCAAATAAAAGGCAGAGATTGAATATAAAAACACAGGTTGACCAGAAACATATACTATCCAAATATCAATCATAACAGGACTGGGAGACTATTTTAATATCAGAGTAGACTTCAGGGCAAAGAACACTTCTAGAGATCAAGAGGGGCATTTCATGGTGATTAAGGAAACAAGTTATCAAGAAGACACAAAATTCTAAATGTGTAGGCCCCCAATAGCAGAGCTTTAAAATGAGGCAAAATGTGACAGACAATAGAAGAAAAATAGACAAATCCACAATTATAGTTGGATATTTTAATAGTCCTTTCTGTTTAATAGAACAAGTAAACAAAATCAGTAAAGATAAAGAACACTAGAAAAGCACTACCAAGCAATTTCGCATAATTGGTAGCCAAAAAACATTCCATCCGACAGCAGAATATATACTGAATATACACTCTTTTCAATTGCACATGGGAAATCCACTAAGATAGGCAATAAAACTCGGCCATAAAACAAGTATCAATATATTTAATAGGATTGAAATTATAGAGGGTATGTTCTCAGACCACCAGGGAATTAAATCAGGAATCAATAACAGAAAGATATTTAGGAGATATTGCTAATGTTTTATTCCCCTCAATAAAAACTGTATCCACTTTATAGATCCTGTGCCTTCCTTGGCAAATACTTTGAGTATCAGTACTTCTTTTCAACTAGCTTTTTGGATATTGTCAGCCAATGCCTATCATGTCCACTTACTCAACCCAGCTGAGCTTCCTGAGATCTCATCCTCTCTACTGGAATGCCCTGAGGTCTGTTTCCAATTGCTGACCTCAAGGCAGGTCTCTGGAAGTTTGATAGGCAAACTGGTTAAGTGCAGGTCCGAGGCGGGCCTAGCACTCTCCTCGCACCTTCCTGCAAGCAGTTCTTGTGAAGAGCAAAGTCTAATTTTAAATTCTGAGTCTGTGGTCTTCTTTCCCATAGGCATGAAACTAGGCACCTCTTCAGGAACAACACGACCCAGTGACTCAGGACAGACCTACTGGAAACCAGACAGCAGACATATTAGTGGTCTCTTTGCCGCCATTTTTCTCCTCCTTTATATTAATTTACATGGAATTTTGTTTTATTCTTTTCAGAGAACTCAGGATATCTCCTGAAAGTAGTTGCTGTATTTTAGCACACTTCAGTGGGCAGTAATAGAAAGAAACTGGGAGGACTTTGAAGATTCTGGAGGAAAAAGACAGGGATAAATATAAGTGGGGCATATACAACAGACAGTTTGTTTAAGGGCAGCCATTGTGTGGTAATATGAGTGGCCTCAGAAGTAGGCAGATCCACCTCCATCTCTCACTTGCAGTGAGATATTTGGCAGGTTTCTTATATTTCTGAATATTAGTTTCCATGTTTATAAAACAGGGAGAAATACATACCTTGTAATATATCCTAAGCACAATAGGCACAATGCACACACATGCATATGTGTATGCACATACACACATAATTTATGAAAATAATATCTTGCGGCGGCTTGCTCGGTCGGTAGAGGTGGGGTCTGGCTGTGGACGAGGGGTCAGTCCAGCGCTCAGGACGAGGGGTCGGTCCTGCTTGGGATGAGGGGTCGGTCTCACAGGGGTTGCGCGGTTCGGCTGACGGGGTCGCCCGGCAAAGCCGGCGACGAAGGGGTCGCCCGGAGAAGCAGGCGACGAACTGGGGACAAGGGAGGCCAGGCCCTTGTCGGGGGCTCTCAGGACTGGAGGGCGCACGGCAGAAGAACTACCACGGAGACAAGGTAAACACGCAAGTCCACTTTATTGAGGGAGAGGCAACAGTTTTATAGGGGCTGGGGAAGGCTGATTGGTCGAAGCCACGCCCTGTTCTGATTGGTTGCCGGCGAAAGGTCAGTGGGCGGTACTGGAAGGGGGAGGGGTGGTGGTTGGGGATTGGCTGTTGCTGTTGCTGGGGGAAGGGGCAGGGTTTAGGGATTGGTGGCTGCTGTTGCTGGGGTGGAGGGCAGACTTGAGTTTCCCGCCCACGCCTGGCTGTTGCTGCTGTGGGGGGGGGGGGGGGAGGGAAAAGGGCAGACGGGATTTTTCCGCCCTGCGCCTGCTCAGGGAGAAAGAAGACGGGTGCCGCCCCACAGGCATCGTGTGGCGCCATCCGGGAGGAGGGGCGGCCGCGGAAGCATGGCTGCCGAGAAGGGGAGACCCGAGGGCACTCTGCGCCCATGCCGAGCTCCCTTCAGGGGTGGCGGTGAGTCCGACCAGCCACCCTATTATGGGGGCAGCGGCTTGGCCTGCCGCGGCTGCTCCCCCACCAGGCCAGCAAACCCCACTTCAGCCCGAGGGGTGACCGCAATATCTGTAAAATGCCCATTTTGCCTTGGCCATAGTTGGGGCACAATAAATAGGAGCTGCCATTATTATTTCCAGGACTGCCATAATGGGTTAAAATAATGAATCCTTGATCTGTGAGAAAAGAATGCCTTCTTAGAAGGAAGGATTCTGAAAATGATGTTTAAAAGTTTTGCTTAGAGTAGAGGTAGGAAGGGAAAATAATTTAAAATTGAAGAACTCTCTTTAAGGAAAATGGAAGGATTCTCTACATTATTTTCATAGACAATCTGACCACATTTGGATCATTTGGGAGGAACAAATAACTTTTTAATAGTGTTTTTATAAGTTCTATAGTTCTAATAGAAAACCCATTTTCTCTTAAAAGCAGATGCTTTTCTGCTCCCATATAATGGTGTCCCCTGAAGATAAATGCACCATTTAGAGCTCTCTATATGTTCTGTAGCCTGCGCATGCTTTCTAAATATAGTACTCAGATGATTACTTAATTTAGCTAGAAATGGCAGATTGTTGACAAAGAATCCCTGCTGAGTTGCAATGCTTTGAAATGTGGCTCTTATAAAGCAAATCATATCTGAAGAAATGACTAACAATGCCACTTTCTTCATATAGTGACATAATATTTAGCTCTGTCACTGGAGTATAATTGCCTTATTTTTACAATGTTAGTACTCTATTGATAAATATAGATTACCTGGAACAAGCCAGTCTTGCTGCAGGGGGCCAAGCAGTTGCAAAGAACCAACTTTTTAGGCAAGGAGATTATCTCATACTTAAGAGATATTACCCATTCTCAAACAATTTATATACAGTTCATATAAGATCAATCAAGTCCCAATTCAATAAATATTAGATAAAGAAACTCATAAGCAATTGGTTTTGTATAACTAGAGATCTGAAGGGACCTGCAAATCTAAATCTCATTGCCATTTGGCTCCTTGGTCTTGGTGTGTGGAGGGTGTGCTGAGTAGTAGAATTGCCCCCACTTTCTTACCTCCAGGAAGACTCTGTACTCCCAGATATTTCCTCTGCTCTAACTTAACCCTTGTTTTCATTTTGAGAGTATATCTCATTCCTCAGGCACATGGATAGGGCAAGGAGAGCCCAGTTCAAATTGACACATGCAAAAAGGGAGTTTATTGGCCAAAAGAACTGAACATAGTTCAGGGATGGAATTGACTGGGTCTAATTGTTCAAAAGTCAGACTCATCTCTCCCATTGCTCAGTTCTGCTTTCCTTAAGGTGGCCCCTGCACGTAGATTCACGATGCCCATAGGCAACACCCACCTTGCAGCATTGTTTTGATTTGAGGTCCCAGTAGAGGAATAAATGCGTTTCCTGTAGAAAGTTTAGGAAGCGCTCCAGCTGGTCTGGCTCAGGCGAGGAGATAAAGTGCTCCGTTTGGCGAGGGCTGGTTTGCACGTGCACTCCTGCTGTGCTGTGCATGGCTGGGCGCAAAGGGGGTCAGTCCTTCCCAAGCCACAAGGACTGAGTATATCCTCCTGGAACAAGGGAGGAGTGATACCCTGAAGGAAGGGCAGGCGGGCAGGCAAAGGAGAGTACTAATCCTATCTCCACCGAGGATGAAGAGCCAGGAGAGGCTCAGAGTGCCATAGGATTCGTGGAGGACAGGCTATCTTTGACTCAAGAAAAATTTCAGGAAGGAGGGAGCATCTTAGATGGGGGCTTGAAGGTGAGAGGATTTATCTGGTTGAAGAAAATCCTCCTATCAACTTTTCTTTTTATAAGCATCTGTATTAAATATGAATGATTTAGGAAAAACAATACAGGTTAGTCTATGCAACAGGAACACTCTAGAATTATTTCATGAATAAGGTATTGTCTCTCTAACGACTGCAAACTCTTTGAAGCCAGGAATCATGTCTAATAGTTCTTTGTATGGAGCCCAAGCAGGCACTCAGAAAATAATACCAGTTGTGCTAATTCTTGTAATACTACCCATGCTCAGTTTATGCCAGCAAGGCCTCGAGTGCCCCTGTGTGTATATGTCAGGGTGGTTTCTGCCCTGAGATCCTCAGTTCCCTTCAGGGCAGAGGTTGGATGTTGTCTAGTAAGCATTAGTCTTCCTAGAATTTTTATTTCATGAGATGAGGTCAGCCCTTAGCTTTGCTCAGATTGCCACAGCATATGACTTTATCCTTAATTAGAAACACTATCAAACCCTCTATTATTGCCAGAGAATAAAATCTAACACTACCCTGTTCTATTAAAGGTCTGGTGATGCAAATTTTATTAACAGAGATTTCCCAAAAGTCCTGCCACCTTACAAAATATTGTGAATTGCCCGGTTGGACCAAGGCAGCTAATTAAAGAGCTGTGTGCTCTGACCAGAGTGTTCAATTCCCCCCAGAGCTGCTCTTGCTGACTGATGCCTTGGGGTTACACCATCAGCTACTATGTTGACATGGTATCAAAACTTGCTCTTGGAGACACTCAGCAGTCCACAGTGTCTCCTTCATAGATTAGTGCAGGAGAAAGTTTTCTCAGGAAAACTGTTCTTTTCCTAAGCAATTACTTCTCTTTGTTTCCTTTCCTTTGCTTCTTTCTTCTTAAAAAATCTGTTGGAATGTGTCAATCTTTTAAGTCATGCTTCCCTCTTTGGCTAATTTGGGAGCTCAGAGACACATTTGTTGTCTGCTTATAGCAACCACACAGGATATTACTATATTTATATTTAATATGGATATTGTATCATTTTACTAACTAATCTTATCCTATATTTATTTCATTTTCCAATCTTTCATTTTGTTTGGTCTCTTCTATTTACTTAATTTCATTTATCCTAAGTATTTCAAAAGCTATCTCATATCATTTCTGGAGGTAGGGTATAAATAGTTTATTTATCAAAGTAATACATCCAATATCCATTGAAAAGATTTAAAAATACCTTGTGTTCACAGACTGACCCTGTTTGAACATTTCCTTGATTCCCTCCGCAGCTCTTATTCTCACAGAAGTCTTTGTGCGAACATTAAGGCACTGTGTATTGGGGATTGTTTCAACCAGCTGATCTGTAAACACTCACTCAGTGCTTCAGGAAACAGAAGTGTGAACACAGGAGACAAGTAGTTGTGTAGGAAATTATCCTGATTCTAACCAAACCCTGGTGCGATCAAGAACTCTTACTGGCGGTGGCCAGAATTCATCCTTGGGTTCAACAATCCCAGCGAAGCTGACGTGGTCCTGAGATGACCCCTCCCCTCCAGAAGATGAGGGCATTGTTCAGTCAATATGAAAGAATCTGGGAGATTTCACATTCATCTAGAACTTAAATTCTGACCTAAAATTCTTATGCACGAGTCTCTTCTAGGTGTTTTAGGATACTTAGTAATTTAGGACTATCTAAGTGTGGCCCCAACATTTCAGTTTTACCATTGGAAATGAAACCTAGGGGTTTGTGTGGAAAGTGGCTAGACGCCTATGGGAAGACATTTAATGTTGTGTTGGTCACTGTAGCAGTTAGGACTTTTCAGTTGTATGTTTTAGAATCCTAACTGGCTTAAAAAATTAAAGGGAATTTACTGGCAGAAAAAATAACAGGGAGAGCTGCATGAGAGAAGTGATCCAGGAGCACAGCAATATCACCAGTGCCTTCCGGTCTGTTTCCTTCTCTCTGCTCTTGTACTGCATCGGCTTCTTCTGAAGGCTGGTTCTCATCATGGCCACTGGACGACAATGGAATGAGCTTAATTCTTAATTAAGAATTAATTAATCTCTCCTCTGGGAAAGAGTGATGCTTTTTCACTCTCATCAGAGCTTCCTTCAGATTAGAATGCCTTGAGTCACATGCTGGCCTCTGGACCAAGTCACTGGAGACAAGTGCTTGAGGAGGAAGTGATAGATTTTGTTGACTTAGAACCAATCAGGTTCTAGACAGGGCAAGGTCAAGAAAACCCAAACTATATAGCTGGAAAATTTGGTGTCCAAGTAGGAAGAATGGAAGAAGGGAAGAAATGAATGCTTGAGGAGGCCTTGGGGTAAGGAAGGAAGGGGGACAAACATACAAAAAAGCTTACTGCCATCAGCTAGAGTCTTAGGGAAACATTTTCTAAGTGCAGCACTGCTATTTTTTAACATCCTGCATGATGTTATGCATTAAGAAAATCTGTAGTTAGAATTTGGACAATGTGATTTAGGGGAGTTCTAAGCACATTCTGTTAAAGATAGAGGAAAAAGCAACTGTCTCACTCATGGTAAGTACATTCAGCTTCTCAATGAACTGCCTCAGTTGGACTAGAGAGACTCTGGAAACCAGCTGGAAACCAGCCAGCAGTTGTGAGGCAGAGGAGAGCTGATGCCTTGTGTCCAGTGCAGACCAGTGGAGCAGATCCCTAAGCCACCCTGAAGCACAGCCACAAACCTGCTGTCCAGTAGCAACTACTGAACAGCTTCAGTTCAGGCAACAGAATTCAAGGACCCTCCAGCAAAACAGGATTCAGTAGGTCTGGGACTGCTTGTTAGACACGGGTTTGAGCAGGGGTATTCCACAGCCTGAGAGTTTTTGTTGGTGCAAACAGCTGAAAGTATGAGAGACAAGGGACATGAAAACAAACTCTCCTCAGCCCATTTCTGCCTGATGACAAAGATCTTGACCAGACTTCACCTTTGCTCCAGGCATGAGAAAAATGCAAATCTTTCTATATATACTAAACCTGGCATTTTAACTGACTGATTAGGAATCCTTCAAACTGATTTTACAAAATCAATTCTATTGAATTTTTCTCCTTGGGCTTCTTCTGTCTCATAGATGCTTTCACAAGGTTTATCACAGCCTCTCTATTTGACTAATAGTTTGCATGGATAATAAAATCTTCCAGGAGTAAACAAGGTCATATTGCAACCAGAACTCCTGGCTGATCTTACTGACGAGGGGTTGGGGTGGAGCTGCAAGTAGGGGATGGGAAGGTGGGGTGGGGGGTGGCATGGAGCCTGTCAGCAAGGCGCCATGGACTTGTCCCCTTTTCCCTGTGATTTTTTAAAAATATATAAAACATGTGTGAGTTTATATATGTGAAAATCACTCCCTATCACAACCATCTCAGACCCAGACCTGACTGAAATATGGCCATCTCAGCATGAGAAAGAATTCAGATGTGTTTACACTTGGAAACAGGTAAATTCTATTGGAGGCTCTTCTCAGATACTTGACCATTCTTCCTCTGCCCTCAGAATTGTCTAGATTGGAAACTCCAGAACTACCTTAGCTGTTTCTTATCGTGCCTTGAGCTGACTCTCCTACGAGACTTTTAACTGCTGTCCAGGGTAGGCATTTCTGAACATGGCTGGTCACCAGAATTACCTGGTAGTGTTTTGTTTTCTTTGTGATTTAAAAAATATTTATAATAAAATAGTTCATGCATATGGAAATAAAATTTCAAATAGTATGGAAGAGAACAAAATGAAAACAAAAGTCTCTCTTTTTGCCTGGACCTACCGTCTAATCATTTTTAAACTGTTTCTGTTTTAACATGTTCTTCTGTTAAAGAACACGTTAACACTCAATGCATGTGTTCCTAAAAATATTTAACCATTGGTATAAGGTGTGTCCACTAACTGATCAGAATTTCTGCCTGTTAGTGGTGCTAGAACAATGTCCTGGGGTCCCCACTGCACTGGGCATTAGCTTTGGGAACTATTGCTTTAGTGTTGTGATTCTCAAAGCTGAAGACAGAAGAGATTCTCCACGGTTGGAAGAAAAGGCAGAGGTGGAAATGTGTCTTGGGAAAGTATGCTTACTGTTGAGGTTGTTAAATTAATTTTATTAGTGACATTTAATGTATTTGATTATTTCAAGAACTATTAGAGGAAGATGTATTTTTCTGATTTCCTATAAGAGGCTGTTTCAGAAGACATTTTTCAAAAATCCCTAAAGTCAGCGGCCTTCAGGTCTACTAAGACATGTCTTTACCACAGGGAGGCAAGCAGTGCCCAGCTGCTTCTCTCTCTCTCTCATCTCTCCATCTAGTCTCGAACATCGCTTTTCCTTCTAAAACAATTTCTTAAATACATGATAGAGGCAGAAAATGAAGCGTATGTAAAGTTCTCCGGCCTGGTAAATTCAGACGCTGCTGTGGCACTCACAGTGGGCCGTGGATCTGTTGCTCTCCCTGATGGTATGAGCAGCAGCCAGTCCCACCGCTCCTGCAGCTACGTCAGATCTCCTCCTTCAGTTTCCCTGAAGGGCGTGACCTGCACCAGCTCCCTCAGGTTTCTGCATTGTCAGGGTACTGGGATCCAGAGGGAACAGATGCAGGTTCCAGTTCATCCTCGCGGGTTCTTTATCCTTGCTCTCCCCCACTTTGTGTCCATTTTCCCTCTCTGATTGCTGGACCTGTTGACTTCAGGTCTACCATCAGACACAGGGAAAACAGACCTACATAACCTGCTGTACTCACTCAATGAGTGCACAAGTTCTAATCTTTAAAACGTCCCTTATAGTACTAGTAGTCATTCTGCTTCTCTGATCAAATCCTACCGATACAGTGTTTGAATGTTATTTCATTATTCTGTTTTTGTTGTTCAAGAGTCAATTTATCTTGGGAACTTAACATCCCTACTATGTTTTCTTTCTTTTATTTTTTTTAAGATTTATTTTATTTATTTATTTCTCCCCACCCCCTCATTTGCATTTGCTGTGTCTGTTCACTGTATGCTCATATCCCTTTTAGAAGGCTCTGGGAACCGATTCCGGGAGCTCCCATGTGGGAGGGAGGCACCTAATCACTTGACCCACCTCCAACTCCCTGCTTTTTGTATATGTGTATATCATTATGAGTCAGCTTGCCACACCAGCTCATCATGTCAGCTTTCTCTCTTGTTCATATTCTTTAGGAAGCACCAGGGATCCGAACTAGGATATCCTGTGGGGAATGTGGGAGCTCAATCACTTGAGCCACACCTGCTTCCCTCTACTATATTTTCTATTGCAATCAGAGGTGTATGGGGGAAATGGTGAGCCAGTCCACGTACCCCGACTACTTTGGTGCTACCACCATCTCTCCAGCTATGCCTCCCTTGGCTGGTTTTGTCTATTTTGACCTCTAGAACAATAACTTCTCCTTTTCACTCTGTGTCCACTTCTGCCTTAACTTGTCTCTCCCTTCAGGCCAATTTCCAGTTCCTGGCACTCCTCACGAACTACTTTCCGTGTTCCCACTTTCTTCCCTGCCTAACTTCTTGAAAGGGCAGCTTGGACTGGCTGTTTCAACTTTCTCTTTACTGATACTCTTTGACCCATGACCATTTCTGTACTGGAATTGCTATCTGGAAGGGCACAGAGATTCCCTAAACCTAAAACCCAATATAGATCTTTGCTTCAGAGCTTATCCCCCCTGTCATATTTACAGAATGTACCACAGCTGGCCCACTTCTACTCAAAAAGTGTGTTTTTCCTTACTTTCGTAGTAGTATATTATCTCCTCCCATGTTTCTAACTTACTGCTTTGACTCATTCACAAACTTTTCTTATCACTCAGCCCCCATGCAGGCGTCCCCAAGAGAATGAGCTTCCCTGAAGGGGCCTGAGTAGTTTGACAGTGACCTGCACCAGTTCCCTCAGATTTCCACAATGTCAGAGTTTGGTTATTTGTGGGGCTTCCCATGCTAGGTTGCAAACATCTTGAAACAGAGATTTTGCCTTATTTAACTTTATATATCTCACAGTTCTTGAATAACATTTCGTTAAAAATTTTTTTTAAAAATTTTAATTAAATAATCATGACAGCCTGCCCCCAACACACACACACAAATGGATTTCTGATTTGAATACATAAGACATTGGGTGGGGGAGGGAGATAGCATTCAAGGTACTTGCAGGAATTTGTTTTATAGTCAGATTTTCAGAAATATTTCTTTCTTGTAGAGCAGGATGAAAGGAAAATTTAGTTATGGATCAATTTCAAACCAATACTACTAATCCCTAGCACTTCTGAGTTAGACTGCTATTATTCTTTATTTCTAAGCCAACAGTCTGTTCTCCCCACACTGCACCTATCTTGGGAATCCTATCCATTCTCCAGGTTCAGCTCAAATGAGGCCCCACCTACCATAGATTCTTTTCTAAATTCCCTTGAGAGATTTTTACTCATCTACTTCTAAACTCACACAGTTACCATTCTTTTCTCTCTGATGACATTATTATGTAATAATTATTTTCATATTTTTCTTTTAGCTGCTACTAGCTGCAAGTTTCTTGTAAGGTCAATAGTCACCCCACCCCTCCCTTTTGTGTGTGTGTGTGTGTCTTCTAGCTTCCTCTAGTTAGCCCTTGCTCTGTTTGTCTTGGATCTCTGGTAAGTATTATAAGATTTAAATTGAATGGGCAGATTTTGAAAGACAAGCCTGGAATTGAGCCAAAATGTGGGAAGGGGAAGTAACTCTAAGTCCAACAACTCAGCCAACAGCAGAAGATGGGGTGAAGAAGACCTTTTCTGTGTGGAATCTATGACATCTCTCCTGGCCTATGAGGCTAAAAGCTCAAGTACAAACCTCACAAGCATCGATAGGAATGAGCAACCACAGGAAAGCTTTAAAAATTTTAGCTTGGGGGTCTCATTTGAGTATCTGAATGAAATCTCAGCTATTTTGTAATTATTGAACTTGGAAGAAAAAGCAAAACTACCCGGTAAGAACTTTTCGAGAGGACATTTATAGCCCCAGTCTACTTTTTCTCTCCCCCATACCATGTTCTTACCTAGCTTGGGAAATAAACAAAATAAAAGGAAAGAAAGACAATCTATTAACAGCTTTTCAAGGACTCCTCAAAACAAAAAAGAGCCAAATTCCCGCTTTGCTCCCACTCTGATCAAAAGATTTGCCCTCTTATCTGAAACAGAGAGGCTCATCCATCTTTCCTTAAAATATGGGCATTTTAAAGACTTAAGCTGAAGGTCAGTTTGGTGTATCAGATGGAGAGAGCAGACCAGCCCAGATAAGAAAATTTCCAGAGCTATCCATCACTTGAATAAAAGCCAAGCAGCAAGTATTGATCCTAATCGTGAAGACAGGTTGAAAGGAGGAGGTAAGGTCACAGCATAGTGGTTACTCAGGAATATGAAAGAGGTGATGAAGTGGCAGATACACAGGAAGTGGCAGATACACAGGAAGCAGGAATTGTTATGTACCATGTGGGGGGAACACTTAAGAGGCAAGCCAAGCATGACCTGAAAAGTCCTGTGGGTGCCTTTCTTCATATCACCCAAATGGAGGCAATCAAAAGGGAAACCAGTGTGCTTGGATTTCCAGGCAGAGGAAAGAGAATTGATCTTTAACTAGGGTGAATCAGAGAAGAGGATTTCACCCCAAGACCATGACAGTGATATCAAGTGGTGGACTTTGGCACAACCAGATTGCTGTCTTAGTTTACAGACTCCAATCAATCAACACGAGGTTTGTAATTTGAAGAGTTCTGCTTAGAGTGAATGACACCATCCAAAAAAGCTCTACAAATCAGTAATTTTTATATTTCCTTTGGATCAAAGACACCTTTGAGAATCAGATGAAAGCAAAGGAATTTCTCCACAGAAAAATCCTCCTTTGCAGGTATACACTCAAATTCACATAAAATTTTGAGGTGCTCTTGGGAGCACCCTCCCCCCTCCCCAAGCCTTTCAATGGATTCCTGCTTTGCATTGTAGCAAAGAACTGCTAGAGAAAAAAAAATAGTGCTCACTGGGTAATGGAGACTGACATGACTGCAGGCAGAAAGTTTACTGGGAAGCTCTCCCAGTGGAGGGGGTCTGAAGATTAGACTTCAGCCCCCACCAGCATGGCAGGGGTCTGAAGAGAGACTTCAGCCCACCTCTGGCAGAGGTAGTCATGAATCTATACAGTACATCTATAGGCGGGAACATGCTTAGTTAGTGGGAGTGGGTTGGGGCTTGGGTAAGACCCGAGGGGCAATAGGGATGGCCAGGGGGTGATGGGCTAGGGGCAGTGAATTCTAGGGATGCAGGAGGGGTTGGTGGGGTCAGGTGGCTTATTTGTCTATTCTTATGAGGAAATGAACTGTATCTGGACACGTAGGCTCTGGATGGCGGGCTGTTTTATGTCACGGGGATGCAAGTCACTATTAACCATTGTAGACCTTGTGATCAGTTAATCATTATAAACCTTGTAAGGGAGAAACCTCTAAGATGAACTGTAAGTGAAGAATGAGTCAAAACTCAGAATAGTCACCCTGCTTATTAAGGCAACAAGCTATTATCAATCTGGTTGGGTTTAGAGGTTACTCAGGCTGAATTACATCTAGTCAATTGTTATATGTCTGTAGGATTCTGGGAGTTCTCCCAGAAACTCAACACATGTGAAATGAATGACAATTTTTGTTTAACATTTGAGGTGAGGCAAAACTGAGCCAAGAGTTGTTTTAAGGTTATCTGCCCAATGCTCTGATCACATATCAAATTGATCTCTGCTCTTGCCATCATCCAGGCATCTTAGCTCCTAGAACAAAATATCCTCTCTCTTCATGTGCTGGAGTCAACATCCCACCTCACTCCCCACCCCTACTCAGAGCACACAAAGATCATCTTGCTTCCTATGTCCTTCTTCATGAACAAAATGAAGGCCATTGGATGTGGCTTATTATCCTCTCCCTCACCTATAAATTTATTTACATTTGCTTCCATCCTTATCTTCTTTGACCCAGTCTCTCTGACTACTAACTTTACATTTTCCTTACCTTCTCAGGGAAGCTTCTTGAAATCGAAGCCAATGTTTGCTGTCTCCTCTTCTTCCCTTCTTAACTCATTATTTTTTTTTTAAGATTTATTTTTTTTATTTATTGCCCCCTTCATTGCTCACACTCGCTATCTGCTCTATGTGTCCATTCATTGTGTGCCCTCTGTGTCTGCTTGTGTTCTCTTTAGGAGGCACCAGTAACTGTACCTGGGACCTCCCATGTAGGACTGAGGTGCTCGATCAATTGAGCCACTTCAGCTCTATGCTTTGTTGTGTCTCTCATTGTGTATCCTCATTTTATCATCTTGTTGTGTCAGCTCACTGCACCAGCTGTCATACCAGCATATCAGGTCAGCTCGCTGTCTTGCTTGACTTCTCTAGGTGGCACCAGGATCCAAACCTAGGATGTCCCATGTGGGTGGTGGGTGCTCAACTGCTTGAGCTACATCTACTCCCAAGAATCCATTTTTAATAAAAGGTGATGAAGATATTCACTATGTTTTCCTTTCCAATTTGTATGCCTTCTATTTCTTTTTCTTGTCTAATTGCTCTGACTGGAACTCCCAGTATTATGCTGAATAGTAGTAGTAAAAATGAGCTTCCTTTGTCTTCTGTCCTACTGTAACTTACATCTTTTGTTATTGTTAGCTAGCTTCTTCCTTCCTTCCTTCCTTTCTACATCTATTCTGGTCATTACTGACAAATAGATGAAAGTCAATTTGCCTTCTTTTGTCTTCTTTCCATTTAACTGTATCTATCCTACATTACTGTTATGAAGTCTTCCCTAACAGAAGCCACCATTGTCCACTCCTCCATTCTAATCCTACTTTTATAATTACAGTAATCATCTTTATATTGAACATATGTTTAAATCATACCAATAGGGAATACCATTGTTGAGGTCTATAGATACATTTACATCAAATAAAAGGAAGTACAGTCATGTCACACTTATCATTTCTACCAGAGAAGAGATGTTCCACAAGAGGTATTATTCTGGAGTTCTGAAGTTTGCTCACTTCAAGTTGTACTTTTAAAATAAATTTAACCATGTTTAGTTATTTAGAGTGCAAATAGTTTCCTAGGGCTTCCATAACAAAGAATCATAAACTTGGTGCCTTAAAAAAACAATATAAATTTATTCTCTCACAGTTCTGGAGGCTAGAAGTTGAAAATCAAGGTGCCTACATGACATGCTCTCTAAATGATCTAGGACAGAAGTCCATCTTTGCCTCTTTCCACCTTCCGATGGTTGCTGGCAATCCTTGGAATTCCATGGCTTATAGCAGTGTAACTTCAGTCTCCAATTTCTGCCTCTTCTGCCTCTTCTGGCCTACTTCCTCTTCTGTGTCTCTGTTTCTGTATCTTTTGTCCTCTTCTTATGAAGATACAGTCATATTGGACTAAGGACCTGCCCAACTGCAGTATGATTTCATCTTAACTAATTATACCTGCAACCATCCTATTCCCAAATAAATCAAATTTTGAATTACTGGGGGTTAGGACTTCAACATATCTTTTTGAGGGGCACAAAACACATGCCATTCTGCCTTCTAAAACCTATATGGAAGATAGCAAAACTTGAGGACTCTGGGTCACCACTGTGATTCTTAAATTTTGCTCTATGTTATGTTACAGCAACTTTCTCAGGGTCTTCCCTATACTAGTGGCCTCAGACTCCTGGACTTTATTTGTTCTTCTCCAGATTTTCATTGCTTTTATTTGTCTTTGTTTGTTACCAAACATTAAATGTCAAGCTGTTGTGTCTCCTTCATAGCAATGTGCTTTCCTTAATTATTTCTATAGACTAATAAACCAGATAGACAAACTTAATAAGAATTGTCTATAAACTTATAATCAGTATTCTCTGAAAAAGAATCTAGAGGATTCATGTATAGAATAAAGGGAGTAATTTTTAATTAGAGGACTGTATGAGAGTTGTTGACATTGGTAAGAGATCACTGTCATTTGTGTTGAAGTCTTAATTTCTGTCTGATGCCTGGATAATCACTCATCTAGTTCCCTGGGGGAAAAGACCTTGAGTTGTAGTATTTGCTAATTTCCATGGGTAGCCAATTTCAAGCTACCAATATGATGCTGCTGGCTGTGGTGTTGAAAAGAGATGGGTAGTAGTATACCATTACATAGCATTTCCACCATACAGATATAATAAGCATCAATAATCTCAAGAGCATAGATAATAGCAAAATATAGCAAAATAATTAGAAAGTGATGCGTTTTTGAGTATTTATTACCTTTATTCTTAATATAATTCTTTTAATTTTAAGTTTATACCATTTAATTTTTAATAGTGGCCTTGTTTAAAAACTGACTCACAAAATTCTTGAAAATTTGGCCATTGGCTCTTGGGAGCTGGGACAAGGCAGATCCAGCAGACCTCTAACATTAATCTATTAACCCTAAGTAGTTACGCAGACTGAAAATGAGTTTTAAAGGCTCAGAATAATTAGTGAATGACATTCTCATAAGTTGCTAATGAAAACAGGGATACTGGAGGGCATTCTGCAGAATATTGGACAGCTGAAATTTTTGAGTCCTTATTTTGTGCCAGAAACTATGATTAGTGCTTTATTGCAAGTGTCTTATTGAATCCTGGAACAAACCATGAGTAGGTATTATTACCACCTCTATCCTACAGATGAGGAATTTGAGGTTGAAGGAGATTAATGTATTTGAAGACATGGTGAGGTTTAGAACCCATTTCAATGTGATACCACCATTTAAGAATTCTTTATTGACAACCCATTGTTTACTAGATGATGAGCAGTTAGGGGGACTGAGAGGAAGACAATGTGGCTGACAGAAGGAAAATATGGTACAAGATGAAGCTAGAAATGTCTGAATGGCCAGACCCTGCAAAACCTTCTAGGCCACATTAAAGAGTTCAGTTTTTATCCAGGAGCAGTGAAAGTCACTGAAAGGGTTTAATGGTGGAGTGTGATATATGTGCAGCTTTGCCTTTTGAAGGAACTTTATGTGAAGTGTGACTCAGTTCACATAGGACACCAGTTAAAAGACTATTGCAGTGGTCCTGGTGAGAGATGATGAGAGCTTGGTCTAGGGTGGTGCTGATGGAGAGATGGAGAAGTAGATGGGTTTAGGAGATATTGACCATCCACAGGGAATGATGGTAGCGGTGGGAAAGGCAACTGGCTGGATGAATGGTGGTACCATCCCCAGAGACAGAAAACAGTGCAACAGAAGCACCTGGTGAGGAAATTAAGAGTTGAATTTTGGGCATGTTGACTTTGAGGTTCCAAGAAGAGAAGTTAAGTGGGAGATGGACACCTAAGCCTGTATTGGAGATATAAGCCCTACCTTTAGTCTCTATGCTGCACATGAATTGGATTAGATAAATTCTGAGGTCCTTTGAAACCTTGGCATTTCTTGATATTCCTTTCCCTAACATGTGAGATAGATATGAAAGAGCAGCTACATCTTTCCACATGTGTCTCTTTGTGCTACTAAAGTAGAGCAAATCTTTTGTTGAATGGACTTTGAGTCCTTTGGCATCGCTTAGCTTTTATGCCAACCACTGTAGAATAAACTCAGATGGTCTGGAAAAAGTCAATCTTGGCCAGCTCTTCGGTGAGATGTGGCTTCTTTGAGAAATTTGCCTGGATTGCACAATGTGAGACTATCCTAGATTCGTTGTAGAGGAAGAAAAAATACAAAAACTAACACTGATTGAGGGTCTGCTATGGACCTGACACTTGCTAGGGTAAAGCACAATGATAAATAAAACACAGTCCTTGACCTGGAGAGCCTCACAGCAATTGGGGAAGACATAAACATACAATTTCATTATAATTAGGGTCTAGAGAGGTGGGAAGCCAGTGTAAATTGTCAGCCTGCACACTGGAAGTGCCTCTGCACCAACTATGTTGCTTATGAAAGAAGTTAAGATGAAGAGACCTTCAAGAGACAAGATCCAGAGACCCAATAACATTATGGGGTGAGTGGAGAACTAGAAATATTTAGTTATAATTAAAGTACAGAGTATTGTAAGGTATGAGAAAGATGAGACTGGAGAAGCACAAAGGGGCAAGCCATTTAAAGCCTTGTACAACAGGGAGCTTGCCCCAATTCTGCAGGCCAGTCTTTATGCCAACCATACAGTAGAATCTGGAATCACTTAACTGGTTGCAGAGACGGAGAGGGGATGGGGAAAGAGAGGTGATGGCAAGAAAAGCTGGTATTTTTATTTTGCTTTAGTTTTTCTCTTTGCAAAAAATAACTTTTATCAAAAACATGTACACACAGTTTTAAAAAATATGTTTTAAAAATCTTATTTTGAAAAAACCCTGATTGCTTGCTGACCCCTACCTACTTCTAGTCCTCTTCCCACAGGCAAACCCTTTGAACTCTTTTAACTATTTCTTTGGTATTTCCTTCCAAATTTCTAAGTAATATGCATATGTTCATTTATCAATTTTGATGGTAAAGAGTATAGTGCTCTGGAATCAGGCTGTTTAAGAAGTCTGGCTCTGCATTAACTAGCTGTGTGGCTAGTTAATCTCTCTGTGTCTCAGTTTCTCATTTTGTTAAATAAGGATACCAGTAGCCCTGACCTCATATGGTTTAATCTTTGGAACAATGTTTCACACTGGTATATAAATATTTGTAAATTACTTTAATAATAGAATAAACATTATCTTTTTTTCTCTTTATTTTTAAAGACATTTTAGATTATATAAAGTTACATTGAAAATATAGGGGATTCCCATATCCCCACGCCCTTTCCCTCTCACATTTTCCTGTTAATAACATCTTTATTAGTGTGGTATATTTGTTACAATTGATGAAGAAATATTGAAGCATTGCTACAAACCATGGTCCATTGTTTACACTATGCTTTACACTCTGCACACAGCATTTTATAGGTTTTGACAAAATGTATCCGTCATTGCAATATCATGCAGAACAATTTCAGTGTTCCCAAACTGCCCATGTTATACCTATTCTTCCCTTCCCCCCCTCAGAACCTCTGGTGACCACTTCCTTTATATCAATGTTACAAGTTCTTCTATTACTAGAATAATAATAAGTCTAGTTAGGTCCATAGTTGCATTCGCCCCTTATGTTTGTTCATTCCTCAATCTAGTGAATTTGGGGATGGTGATGCCCACTCTTCTTCTGATTGAGAGGGGGCTTAGATCCCCTGGGGATCTAAGCAACTGTCTTGCTTGCAGTTGTAGATACTTTTTAGGGATAGGTGTTGTCCATCATCATCCTTTTGTTAGCTGTCCTGGGTGAGTCCAGTGAACTAGAGTAGGTATTGGCTGCTACTCTGCTGAGACTCTGGGCTCAACCTGTGTATGAATAGACCAAAGATTTAAGTTACTGGGGAACATTATCTTTTTTTGTTTCTCCATGTATTTTTTATCTTTCGATTTGCTGTGATGGTGATTGACAATCTAGCTCTATTTCACCACTATTGCCATCCACACACAGCAACTCCTGTCACCTCCTCCCACCATATAGAGATATATGGCTGTATCATGTTTGGTTAAAATACTAGTGAGTATTTACATTATTTATTACAACTTTATGCAGAGGTATTATGTAGATATTCCCTTTCCTATTCAACTTTTTTGGTTATAATAGAATAATAGTTCCCTTGCTCCTACAGTCTTTCATCTTCCTGTTCCAATATGGACAGGCTTTCATCTAACTTGGTGTATGTCAGTCGTTCTGGATATCTCTGGTACTGGGTCCTGTTTCCTAGATTCCAAGCCTCTTTTATGTCTTCTTTCATTTTTGCTGGAGCACATCCTTCAGAAGCTTCCTAAGATAGGATGAATAATAGCTTAATTGCTTAAGTCTTCGCATGGGAAATTGCCTTGATGTTATTTTCTCCTGCTTCATTGATATTTTAACACATAGAGAATTCTAGTCTGAAAATCATTATTTCTCAGAACTTTGAAGGCAGTGGCATTTGATTTCCATTTCTTTGTATGTGACTTATTTTTTTTCTCTTTGGAAAAGCTTTTTGGGACCTTTTTCTATCCTTGGCATCTGACATTTCACAGTAATATGGCTTGGCACTTGTGCTTTTGTTCACTCAACATGCTGAGGACTGGGTGGCTCCTTTCAATCTGGAGACTCATGCCTTGCAGTTTTGGAATATTTAAAATATAATTTCTTTGATAATTTCCTTGTCTCCATTTTCTCTGTTCTGTATTTCAGGAGTTTTAATGCTATATAATACCTCCTAGATGAATCCTCGAATTTATTCTTAAAAACCATTTTTCTGCTATCTTCAATGTCTACATCTTTAATTCAAGTTTCTGGGAGAACTCAGTTTCATAGAGCAAAACTTCTACTAAATTTTATTGATTTCAGGTACTGAATTTTTAATTTCCAAGAAGTCTCTCTTGATTTCTAACTGCTCTTTTTCTAGCAACATCTTGTTTTTATGAATGCATTATCTTAATCAGAATTAAGTTTCTTTTTTCCCTGAGGTTTGTTCTGCACTTCTCTTCCCTGTAGTTTTTTGCTTGTTTTTTCTATGTGCTTATTTTGGTCTCTGACCTTCACGTTGGACATTTTCCTCAAATATCTGGTGATCTTTTATTTATAGTAAAGACTGAGGCACTAAATAACAGTCTGGAAAATGTGGGAGGCTGGAGCTAGGGCTTGCTGCATGGTGGGCATCACAGGGTAGTGGTTGGGCTTTAAGCAGGTTTTTTTACTGGGATTTCCTTAATGTCAGATCCTGAGGTCTTTTCTTTGAGGAGACTCCATTTCTTAAAAGAAGAGTCCTCCAGTCTCCTCCTTTGAGACCTAACGCTGGCTGCTGACATTTCAAGAACAGAACAAGATCAGGGCCTGTGTCTCCCAGTTTCCTACACAGGAATTTTGCTTAATCCTCTTGTTTTAAACTCAAGCCTCATTCTTGTCTGCCACTGATCTAGGAACCCCGATCTGAAGGCTGTTTTGTTCAGTTTCTCCAAAACAAACCTCCCAATGGAGTGGATTAGTTCACTGTCTGCAGATAACTCAAAGCACTGTTGCTTGTCACTTCTTCCACTCTGCTAAGTCTCTTACAGCCATGTTTTCATTGTCCAAAAACTTGTTGAAATCTCTTTCCTTTTTTTGTCTCCTCTTTTTTTCTCTCTGTGCTTTTGGCCAGTACCTTTTTATTCCTTTGTTCTCATTTTCTGGAGGTTTGGGGAGAGACAGGAGAAAAATGTATGATGAAATTCTGCCATTTTTAACTAGAACTACTCTCCTTTTTCATGTTTTAAAATTTGGATTCTATTTAAGTAAAAATAAAAAGATTATAATCTATATACTGATTATTAGTTATCAGTATATGAATCACATTTTGAATCAGAATCAGAATAACCAAAACCAAACAAATAATAAAAAAAGAAATTTAGGATTTTTTTCTTCTCCAATCCTCTAATTATACTACTATGAAATGAGTCCTATTAATTGATCAAGCATTGTGTGTGTATTTGTAGATAAAGCATCATCATGAAATAGATCCTGAGAACAGGTTCATCTTTTCAACATTTTAAAAACTCTCCAAAGATGAGCTTTCCAATATCTGATGCAGTAAATTCTCATGATTACTGTAAGCTATTGAGAGTTTATCTCAGATAGTAAAGTCATTTTGATCAATGTGATGGATCCTAATCATATACATTTCCTTTGACTGATGCATGGTAGTATGCTTTCCATCTAGAGAGGGGGTTGAGCAGCATTTCTGTTGGCATTTGAAGTGAGGTGCTCATCTGGGGAGCCCTGAAAATGGTAAAGGAGCTGGGGTTGCAATAAAAAGCACAAGGTTCCTACGGTGCAGTTCTGGATAAAAGCAAGAAATTAGCTACCACCCATGCCAAAGGGGCTGAATGACTCAGAGTAAGCACTCCCATCATTCTGATTGAAGTGGAGGTGAACGAGGTAAAAGAGCTTCTACTTGGTATTTGAGTACCAGGGAAGTGAAAAAAAGGAAAAAGCTTTCAGTGCCTCAAGAGCCTTTAACAAACCCTGAAAGGGAAGAAGTGGGCAGAACTGCACTGCCTGAAAGTTTTATTGAGAGAAAAGAGCTTTATACACAGGGTGAAGAAATGACGCTCTTGGTTTTCAGAAAAGGTAATAATGTAAGTTACAGGTAAGAATTGGGTGAAAGTAGTACTTATAATTCACAAATTTTATAGAAAACTACACATAGCATTTAACACTTTAGTGAAATACAATGGATTTTTAAAAGAAATAGTAGCTTTACCACATAGCCAATACAGGAAAGAAATTTCATTGTAACATTCATAAGAAAATATTCTCATGTTGAGGAGAAATTCCAGGTATATTTAGTGGTAAGGAAGTGGACAAGCTAATTCTGTCTAAAAGAGACTCATACAAGCCGATTCCAGAGAAAAGTGCTGATATAGGTTTATTGACAAATTTTGCCCAGAGCTGAAGTTGAGGAGAAAGACATATAGGGTGAAAAATATTTTTTTCTCAATAGGTGAATAAATCCTTCAGGAATGAATTCTCATAACAGAGTTTGTGGTAAAAATTCTATTAGTAAAGGGGAAAAATCCATTTCTTGATTTTTTAAGTGAGTCAATACCTAGTTATCAGAAGCCTCAAAAACTCTTCTTTTTTATCCAAAGATACACTGGTAGAGAAAAGTAAATTAGAAAAGAGGAAATTCTACTGACTGGATGGTTTAGTAATAATTTTATCATATGACTGGCACAAAATAAAAATAAAAATATCATTATGAAAAATTTTAAGGGCCATAGTAAAAACCAGCTATTCCCCCATTCTAACACTCCTACCCAAGCACTCGATTAACACTTCTCTATATCTGGAAAGCAATGCTGACTGGGGTCCATGGTAAAGAACTTGAGCCTCAGCAAGCTCCAAACGTGTTCCCAAGGGGAGATCCAAGATGGTGACATTGGAAACAGCAGGCTCTCGCTCTGGCAACTGTGAGAAGGTATGCAGCCTTGCAGAGCATAAGGGAAGCCAGGGTATTGCAGGGTGATAGGAGAGGGCAGAGAAGGAGGCTGGAGAAGGCAGCACCCAGCTGGGCACCAGGGAAAAGGGAAGCCATCCAGCCGGCTCAGGAGAGGAAAACCACCCAGGTGGCCCTGGTGGAGAGGGAGCCACTCAGCGGGCTCTGGGGGAGAGCGGAGCTGCTGAGGAGTGATCCCATGGGCGGGCCTATGCCCAGCCTGCTTAGGGTGAGGGGAGTGGGGAGAGAAGAAAGGAGAGCTGAGGGAACTTAGCCAGAAGTTCTGTTTTTTGTTCTTTCCTTCATCTGGGTACTGGAGAAGAGGCTGGCTGTGGAGCAATTGATTGGTGGGTACAAGCAGCTGGAGAGGAGTACAGTAGTGGGTGGCTGGTGGCCTGAGAGGGAGGCCTGTTCCTCTCTGTCTCTGTCTCTGACTGTGGTGGGATCAACTGACCAAAACAGACAACCTGAGAGGAGGAGCCTAGCTGGTCTGGGTGGTCTGAGAGGGAGGACCAGATTTTTGTTTTGTTTTGTTCTATTTGTTTTTTCTTCTCCTCTTCCTTATTTTCTTTCCTTCACCTGTTTTTCTTCTTTTCATTCTTCTCTTGTCTTTTATTCCCCCTTTCCTTTTTCTTTTTTCCTCCCTTTTTATCTAAAGGCCCAGAATAAGTTTGACCAAGCACCAAAGAAGAAACTTAACACAAAGTCAATCAACAATAAACCCCTAGATAAGAGGGAGAAACTGATCTTCAGAGTTAAGTCATCAAGATAATCAAATGCCCAGACATCAGCAAAAAATTACAAGTCATACAAAGAAACAGGAAGATATGACTCAGTCAAGGGAACAAATTAAAACTTCAGAGGAGACACAGCATTTGGAACAGTTAATCAAAGCTCAAATAAATCTCCTAAATCAATTCATGGAGATGAAAGAAAATATGGACACAGAACTAAAGGACATTATGAAGACAATGTATGAGGGTAAAGAAGAATTTGAAAGTATAAAAAGAAACAAAATAGAAATTATAGGGAGTAAAGGCAAAATAGTAGAGGTTAAAAATAAACTAGAGACATACAGCAGCATATTTGAACAGGCAGAAGAAAGAATCAGAGAACTAGAAGACAGGACAACCATAATCATATAGTTAGAATTACAGATAGAGAAAAGAACAGAAAAAAAATTGAGCAGTGTCTCAGGAATTTTAGAGATAAGATGAGGCACTCAAACATATGAATTATGGGTGTCCCAGAAGGAGAAGAGAAAAGGGGCAGAAAGAATATTTGAGGAAATGATAATGAAAAATTTCCCAACTTTTATGAAAGACATAAACATGTCCATGGAACTCAAACGTACTCCAGGTAGACTAAACCTTAATAAACCTACTCTGAGAAACATACTAATTAGAAGGTTGAGTGTCAAAATAGAGAATTCTGAAAACAGCAAGAAAAAAACTTGTCACAAATAAGGGATCCTCATTAAGACTAAGGTGTTGATTTTTCATCAGAAACCATGGAGGTGAGAAGGCAGTGGTATGATATATTTAAGGTACTGAAAGAGAAAAACTGCTAGCCAAAATTTCTTTATGTGGAAAAACAGTCCTTCAAAAAGGAGGGAGAGTTTAAAATATTCACAGATAAACAGAAACTGAGAGTTTTCATCAACAAAATCCTGCCCTACAAGATTGACTAAAGGGAGTTCTACAAGTTAAAAGGAAAGAAGGAGAAAGTGGCTTGGAGTAGTGTGAAGAAATGAAGATCTTCAATAATGGGTCTTTAGTAACTAAAATGGTAAATGTAAAACTCAATATTACTGTATCCTTAATATACAATCCTAGTCTTTAATTCCTGTAAGAGACAGAAAACAATTGAACAGAAACATCATATCTCTTGATAATGGACATACAAAATATAAAAAGGTAACAAGGTAAAAAACAACATAAAGAGGGGACACAGAGGGATAAGGGAGCAGAGAATGTGCATGGTACAGAAGCTAAGTTAGTATCTTTTCAAATTAGTAGGTTACAGTTGTAGTTGGTGTAATATAAACCCCACGGTAACTACAAAGAAAGTATTTAAAAATATATAGAAATAGAAATGAGAAAGGAATCAGTCAGATACATCAAAAAAAAAGATCAACTATACAGAAAAGAAGTTTGCATTAAAGGAAAAGAGAGAAAAATATATGACATATAAAAACCAAAGACAAAATGTCAGTAGTAAGTACTGCCTTTATAGTAATAACACAGAATGTTAATGGATTAAATTCCCAATCAAAAGACATAGATTGGCAGAATGGATTAAAAAAGCATGCCCCAACTATATGTTGCTGTAGCAGTTTGATATTGTTTATGAATTCCAAAATTAGATATTGGATTATGTTTATAAACTGGTCTGTTCCTCTGGGCATATTAGAGTATATTAGATTCAGAGATTTCATTTTTACTTGATTAAATTATGATTAGGGCTTTGGGTCACATCAGTAGGGTTGGTGACTCACAGAGAAAATGGGGCTGGAACCCCAGGAAATAAATACACAAAGAAGTAGATATGTGAGGACAGAAGGAAGGTTCCATAGACACAGCAGAGACCCCAGGAAGAAAGAGAGTGTGACAGTCTACAGCTAACCTTGTGGAAGGAACAGAGCAGCTGAGCCCAGAGAGGAATGAGCCCCAGGAGAGAGATGAGACTTATCCTAGCCAAAGGCTGATATTGGAAGAAGCTGGGACCATGGTGCCAAAAGAGGAAGAGGGAGGCTGAATCCTTGCAGATGTTGGCAGTCATCTTGCTCCAACATGTATCAACAGACTTTGGTGAGGGAAGTAGCTTATGCTTTACGGCCTGGTAACTGTAAGCTCCTACCCCAAATAAATACCCTTTATAAAAGCCAACAGATTTCTGGTACTTTGCCTCAGCACCCCCTTGGCTGACTAACAGAGTTGCTTATAAGAGACTCACCTTAGCCCAAAGACACAAATAGGTTTAAAGGAAAGGATAAAAAAAGATATTCCATGCAAATAGTAACCAGAAAAGACCTGGGGTAGCTATACTAATATTGGGCAAAATAGACTTTAAGTCAAAAACTGTTTTAAGAGACAAAGAATGACAGTATACATTAATAAAAGTGGCAATCCACCAAGAAGAAATAATGACCATAAATATTTAGGCACCTAATCATGGTGCCCCAAAATACATGCGGCAAATACTGGCAACACTGAAGGGAGAAATAGATGTCTTTATAGTAATAGTTGGAGACTTCAATATACTATTCTCATCAACAGATAGAACCTCTAGATAGAAGAACAATAAGAAAATGTAAAACTTGAATACTATGATAAATGAAGTAGAACTAAAAGATATAACAGAATATTGTACTTCCCAAAATGCAAGATATACATTCTTCTCAAAAGCACATGGATCATTCTCCAGGATAGACCACATGTTGGGTCACAAAACAAGTCTCAAATTTAAAACAATTGAAATTATACAAAGCATCTTCTCTGACCATGATGGACTGAAGCTGGAAATTAATAACAGGCAGAGAACTAGAAAATTCACAAATAATGGAAGTTAAATGACACAGATTAAACAACCAGTGGTCAAAGAAGAAATTGTAAGTGAAATCAGTAAATATCTTGAAGTGAATGAAAAGGAGAACACAACATATCAAAACTTATGGCATGCAGAGAAGGCAATGCTGAGAGGGAAATGGATAGTCTTAAATACTTATACATTGAAAAAAAAAAGGAATAAAGAGCTAAAATCAAAGACCTATCTGCATACTTAGAGGAAGAAAAAGAACAGCGAACTAAACCAAAGCAAGTAGAAGGAAAGAAATAAAGATTAGAGCAGAAATAAATGACATTGAGAATTTTAAAAAACAATGAAGATCATTAACAAAACTAAAAGTTGGTTCTTTGAAAAGATCAGTGAAATTGACAAACTCTTAGCTAGACTGACAAAGAAAAAATAGAGAGAAAATCAGAAATGAGAGGTGGAATATTACTATTGACCCCACACAAATAAAAAGGATCGTAAGAGGATATTATGAACAACTGTATGCCAATAAATTAGACAACCTAGATGAAATGGACAAATTCCTAGAAACACATAAACAACCTACACTGACTTCAGAAGAAGCAGATCTCAACAGACTCATTACAAGTGAAGAGATTGAATCAACCTTCAAAAACCTTCCAACAAAGAAAAGCCCAGAAATAGATAACTTCACAGGTGAATTCTACCAATCATTCCAAGAATTAATACCAATCCTGTTCAAACTCTTCCAAGAAAGTGAACAGGAGGGAACACTCATTCTATGAGGCCAACATCATCCTAGTACCAAAGCCAGATAAGGATACTACAAGAAAAGAAAAGTTCAGACCAATTTCTTTTACAAATATACATGCAAAATTGTTTCTAAAAACCTTGAAAACTGAATCCAGCAGCACATTAAATTATATTTATTCCAGGTATGCAAGGGTGGATCAATGTAAGAAAATCAATTAATGTAATATACCACATTACCAAAATGGAGGAGAAATCCACATGATCATTTCAATTGGTGCAAAAAAGTCTTTTGACAAAATCCAGCATCCTTTCTTGATAAAAACACTTAGAAAAATAGGAATAGAAGGAAACTTTCTCAGCATGATAAAGAGTATATATGAAAACCCACAGCTAACATACTTAATGGAGAAAGACCAAAATCTTTCCCTCTAAGGTCTGGAACAAGATAAGGATTGCCACTACTACCACTGTTATTCAACATTGTACTGGAAGTTCTAGTCAGAGCAGTAAGGCACGAAAAAGAAATAGAAAGCATCCAAATTGGAGAGGAAGAAGAAAAGCATACTCCTATATATAGAAAGTCCTGAAGAATCTGCAACAAAGCTACTAGAGTTAACAAATGAATTCAGTAAAGTGCCAGGTAAAGATCAACAGGCAAAAATCAATAGTGTTTCTATACACTAGTAATGAGTAATCTTAGGAGGAAATCAAGAAAAAAAATTCCATTTACAATAGCAACTGAAAGAATCAAATATCTAGAAATAAATACAGTCAAGGATGGAAAGAGCTTACACATGGAAAAGTACAAAACATTGCTAAAAGAAATCAAAGGTCTAAAAAATGGAAGGACAGTCCGTGCTCTTGGAGTGGAAAGCTAAGTATTGTTAAGATGTCAGTTCTACTCAAAATGACTCAAAGCAGGAAGTGGATGTGGTTCAAGTGATAGAGCTTCCACCTACCATATGGAAGGATCCGGGTTTGATCCCTGGCCTCCTGGTGAAAAAGAAGAAGAGAAAGTGGGCCCACGTGGCGAGCCAGTGCCCCTGCTAGTACCCATGTGGTGAGCCAGTGCTTGCGCGTACAACTGCTTGTGTGGTGAGCCAGTGCCCGGGCAAGTGAGTCATGCAGCAAGAAGATGACACATCAACAACAACAAAAAAAAGAGATGGGAAGAGTCAAGGTGAAGTGCAACGGAAACCAGGAACTGAGATGATGCAATTGACAGGGAACCTCCCTCCACATCAGGAGTCTCTAGGATCGAATCCCGGTGAATCCTAGAGGAGAGAAAATGAGAAGAGAAGACAACACAGACAACAAAAACAGCAGGGCAGGAGGAGGGGAAGGGAGAAAAATTAAATAAATCTTAAAAAAAAAACAAAAAAACTCAAAGTAATCCCAATCAAAATTCCAACAGCCTACTTTGCAGAAATGGAAAAGCCAATTATCAAATTAACCAAAAACATCTTGAAGAACGAAGTTGAGGGACTCACACTTTAAAGCATATGACAAAGCTACAGTGGTTAACAGCATGATAATGGCAAAAGGAGCAATATAATAGAATGCAATTAAATTGAGAGTTCAGAAATAGATCCTCACATTTTTGGCCAATTGATTTTTGGCAAGGCTGCTGAGTCCATTTAATTGGGAAAGAATAGTCTCTTCAACAAATGATGCTAGAAGAACTGGGTTTCATATGAAAAGAAGTGGAACCCCTATCTCACATGATACAAAACAACTCAAAATGGATCAAAGACCTAAATATAAGAACCAGGACCATAAAACTCCTTTCCTGAAAGAAAATGTAGGGAAGCCTCTTCAGGATCTTGTATTAAGCAATGGTTTCTTAGACTTTACACCCAAAGCATAAGCAACCAAAGAAAAAATATATAAAAAATAGACCTCAGTGAAATTAAAAACTTTTGTGCATGAAAGGACTTGGTCATGAAAGTGAATAGACAACCTACTCAGTGGGAGAAAATATTTGGAAACCACATATCCAATAAGGGTTTAATAGCCAGAATATATACAGAAATTCTACAACTCAATCATAAAAGGACAAACAACCCAATTTTAAAAAGGGCATAAGACTTTGATAGACATTTCTCCAAAGAAGATATACATATGACTGGAAATCACATGAGAAGACGCTCAACATCACTAGCTATTTGGGAAATACAAATTAAAGCCACAACAAAATACCATTTCATATTCACTAGAATGATGATTATTTTAAAAAAACAAACAAACAGAAAATTCCTGATGTTGAAGAGGATGTGGAAAAACAGAAACACTTATTCACTGCTTGTAGGAATGCAAAATGGTGCAGTTGCTATGGAAGACAGTTTGGCAGTTCCTCAGAATGCTAAATATAGAATTACCATACAACCTGGCAGTCCATTTACTAGGTATATACTCAAAAGAAATGAAAGCAGGGACTTGAACAGATGTTTTACATCAATGTTCCTAGCAGCATTATTCACAGTTGCCAAAAGATGGAAGTAACCCCAGTGTCCATTAGCCAGTGAATGGTTAAGCAAAATGTGATATACACATAAAATGGAATATTATTCAGCTGCAAAAAGGAATGAAGCCCTGATACAAGCAACAACATGGATGAACCTTGAAGACATTTTGCTAAGTGAAATAAGCCACACACAAAGGACAAATATTGTATGATCTCACTGATAGGAAATAATTAGTGTAAGCAAACTCAGAGTACGAATCTGGAATATAGGGTACCAGGGACTAAGCTGGGGTTAGAAAATAAGAAGTTAAGGCTTAATTTGTATAGAATTTCTGTTTGTTGATTGTAAAGTTTTAGAAATAGATGATAGTGATGGTACACATTATTGTGAATATATTTAACTGCACTGAATGAAATATGTGAATGCTGAGTTCTAAATCCACAAATTAAAAGGGCATAAGTGCCATCCCTTTTCTTACTAGAGAAGACTGCAACCATCACTTGAGCACTGATATTTTTTCCTTTATCAGCTATATTTAAAAACTGAATAAAGTGAGTGGATATAAAATTTTAAACCAATCTTATTTCACAGAAAAATCATGTAAAAAATACTGTGTTCCCATAAACACCCCTAATGCTGAGATTTAAGGTCATATATATATTACTAGAAAAATAAAGGATACATCATAGGAATGTATTACACAGTGAATCCTATTGTAAATGATGGATTATAGTCAGTAGTGCTTTTTGTATAAAAATGTTCTTTCATGAATTACAGCTAATGTATCACACTAATACAAGGTTTTAATAATAGGGTGGTATATGTGTATTTTTTCCATGATTTTTCTGTAAACCTACAACTTCTCCAAATAAAAATAATTTTTAATAAAATAAAATACACAACTCAATTCTGATGTGTAGTAGATATTTTATCCTGTGATGTGCTGCCACACTTCTGCAAAGGCAAAAATGTTTTCAACAATGGCCACATTCAGAACTATAGAATCTTACAGCTGGAAGGAGATATAAAGGTCCATAATGCTGAGTTCTAAATCCACAAATTAAAAAGGCATAAGTGCCATCCCTTTTCTTACTAGAGAAGACTGCAACCATCACTTGAGCACTGATTTTTTTCCCTTTATCAGCTATATTTAAAGACTGAATAAAATGAGTAGATATAAAATTTTAAACCAATCTTATTTCACGTCTAATGAAAGTTGTCTGTGGAAAAATCTCTTTAGGGGGCTAAATACTTAATCAGAGGATGCTTCTCTTACTCAAAACATTTTTAAGACTATCTTTTGGATGCTTTCAGAACTTTTTACCGAATCAGCTCTTTTCACTCCATCTTCTGAGACCCCATCCATTTGCTCTTTGTCTCTGTCTTTCAGCTCTACTCAGTTAGTTCTGTTATCCCTTCCCCCACCAGTCCCACCACTTTTGTTGTCACTTAAGCCTACAGCTTTGTTGTGTCAGCCAACATATCAGACTCAGGAAAAGATGACAAAGGCCTTGGAAGAGGTGGTGCCTTGACTAAGAAGGGAGCCAAGAGGAGAGTTTCATTTAGCTAGTAAACACATTCAGTCCTGAAAAAGTGCATTTCACAATACTGATTTCTACTTTAAGTACTATAAATACTTGGGTGCAGTTAAGTTCTAGAAATGGGAAGCATTTAATACTAAAGCATTTATTCATTTGGCACAGTTCTAGGTTTTGGTATATTGTGGTAAAGACAGATGGGTTTCTGCTCTAAATAAACAACAACAACAAAAATCAAATGGAGATAAGGGGCAAGGAAAGAATTTAAAATGAAATGTGGTAATAGGGGGCGATTGGGTGGCGATTTTGGATTGGGGTCAGGGAAAGCCTGAGGGTGGGTAGTGTAAGCTGAGATGGAATGGGAGATGTCCCATTAGGCTATCCAAGGCAGGAGGAGATGGTGCAAAGGCCTGGATGCAAGAACAGAAGGATCAAAGTGAAGAGTGGGCTGGAGAAGGGAGCGGAGAAGGGCAGGAAGGGGCTGGATCATTAGGTTATTGAAGCCTGAGTAAGGAGCTGGCGTGCAGTGGAAGAATGACATGCTCTGACTTCTATGTTAGAAGGTACAGGAGCTGGTTTTTAGGAACTAGATTGTAGATGGAGAGTGGACACAGGAAGACCTGTGTGGAGGCTATTGCTGAGTCCAGGTGAGGGTTGTTCAGCCTGTTGTTGGGTGGTGGAAATGAGGAAAATGGACAGATATGGAGCATGTTCTGGATACTGGGTCAAGAGGACATACTGATGGCCTGGATATGACAGTGAAAGAAAGACAGGATTTGAGGCCTAAACAACTGGGTGAATGGTGGTACTCCTTACTGACAGGAGGAAAGAAGGGGTAAAAGCAGGTGAAAAATCCCTCCTATAATACCTGTGTGTAGGTGTTGAGTGGGTGGCTGTATATACAAATTTGGAATTTGGGGGCATGGTTAGGACTAGCGTTAGGGATGTACGACCTGAATGATGTTTAAATCCACAGGACTGGATAAGAATGGCTAGGAAGTGGGTATGGATGAAAGAAGTGGGCCCAGCACTGGCTGCTGGGGCATGCCAGCATAGGAAGGGAAAGCTGATAAGAATGGGCAACGGGGAGTGGATGTGGCTCAAGCAACAAGGTCTCTGCCTATACCATATGGGAGAAACCGGGTCCCATCCCTGGGGCATCCTGATAAAAAAAGAGAGAGTGTGCCTGTGTGGCAAGCCAGTGCCCGCACAGCAAGCCAGTGCCCATGTGGCAAGTTGAGCGCCTGCGTGGCGAGCATGTGCCTGCATGGTAAGGCAAGTGCCGCATGGCAAGTCAAGTGCCCACATAGGTGCCCGCGCAGTGAGCCGAATGCCTGTGCAAGTGCCTGCGTGGTGAGCCAAAAGTCGAGGGCCCACGTGGTGAGCCAGTGCCCACGCAAGTGAGTCATGCAGGAAGATGATGACACAACAAAAGAGAGACTAAGGGGAGAGACAAGGTGAAATGCAGCAGAGACCAGGAGCTGAGTGGGGTCATTGAAAGGGAACTTCTCTCCACATCAGAGGTCCCCAGGATGGACTCTCGGTGAATCGCAGAGGAGAAAGAGGAGAAGAGACGGAAAACAAAAAGAAAAACAGATACATAAGGTCACACAACGAATGGACACAGACGGCAAAAAAAGCAGGGTGGGGGTGAGAGAGGGGAAGAAAAATAAATGAATGAATGAATGAATGAATGGGCAAAGGAGCTGAGCAGAAGCAGCCAGGCGGGAGGAGAAATCCAAAAGAGAGTATGGTAACAAAAAGCTAAGAGGAGAAATGGTCACACTCTGAAGAATTGTATTGAGGCTCAGCGCACCGAGCTGCGGTTATTTACCAGGGCCGCAAATGCCAATTTGGATGAAAGAGGCCACTTCAGACAGAAGACCCTACATTTATCCAAGTCAAAATGCATCTCCTCTGCGAACTGAGGCCTTGCTCCTGGTCCTCACATTTTCCCTTCCTTTCCTGATTGTCGCACAAGCTTATCAGTTGAAAGCAGGC
Organism: Dasypus novemcinctus; assembly: GCF_030445035.2. Classification (NCBI taxonomy): domain Eukaryota; kingdom Metazoa; phylum Chordata; class Mammalia; order Cingulata; family Dasypodidae; genus Dasypus; species Dasypus novemcinctus. The sequence goes on along the minus strand of NC_080679.1, from coordinate 74,763,838 downwards.
CATCATTAAACTATAGCCTGTGGGCCCAATCTCTTCTTCCTCCTGTTTTGAAATAGCTCACTCTTGAATCGTATTTTTTCAATGGTTGGAAAAAATCAAAAGAAGAAGAATATTTTGTGGCATGTGAAAATTATATGAAATTCAAATTTCAATGTCCATAAATAAAGTTTTATTAAAACACAGTCATACTCATTCAATTACAGGTTGCCTCTGGCTGCTTTTGTGATACGGTGGCCGAGTTGAATAGATGCAAGGAACTGTAGGGCCTGCAAAACCCAAGATTCTTACTATCTGGACTTTTACAGAAAAAGTTTTCTGATCCCTGGTTTAGAGCACAAAATCTACATGACCATGTGTGAGGAATGTCAGGTTACAAGCTTAACAATCCTTAGCGTAGAATCTATTGGCTATAGCTTAATCTGACACCGTTTAAAAAATGTCATATTTCACACACCCTTAGAGCACACATTTCAACAAGTAAGGACGTCTGAATTTCCGCCTCCAGCCGTGACCTCTCCCCTCAGTTTCAGACTTGCACATCCAACCGCCTTCTGGATATCCACTGGGGTAAGCCTTAAACTCGACATGTTCAAATGGAAGTTGCTACCTTCCTCCAAAAACCCATTTCACTTTATTATTCCTTGGTTAAAAGCACTACCATCCAACAAGTTATCCAAAGTAGAAATCTGATACTTAATTTAGACTTGATATCTAGTTCATTTCGCCGTCTAAACATTCTGACTCAGCACCCGCCCCTCATCTTCCTTTCCATTTTCCACCACTCTAGCTTAGACACTCATCATCTCTGAGCCAACCTTGGGGTGTCCTCTCTGTCCTCCCTGACAGCTGCCTTGCCCCATCTCAAATTGACTCACACTATTTTAACTTATGACCTGTTGAAAAATCCAGATCTGACCCAGGTCCTAAAACCATTTAAAAACTGCCTGCTACTTTCAGCGATAGTTCTTTTTTTTTTTTTTTTTTTATCTTTTATTTATTTATTTATTTTTTAATTACATTATGAAAAATATGAGGTCCCATTCAACCCCATCGCCCCCGCCCCCCACTCCCCCCACAGCAACACTCTCTCCCATCATCATGACACATCCATTGCACCTGGTAAGTTCATCTCTGAGCATCACTGCACCCCATAGTCAATGGTCCACATCATAGCCCAGACTCTCTCACGTTCCATCCAGTGGGCCCTGGGGGGATCTATAATGTCCCGTAATTGTCCGTGAAGCACTATCCAGGACAACTCCACGTCCCGAAAACGCCTCCACATCTCATCTCTTCCTCCTGTTCCCCACACCCAGCAGCCACCATGGCTACCGTTCCCACACCCATTCCACATTTTCTCTGTGGACATTGGATTGGTTGTGTCCATTGCACATCTATGTCAAGTGAGGGCTTAGATTCCATATGGGTACTGGATGCACTCCTCCCGCTTCCAGTTGTAGACACTCTAGGCTCCATGTTGTGGTGGTTGACCTTCTTCAACTCCATGTTAGCTGAGTGGAGTAAGTCCAATAAATCAAAGTGTAGGAGCTGAAGTCTGTTGAGGCTCTGGGCCTGGGTGTCATATTATCAGCGATGGTTCTTAAACATGGCTATACATCTCCATCCTCTGGGAAGTATTTGAAAAATGTAGATGCATGTGCTACACCCCTTTGACTCTGAGATCTAGCTTTTTCCTGTGATTTTTGGATAAGGCCCTTCAGGTATCTGTTCTCCATATTTGGAATTCATGCTAATGAAAAATAAAATGGAATTTCTGAGTTATTTCTGTGACCAAAAAAAAAAGTAAAATCCTCCATCCCACCATTTAATAACATTTCATGGCTTTCCATCAGTCAGAAGTGTTCAAAGTAAAAGATTTTCCAAATTCTCTACACTCAGTCTCTTTTGATTTGTGCTGCAATTTTATGTCTGACAGAAGCTTGCAAAACTTTTGTTCAGGATTCCAAATCTAAATACCCTTACCTGAGGTAAACCCTATTCCAAGGCAATTTCTTTAGGCTGTCAAAAGAGGGCACGTCTTAAGTAATAGAAGAGACAACCTTTAACCAAAGAAGGACCCCAGGCAGGGGATGTATTCCTAGGGTTCTCTGTTGGAAAGCTGGCAGTGTGGTGGGAGTCAGTGCCGTTCTTTATTGGGGATGTTGCCTACGAGATGGGGGTAACTCTGTAATAGCTCACCCACATGGATTATCTATTCTTACAAACATCCTTGGAAAGTTAAGTGCTCCTTCTCCTATTTAAAAGCAATCTTTCATTTTATCAGCAATGCACAGGTGGCTTGACCTTCAACTTAAGTGATTACAATAATTAAAGAGCGAAGACCACATTCACAAGCATGTGCAGATCCTCTCATTGCCTATTGTCTAGAAACCATTATGCTGCGTGGAGCTCTCTTTCTGTTCCCCCTTTCTTTGGACCTCTTCCAAGATGCAGTCTGTTATTATTTAAACTCTCTGAATGTTGGTATGTTGGTATTTTTGTGCTCTGTCTCATAGGACTAGTGGATTCTTTTTCCTTCTTGGTGAGAGATTTTCCATATCCATTCACAACCATTATTCATTCCACATGCTGCAAATATAATGCCCACCTAATCAATCACCACTTCTGCATTTGAAAATAAAACCATCCTTTCTTTATTATATTAGGCAAATTAGTCAAATGAGTGTTTTCGAAAACTTGCTGCCTTTTTAGGGCCCTTGGCTCTCAGCCTGCCTTTCTCTGCTGCCGCCTCCCCCGTTCCCTTCCTCCTATTTGCAAACAGCATCAGTTCCTGTTTGCTGGTGTGCAGGGTAGATTCTGATCCTCCTGACTTTGTCATCTGCTTTGATGATCATTTATCCTTCCTTCAGAGCACCCCCTTTCCCATAAGGTGGAGTGGGTGGTGTACAACTGTCAGAAGCAGGAAGGCTCCAACTCCCTCTCTCCCATGATTGAGCAGTGAAGCCCCTTGGAATGAAACAGAAGAGCTGCTAGTCTCTTTGGCAGGTTTTACTTTCAGAGAATACTGTGGCAGTATAATCAATATTAGTCACTGAAAATTACAAAATGTCATTGCTGGTGGTTTGCTTGAGACAGGGTAGTGAAAAAAGAAAAGATAGACGTGGCTTACATACTTGAACCTTCCCTTACCAGTTTTCCAGCCCACATTTTCCTTAATTTCTCTATTTTAGTTTAATTTTAAGGGCATTCCTTTGTTTCAAGAAAGCAGGGTCCGTTTGTGCCAATCCCCACATTTTTGTCAATTAGGCATCTTTAAGAGAGAGCATAGTGAAGCATCTGCTACCACTAAAATCTTGCGGCCAAAGCCTGTTACAGGGAACTCTTCTAACTATTGTCCTGGCAAAGCAAATGGCTCTTAGAATCGTGGTTCTTTCTAATGTATGTGTTTATAAGCAATTAAACTCCAGTTTTAGGGAAGACTTGCTAACAGCATACATTATTTTAATAGACATACAGTACTACTTTAAACCGTCTTCACCATCTGCTCATCACGATTATAAATGCAAAAAGAACATATTTTACATTAGCATCAGAAACTAGTGCGATATTAGGGATTGAAATGCCCATATATGCTCTTTGTACAATACCGAATGCATCTGTGCTATTTTTCTTCTCTTTCCACAATGCAAATCAGAGAAAGAAGACTCTCGTTCCTTGTGGGCTATTTCCTGACATGAAAGATGATTTTCAGGATAGAAATTCATTAGTAGGGGATTTTGGCTTGCTATTCAACCAAATATGGTTTTAAAAGTATTTGAGCTGAAGTGTTTGGCTATTGCTGGCCCTGTTTAACTATCACTATCTTAGCTCCGAGCCAATGAGGGAGAGAAACGATCTTACCAGGGGCAGCAGATCTCCTATAAGCTTCTTCAAGGTCCCATCAGAGATACAATGTGTAACATGCAATGGAGTGTTTCTTCTCTATAAGTAAAATGTAAAAGAAGCATGGATGCACATGTATTGGTGGAACACTTGAAATAGAGTTTAAAAAGCATCAGCAGAGGCAGATGCTCTGTTTTTCATCTGCATATTTATGGTTGGATGATCTTTCCAGGTGAAAGGTGACTAATACCATCATAATATTGGAGTCTTCTGGGATGGAACACATGGTCAGTTCTAGGTTCTTAGCTGGGTTAGCCAACGTCATCATAGAAACTTATCCAACTCATAACAAATGGTGGCAATGAGTACATGATATCTTCCCTGCTAACTAGAATTTTTAGCCGAAGTCTGTAAATATTGTTTAAAGGAAAGGAGACTTCAGAGGCGCTAAAAGAAGTTCAACAACAGAGCCCACGGGAAAGAATATATCGCCACCCTCAGTAGAAAACTTGATTTACGTTAACTCAATCTCACACTCCATTTCCAGTTCATCAAATTTAAGAACAAAGAGAAATAACCATTTTCCCTGGGCTTATTAAGTGTATTTCTACCTTTTTTTTTCACATGCTGGTCACACTGGAAAGTATTGAAGGATAAAGTCAAACATTTTAGGATGAGAAATACTGTGTACAGATGCAAGGTGAGGACAGATGTGCTCACTAATAATGTGTGACTGCAGGTGGATCAGCTCCACGGAATCAGGTAAACGTCACCTCAAGTGACCACTCCCAAGTGGGCAGGTCCAAGACCTGCAGTGGCCATAGAACAGAGCTGCCAGACTGAAAGCCATTGCTGTTCTTTCTCCCCCAAAACGGGGGACAAAACAAAATAAAACAAAGCAAAACAAAACAAAAGCACACTTTAAATGCAATACCCACAAGAAAAATGTTCAGTTCCTTCAGAGTAGCCCAACCTGGCTGTGGCTGCTGACATCCCACACAAAAGCTGCACTTTTTGAGACCCTGCCCCATCAGTGTGCCCAAGGAGCCAACGCAACTACAAGACTTAACTTTCCTGAAGTACCATGTTTTCCATGCTCAGAAACATTCAAATGGCATCTCCAGCTGATAGTCAAGGTCCCCTGTGGAGGCCTCTGTTCACAGGACCTGCCATCTTTTCATTCCAACCCCAGGACTTCTCTGTTCTATGAGATCCCTCAGCCCTCCCAAGCTTCATCCCCCACAGGGTCAGGAGGGGATTTCTGGATGTCCACATGCCACCCTGGGATCTGGGTTCTCCATGTCAGCCCCTCTCTGGCTAAACACACCACGCTGCCACATTCTCCTAAGACCGTGCTTGTTGATTGAGGGATGCGCAAGGAGGTATCCTCCCTGAATTCCCCCCGGAGGATCCAAGCCCCCTTTAACATATCTTGGGTTACTAGCATCTTTTGATCTCTCTTGCTGAAGATCACCACTAAGAGATATGAGTCTAGTTAGTGCTTAACAATAGGCTGGTCTCCCCCAAGCTTCACTCCCTGGCTTTCTCCTCCTTCTCCCTCTTAAAAGGGCTTTTATCCTTCCTTGGATTTTAAGAACTTTGCTTACATCATACCCTATAACCCCACCCTGCACCTCCTTTTGTTAATTACAGAGAACTCTTGAGTTCTCTAACTTTGAATCTTTGAAACCCACCAATCTTTTCTTTCTTCACAAATGAAAGTCTGGGTTTTTATAACCTTTAGACCTGAAACCAGAAGGAAGAAATACTTTCCTTCCCTCAGGGCTGGCTACTGCCTTTTCCTGAAGGAAAAGCTACCTTAGCTCCAATGGATGGAGAGTTGCAAAGCAGTGAGAATTACTGGGAATAAAAAATAGCCAGGGGGAAGTAGATGTAACTCAGTAGTTGAGCAGCTGCTTCCCAAGTACTGTGTTTGATCTCTAGTACGTCCTAAAAAAAAAAAAAAACCCAGAGAAAATAGTTTAAAATAATATTTTATTTCACATACAGCATTAAGACCCAGTCCAAAGTTCATCTTCATTAATCACACAGATTAGAAGTGACTTTTAACACCTCAAAACTACTACAGTATGTAGTTTTCATTCAGTATCTGAAGAGTCTTGTCAGTAGATATTTCTCTTTTATCTCTCCAAAGAAGACTCTTATTCTGCCTAATATAGTACCTTTTCACATCTTTTTCATGAGGAAGGGTTGAATTTTGTCACATCAGTAAGCCCAGGGGAGTGATAGAGCAATAAGCCTTGTCCCTTTGTTACTGATACCTGGTCTCCTGGCAGATCCCTGGGGGTAACTCTTGTGTGCCATCTGGTGTTAGGTACGCTGTGCAGGTGATGCTGAGTTATTGTGCAGGTGATGCTGAGTAAGTGACTGGAAAACCAGGGGGTGAGTCTATGACCGGCCCAGGTCTTACCTTTCACAGTGCAGTCCAACACTTGCACTGCTCGGGGATACTTACATGCCCCAAACTTCAATGCCACATCAGTGCCTCACTGTCTGCCAGCCTTACGAGCTTGATTTCTGGATATTGAGTAGAATTACTAAAAGGAAAAGATTTAAAACCATGGAAAATGGTCCTGTAATTAATGCAGGTTTCTAATGCCTAAAATTTGAAATTTAGAAGAATGATCAAAATGAATGACTACATTGCACTGATCACAACATAAGGATTAGTCCATTCTCCAAGAGACTGCAGTGTTTAATGTACACACAATAAGTAAAATATTGCTTAAATCACTTTAAACTGTTTAATTTGAAGTGTAATTCCTGCACCTGGCCAAAAGAAATCAAGCACTAAAAAACACTATATACCAAGACAAATATCCCTTTCACCCTAACCTCCTTTCTAGCTTTCTCCAAGAGCAGTAACAGTTAACAGCTTCTTGTTTTCTTCTAGAAAATTCCTCTGCTTATACAAGGTGCATATATATAGGTGAATAATAAGCATATTTATATAAACCCACCTTTTCCTCACAAAAGGGAGCATAATCTCTGTACTGTTTTGAAACTTGATTTATTTATTTTAAATGAATCTTGCTTTTATTTCTGTCTCATATGTAAAGGTCTCACTTATTCTTTATTTATTTTTATTTATTTTTAAGGAAGCCTTAGGTTACATAAATGTTACATCAAAAATATAGAGGAGGAATAGATGTGGCTCAAGTGGTTGAGCACCTGCTTCCTTCATGGGAGGTCCTAGGTTCAGTCCCTGGTGTCTCCTAAAAATAAAGAAAACAAACAACAAGCAAACAAATGAAAAAACCAACTCAAAAGCTGGTATGACTCAGTGGTTAGTGGCTTCTCACATACGAGGTCTTGGGTTCAATCTCCAGTCCCAGTACCTCAAAAATAATGGGAGGTTCCCATATACCCCCACCCCCTCCCCTGCACACAGACTTTCCCCATTAACAACATCTTTCAGTAGTATGGTAAATTTTTTACAATTGATGAACACATATTGAAGCATTGCTGCCAACCACGGACTATAGTTTACATTATAATTTACACTTTGCCCCATATAATTTTGTAGGTTTTGACAAAATGTATAATGGCCTGTATCCATCATTGCAATGTCATGCAGGACAATTCCAGTGTCCCAAAAATGCCCTGGTGTTACACCTAACCTATTCTTTCCTCTCCCACCCTCAGAACCTCTGGTGGCCACTGCCTTTATATCAATGATACAAGTTCTTCCATTGCTAGAAAAATAGTAAGTCTACTTTAGTCCATAGTTGCATTCACTCCTTATGCATACTCATTCCTCAATCTTAAGGATTTGGGGATGGTGATTCCCACTCTGGTTCTGATTGAGAAGGGACTTAGATCCCATGGGGCAGATGGATGGAACTGTTTTGCTTGCAGTTGTAGATACTCCCTCTTTTTTTGGAATGGACTTTGTCCAACATCCTTTTGCTAGTTGTCCTGGATGATTCCAATGAGCTGGAGAGTAGGTGTTGCAATTCTGCTGAGATTCAGGGCTCAACCAGCATATGAACAGACCAAAGATTTAGGTCTCTGGGACACACTGCATTTTAACCTCTTTTATTGTGGTTACTAGAAACTTCTATATTACATAAGTGGCTCACTTTACATTTCCATTGGACAGCACTAGTGAAGAAAAATCTGATGGCTGGAGTTTTAACTATCTTAACAGAGTTTTTAATTTAAATGGCGTACTGTCCCCATGTACGCTAATTCCTGAGAAGTTTCTATTGTTCAAGAAATGTTCAAGGGATGAAAACTCCTGTGTTAGAATAGTCTTCAGAGTCCAGAGCTCCATGAGGCACATCTGGAAACCATCCATTCATTTATTCAACAACATCTATTAAGCCCTCACTTATGTGCCTAATACTGATAGACAGCGATGCAAGTAGGGGTGAAAAGGAAAATTTCCCAAACTCCAGCAATTTATTACAGTAGGGAAACAGACATACGTAAATAAAGCATCCAAAAGAGTTGTTCTAATATAAGGGTGCACCAGGGGTGAGGAATTTCCATTCCTTTGGAGCACAGTTTGATGAATAAAGTAGATGGTTAAGCTGGGGTTCCAAAGATGGCATAACTATAAAGACACTATCTTTGTGTGGTTTATAAGCAAGATGGACCAGAATGTTGTGAGAAAAAGCAGCATCATTTGTTCATTTGAATCAGAGTATCATTTAGCCTGTCAAGGTGACCACTTTGACAAGGACAATTCTTGTATTACTTTTTTAAAATATTAGTGTGTTTGTGCAAATAAAATCCCACAGTTTTGCCCTGTTCTCGAAGCTTCCTCCTCCTCCAGCATTTTCGTGAAACTAGGCTTGATTCTGGGTGGCGGGAGGGCGAGCAGGGCTGGAGCTTTAGGAGAGAATGCCTCCAGGATTAGGGGCATCTGGTGTGAGCTCTGTAGTGGGCTGCAGAGGGAACCAGCAATAGCTGCCTCTGGACCTATTCATTCTCCTTAGAAAAATGCAGGGAGAATAGCCAAGAGTCCTCTAGCCCAGTTCTCTGCAGGCTGTCTTCTTGACAACGAGGAAAGGACACCCCAATATCCAACGTGTAAAATTCAACGTGTAAAATTCTATGGGTTCCTAATGTGTGCTTCACAATCAGCTCTATTTAAATTAAAATGTCTTGAAAAAGAAATTACTTTGGTGATTACAACAGACTAGGAAATACCTCTGCTAATTTTGATTCCAGTCTGAGATACTCCTTTAACCAATGGCTCAGACCAAATTGGTACAAGCCAGTGGAACCAAGCTCGTGGCCCAGAATTACAGACTCGTCTGATTGATGTACGGTCACGCAAACATTTTCCCATGCCCAGTAAATGGCAACAACATCGTACAGAAAGTGGATGGTCAACTCCAGTGCAAACCATTAACCACATTAGAGAAAATAGCTCTGGAGAGGTATCGCTCAACGGTTTTTAACTTCAAAAGATGTCACAAGAAGAGCCCCAGATTATTATTGCTGACAATTTGTACAATTTGTACCTGGTGAAATGTGTGTGTCCCTACACTGCACCATTTTACATAACAATATGAAATATTAACGGGGAAAAACGTTTTGTAATAAACAGCAGTTTTGCTGATTGCAGCTGATTACGTTAAGCAGCTTGTACTGTGGGTGTCAGAGGAGACTTAATAGCTCCTATAACTAATCTCCACGGCTGACCTCTCCCCTCCACTGATGAAGCCTATTCAAAAATCTGCTGCCCTTTGCTCATTTTCAGATCTTATATTTCTGAACTGTTTTGATCATGCATATATTTGCTAAAGTTGTTGTGTACAGAATTTGTGTGTATGTGTTTTTTAAAAAAATATATAATGCATGAAGAGATTCCTGCCAGGGCAGCCTTATGCATGATTTTTTAAAAATCAACTACACAGACACTAAACTGCCTATTTACAACATTCTTATCAGATGCCAACCTGTCATTAATTGTAGCTAGAGACTCTTCATCTGTATCAGAGCACCTTGTGAAGGAATACGGTGCTGAATTTTTTTTACTCCAAATTTAAAATAAAGGGCAAGAATGTCTTTCCGAGGAAGAACATCACCTTGGTCATTTCATCAGCCTTGATGGCTGGTACTTAGAAGCAAAGTGCTATTCAATCATGAAGCAATTTCATTTTTCAGATAAAAGTTTTTTATTTAAATGGTATTTCATGGAGAACATTTCCAAATGCAGAGAAATCCTCCATCCGTAAGTACAGATAAATATGTAAGTGCAGATATGTATGTGTCTATAATTCACAGTTTGCTCTTCCTCTTTTTCCCAAACCTAGGGATGTTTACAAAACCACCAGAGAAACGTGGTGGGGGTGGGTAAAAGCAAAGCTTTTAAAGTGCACAGATCGGTCCTACCCCAGATTATGCAAATGTAGCCATCCTAGGGAAATAAAACAAAAACGAAAGAGGGAGGGGAAAAAGCAACAATTCAAAAAGTAAATGTGTGAATGCGACTTGCTGGGGAAAGGGGTGGACTCATTACAACAAGGTCACAAAAAGGTTCAGCTTTCTATGAGACAAATACTGGCTGAAGCCGGCTGATAAATATTTCCTATAGGATTTGAAGCAGGTTGCCACCAGCAAAACAAAAATCCCTAGGGGGCAGTACATAATTAACAATTTGAAGATGTGGTTGCTCATCATTGTCTCAAAGGGAGCTGGAGAAGTCTGCCCCCAAAAGCATAAAACCCACGTTCCCATATTAATATGACGATTCTCCTGCAAACGAACATCGGTTTTTCCCCAGAGGCTCAGAAGACTTTTGGCTGGCAAATGTTTCCTGGCTAATGGTGTCATTTTCCTGCGATTTTATATCAGCACCAACAAACCTGTTCCTCTAGTCTGAAGGAGAGCACTCAGCATTTTTTAGGAAAGCAAAACAAATATTTTTTTCTGTTAACAAAGAAACCAATAAAATCAGGACTGAGAGGAGAAAGCCGCCAGTTAGACACGGTGTCTGAGTGGTGAGATTTTAAGAACTATGACTATTTCTTAAAACAACCAACCTTCAGTTGAACTGGACCCATGAATGAAAACAAAAATTCATGGAGAGAGAGATGAACCATGCCATGAGAAAGGTAAAAAGAGGTTTTGGCGTGGTTTTTAAATTTATTTGGCTCATTTTAAGGCAGGTTGGTTTTTGGAGGGAGGAAGAGGTTAAGTGCAAGAGAGAAAGGATAGGACAAAAAAATATTAAACTTTTCATCTCAGGGTGGCACTGGCATCCATTCAAGAGGAATCAGCATTGTTTTCCAAGGGGGTAGATCTGGGACAGCACCAATCTTGTTTTTGTTCCGCTGGGGATCCTTTGACTCAGTGCGACCACTGCTCAGAGCCACAGATTTTAGGAAAGGAGACCTGGACTTACATGTCCAGCTGTGACCCAGAAACCGTGTGCACCCTGGGAAGTTTCTTAGCTTCCCTGTGTCTGGTTCCTTCAATCGCAAACTGAGTTCAGAACACTTGCCACCTGCCTACCTAATCAGAATATTGTGAGGGTTAATGAGATTGCGCCTGCAAAGTGATTGCCTCATCATATAACTCCAAAGTATTATTATTCATCATAAAGACACAGCTGCTATAGTGTATATTGTTACATACCAGACGCCATGCTTCTATTTTTAGCAACGTTGAAATGAGGGTGTCTTAGAATTATACAGTGGAAGGGACCTGGCGATATTACCTGCCCCGGGCTCTGTTCTGGGACAGGTGAATGCCTAAGCACCAAGACTCCTGCTGTTTAGCCTCATCTTTAGATCTAGGGATGGAAGCGCTTCAGTTCTCCCTCCAGACCTAGTGCCAAAGTTATCGTCCTGATGTGTAAGTTTAAATTCTCCCTTTTGTTCTATCTAAAATAACTTTTTTTTCCTTTAGTATGCACATTGGTTCCCTCATTAGACCTAGTGACCTTGGCATGTGGGAGCCCTGCCCCATGCCTTCTTGGAGTCTCCAGGTCACCTCATGGTAAGGAGCACATAGCAGACACTCAAGAAGAACATTACAACTAAATTCAATTGTTCGTATGAGTGTGGGCAGAAAGGACAGAGCTTGTCAGCATATTTCCTCCCAAGCAGGGGTCCTGCAGGCCCAGCCTTCCCGGAGGCTGAGCTTGGAGATTGATACAATGCAGGATTCTGGGCTGAGGGTGAGATGACTATGGCAAGTGCCCAAATTTGAGGAAGTCTTACATCCATCTTCTTTTCCTCGGACATTTCAGAAAGCCCTATTGGTGGCTTCTGGTACTTTATGCTCTTTGGTGCAGTGATAAATTAATGATTCAGTCAAGTTTTCCTAGTCATCAATGCTGTCTGGTCTATCATTACTATATTAATTTACCCCTACCTCTCAGCTCCCATCTTTTTAAAGATGGGTGTAACATTTGCTTACTTTTCTACTCAATGGAAATTCTGCCCTCCAGAATTCCTATTGAGTAGAAAAGTGAGCAAATGTACCCACTTTTAAAAGATGGGAGCTGAGGAGTAAAGTAACATAGCAATTGTCATTCTTTTGAAAATAAGAAATCCAGGAGCTCAAATGCTCTATCTCACTTGCATATATCCAGTGTTCACAGATCCTCTGTGAACATTTTTGGTCCCTGGTCTAGTTTGGTTTGCTTTTTCCTAGTACAGCTGGTATTTTTCTAAAGAGAGTTCCAATAGCCACATGACCAGCCCTACCTTTCCCTGTCCTCTCAAGCATTGCAGCCTGTAGAGAAGATCAGCTGAGGCCTCCCCGCCACCAGAACTCAGTCTGGATCTGGTTCTGTTGCAGTCAAAGCAGCTTCTATAATACTTGCACCTTAAGGAAGCAGATCAATGGACTTGCAGGAGGTTTTGTTTGCTTCCATTTCTTCTGCATTTTCCTTTCCACTGTAGTCCTCTTCATTTCAGTACTAACACATGTGCTATATCTTCGTAATTACCTTAAGGGATCTGGCCTAATTTCTATTTTTTGATGCATTTCCATTTGAATCTTGAGCTTACTCAATTTGTTTCCTAATTGTTCATGTGTCCTGACTGTTCTACTGTGGATTTTCAGAACCTGCACAAACTATCCCTTTGAATGACAGTGCTGGATTACTGGGGCTCCGAACCTCCCACTTGTTCATCTATTTTTAAAAAGCTATTTTTCTTCTTTCCTCCTTTTCCTCAGGACCTTGAAAATCACCAACCACCTTGTCATTGTTTCTTCCAGGGCCCCTCAAGTTAAGGAGATGATAACAATCACTTGTATTTTGTAGAGGGCCTTACATGTACAAATATGTTTAAACTCACAAATACATGCTGAGGTAGGTATTATTATTACAGGTAAAGAAATGAGATCTGGGTATTGTCAGTAACTCAGCAGAATTCACACTAAGTGGTAGCATTAAAATGGAAACTCAGGATCTGCTTCTCTTTCCATAAGATTTAAACTTTTAACTAATAAATCCCAAGTGATAAAATTCCAGATCCTCCATGGAGCTTGTCCTGGGTCAGCTGATAGCGCCTGAAAGCTGGGCCCCAGGGTTAGGCTTCAGACTCTACAGAACCCTCCTCGCCTTGGGCTCATACTTCCCAGGTCTGAGTTTGGCTTGAAAACTTGAGCTTGATGGATACTGCCAGGTCTCCTCTCCTTAGTCATGTCCTAAAGAGTCTCTGAGGCTAGAGAGCAGGGAGGTCTCTGTGTGTCTGGCTAAGGAGTTTGAACCCTGTCTGAGGAGGAGCTTGAGCACCACTGAAGGTTTTCATCACATCTCACCATCTCTTGGTTTCTTGAACTACTGGCATCCCAAGTGAAGGTCTACTTTTCTTTGTTCACACGCTCCTTTTATTTTATATCAATATTTCATTAAGGAGTAAGGTTGTTAACTGTTTTCCTTCTTTACCATCAGTCACTTCTGTTTGAACATTTTAATTTAGACCTGCCAATTCTGAGCCAGAGGTTGGTTTTCATTATTTCCTTATTCTCGGCCGCGAGTCCTGTGAATGTGTGCTCGGCCTGCCAGCAGGGGCAGAGCAAAGGGGAGAGGGTGCAGAGACACAAGTCCCTGGAGCTCCTCTCTGGGATCTCTGGAAAGCTTGCCTTTGCAAAATTGACGGCTGCATGTGGGAACAAAGAGTGCAAACACATAAGATTGCTGCCTTCCTTCATAGCCCTTCAGTCTTGGGAACCCACTAGAGCTCCGAAAACAACCCCGTCCTGGCTCAGCAAACTGCATGAGCTCTACCGCACAGAAAGAGTACACAAAGTAAGCAAACCTGTTCTTTACCTCTCCCTTCTTTTCTATTCAGAAGCAGCCTAAAAAAAACACTTTTCTCCAATGGCCTGAAGATTCCGATGTCACACCACTAGAGGGGCCACACGTTCCTAAGTTTTAGCTCTTGGCCAGGCTTCTCCATCCCCTGGCACCCACACCCTTGGGAGACCAAGTTCTGCTCCCAAGGCAAGAACTCAACCCATTTGGGATGGCAAGGTCAGATAAAAAGCCACCGCAAGCCAGAGCACACTCTGGCCCGTTCGAATGCATTCTGTATTCTTAGAGAAAGAAGAGGTGGAAAAACGTACAATTAGGTAAGAAAGGTCTGCTCCCGCCTCCTAGTGCAGCTGTTTATAGTGACACTCGCAGGGAGAAGTTGGCGCTAATTAATTTCACAACAAAAGCAGACAGTGCCGGCGCGGGAGCCTGGCTCACTCGCCACAGAGCCCTCAATTAAAAGTGCCCGCCTGCAGGGGCCTTAGACCGGGGAGTGCCCGCCTGGAGTCACTGGAGGGAAGGGACGGGAGGATCTGAGACCCACAGCGGGGAGGATCCAGGAAAACCGGCCCCAGAACGATTCATCCGCGGGGACGCGTCGTGCATTGGCTCCTGGGAGGCCCGTGGACGCTAAGGGAGGCGGGGGCACGACTGAAGTGGGGCCGCGTGGGAAAGGAAAGTTGTTCAGAACGCGCAGGCTGTGGGAGGACAGAGCACTGCGCTCGGCTCCTTCAGCTTGGTGCCCCGCGCCCAGGCCCTGCAGGCGCTTCCAGCGGCGCCACCGCAGCCACGCGGCTGCAGAGCACGCGTCTCCCCTCCTCCTGCGGGGGCCGCGCGAGAGCTGGGCCGCGCGTGAGCTGGGGCCTTTTTGTCTTTGGTCTTTAGGTTCAAAATTCAAGTGACTCGTAATACTTACCAGACCTTTGGAAAAGATCCATTTTTATTTTGAGGTGGATATTTCAATGGTCTCTGGCGGAAGTATTCCTTTTGCCCATGTACTATGACATTTTTCTACTTTCAGAATCTACATTCAGAAGTCAAAGTGAAAAATTGACCAACCCGCCTCTCAGTGAGCTTTCCTTGTGAATAATAAACCGCCCAGAGCCAAGCTGGAAGCAGTGTAGTCCTGCAAAACAAGGTAAATCTGCAATCACTACTTGGCCCGACTTTGAGAACAGCGCGCTTTTGTTCCAGGTGGTAGCAGCCACAGTGATTGTAGGCATGGTCAGGCCATCCCCATAACGTTCTCGCCCACTTGCCGTGAATAATATAACCTTTCTTTGGACTCTTTGCAAGACTTCCAACAAAATACAGGCCCCATCAATTCCTAGTAGGAGGGAAGCGGTTGCCTACATATGGAGGGTCCAGGGTTCTGTACCCAGGGCCTCCTGGCCCGTGTGGTGAGCTGGCCCATGCGCAGTGCTGTTGTGCACAAGGAGTGCCGTGTCACTCCTTGTATGTCCGGGAGCCCCACACACAAGGAGAGTGCCCCACAAGGAGGGCTGCCCAGTGTGAAAAAAAAGTGCAGCCTGCCCATGAGTGGCACTGCACACATGGAGAGCTGATGCAGCAAGATGATGCAACAAAAAAGAGATGCAGTTTCCCAGTGCCACCTGATAATACAAAGTGGACACAGAACAACACACAGTGAATGGATACAGAGAGCAGACAAGGGGAGGGGGAGAGGAGAAATAAACTAAAAAAATAAATCTTAAAAAAAAAAAATTCCTAGGAGGAGATGCTCCCAGAAGGAATTTAAGGATTTAGCTAGGGAAGCAGATGCGGCTCAAGCTATTGAGCTCTCGCCTACCACACAGGAGGTCCCAGGTTTGGTTCCTGGTACCTCTTAAAGAATATGAGCAAGACAGCTAGTTGATGTGATGGGCAGGTGCAGCAAGCTGGCACAACAAGATGATGCAACATGAGACACAAGGAAGAAAACATAATGAGAGATTCAACAAAGCAGGGACAGAGGTGATTCAAGCGATTAGGTGCCTCCCTCCCCCAGCAGAGGTCCTGGGTTTGGTTCTGGGTATCTCCTAAAAAGAAGATGAGCACACAGAAAATGCAAACAATGATGGGGTGGGAGAAGAAATAAACAAAATAAATCTTTTTTAAAAAGGAATTTAGCTAATAAAGAAGTCAGAGAAAATAAATTAAAGTAAAATCATACTTTTTATTCATTTGTAAATGCTTGATTCAAAGTCAGGGCTTCCCAAAATGTCCTCTGTGGACCAACTGCCCAGAATCACCTGGGCCTCCCTCTGGCTGGGAATCCAAAGCTCTGTGGCTGAGTCTGGACAACTAGTGGGGCTAATAGCTCCCTCAGAAGTGCCCACTACATCTTAAAGTTTGAGGACAACCTCCCTTCCCTCTTCCCTACCCTCCTCGCAACCACCAGAGTATGTAATCATCTCACAACCTAAACATAAATACCTCACAAAACCTGCCAAATGGTTGGTATTTTCTTTGGTCTGAAATTTATAAACTTAGAGACACTCATCTTAGCTAATCCAGTTCCTCAATCCTTTATATATTGAGCAATATCCATGTGCTGTTGGGGACTTAGTGAGGCCCGATTCTTGTCCTCACTAAGCTTATCCTCTAGTAAGAAGGATCAGATAAGTGCACAAACCAAAACGACGCAAGGCAGAAAGTGGTGAGATGCTTCACAGGAGACAGCTCTACCAAGTACCAGAAATTCAGAGCAGAGAGTGACCACACCTGGCTGGGAGGGCTGGGAAAGGCAGTGGTCACTGAGCTAGCCTTGAATGATGGGTCGTATTTCTCAAGAGGAGATGTGGGGTATGTTGGCATGCTGGGAAGAAGGAAGATGTGAGGAAAGGAGTAGGGGCGAGGATGTTTAAAGACCAGCAATGAGTGTGTTTGAACTAGAAAGTTAGGTTAGGGCCATCTCATGACTGCCTGGGACACTGGGTAGCTGTTTTTTTTAATTGAGATATAATTCACATGCCATAAAACCCACCCTTTAAAACTACGCAATTTGATGGTTTTTAAGATATCCACAGAATCATGCAAACTCTGCTACATTTTCATCACCCCAAAAAGAAATCCTGTACCTACTGGCCATAACTCCTATTCTCCCCGTCTCCCTAACCCCTTGCAACCACTAATCTACTTTCTGTCTGCATGGATTGGATAGATAAATTTATACATAATTAAGTAAGAAGTAGCAAGCTACTAAATTTTTTAAATGCACACATCTTAAATATGTAATTCAAAGAATTTTTACACACACACCCCCTTCCGAGAAGGCTCTGTCTGCTCATTGTGCCTGCTAATTGTCTGTGCATCTTGTTTTTTTTTAATGAGGCATCAGGAACCAAACATGGGACCTCCCGTGTGGGAGGCATGTGCCCAACTGCTTGAGCCACATTAACTCCCTGCTAGTTGTGTCTGCTCGTTGTGTCAACTTATTGTGCCTGTGTGTCTTCTTTAGGAGGCACTAGGAACCAAACCCGGGACCTCCCAACTGGGAGGCAGGTGCCCAACTACTTGAGCCACATCCTCTCCCTAATTTGAAGAACTTTGACAATATATATACTCTTGTTACTAATTCACAATCAGGACATGGAATCTTTTCCTCACCTCAGAAAGTTCTCTTGTGCCCCCTTCTAGTCAATCCCTATCCCACAGGCAACCATTGTTCTGATTTCTACCTTAGGTTAATCTTGTTTATTCTTAAACATATAAATGGAAGGAAGCACACAGTATGTACAATTTTGCATCTGGCTTCTTTGGCTCAAAATAATATTTTAAGATTCATTCATGTTGCCATGTGTGTCAATAATTCACTCTTTTTTATTGCTGAATAGTGTGAATGTACCACATTTTGTTTTTCCATCCTACTGTCAATGGACATTTGAGTTTCCAGCTTTGGAACAGTTGTGAACAAAGCAGCCATAAACTTTCTCATTGCATGTCTTTTTGGGCATATACACATTTTCATTTCTCCCAGGTAAAAGCCTCAGAGGGGAATTGTTGGGTCAGGTAACTACTGATGTTTTTGAGCAAGAATGCTGAGCATAAAGAAAACAAAAGTGGCAGCAGCATGCAGGGACAATTAGGATTGAAAATTAGAAACATCGGGAGGGATCATCAGGAGGGACGACGCCCTTGGTTATTGAGAGTCTGAATCTACACAACTTGGACCACGAGTGGATATAGGTGGGCAGTAGAAACAAGTTTTGTTTCTTTTTAAAGATTTCTTTTTATTTCTCTTCCCTTCCCCTACCCCCTGTTGTCTTCTGTCTGTGTCCATTTGCTGTGTGTTTTGTGTCTGTTTGGATTCTAGTCAGTGGCACCGGGAATCTGTGTCTCTTTTTGTTGCATCATCTTGCTGCATCAGCTCTCCATGTGTGCGGCGCCACATCTGGGCAGGCTGCACTTTTTTCACGCAGGATGGCTCTCCTTATGGGGCATACTCCTTGTGCCTGGGGCTCCCCTATGCAGGGGACACCCCTGCATGGCAGGGCACTCCTTGCGTGCATCAGCACTGCACATGGGCCAGCTCATCACACAGGTCAGGAGGCCCTGGGTTTGAACCCTAGATCTCCCATGTGGTAGGTGGGTGCTCTATCAGTTGAGCCAAATCTGCTTCCCAGAAACAAGTTTTAACAACAAATATTTACCAGGCATCTACACCCCAAGGCAGGTTCAGGTTCCAAGCAGTTTGACGGGTAGAATAATAGACTTGCTAGAGAACGAGTCAAAAGAAGGACAGGCCTTGTGGGAAATAGGAAGTTTTGGTCCTGGACAACAGGGTGGATCACTGTCCCCAAAAGGCCATTTTGCAGTACCTGCCCGAGGGCCAGGCATGTGATACCGGCTGAATGAATGCCCTGTGAACAGTTATTTGATCCTTGATCCTTGAGAAGAACAAAGGACATTGGGGAGAGAGGGTGGGCCAAGGCAGAAGCTCACACATCAGAAATGAGCCCACTTGCTGGACTGTTTGATTAGATTAGTTACTTGTGTAATGAGGTGGAGAATTTTATTCATCAGAAATTCTCCTCCAGAATTGCTCCCAAGAAAACAGCCCGAGCATGCCCCGTGAGTCTCCCTCCCCACTCCCCCAGGACTCTCATGAGGCTCCTGGGACGCATGTGTACAAAGAATATTTATGGGCACGAGAGAGCCCAAGAAGGTGGTTGAACTAGAATTTAGGAAATGTGGTGGAGTTTTCTTTTCAGCTACTATGTTGACTGTGAACAACTTTAATCCTCTATTTGTTTCCTGACGTGTAAAATGGGAATAGTAATAAGACCTGTTTAATTCCCCTTGAGAGTAGATTATAAAAACCAGAAGGTGTTATAAATGCTAAAATGGTTTGAAACAAAATCATCAAAAGACTTCCCATTGCCTACCAAGTACCAAAACATCTTTCAAGGTTTTCTATGCCCCAATGGCCCAAACTGCCTTCTAGTTTATTCTCCCACTATTCTTTCCACATACGGAGCTCGCCCACAGCCATGCCTCTGCCCAGCGTTTTCTTTTTCATTGTTGTCTTTCTCATCCTGACCTCGTGAATTCCTTCCCAAGGTCCACCACTCACACTGGCTCCTCCAGAGAGATTCTTCTTGTGACATCTTCCTAACCTGCTATAGCACCTCAGATTTCAACAGATTTAAATAAAATTGGCTCAAGCCAATGCCCTGGGAAATGCAATGTCCTTTCCTCCATTCTACAAATTACTGGGCAATTACAAACTCATGGGCACTTCTGCATCCAAGTTTCTGCTCTCTGAATTTTTAAACTCCATAGTGGCTGTTATTCTCTCTGCAGACATGGGACTCACCCCACCCCCCCTTTTTTTAAAAAGATTTATATATTTATTAATTTCTCTCCCTTTTCCCCCTCCTCCCCAGTTGTCTGCTCTCTGTGTCCATTTGCTATATGTTCTCCTATGACCACTTCTATCCTTATCAGCGGCACCAGGGATCTGTGTTTCTTTTTGTTGCATCATTTCGTTGTATCAGCTCTCCGTGTGTGCAGTGCCACTCCTGCGCAGGCTGCACTTCCTTTTGCGCTGGGTGGCTCTCCTTGCGCTTGGTGCTCCTCTACGTGGGGGACACTCCTGTTTGGCAGGGCACTCCTTGTGCGCATCAGCACTGTGCGTGGGCCAGCTCCACACGGGTCAAGGAGGCTCCACACGGGTCAAGGGGACCTCCCATGTGGTGGGCGGATGCTCCATCCATTGGGCTAAGTCTGCTCCCCCCCCCCTTTTTTTAAATAATTCTCACCACGCAAGGCACTCAGAAGAGGAGGCATTTGCGTATAAATATTACCAGAGAGGAATTACCAAGGGAGGTTTATATTGCTGCAAGGCATTTGCCATAATATTAAAACTCATACATGGTTAATCTTAAAAGGTCTTTGACCAAGCTGTAACACCTCACTAGCCCCTTTTCTCCATGGGCAGAGCATGTCATTTTGCCTGCTTCCCTTCCCCCTCTTCCTTTCTTTTCTTCTTTGCTCTCCTTTCCTCAATCCCAATTTCCTTTAGCCAACTCTTGGTTTCATTGTCTCCTTCTAAACTTCAGCATGAGGGCCTCACCTTCACTCTTGGTGTAGCTTATCAAGATTTTTTCCCTAAAGAATGATGGTTCCCTTTTTAAGATATATTCTAGTGCCAGTTTTTAAAATATTTTTCTCTTTTCCAATGATTAAAGTTATTTATGATCATGTCTTATAGCTCCTTTGCAGAAAAGTACACTTTTGATTCTTTTAAGCTTCCCCATAATTTAAACTCAATGCCTTGCACATATCAATGTTGAATGAATGAGTGAGTGAATGAATGAATGAAAGCTGGTATCCCTCTATATAACCCTTGAAAACACAGAACAAAAGAAATTGAATCACCAGGCTTCCAGGTTAGGGTATTGATAGGTGTGTATAGGATCTGATCCTAGAGAAGTGTGAACTGTTTAAGAAAGCTAAAAGAGAAAAAAACTGGGGGTATCTGTTCCTTCCTGGCTCCAGGCATGTCCCTGGCCCACCTGGCCATATGGGGGCATAGCATAAGGGCTAGGACCCAGTGTCGAAGCCTGACTGGTGTGGGTGTGTGTCCTGGTTCTACCATCTACTTTGGGCAAGTTACTCAGCCTCTCTAAGCGTTAGCTTCCTTTTCCTCATCTGCAAAACAGGAATAGATCAGTTAGGATTCTATGGTGGCAAGCAACAGACGCTGAGTTGCTTATGTCAAAAGGGTAATTTATTGGATTGATCTTAGTTCTCTCCCAGAATCAAAGGAAAAATTGAGTAAACAGGCCTTGCAAAGAATAGAAACTGAGCAACTGCACGGGTCTGGAAGGCAGAAGCAACAGCCATTCTCTCCATGACTCCACCCTAACCATTTTCAGTTCTGTTGTCACTCAAGTCTTGCTTGATTGGCCTAACTTGGGTCACCCGCCCATGCCTTGCTAGGGAAGAGGGGTTCGGCAGCTTGACTGACAGTCTCTCCAGGGCCACGTGGAACAGGGGAGGGATAGTCACTCCAAGGAAAATTGGGATGCTGTTTAAAAAGTGGAGAAGGCAAAACAGAGATTTACTCCAGGAATAAGAAATACTACTTCATAGGGCTGGTTTGAGGATCAAAAGGTGCAATAAATTAATAGTGCTTAGTATGATGTCTGGCACATAGTAGGTACTTGATAAATGTGAGTTATTCTTATCATTATCATTATCATTAGATTGGAACTGAAGTGAGTGGAGAAGGAATATGATTAATCCAAAGAGAAAAAGAAATCAAAAGAGAAAAGGATCTCATGAGTTGCTTGGCAGGGCAACCAAGGGACCTCCTCCATCCCCTGATACCATGACTATCCCTAAAACACCCTGAAATCTGTAGTGAATGCCTTTAATTATTTGAACATTCTACTTTGCTTTAAAAATGCCGAGGATGCCAAGTGCACAGGAAAGCAGACTTTTTTACTGACTAAACTGAATAACAGATACACAGACACATCTATACAGAAAGCAAATAGCAATAAAGGTGAAGTATAAATGATTCATTTTCAGAAAATTCAGTTTTAACAATTTAAATTAAAGAATGGAAAGAATATTTTATAATTATTATGATGGAATCATTTTAAAATTGCAGTAAAATGGTTTTCACTTATTCCTCCGTAACATGAATGAAATGTATTGGCAATTAACAATTATACTCTGATATTTCTGCATACCACACTAACTGCAACGAGCATTAATATTTATGTGTTCCCTACATTGTTACTGTCTGGGCCAGATTTGGTCCCTAGATCCTCATTTCTCTCTTCCTAGAGACATAAATGGGAGTTGCAAGTGAGTATCTGAAGACACATTTTCAACTGCTGTAGTTTATCATTCTTATAGTTTATATCCTGAAAGCTTCATAACCGTGGCAAATCAGCCCTCACTCTGAGAATGGTCTTAAACAAGTTAGAAGCTATAAACCTATAGACAGTGCCAAATGTATCTGAGCAATTACTCACCTTAATGGTGAAAACGTGGCTCTATTATTTCTAAAATCACAAAGTATTTAAATTACGATTTTGAACAAAACAATGATACTATCTAGCTGTGTTTGAAGTCAAATGGGCACAGCTTTGGAAACTTGCGCTGGGACTACTTTGTGTAGTCATGGAGAATATAACGATCTCAGGGTCCTCAAATTCACATCTAAACCTCGGTATATCGGTATATCATTGTAAAAAGAGACTTAGTGCATCCCTGTTATGGACTTTCTCCCTCAAAATACCCCATCCTGCTACTAACAGAACTTGCCTCTGGGGATTAGGTAATGCATACAACATTTAAAACAACTCCCGACTTCAGAAATGTATTTTGCATTCACCCTTCCTTCATTTATGAGGAGAATGAAGTGGACAACTTTACAAACCGTTTTTAAACAATCCTTGAATGCTCCTAATGAGTTAAGAACCTCTTTTTGGTTTAAGAAAAAGTATTGTTAACTTGAAATGCTTATCATAAGTAATATGTGACATCCTGCTAAATTAGTAAATTGCATCCTTATATATGGGTAGAGTCAGGGCTCAGATATGTGGGTCTGAGAAAACTGAAAATAGACAAAGGAAAGATTTGTTTACTTATTATTTAAATTGGGATGTATGCCCTTGGTGTTTATCTTATATTTCTAAAGTGGTGAGGGTTTTTAAAAGCTCACCCTTGTCCCCTACTTTTTATTGAATTTGTACTTAGGTGACTATCTTCTCTAGGACCCACAATAAACTTGCTGTATGGGGCACTTACAGGGGCTTCGTAGCATCCTTAGAATAAGGTTCCCTCAGTATCAAGCCCATGCACCGCTCTAATGCAGCTCTTAAAATTCTGGTCAGCGTGCCCCAATCAGATACTGAACAATAACAAGGCATAGTGGACAAAGGGACAGCAAATTAATGGCTTATAGATGAATACATGCTAGGCATTACCTGAAGGTAAAAATATATGCAGTCAACCAATGGTGAATCCAATCTTTAACCCTTTAATTATTTAAGTTTCTTGCATGTAAAGTTAACTTTTTTCTTTTGAATCAACTTTCTTCCCTCTTGTCTATGAAGAATACATGTATAAAAATCTCAAAATAAAGAAATATACAAAATTTACTCTTTTTTTTTTTTTTTTAAAGAAAGACTCTCAGAAGCTGAAACATCCCTTCACAAAAATCAGGGCTATGTCCTCAACGGAGCCTGTCCCTAACCTTTTCAGTGGTCAGTGCTACAGTACCACATAACCAAGTTCATGGGAAGCAAGTATATACCCTTTTTCTTCTGCAATTTTGACTTGTGAATACATCTTTTAGCAAAGGTAGCATGAAGAATACACTCTATTGTACTACTGTTCCATGGTGATTGGTTAAGAAAAGTTTATACTAGAACAATACATAGAATTCATAGAAACAGGGCAAGGGGAATTTTTCTCAGACTTGAGTCATATTCAAATTGGGACAAACTAATTTTTAAATAATCATCAAAATGAAAACATTAAATTTAAATTCTTCTAGAATATCCAGACTTCATGGACTCCGGTTTGAGAAATATGGATTTAAACTTTTCTAGGTAGATAGCTTGATCCCTATCATTATCTTTGTGTTTGCCCTAGAAAGAAGCATCACAGGATTGGAACACATTCCAAAGTTAAAGCATTTACAGTATAGATGTCATTTCTGAATTCCCATATTGCAACTTCTTTCCTTTCAATATGTCTTTGGTGGCAGTGTATGGTTTTTACCCTCTAAGTAGCAAAATATTCATATAATCTAAAGTAACAAGTATTTTCATCTTACCTTATATCTCTTGTTCTTATTTAGGGTTTTAGTCTTTCTGGTTAAAAACCATTTCTATCCATTTCATTGAAACTCTCCCCCTAGTTTCCATTTTCCCTAAACTAGAAACGAGATTTGACTTGAACAGGCCAGGATCCAGGCCTCTCTAATGCAATCCTCACCTCAAGTCTTTAACTGTCCATTATTGTTGTTCTTTTAATGGGAAAAGGGCTATGCCACAAAATGTTTTTGTGAAGAATCAGTAGGTGATATAGCAAAACAATCCCTTTCCCTTTATCTATAAGATCGTCTCAATAGTTGCGGGAAGTTTCCAAGAGCCGTGGATAAACCAAGGCACTCGGGCTCCTCTGGACAAGACACCTTGGTTCCTGCCACATGCGTTCTCTGCTACCGCATCTTCATTTTCATTTGTGTACTTGATCTTTTCTGAAGTTAACTCACATGTTCTGCTTAGAAGAAGATGCATCACAGAAGACAATGATTGCGTGGTTCATTAAAAATATTGTATGCTTTGTCTTCTTCACTTGTATATTTAATGACTGACAGAGCAGAAAACCCTATAAAATGAGGCAGTGTTATTGCCTTAGAAACATTGGTCTCTTTCTTCCCTGACTCATTGTGTAATTCTTTCACGTAAGTTGGAAAGTCATTTCCTGCTTTTTATCTCTAATATGCTTTCCTATTCCCTTCGCATCCTCCTTCTACCTGCTAACGGGTCCATGCACCTCTGTTGCACGTACACATTTTTGCACCTGTGAAGTGTGGTCTCTAAGAGCAGTGAGCCCCATCCTTAAGCTTCCCCCGCCCCATCGGCCTCTCCCCAGTCCCGTGGTGCCACGGACAGCCATTGGCTCTTAGCTCTCTGGTGAGGCAGCATTTGAGATGAGGGCTCCAGGCAGAGGACGTGTTCTGGCTGACTTGCCCCAGGGTCTAGGAGACTTTTTTAACCTTCAAACCAGCATGACCTCAACTCGAATTCCTGCCAGGGTCCCTAACAGCCACAATAAGCCTTTCTGAGGTTCCTATGTTATTCTCCCCCTACTATGTATAATCATTAATATTACTTGATGATGCACAGTGTTCAAAGCACTGTGTCTGACCAAAACAAGTTTCAATACACATAACTTAGTATTATTTCTGTATTTAAGTGCCAAGCCAAGAGATCCTTGGAAAAACTTTGGAAGATTCAACTTCGACAATTGACTTTGGGGTCAGAGTATTTGGAAGTGAATTGTGGCTCCACCGCTTACTAGCTCTGGGACCTTTGTCAAGTTTCTTAAGTGCCTTCTCTGTTAGCTGGGTATACATGAGTGCCTCCCCTTAGAGCTATTGGGAGGATTAAATGAGATCATCATGTAAAGCTCTTCCAATAGTGCTTGTCACACAGTAAGGACTCAGTAATGTAGATTATTACCAGCTATTATTTTGCTCTCTTCTTCAGGAAATGTTCATTTCTGCATCAGACAAATGGCCTATATAAGCTTACATTGAAAAAAAATTCCATCAAGGAAAAAAATCTTGAAAAATGCATATCATCTGGAGAACCAGTTGGAGATCCAGTTGCTTGCTAGAGGCCACTCTGTAGTCACAGACCTGGAGGGCTGACTTCCAGCTCACCCTGCATCTTATCAGGACAGAGTGAATAGGACAGCTGTCCAGAGGCGAAATCCGTGTTGGATTCCTTTACAAATCTAGTGTTTCAAAAAATACAGCAGTCATTTTTGGAGTACATGGCAAATATTGCCTCTCACTCTAGGCAGGGTTTACACATAACTTTAAACTGAAATTTTCTCTTATCAATGAAGTGCTTTGTAGCTGCCATTTTCTAATGCTCTGTGGGTCCACGTTACCTCCAGACTTGCAACCCCTGGGACATTTTCTAGCCTGAGGGGTCTGTTCTAGTGGGTGAGAGAACTGTTCCTTTAAGGGAGGCTGCCACTTGGATTAATTGTTCCCAGCCCAGGCTAAAGACCACAGGCCAAGAGGCTTTGTCAAAGGTGACTGGGTAGAAAGTCAGGTGCTGCTCCTAGAGACTGAGCTTCACAAAGGGTTGCCTAAACTGGGCACTGGCTTTCCTAGGCCCAAGAGGGGAATTTTAATTTTAAGTCCTATGGTGGTTTTCACAATTCCATAAAGGAGATATTGGTCGAAACCTAATCATTATAATAATAGCCAAGGGGCCACAGAATTCCATTCGGTTCTATAAATAACCTGTGGTGTCAATTATGCACAGGACACAGTGCTGGGCCTGCAGGGAATTCAGAAAAGCCAGATGTGGTTCAAGCCCTCGAGGAGCTTGCAATTTAGTAAAGAAAACCAAACAAGCCTAATCATCAACTATTCAAAAATATTAATTGGTTTTTTCTCATGTGCCTGGAAAGGCACCAAACTAGGAGAAGCAGGTGCATAAAGCAAAGTATCTGCCTTCAAAGAATTAAAGCAAAATGAGTCTCGGTGATTTATTTTATTTCAAAAAAATTTTTTGTGAAACAACTTTAAACTTAGAGAAATGTTAAAAGAATACACCCTGTGTATGCTCTTCACCCAGGGTTTCCAATTGTTTTACCACAGTAGCTTTATCATTCTTTTGCAGTAATACATTTATTTAGACATAGAACATATTTTTCCCTTCTGAATCAATTGAGAGTAAAAATGCCTAAATATTTTACTGTGTTTTTCCTGAAGGACAAGGACACGCTCCTACTTAATCACTGAATACCATCAAAATCAGGAAATTCATATTGATATAATATTACAATGGATGTCTAGGACCCCATTCAATTGTCCAAGTAATGGTTGTTATTGTAAGGGAAAAAAATCTGTTCATGATTTCGATGTTTTAAAGCAGGCTGGGCTGTTATTTTGTAGCATGGCCCTTAGTTTGGATATCAGATGCTTCCTCATGATTAGATTCAGGTTATTCAGTTTGGGCAGGAATTCCACAGAAGTGGCATTATGTCCTTCTCAGTAAATTGCAGCAGGGACATGATATCAATATGCCTCATCACTGGGGACGTTAACTTTGATCATATGGTTCAGGTGGTATTTGCCAAGTCCCTCCACTGTAAAGTTACTATTACTTTTCACTTTGTAAGTATTAAGTATCTTGTGGGGAATTACCCTGAAACCATGTAAATAACCTATTCCTCAACAAACTCTCAGCCACTTGTTTTACCATCCTTGGATGTTTCCTGCCTGAATAAAATATTACTCTGTTGGCTGCCAAATTTTGTTTTTTCTAATTCCATCCTTGCTTCTACATTTATTAGTTGGCTTTCTACTGAAAGGAAGCCTTTCCCCCTTCTCCATTTATTTACATATTCATGTACTTATCCCTATCAGCTAAATTCATGGACACTTATTTTATTCAATGGGTTATAATCCATTACATCACTATTTATATTGATGCTCAAATTGTCCAAGATTGGCCAGTGGAAGCCTCTTTGAGCTGGTTCCTGTCTTTTTTGATAGGTCCTGGTAATTTTCTTGAAACCTCCCGTTTCCTGGAACAACAAGATGTTGCAGGGGAAGCGGACTTGGCCCAGTGGTTAGGGCGTCCGTCTACCACATGGGAGGTCTACGGTTCAAACCCTGGGCCTCCCTGACCCGTGTGGAGCTGGCCCATGAGCAGTGCTGATGCGTGCAAGGAGTGTCCCCTGCGTAGGGGAGCCCCACGTGCAAGAAGTGCGCCCCGTAAGGAGAGCCGCCCAGCACGAAAAAAAGTGCAGCCTGCCCAGGAATGGTGCTGCACACACAGAGAGCTGACACAAAAAGAAGATGCAACAAAAACAAACACAGATTTCCGTGAGCTGACAACAACAGAAGTGGACAAAGAAGAACACGCAGCCAATACACACAGAGAACAGACAACTGGGGCGGGGGTGGGAGGGGGGAGAAATACATACATAAATAAATAAATCTTTAAAAAAAAAAAAAGATGTTGCAGGATCATCTTATCCTTTTCTGGCCTTGGTCCTGGGG
The DNA here is from genome assembly GCF_030445035.2 of Dasypus novemcinctus. Taxonomy (NCBI): domain Eukaryota; kingdom Metazoa; phylum Chordata; class Mammalia; order Cingulata; family Dasypodidae; genus Dasypus; species Dasypus novemcinctus. The sequence continues at coordinate 74,735,462 of NC_080679.1, read as the reverse complement.
TCAGCAGCCATGTCTCCAAAGAGACCAGATTCCTTTTAGTGGATAATTGTATTTAGAAACCAACACCTAGACACTAGGTGTGCTTTTAAGCCCTCTCAGTGGACAGAGATAAGACAAATAGGTACGTTTATGCATATGTATACACACAGCTCTGTATATATTTCTCTATTTAAATACATAAAAAGTCATGAGATCATATCAATAATCCCAATTCTACTCCAACACTCCAGGGTTCATTTTAATCTTTACTCTTTCTGTTTTTATCACTCCCTTCTTCAAATGTGAAAAGACAGGCTCCCATTTTCCTGCAGCGGATTTACTTACTTGTTGACTTTCCTCGCCTGACAGCCACCTCCCAGCCCCACCTCCCCACTCTGGCTCTGCAAACCCTTGAACTGCAAGAGGCTTCTCAGCCCTGCTGGCCACAGTGGCCTCATCCCCCAAAGCGCCGCTGGGTCTACAACCTGCAGGTAAGGGGAGGGAACTAAGAAATACTTTTTAAAGAAAAGAAAGAAGGAAAAAAGAAAAAAAAAGGAAAAAGAAGAAGAACCACAGTGCTTTCTAAAAAGAAAAAATAATAAATTATTCAGAATCTATTTCCCATTCCATCAATTTCTGTTTTATTAATATTGATTAAATTATTTGGTTTAATTGTTTTAGAGATTTAATGTATAATATTTTTAAAATGATGACTTATTAGTCTATTTTAATGGTAAATATTATATAGTATTTTGAATTAGATTTGAAGCAAGTAACCCATGTATTATAACATCTTAAAATAACACCTATATTTTTTCTCATAAAAGGAAAAAGAAAAATTTTGGCTATAACGTCCTACACACCTTTTCCTTTTTCTCATCCTGATTTGTGTCCCTGTTTCTCTCCTAACAAATGGTGTCAACAGTAGCATGATAGATGGTCTCAGGACCAGGTCTCATGTGTTTTGTGTAAAAGAAATGATGAAGAAGACCACTACGGGAAAAATAACTTCCCCACCCATGAGTTAGGAGGTGTTGTGTGTAGTATGCACACCTTAGTGAAGGGATAGCACGGCAGAATGGCTGTTTAACCATCTAGCATCACAAAATAATAGGTAGGCAATCCACCATTCTTCCCCCACTTTCACTTTCGGTTATGTTCCCAAGGGGATAGTTTTACTCGGGAGAAAGCATAGCTAATTACCCCTGAGGAAAAAAAAACATTATGTCATAAAAATAAGATTTACTGAAATTTCATAGAGGGATTAAAATTGTATAAATAAATCGATGACTCTGTTCGACGTAAACTTGAGTGTATGCTGTGTATTGATGCTGGTGGTTGATTAGTTTAACAGGAAAGTCCAGTAGGAATTTCCTTTTGTTCATCCTAAGAAGAGAAGACTGCTCCTGTGTGGAGTTTGTCACCTTCCAGCAGGGCTTACTGAGAAGCCTTAGGTCAGAGAATGAATCACACCATCTGGAGAGAAAAATGTTTGAAGAGCCCAGCCTCCATATAGCAATGGGAGATGAAGGGCTACTTCCTCTACCCAAAGACAAAAGTAAAAGGTGGGAGCAGATGTGGCTCAAGGGTTGAGCTCCTGCCTCCACATAGGAGGTCCTGGGGCCTCCTGAAAAAACAAAAATAAACAAGAAAAACAAGTGAAAACATCAGCTTAGGGAAGCCTGTGTGGCTCAGTGGTCAGGCATCAGCTTACCACAGGTGAGGTCCTGGGTTCAATCCCCTCAAAATAAAAAAAAGGCCTCAATCAAATCTTATAAAGATTGGAAGTATCCACAAGAAGGAAAGATTGGCATTTCATTCCTTGGCTGAATGACTACCCAGCGAGCAGATTGTTGAACTTCCCCTGTAATAGCAGAGCAGATGGAAAAAGTTCTTGGAGAGATGTAGAAGCTGGGGCCCTCCCTTGCTTGGGGGCCTTAGAGTTTTCCACAAATTGATGATGGTCCTGGGTGCTATGGATTTGTCTTGTTGGGACCATTGCATCATGGAGGGCAAGAAAGTACACACCAGAGAAATGGAACTTGAGACCAGCAGCTCCTGAGGCAGCAGGTAGATGCAGGGCCTGCTCAGACCCAGGGAGCTGCATTAGAGTGAGCCACATACAACGTGTCCGTTCTAAATCCAAGACAATGAGTGGGAACAGCAGTTGTGGCCAATCGAGGCGAGGACTGCAGCCTGGCCAGTTAAAGGAGACCTTTCTCTTTTACACTTTTCCCCCCATCCCCCACCTCAACCAGATGACCAGAGAATTTAGCATTTAAAAGGAAGAGGAGGTGGCTGAGAGCCAGCCTGCCCCCAGAACCACCCCCCTCCCCAATCCACACAGTTCAATCCTGTGCTTAGGGAAATGAAGGAGATGATTTCGAATCAAATTTGGGATTGAAGTTTTACAAGAACAGGATTGGTAAAAGATTTTTTTTTTAATAATAAAAAATGGCCAAAATGATCTGCAGTCTGGCCAAGCAGTCACTATGGGAGCCACCACCCAATAGCAGAGGGGGCTGAACACAGTGTGGTTGGGGCAATTACTGGAAAAAAATAAAATTCTTTAATGTTCATGTGCCAAATTGTTGGGTGTTCTCAATAAATTGTTTACACTGACATCTGTTAAAATGATATTTCAGAATGTTTTTCTGGCTTGTACAATTCTGCAAAAAAGAGGTTCCAGGATCCATCAAATACAGAAACCTGCTATTAGATGCAAGAAGAATGTTACTAATCAGGGAACATGGGAATGGCGAGGAGGGAGGTTGCTTCTGCATGGAGACTCCCCTGGGTCTCTTGATGTAAGTTGCCAAACTGAGCCGAGATGAACTGACAGCTTCTTCTCACTCTCATCATTGTAGAAGTGAAATTCCTCAGCTTGCTCTTTCAAGTTGTGTACTTATTCTTTTGAAGATGTCCTTCTTCATTTGAAGAGTGAGAACGTATATTTATTGGCCTTAGTTGGCTGGTTAGATTGGAAGAAGGCAGAAGCTGGCTCTAGTACGGATGTTACAATGTTACATACCGCAGGGCTGAATGTATTTGTGATAATTCAAAGAATTCTACAGCTACAGATGCATATTTTCACTGCATACCTTTGAACACACTTGTTTTGGAAGGAGCTTGGGACTTAGAGTTGAACAAATTTAGAAAAAATTCCAACTTTTCCATTCCATGTGAAAACTAGTTGATTTACCTGAGCCTTGATGTCTTTACCAGTGAATTTGGGATAGTAAAATTAATGAAAAAGGATTATTGGGAAGCTCAGCTGAGATGATTCATGTAAGTGCCCAACACTGCCTGCCACCTTTGAGGACTTCAATAAATGGAAGTTCTTTGCAGTCTTTCCTCACAGTCAGCAACTGGCCCAGTGGTGGACTCAGTAGGTGCTCAATAATTATTTCCCGCATCAGTTCCAGCACTGTCTCTGGGATGCAAGGCACAATGACCCATACAGACTGGTCTGAGTGACAAGGGGATTTTTTATAAGGACACAGGACAAATCCATGTACTGACATCTTCTATGTGGTTCTTGGTTTGTGCTCCCCATAAATGATACTGGTATGTGACTTAGTCTTGCTATGGTACTCTGGCTCTCCTTCTACGTAACCTTGCACCTGAGCTATCTGAAGCTAGAGGAATCGATGTATCAATTTTCCAATTTCAAATTTCTTAGAGGGAGAATCTTTTTGTTCAGGTTTTGTTAGAATTTTCCCTCTAGGCCAATCAATGGTCAGGGCTGTAAACAAGGCCACTTTGATGTATCATCAGCAAGAGCTTTGGGTGGGAGTAAATTGCCTTAGTCAAGGGGACAGTAGGGCAGGACAGAGCTCTCATCTCCACTGTACTTGCTTACCTGTGATTTAATCAGGCTCATTCTGAGCTCCATAACTAATAGGACCTCTCCAATATTGGCTTTAAAACACCATATACACATTTTTATATTGATTTACATTTTTATTTAACAAACACTTCTGTAGCATTCATGCTGTCCCAAGAATTTTACAAGTATTCACTCCTTCAGTCTATATGACAAGCTGAAAAAAGAGGTACAATGAATTCTACATTTTACAAAGTAAGAGTGATTTGATTTGCCCAAGAACACTAACTAGTAAGCAGCAGAGCCAGGATTTGATCTCTGGCACTTTCGTGGCCAGAGTCCACTGTATTATGCTGCCACTATATATAGCAGATTCATGTGACTGCTATGCCAGGCTGCCTTTCAGACCGAAGAGACCAGCATATTTATTTATGACCTAACAGTGTGAGGAGAGTACGACGAGTAACCATCCTCTTTAGTGCTCTCTGCGATGACCCACTGAAGGTGACACTCCACTGCCACTTCCTGGGTATTCACAGCTCTGCTGCACACTTCTTATTACCTTGAAAGGGTTACATGTGCTAACGGTTCAGTTTTGCATTCATGTTTTTAAAGTCTTTTCACCTCAGTAACATTTTCCATTTTCTAGCAACACTTTACATTCCATTTCTATTACTTGAACATCAGGCACAATTATACCATTTTGAGTTTCTTCTTTGCAATTAATGCAATCATATGACATATCACTAATGCCAACCAGGAGTCTTATCACCAAATAGTATAAATTATCATATTTCTATATACATTTGCAAATGTCTTATCAACACTCCAATCCTGCATACATTTTTATTAAAAACACGTTCTGTTTTGGATTTCTGGAACTATTGCTATCAGCCAACCTAGATCAGTTTACATGACCACCTCTCTCAGAGAGGTAAACTCTAAAATTGGCAACTTACATCAAGTTGCATGAGATTTCTTATCTAAACAAAGAATCTTTTTGAGCAGCCAAAATTGTTCATAAGACCATTTTCTCATATGAATATTATATATCAATATATAGTTATATACAATGAACAATTTTATATGTAAATTATGGCACTAAGTCATGAGAATATTGATTTAATTCTTTAGATAGTGGTCTGGAAAAGACATTTAGCTGGTCAAAAGTTGGCCCAAAACCCTAGCTCATTGGTTGTGCTTTTGTTTGATTTATATAAATAATTTTTTAAAATTCTTTTGTTGTCCTTATTATTGAGTTGGGATAGTTCTTTATTTATCCTGGAATTAGTCCTTTGTCAGATTTATATTTTGCGAATATTTCCTACTAGTCTGAGCCTTGCTTCTTTATTCCAGTTTCTCTTGGTTGGACTACCTAAATGCAGACTTTTCTGGATTGACCCACCTTTCTGGATTGAACTGATCTGAGTCCAGGAGCTGGACACCCTAATGGGGAAGAAATCAGCCAGAAAGGCCTCAGAAAAAATGGGGGGTGGTTAAACTGAACTGCTCTAAGAAAGGACAGGTCCCAGAATTAAAAAGTGTAAGGAAAAGGGGGCACTGAGGAGGGAGATAATTTAAGCAAATCTTAGGAGCTAGGGAGAAAAATCCTGCACAAAAACAAACAGAACAGCTCATGATTCCAGAAGAAGGAACAGAGGTAAGGAAGCTTTCTTCTAGAGGTGAAACAATTGCTCAAATGGAATTGAATTGAGAATTCAGAAATAGACCCTCACATCTATGGTCAATTGATTTTTGGCAAGGCTGCCAAGACCACTTAATTGGGAAAGAATAGTCTTCAACAAATGGTGCTGGGAGAACTGGATATCCATATGCAAAATAATGAAAGAGGATCCCTATCTCACACCATATGTAAAAAATAACTCAAAATGGAGGCAACCAACAAGATGGCCAGCAGAGTAAGGAGCTCCTAAAGTCAGCTTGTGCTACAGGGCAATTTCTAATCACCCAGAGCTACCTAAAGTACCTGTTTGGGGACTCCAGGAGACCAGAAGAGCATCCTGCAACATCCGTGAAAGAATGGAAGGAGGAGACCGTGCATCTGCAGAGAAGAATCATAAGTAGAGCACTCTATGCCATGGAGGCTGGTGCCCATCCTCCACTGGAGGCACAAGCTGCCTCAGGCACTATTCCATGGCTGGAATTGGAAGTTCGATTTCCCAAAAATGGGGGAGGAAGAGACAGTTGGTCACAAATTTCAGCTATGGATTAGTAATTTCAGCTGATTAAAGTATAATCCTAAGAATAGCTAAAGTTTGAACCTGTCCAAGTCAGAAAGAGGCCAGTAGCTGCCATTTTAACTCTACCCTTGGCATGAGGGGAAGCAGGACAATCTGAAAATCATAATGCTGGTAGGGACCTGTTTCTTTCCATCCAAATCAGTTTGCAGCTCTAACCTAAGCCCCACTCCACCTCTGGCAGGGAGGAAGCTGCGGGGACCTGAGTTAGCCTCTCTGGGAAACTACAGGCCACACAGCTGAGGCCAGTGATCATCCTACTCTGGTGGCACAAACTGCCTCAGGAGCTGTTCTGTGCCTGGAGTTGGAAGTTCCATTTCCCAAAAACAGGTGAGGAAGAGACAGTTGGCCACCAAATTCAGCTACTGATTAGTGAATTCAGCTGGTTAAAATATAACCCTAAGAATAGCTCAAGTATAAACCTGTCCAAGTTGGAAAGAGACTATTAGCCGCCATTTTGACTCTGCCCCTAGCATGAGGGGAAGCAGGGCTGGTAGAAAATCATAGTGATGGTAGGGACTGGCTTCTTTCCACCCAGACTGGACTGCAGCCCTAGCCTAGACTTCAGCCTCACCTCTGGCAGGGAGGAAACTGGTGGGACCTGCACCAGCCTCTCTGAGTAACTGCAGGTATATTCAGCCAGCACAGGCTGAATAGTCAGAAATCTACCAGGGCAACTGTGGTCATTTTGGACCTGCACAGCATAGATTGCTGCCCACATCTGCAGTTCAATCCTTGCCCCAGGCAGGAGAGAGAGCGCATACCTTCATCAGTCTTTCTGGGCAACTACAGCCTAGGTCTGCATAACTTGGATTATTCCACACAGCTGTGGCTCTGTCCCTACCCCTGGCAAAGGAGAAAGGTGGAAAAAGCTTCACTGGTCCCTAGGGCAACACAAGCACCTTGAGCCTCCACAGCTTACAGAACCAACTACATCTTCTGCTCCTTCCACAAAAAGGGCAAGAAAGCCCTAAACTAAAGAGAAAAACTGCACCCAGAATAAATGCATACAGTAAGCTAGATGCCAAGACACCAACAAAAAAACCACAATTCATACCAAGAAATATGAAGATACGGCCCAGTTAAAGGAACAAGTTAAGCCTCTAGATGACATAAAAGATTTAAGACAACTAATCACAGATGTTCAAACAAATCTCCTTGTTAAATTCAATGAGATGGCTAAAGAGATTAAGGATATTAAGAAGAAATTGGATCAGCACAAAGAAGAATCTGAAGCATGTGTAGAAAAATAGCAGCTCTTCAGGGAATGAAAGACACAATAAATGAAATTAAAAATATACTGGAGTCATATAACAGCACATTTGAGGAGGCAGAGGAAAGGACTGTTGAGCTTAACATGGCCTCTGAAAGCAAACATACAAAAGAACAGATGAAGAAAAAATGGAAAAAATTGAACAAGTTCTTGAGGAACTAAATGACAACGAGAGACATGTAAACATATGTCTCATGGGTTTCCAAGAGGAGAAGAGGAGGGAAAAGGGGCAGAAGAAATATTTGAAGAAGTAATGGTAGAAAATTTCCCAGCCCTATTGAAGGACATAAATACACATGTCCAAGAAGCACAACATACTCCCATCCGAATAAATCCAAATAGATCAATTCCGAGACACATACCAATCAGAATGTCAAATACCAAAGACAAAGAGAATTATGAGAGCAGCAAGAGAAAAGCAATGCATAACATATAAGTGATACCCAATAAGATCAAGGGTCAATTTCTCATCAGAAATCAAGGAGGCAAGAAGACAGTGGTATAAGATATTTAAGATCCTGCAAGAGAAAAACTTCCAGCCAAGAATCTAATATCCACCAAGGTTGTCTTTCAAAAATGAGGGCGAGTTTAGAATATTCACAAATAAACTGAAACTGAGAGAGTTTATAACAAAGAAACTGGCCTTGCAGGAAATGCCAAAGTGTGTGCTATAGTCTTAACAGAAAAGACAGGAGAGAGAGGCTTGGAAAAGAGTCTAGAAATGAAGATTATATCAGTGAAAGTAACTAAAAGACTCAAAAGAGTGGTGAATATAAAATGACAGATAAAACCCAAAGGTCAAAATGGGTGAATTAAGAACAACCTTTATAGTAATAACATTGAAAGTTAATGGATTAAACTTCCAATCAAAAGATACAGACTGGCAGAATGGATAAGAAAATATGAGCCATCAATATCCTGTCTGTAAGGAACTCACTTTAGACCAAAGGATACTGTATTAGTCAGCCAAAGATGTGCTGATGCAAAATACCAGAAATTGGTTGGTTTTATAAAGGATATTTATTTGGGGTAGGAGCTTACAGTTATCAGGCCATAAAGCTTAAGTTACTTTCCTCACCAAAGTCTATTATCACGTGTTGGAGCAAGATGGCTGCTGACAGCTATGAGGGTTCAGGCTTCCTGGGTTCCTCCCTTCCAGGGTCTTGCTTCTCTATGATTTCAAGGGTCCTTTCTTCCTGGGTCTTGCTTCTCTTTCCTCTGTGAGCTTACTTCCTGGGGCTCTAGTTTAAGGCTGCAGCATCAAACTCCAACGTCAAAACTCCAACATTAAGAACCCTCAACACTGTCTTTTGTTATGCCTTTTATCTGTCCTTTGTTATGCCCCACCAAAGGGTGGGGACTCAATGCCCTAATGACATGGGGTGGGGACTCAATGCCCTAATGATGTGGCCCAATCAAAGTTCTAATCATAACTTAATCATGCCCAGGTACTGACCAGATTAAAAACATAATCCAATATCAATTTTTGGAATTCATAACCATATCAAACTGCTACAGATACCAATAGACTGAAAGTGAAAGGCAGGAAAATTAAATTCTACATGTGCTATAACCAAAAACAAAAACAAACTAAAAAGCCAGAGTATTATATAGAATGAAATAGACTTTATAAGACACTAGTAATGTGCAATCTGAGGGAGAAGTCAGGGAAAAAATTCCATTTACAATAGCAACTAAAAGAATCAAATATTTAGGAATAAACTTAGCCAAGGATATAAAGCACTTATATTCAGAAAACTACAGTGCATTGTTAAAAGAAATTTTAAGAAGACCTAAATAATTGGAAGAACATTCCATGCTCATGGATTGGAGACTAAATATGATTTAGATGTCAATTCTACCCAAATTGATATACAGATTAAATGCAATCCTGATAAAAATCCCATGAGCATTTTTTAAATAAATGGAAAACACAATTATCAAATTTATTTAGAGGGGTAAGGGGTCCCAAACAGCCAGAAACATCTTAAAAAGCAAAGCAAAGTTGGAGGACTCTTAACTTCCAGACTTTAAATCGTATTACCTAGCTACAGTGGTAAAAACAGCGTGGCACTGGCATAAAGACAGATTCATAGGCCAATGGATGGTTCAGAAACAGACCCTCACATCTAGTCAAGTGATTTTTGAAAAACCTATCAAACTCACCCAGCTCAGGCAGAATAGTCCACTAAAAAAATGGTGCTGGGAGAACTGGATACCCATAGCCAAAAGAAAGAAAGAGGACCCTTATCTCACACCTCCTACAAAAATTAACTGAAAATGAATCAGAGACCTAAATATAAAAGCAAGAACTGTAAATCTTCTAGAATAAAATGTAGGAAAATATCTTCAAGACCTGGCGGTTGGTGGTGGATTCTTAAAGGAGGTAAAAGGAGGGCTGAGATGGACTACTGATGTTTAATGTATGTGGAAGTTTTACTTAACTTTACTGTAAAAGTGTGGGAATATATAGAGTTGATGGTAACACATTATAGTGAGTAACAGCTGGTTTATAAATGGGAATGTGGATTGAAAGGGTAGACTAGGGATATAAATGTCAATTGAAAGAAAGCTAGAGAATATTCTAGGGACTGAATAACCCAGAAAACCCAGGGGTAGAATGTAGGGAGCCACCCGCTGTGAGACCTGTCTACAACCTCCCACAACATGGCGGAGTTCACAAATCTGCCCTGTCATTTCCTTATTCTTCTCCTCCCTGTTTCTTTGTTCTCCCCCTCCCGCCACTACTCAGGTGACCACAGCAATACGCATGCGCAAAGCACGAAACTCTGAAACTCCGCAGACCCAGCACAAACTTTCAGCCAATCTCCTCCTTGGACGTCTGCCACCCACAAGACCAGCCTATCACCTATGTACACGTTCCCTTCCCTCTCTATATATCCTCATGTTCTACCCCCAATAAACGAGGCTTGATCAGAACCTTGTCTTGCCTCCATTCTTCTCTCGACTCCTGCCCCACCCCGCTTCTTCCCACAGGTCCCTGGACTCGCCCCCGCCGGCTCGGGCAGTAGATGAGAATTGTGGTTGATGGTACAGAAGCAAGAGTGTCCTTTGTGAATTAGAGCAAATGTACATCACTAGTGCAGGGTGGTGGGAATGTGGAGAAGCATAGGAAAAATACAACTGGAGTGACCCATGGACTGTAGTTAACAAATACTATAATATTCATGCATCTATGCCAAAGATGTACTGTGTTGATATTAGGGAAATATGGAAAAAGTGTGCCAAATATATGCAATGGACAATGGTTGGTGGTAATAGATGATCTTATCTCACAATCCGTAACAAATATTCCACCACCATGTGGTATGTTGATGGAGGGGTGTTATATGGGAATTCTGCACATAAGCATGATTGTTTTATAAGTTCACAACTTCTGTAATAAAAACATATTTCTAAAAAATAGGATGCATTGGGGGGAAAACACACCAAATGTAAGATGTGGACTATAGTTAGTAGTAAGAGTTTGACAATATTCTCTCAAAATTTGTAACGAATGTCTCACATATAATGCAAGGTGTTGGTAGTGGTTTGATGTATGGGACTCCTGTATGATGTTATGCATGTTTCCTTTGTAAGTTCTTATAAGTAACTTTTACTCTATATACTTATTGTTTATGTATGTTCATGTATAAATGGTACATAAATAAATAATAATAATAGGATGGACTGGGGAAAAATACACCAAATGTAAGATACTTTGGTTAGTAGTAATATGTTGAGGATGCTCTTTCATCATCTGTTAAAAATGTTTCATAACAATGCAGGTATTGGTGGTAAGATGAGCTAAGAGAGCCCTGTATGATGTTACTCATGCTTGTTTTTTTTAAGTTCACAGCTTTTACCATACACTTATTTATGCTTATATATAGTGATAACTTCAATACATTTTTAAATGAAAAAAAAAATTAACTCAAAATGGACCAAAGACCTAAGTATGAGAACCAGGACTACAAAACTCCTAGAAGAAAACGTAGGAAAGCATCTTTAGGGTCTTGTGTTAGGTAATAGTTTCTTAGACTTTACACCCAAAGCATAAGCAGCACACGTGAAAAACAGATAAACAGAACCTCATCAAAATTAAAAACTTTTCTGCATCAAAGGACTTTATCAAGAAAGTGAAAAGACAACCTACTCAATGGAAGAAAGTATTTGGAAACCATATATCTGATAAGGGTTTACTACCAGAATATATAAAGCAATTCTGCTTGCTTCCTTCAACTGCAGGCTCATCCTTGCATAGGACTTTACCTTCTTTTCCTCTTTCTGTTCCACGTTTCACATATCAGCCCACCCAACCTCGCTTCTTTTCTCAACTGTATCTTTTAGAATTCCCCCTCTTTGGGGGAATTCTCAGACCTCCTGCTTATGGGAAGGGGACATATAGCACTCAGTTTCATATTCAGCTCTTGGTATCTTGGTATCCTGTCCTGATTTGGGGGGTCCCTCTTTCCTCAGTTGAGATATTCCTTCCTTAACTCTGGCCCTGATTCAGTAAACGCTTAATGGGTGGGGTGACCAGCTGAAACCTTAATTTTTTAAAATTATTTGACATTTTGCAAGAAGATACCAGTAAGTACCTCCTACTCATCCTTTGCAATAGAAATTCATTGGAAGGAATGGAAGATATTTTCCACTGTCTTCTCCCCCAACTACAGAGGGTAAGCAGGGCCTTTTGTTTATAAAAGATAAGCCCCTCCTATAGATCACTGAGCTCTAGCTATTATGGAAGAAAGGGGACCAGAGTGTGAGTATAGGTCAGAAAATAAGAGGGAAAGGTGGGAGGTAAGAAAAGAGGGAGTTCTGGGCCCACTGGCTGTCTAAGCCAGTGGATATCATTTTTAGGGCTGCTCTGTGGTCTAGGAGGTACTGGGGCTCATGGAAGAGGAAAGAGTTCCTGATGGGAATTGTGCAAGTGTCCTGCAGTACTGGCCAGCCAGGTGGGTTCATCCCAGCCCTGAAGCCCAAGAGGGCCCACCAAGAAGTCTGCCCCATTGAGTGAGCAGCATCTCTGCAGACCCTAAACCATAGGATCTTTGCCTTCTACCAATGATTTCCTAGTTGTACAATAGCATCACCCAGGAAGAGCACCCCTCACTCAGGACCACATGTTTGGGTTAATGCTCTGCTGTTGATGTCTTGAAATTTTTAATAATTTATCTTTGAACTTGTGTTTTGTAAATGAACTCTGATATAATATTGGAACATGTGTGTAAGAAGAGGGGATAACAACATGCTTACCTGTTGTTCCTGGATGCCCCACGCACATGGGGTGCTCACAATGGCCCATGAGCACAGAATTCCAGTGGACCCATGATGCATGGGAGTTCAGCAAGACCCCAAAGGAGTAGACGGTAAGAGTGCTACCTACCTCTATGGTAGTGGGTCCGCTAATACTCCTGAGAGGTCATGCTTTCCATTTGAACCAGAACTTGCAGAAAGAAGGAAATGGTGTTTAAAGAAACACACACTGCCATATCCTTTCTTACTCACATTACTTCCCTGTATTATTCAAACACTTATGCTGAAAATGTTGACTTTGAAGGAAAGGGAAAGATAGGACAAGCCAGAGTTCTTTCAGTTCTTCCTTATTCATGAGTAATGGGAATAGGCAGTGTTGGTAGAATGCGTGTGTATCAGGCAAGAGTGAAGCAAAAAGAGGTGAGATAGTTTTGTGCAGCATTTTCACTGTTCTGGTAAGAACGAAATGCATATGCATGCACTAGATACAAAATACAAATTGTGTAATTTCAGCGATACCACATACACATTAAGGGCTCTTATATTTGCATTTAAAATTGGCATTGAAAAACAAAGATAAATAGTAAAAATCAAGCTAGTAATTTGAAATTTAAATTTTCTTTCCTTAGAAAGAAAATAAAATTTTAAAATAAAAGCCTCTATAACTAGTCATGAGAGAGAACAAGACCACAAGAGAAAGGGAAGAGCTTTATATTTTAGTGCATTTACTAGCATTTGCCATTTTTACTGGGCCCCACAAATGATGTAGCCAGCTTTGACCCCAGCGACCCTCCAAGGCACCTGATGGAGCTGGAAGACACACTCGAGTACTGGCAATGGGGAAACAGGCCTGTTTGTCGAACATCAGAGCTAGAGTCAGAAGGGTGTAGATACAGACCGCAGTCCACAAGGCAAGCCTCCGGGAACTTGAGAGAGTGAATGGAATAAAGACTCGTAGATATTTACCAGATACCAAAAAGACCTAAGCGAGGGATTCTTGCTCTCACGGACTTGTGAAAGACGTGTCTAGGCTGCAAGGTGAAGACTTTTGATGCCTCCCCCACTCAGAGCTAAAGGTAAGCTAGGACTGCCAGGTGGTGTGAGAGCCAAGACTTGCTCAGGGCTAGGAAAATCAGAGCATTTTAAAGCTAGGAGGGATCGCCCCAGACATCACCAGCTCAGCTCTTTTATTTTACATACAAGGAACTAAGACTCAGAGTTTAAAGTGAGAGGAAACCTGAGCTCTAACCTATCCTAGCTTTCTTTTTAAAATAGTTGCACAGTCTTGGGCAAGCCACCTAACCGTTCCAAGCTTCGGTTTTCTTAACTTGAATTTGAGAGTGTTAAGTTATATGTCCTCTAATGAGACCAGTCCATTTCCAAAGGCTAATATTTAAATGTGTTCCACTGACCTGGGTGTTTATATTCATTTAAATCTTACTCTAAATTGCATATTATACCTTCATAGAAAAATCAGATATCAACATCTATGCTGCCTCCTTAATAAAGTCTTCTTTAAGATAAATTGGTAGGGTTATATGTTGAAAGTTTTGAAATGTAATGCTATGTTTCAAGAAGAGCCAGCCATAACCTAGGTTATTTGGTGGCATGTAATTTATGTAATTTTCTAAGTATAAATAATGAGTAACTGTGAACCTAGCCTTGTAAACGTAAACATTTAAGATTAGAGCAATATTTTTGCAAATGGTATTTATATTTTTATGATGCTTTGATACCTATTGGGAGAATAGGAAACCATTAAAACTATTAATAAGTCCCACAGGAAGTGAGGGAGCATCTTCAGGCTCTTGTGTTAAACAATGGTTTCTTAAATGATCTGGGTCAAATAGCAGCAGTACTAGGGATTCCACTGATCTCTATAAGAAACTAAACAATAAGCTCTACAGACCATTCATCTGATGTACTATGGTGAAGATGAAGAAACACGGCTAAAACTGGCAGATAATTTATGTAAATGGCAAAAAATGAAAATCACTTTTGTGGTCACTTTTATGGTGGTGCAAAGACCATGCAATGGAACTTGGTCAGAGGTTGAACTGGTACCTTTAAGGCATCCACTTTGTTCCAGGATGACAAGGGAAGCTCTGGGCAGTATGTGCTGCCACCAAACCTCACTCCTGAGTCCTGGCTCTGTTTATCCTGAGATAGAGGCTTTCTTAACTTGAAGGACTCCTGGTGCTTTATTGCAAGTTTATGGCTCTGTGTCTCTCAACCATATGCACCACCAGGTCTTGGCCCAGTTGTGGTTTCCATTGTGGTGGAGCCAATGTCTCCCAGGGTTGATAAAATGATCATCTTCAGAGTCTTTACAAATGCAAAACACAGAAACCTATAAATCTGAAGCTTTCCACATTATCCTTTTCTAATGGCCCTTCTTATGGAAAAAAAATAAATTGGCCAAAATTTAGTTTGTTCTATTTAAGCTCTTCTATATTCCAAAACTACCCTTCCTTCCTCCCTCCTTTCATTCCTCCCTTCCTTCCAATAGGGTCTTCTAGGCTATTCACCAGGTTTAGCAGATTAAGTCTTGCGTTTGGAATGGGGTACCAGAAAGAGGGCTAAATCGTGGGGCTGTAGGAAAAGGCCTGTTGTATGCACTGGGTCTGCATGGCTTGATGGATACCACGGCTTTCTCATCTTCATTTCCTAACCCAGAAGCACTAGCAAGACCCTCTGGTCTTTTATTCTTGGATTTGCCCATGGTTTGTTTCTTGCATTAACTCCTGCTCAGTATTGACTTCTTGTCCTGCTACTGAGCTGACCTTGTATTTTGCCCTGAATGCTCCTAACTCCATTTTTTTCCTTTACAGATGAAATTTTAGCATCAAGTCCTCATCTTCACCAGCCTCCCAGCCTGGCATGTTACTAGTTTGGGTTTTACCCTCCTCCTGCCAATCATCGTGATCAAGTAAGATTCATACCAGGTATTGAAGGGTGGTTGGACACAAGAAAATCAATAAGTATAATAGACCACATTAACAAATCAAAGGGAAAAAAAGTCACAAGATGATCTTAATTGATGCAGAAAAGGCACTTGACAAAAATCCAGTACCCCTTCTTAATAAAAATACTTCGAAAACTAGAAAGAAAAAATTTCCTTAACATAGTAGATAGGATCTATGAAAAACCCACAACTAACATCATGCTCTGATAGTATTCCCTCTAAGATCAGAAATAAGACAAAGTTATCCCCTACCACCACTGTTATTCAACATTGTGCTAGAAGTTCTAGCTAGAGCAATTAGAAAAGAAAAGCCATCCAAACTGGAAAGGAAGAAGTAAAACTTTCCCTATTTGCAGATGGCATGATCATATATATAGAAAATACTGAAAAATCCACAACAAAGCTCCTAGAGCTAATAAATTAATTCAGCAAAGTGGTTGGGTACAAGAGTAACACTCAAAAATCAGTAGTGCTTCTATATACTAGTAATGAACAATCTGAAGAAGAAACCAAGAAAAAATTCCATTTACAATAGCACCTAAAAGGATAAATGACTAGAAATAAAAATAGCCAAGGATATAAAGGACGTGTACCCAGAAGACTATAAGACATTGCTAAAAGAAATCAAAGAAGACATAAATTAGTGGAAGGATATTCTGTGTTCATGTATTAAAAAACTAAATATTGATAAGATCTCAATTCTACCCAAAGCAATTTACAGATTCTTGCAATCCCAATCAAAATTCCAGCAACTTTCTATGCAGAATTGGAAAAGCCAATCATCACATTTTTATGGAGAGTGGGAGGGCCCCCAAATAGTTAAAGCCATTTTGAAAAAAAGGAACAAAGTTGGAGGACTCATACTTCTCAGTCTTAGAACTCATTACAAAGCCATAGTAATCAAATCAGCATGGTACTGGCACAAGGACAAACATATAGAACAATGGAATGGAATTGAGAGTTTAGAAATCAACCCTCAGGTTTATGGCCAACTAATTTTTGACAAGGGTGCCACGTCTACTCAATAGAGAAAGAGTAGTCACTTGAACAAATGGTGCTGGGAAACCTGGATGTCAATGTGCAAAAGATGAAGGTGAACTCCTACCTTATACCAAATGTAAAAATCAACTCAAGATGCATCATAGACCTAAATAAAAGAACCATAAAACTCCTAGAAGAAAACATAGGGAAGCATCTTCAGGCTCTTGTGTTAAACAATGGTTTCTTAAACTTTTCGCCCAAAGCACAAGCAACCAAAGAAAAAATACATAAATGGGATGTCATCAAAATTAAAACTTTTATGCATCAAATGACTCTATCACAGAAATAGTAAGACAACCTACTCAATTGGAGAAAATATTGGAAGCCACAAATCCTGTAAGAGTTTAACATACAGACTTTATTTTAAAAATCCTACAACTCAACAAAGAGAAAACAAACAGCGCATTTGAAGAATGGACAAGGGACATGAACAGACGTTTCTCCAAAGAAGATATGCAAATGGCCAAAAAGCACATGAAAATATGTTCAACATCATAAGCTATTAGAGAAATGCAAATCAAAATCACAATGAAATACCATTTCGCAGGCACTTCAACCGGCTACTAATTTAAAAAAAAAAACAAAAAACAGAAAATAACAAGTGTTAGAGAAGATGCAGAGAAATAGGAACACTCATTCATTGTTGGTGGGAATGTAAAATGATGCAGGCACTGTGAAAGATAGTTTGGCATTTCCTCAGAAAGTTTAGCATAGTATATACCCAAAAGATTTGAAAGCAGGGACTCGAACAGATATTTGCACACTGATGGTCACAGTGGCATTGTTCACAATTGCCAAAAGATGGAAGCAACCCAGTACCCATCAACCCAGGTACCCAATACCAAATATGGTATTTATCCATATTTATATGGATAAATAAAATGTGGTATATACATATAATGAAATATGATTCAGCTATAAGAAGGAATAAAGTTCTAATACCTGCCACAACATGAATGAACTTTGAATACATTATGTTGAGTGAAATAAGCCAGACACAAAAGGATAAATATTGAATGACCTCACTGATATAAAATAATTAGAATAAGCAAACTCACTGAGTCAGAATCTAGAATATAGGCTACCAGGTGACCAGGTGGTGGTAGAGAATGAGGAGTTAATGATTACATTTTACATTTTCTATTTGGGTTGATAGTTGGTAATGAATGGTACTGACAGTAACACAACATTGTGATTTTAATTAAAAGCACTGAATTATATATGTGAATGTGGTTAAAAGGGGAAATTTTAGTATGCATGTTTCTAGAATACATGTTTTATAAAACACAGAGAACTAAACAATACAGTGAACTCCATTGTAAATGATGGGCTATAGTTAATAGTACAATTATAAAGAAGTTCTTTCATGAATTGTAACAAATGTACCACATGAATGCAAAATGTTAACAATAGGGTGGTATATGGAAACTCTGTATTTCTCTAATAAAAATATATAAAACAAAAAAGAAGAGAACATTAAAATAAGATGGAAGAAATATGTATATTTCTATTTGCTTTTATAAAATTCACAAATAATTTCAAGTAATTTTTTTAGGCAAGCACAGAGTGCTAAATATCATATTCTCTGATCGTCTCATTCTATGATGATTATAATTACTATGTGGTATTAAACCCATCAAGTGAGCCTGACCCAGTAGCCATACACTGCTTTTCAATGTCTTCATCTTCTAAAAAAAACCTCCCTAATTTCCAGTAATCTAATATGTGCATAGTGCTTCAAATATTCTATTAAACCAGTGCAGTCAAAACCCTAAAATTTCAGGCATTCTCAGACGTAAGTTGAATCAGCCAGTCTAGGGCAGTGGTTGAAAGGTGGAGGAGGGAGGGAAAGAAAAAGAAGAGAATGCTTTATAATAGGGGGCCATTATTTCCTTTGTCATATTTTGGTCTCTTTAAAATTGTTCAGTTGCATTTAAGTCCCCCAGAACCACGAAAATTATGCTGAACAATAGTAAGGATTTGTGAAAAGATTCCTTAGATAACACTTGAAAAACACAAGCAGCCCTTGAATCTTTTTGCATCCAGTACATCTGACAGGCTTTGTGAGCTGCAGCCACCTGCAAGAGTTCTAAAATAGATGCTTTCAGAAAACAGAAAATTCTCAGAATTGATGTGTTAATATCATTCTCTTAATTACTTGACATCTGATCCAAGTAGCAGTAACAAGACTATTTTGGCCAAAGTGAAAAGGAGAGTTGAAGCTGTCATTCACATATTTTTGGCCACAAAATGGGAAAAAAAAAAAAAAAAGACAGCTAGTGAGAAAAAACATTTTATGGTAGATTGTCTACTCAACTGAAGTTCTCCAAATAATTACTCAATCCACCACTTCACTTTCTCTGTGTATTCCAGCTTAGATTTTCAACAATACAAGAGTTTACTTATCATTTGGGAGCGGTGACAAAGGGGTCGTTGGAGTGGAGGGTATGGGTCCTCCAAAGGAAATGTACATTGTAGTGATTTTGTTTATGGAGAGTTTTCAAAACATATAGGAATAAATACTGGAAGGAAAAACACCTCCCAATAATAGAAACATTTAAAAGTTAAAAAAAATTATAGGTCTGGAATTTAAGTTAAATTAGGAACTTCCTCTATTCAGACCAAGGCTCCTTGAGTGGGTCACATGTCATCTGCCTTTTTCTCTCCCCAAGACAAGGTTTTATTTCCTATTTGTCTTTCTCTCTCTCTCTCTCTTTTTTTTTGAAACCGTCAATACTGCAAAGCCAATACAGCTGTGGGTGAAACAGCTGTGTGATATTCTGTCTCCCACATCATCAAGCAAATTGCCTGCTCAGTGTTTCTTTATTACTGATACTGATGAGAACGAATGCCCAGGGCTGAGGACTGGTTTATTGCCATTAACTCTGTGTTTGTCAGGTATCTCGCCCTTTTTGCTAGTCCTTTCCTCCCCCGGGAGTCTTTCGTTCTTTTTGTGTGTGTGTGCCTTGTTACAGTTTTAGAAAAATCATGCTCATAATACAGTGTTGATTTTTCAGTATTTCCTTAATCTATAGCCATAAGCATAACCATGCACTTAAAAACTCCTCTTCCCTTTTTTGATGGCTATAGTACCGCCATATGGAAGAATCACCCTTGATTTAAACGTTTTCCTACTTAACCCAAAACATCTGCATTATGACTATCTATACATAATTCTCCTTCTTCATCTCTGAATATTTTCATCAGGATGACCAGAAATGGCACTGCTGGATAAAAGGTTATGAACTTTTTAAGGTCTTTGAGGCATAGTGCCAAATTGCTTTCCAGAAAGGATCTATGAGTAAGAGAGCTGAGGCCATTTTTAGTACATCCCACATGGGAGATAAATATGTTTCCTTTCCTTGGTGTAGTGTAGAGGCCACATCAGACTTGACAGAAGTGTTTCTCAACTGACCTGGGATAAGCATACCTGGGATGTTTGCTACAACTATGGACCCCTGTCCTCTCCCCTAGAGATTCCGATGCAGTAGCAGTGGAGGTGGCATCAGTACTCAGCATGCTAGCAGACTCCCCAGGAGATGCTTACGGCAGAGAAGCATGAGGGGTGCGCCTTTAGAGTTGGGCTGAGCAGAATGGGGACAGTAACAGTGGTCATATAAGGTACGTGGGCTTGTGCCTTCATTCATCCACTTTGAATGAAATGTTGGCATTAGCATCTGTTTCAGGTGTCCATAATGCTGGAACCCAAGGACGTGGCAGAGAGAAGAGGTGTGATGAACAGAGAAATTATACTGAAGGGCAAAGGGAATGTAAGCTTAATAATTAGGGAAGGTTTCCTGTAGGAGCTGAGCCAAGTCTGCTGACATGTTCCCTAAGGTTTACTCTCCAGTGATGGCACACATTTGAAATTTCTCCAATTACATTGCAGTCTTATTTTGTGTATAAGTTGTATGTGTGTGTGTGTGCACATGCATACACATATATACACACATATATCATACACTTTGCCCTAAAATCTTTTAAGTATAAATTTTATGATTTCATTATATAAAAAACATGTAAATACATTCCTCCTATAAAACCTTAGAGCACTGCATATAAAGTAATCTTTGGCTGCTTGTCACCTAACACACATTTTCCACCCCTGAAGTAACTATTGCTATCCATGTATACACTTCCATATCCTTTTCTGTACACATATCCATATATGTTTGTATATAACATACATAGAGAGAGAATGTTTCTAAGCATGAACGCATTTTATATAAATAATACCAAACTGTATGCATTATTTTGTGTTGTAACTCCCTGGGAGTGGCAGTTAGGCCCATTCAAACTAAGTTTGTTTTCGTGTTTTCTGGATTTCAAATTGATTTTTAACTGCACAATTGATATTCGTGTATTCTCTTTGTAGAAAGGAAAAGAATGAAAAAAGGAAGGGAGGGAGGAAGGAAGGAAGGGAGTTTCAGATGAACCTAAAATCTCAATTCTAGCCCCCTCTTTTCCTTTCAAGGTAAGCCCTGACTTCATTTTGGAGGGTGGCCTTGGCAATAGCTATATCTTATACCTCCTCTGGAGCTCCATTAATGCCTCAATATCTAACTGCAGTCATACAATCTTCAAACCAAAAGGGCTTTTTAGATTATCTGGCCCAGCCCCCACTATTGTACAGGTGCAGAAACAGATCAGATCCCTGCTCTTGGGTCATAATAACATCTTGGCCTTGATTTTTGTGACACTTAACTAGTATTTTCCTCATTTTACCAATCTGTCTTACTGCTGGTAACTTCAACTCAACTGGTTTAAATTGAGATCATCCTTAATCACAACTTCATTTAGAAAGAGTGTGAAATTCTCCCTTTTGTAAGACGTAGGCTTTGGTGAGGAAAGGATTAGACACCTCGTGCCAGGTAGGAGCTGTGCAGGGAGCCACGCTCCTGCCGCTTTAGGCAACTGAGAGCACCAGGAAGAGCCTGATGCCTCTAGCCTCCTGATGGTGCCGGCAAGAGGAGGCCTTAGCCCAACTCTTGGACTCCCTCAGTGGGGCAAGATTTGCATTTTGAGGCCAAGTGTTTGAGGGTCAGCTCCCACTTTTGGCTTTCTAACGATGTCAGAAGCAGAAAGAGCACAGTTTGACTCTTGAATTTCAGGGATAAGCAGAAAAGAAAAAGAATAAAAACCTTTGGTTCACAAAGTAAGAATCTTTGAAATGAAAGTTGTACAGGGAGTAAATATGGAGCCCCACAATGCCATTTCTAGGGCTGCATTTCAGAACACAAGGGCTCTTCTACTCTGTAATGGAAAGTTAAGAGATTTCATGTTCCTTAATTAAAACCTAACTCAAGGTCAGTGGGAGGCACTAGCACAGCCCCTACCTGAAGATGCCGATTTACAGAAAAACTTCCAGCTGCGGGATTCATACAAGTGACATGCTGGCAATTGTGAGTTTCTTTTAAAATCAGCTTCTGTCTGTCATACCTATGTAGTTACAAAATCAAAAGGGATAATAAAGTTCAATTGTATATTCACAGTTTGATATTTCTATTGACAGGTCTCACACAAAAAAATGCCATTTCAGGAAACTCTGATTCTGTGTCCCTCTATGAAAGGAACTGAAAGGCTCTCCTGTGTTGCAAATCCCCACCCAGCAATCCCTGTAAATCTGACTCTACAAAGGGGCACCATCAAGGTTCAAAAGTGTCAAATTGGGCCTCCTCTCCCCAGG
Organism: Dasypus novemcinctus; assembly: GCF_030445035.2. Lineage (NCBI taxonomy): Eukaryota > Metazoa > Chordata > Mammalia > Cingulata > Dasypodidae > Dasypus > Dasypus novemcinctus. The sequence goes on along the minus strand of NC_080679.1, from coordinate 74,713,172 downwards.
TTTTGTTTGTGATTTTAAAATATCTCTCTGATGGTGAGGAAAAAGGAAACCACCCAAACCAGAGGCACAACTGAGTTAGAATCCCAGCTCCTGAGTAGAGAACAACAGTTAACCCAACCATCGCCATACCATGGAAGTGGGGATGGCAGCTGCTTGCCCTGTACTGAGGTCTTGGGCAGACTGGAATCACCCTTCTCTCTGCCTGTTGCCCTTTCCTCACCCACAGAGTCTGTATCAACTCTGAGTAGTTCTCGTATTTGAAGAATTTCAATATGCTTCACTACTATGGAAATATGCTTCAGGGCAACTGGAAAACCAACATGCAGGTGCCTCTAATTTTTAGAGAAGATTTCTCTTGAAATAGGGGTATGTGTTAGACTGGATTCAAAACCAGCAAGTCTGTTCTTGTAATAGTGTATGGGACTAGGCTTACGAAAGAGCTGAGCACATCTGAATGCAAAAATTAAATGGAGGATTGGGGGGGTGGCAGGGAACAGGTGCTCTTTTATAAAGGCTAAATTCCATATTTACCAAACTGATTTGCATGAGGCATGTTTTCAATGAAAATATTGCTAGTCATTTTGCTGCATTTGTGCAACAGAAACATAAGGAAGGAGCAGAAGAGGGGTGCACTTCTCAAGCTGTCTCCTTATACCTATCCCACAGCCAACAGTGAAGTGGCACATGTGGGACATTAACGCCTGGCTCCCAACTGCCAAGACCCCGAGATACAGACTCCGAGGCATAAGATAGAAGAGAATCTAGGCGAGACAGTAAGAGGGCATTTGCTCCATTCACTATCCCCAAGTTAGAGTATCTAAATTAACTCCAGGGAAGCAGACTTGGCCCAGTGGTTAGGGCGTCCGTTACCACATGGGAGGTTCGCGGTTCAAACCCCAGGCCTCCTTGACCTTTGCGGAGCTGGCCCATGTGCAGTGCTGATGCGCGCAAGGAGTGCCGTGCCACGCAGGGGTGTCCCCTGCATAGGGGAGCCTCACATGCAAGGAGGGCGCCCCATAAGGAGAGCTGCCCAGTGCGAAAGAAAGTGCAGCCTGCCCAAGAATGGCACAGCACACACGGAGAAGATGACACACAAGATGGCTTGCAACAAAAAAAGAAACACAGAGTCCCGTGCCGCTGACAACAACAGAAGCGGACAAAGATGACGACACAGCAAATAGACACAGAGAACAGACAACCAGGGCAGGGGGTGGGGGTGGGGGTGGGGGTGGGTGGGAAGGGGAGAGAAATAAATAAATAAATAAATCTTTTAAAAAATTAATTAATTAATTAATTAACTCCAGAGAATCCTATTCTGCCTTATGTTCATTCTACATGTTCGCTTAGTAATCCAAACCAACTTTGTCTTACTAACAAGAATGTCTTCCTCCTATCTTATGCCTTTTACTTATGCTTTACTACCTCTTTACATAAATCCAAAATGAAAATGTACTGTTGGTTACATACATTTTCTCATTTATATCCACAAGTCAACCCTACGGTATAGACACTATTACATTCCCATTTTACAGATAAAGAAATGGCACAGATTAAGATGAAGAAACTGGCCCTGGGCAGCTGGGCCCTGAATCGGCAATACCTACTCTCCAGTTCACTGGATTCACCCAGGACAACTAACATGGAGGTGATGATGGACAACAACCGTCCCAAGGAACCAGAAGAGCCTACAACTGCGAGCAAAATAGTCCTATTCATCTGCCTCATGGGACTGAAGCCCCTCTCAATTAGAGGTAGGGTGGATGTCACCGTCCCAGAAGCCTCAAGATTGGGGAATGAACTATGGACTTAAGTAGATTTACTGGTATTCTACTATAGTCTTACTGTAATTCTAGCAATGGAAGAAATTATATTAGGTTTCTGCAAAAGTTATTGCAGTTTCAGACTGTGAATTTTAAATCATTATAATTAGGCCCAAACACATCTTCATGAATCAAGATAGGAACCATTACGGTCAACACATTTTTGCCAATGAGAAATAAGTTTGTTTATTCCTGTAGCATAAAAATCAGTGCTTCAGGATCCAATGAACTCTTAGAAAGCATTTGCTGCATCCTGCTGGTTCTGGAAGTGTTATCTCTGCAGAAAGTTTTGGAAATGCTTGAAGAAGTGGTAATTGGTTCGACAAAGGCAGGTGAATATGGCAGATGAGGCAAAACTTCGTAGTCCAATTCGTTCAACTTTTGAAGCACTGACTGTGCGATGTGTGGTCAGGCATTGTTTGTGGAGAAGAATTGGGCTCTTTCTGTTGATCAATGCCAGCTTCAGGCATTGCAGTTCTCAGTGTATCTCCTCAATTTGTTGAACAGAGTTCTCAGATGTAATGGTTTCACTGGAATTCAGAAAGCTATAATGGATCAGACCAGCAGCAGACCACCAAACAGTGACCGTGACCTTTTTTTGGTGCAAGTTTGGCTTCAGGAAGTGCTTCGGAGCTTTTTCTCAGTCCAACCACTGAGCTAGTCATCGATGGCTGTCATATAAAATCCACTTTTAATCGCACATCACCATCTGATTGAGAAATGGTTTGTTGTTGTTGCATAGAATAAGAGAAGATGACACTTCAAAATGACCATTTTTAAAAATTTTCGGTCAGCTCATGAGGCACCCCTTATCGAGCTTTTTCATCTTTCCAATTTGCTTCAAATGCCAAATGACTGTAGAATGATGATGTTGAGTTCTTCGGCAACTTCTCATGTAGTTGTAAGAGGGTCAGCTTCCATGATTGCTTTCAACTGGTCGTTGTCAAATTCCAGTGGCTGGCCACCATGCTCCTCATCTTCAAGGCTCTTGTCCCCTTTGCCAAACTTCTTGAACCACCACTGCACTATACATTCATTAGCAGTTCCTGGCCAAATGCATTGCTGATGTTGCAAGTTGTCTCTGCTGCTTTACAACCCATTTTGAACACAAATAAGAAAATTGCTTGAATTTGCTTTTTGTCTAACATCATTTCCATAGTCTAAAATAAATATAAAATAAACAGCAAGTAGTAAGTCATTAGCAAAAAAAAAAAAAAATAAAGGGAGAAATGCACATTAAAATGATGTATAACATAACCACATTTATTTAAGAATATATGCCAATATCAAACAGCAAATTTCAACAATGCAAAAACCCTGATTACTTTTGCACCAACCTAATATTGATGTGGAGACAGAGACCACTGGAGGGTCTGAGGGCAGCGAGAAGGAAAAACAGGTATAATACAGAGACATTACAATGAGAGATACAGGCCATTACATATCTTGCCAGAACCTACAAAATTGTGTGGGAGAGAGTGTAAACTACAACGTAAATCATAATCCATGCTTAGTGGCAATGCCCCAAAACGTGTTCATTAATTGTAACGAATGTACCACACTAATGAAGGATGTTGTTAATGTGAGAAAATTTGGGTGGTGTAGGGAGTGGGGTGTATGGGAATCACCTATATTTTTATGTGATCTAAATATCTTAAAAATCCATTAGAAAGAAAGAAAGAGAGAGAGAGAAAGAGAGAGAGAAAGGAAGAAAGGAAGAAAGGAAGAAAGGAAGAAAGGAAGAAAGAAAGAAAGAAAGAAACTGGCCCTGGGTCACTCAGCAAATAAGTGGTAGACCCAAGCTTTAAAACCAGGCACCTTAATTTCAGAGCCTCTACTCACTTCACCACTACAAGTTGCTACCTGCCAATCTCAGATAGGCTTGGCTGTAAACGAGGTTACTAACAATGCACTAAACAAGCCCCACAGAAATGCAGCTGGTCCCTGAGATAATTGGCAGAAATTAAAATAAGTTAGATGGGCAATTGGCTGATAAGATGCTATTGCAATGGCTGGCACGTTGTCCATGAAGTAGACACAGATTCACCGACAGTGGGGAGGTAGCAGGCAGATTGCACTGAGCATGGCGACCTGTCTTTTGGATTTTTAAAGCGCATGTTCCCCCTGACCCACTCCTGGGATAATTCCCACAGAGCAGATCCTGTGGACCTATTCTTTAGAGGGCTACCCAAGGGCTTGAAAACTTCCAGGGTCACCATGAAGTTTCTAATTCTCTCTCAGCATTTGACTGGAAAGATCTCAGAGACGTATTTGTAGAGAAGTGAAGTCCCCCAAATTCTTGGCTCTTTCTTTATTGGAGTCAAACTCAGAACCAGCCCAGGCCTCCTATAAGTTGTCCTGTTTTTTCCTATTCCAAAGGACCTGGAGGCTCCAGACTGAGCCTCAGGTTTTAGGCCTCATCTGCTGCAGGTGGTGTCCAACCTTCAGGGAGAACAACTGAGGCCATGCCTCTTCCTCAGCTTGCAGCTCATGTGAAAATGCACCAGGGAGCTACAGAGCACACCCTTATCTGAAGCCAAAAAGAATTGTTATTCCTTTCCTACTCAATGGGTTTGAAATAATCAGTTCCTCCTTCCCAGTGACTATTGAAACATCTAGTGTGTCCTACAATTTCCTTTGGAATAGCTGTTGGAACTCCATACTGGGTTACCTTTGCTTGGGTAAGTGGATTGTTTAATCTTACATCTCAGCTGTCTAGCACTTCTGTTTAAACAACACCAAAGCTTAAAATGGCTAAAACCGACATTGGGCAGAATTGTGGAAAATGATGCAGCCTCTGAGAAAGATGATTTGGCACTTTCTCAGAAAGCTAAGTATAGTATATATCCAAAAGTTTTGAAAAGCAGGGACTCGAACAGATATTTGCAAACCAATGTTCATAGTGGCATTATTCACAACAGCCAAAAAGTGGAAGTAACCCAAATGTCTGTCAATGCATGAATGAATAAACAAAACGTGGTGTATCCATACAATGGAATATTATTCAACAGTGAAAAAGAAATGAAGTTCTAATACATGCAACAACACGGATGAACCTTGAAGACATCATGTTGAGTGAAATAGGCCAGGCACACAATGACAAATATTGCATGATCTCATTTATATGAAACAACTGTAATATGCAAATTCATAGTCAGAAATTAGAATGAATCCTAGTATAAACTGTGGACTTTAGTTACTAATAAAATCAGAATAATAGTGGTTCATCAATTGTAAATAATGTGTCACCCTAATCCAAAATGTTAATCAGAAGAAGGGAAAAAAAGACAATAGATTTGTACTAATTTGAAGCTTAAAAAAAAAGGCAGACCTTCAAGTGTGGGAATAACCAGTCCTTCAGTTCCTTTGCTTACGTGCATAAGTCCCTCTCACTCACAGCCCACTGCAGAGACCTACACAGCACGTTTGGGATCTGTCCTTATTGTTGGTACCAGGTTATTTATTTGTTTCTTAGTGGAAGGGTTGTGGGTAGAAGAAGATAATATATGCACAGGTAAAAAATTTGAAGAGTGGAACACAATTAAAGTGTCTCCCTCTCACTGACCCATATGCACTAGGTCATCATCTAAAAGGAAATCTCAGTTATCATTTTTCCATTTGTCCTTCCAGAGAGATTCACTGCATACACAAGGTTATGATGTGTGGGCATATTATACATTGCCATTTAGGTAAACACAGCATAGTGTTTGAGAGCACAGACTCTGAGCTCTGGAGCCAGACTCCTTGAATTTGAATCCTGGTTCTATGTGACCTTGAGCAAGGTACTTAACCTTTTTTGGACCAGTTTCCTTATCACCGAAACTGGGATGTTTCATATGATTTAATGGTTAAATTAATTAATAGATATGAAGGAATTATAGCAGTGCCTGAAATGTAAATGTTAAACTTTTTAACCCCTATTTAATTATAAATCTTGGAACCTTTTCTCTATTAGTTTATTCAGATATGATTCTTTGTTTATGGCAGCTGAATAGTGTTCTGTCGTATGGAAATATCAAAATGTATTTAACCAGTGCTCTATTGATGGATATTTAGGTTGTTTCTAGTCATTTGCTATTATAAACAATATTACAACTATAATTGTACATACATTTTAAAAGTAGAAGAAATTCCTATAAGTAAAATTGCTGGGTGTATTTCATTATATTTAAATTTGATACACATTGCCAAACTTGCGTCCAAAAATTTCCTTCCCATTTATATTCTCAGCCACCATACACAGGGCCCTTGTTCATCACGCATTTTGATATTTAACAATTTGAAAGATGAAAAATGGTCCCTCAGAATTTGCATTTGTTTTTTTGGTTTTTTTTAAAGATTTATTTATTCATTTCTCTCCCCTTCCCCTCCACCCCAGTTGTCTGTTCTCTGTGTCTATTTGCTGTGTCGTCTTTGTCCGCTTCTGTTATAAGCTGCACGGGAATCTGCTTCTTTTTGTTGAGTCATCTTGTTGTGTCAGCTCTCCGAGTGTGTGGAGCCATTCCTGGGCAGGCTGCACTTTCTTTCGCGCTGGGTGACTCTCCTTACAGGGCACACTCCTTGCACGTGGGGCTCCCCTATGCAGGGGCCACCCCTGCATGGCAGGGCACTCCTTGCGCGCATCAGCACTGCGCATGGGCCAGCTGCACACAGGTCAAGGAGGCCCGGGGTTTGAACTACGGACCTCCCATGTGGTAGACGGATGCCCTAACCACTGGGCCAAGTCTGCCGCCCTACATTTGTTTTATTATGAATGAAGGTTAGCATTTTTTCAAGCACTATGCCATTTTTCTCTTGGGCTGTTGATCTTTTTCTCATTGAGCGGTCTAGTTTTTAAACAAGAGAGCCCTGGAAGTTTACACACTAAACCTTCCATGAGTGATTGGATCTGCCTCCTGGTTGATCTCACTTAAAGTCTCATTAGTCTGTGCAAAAAGGTTTTCACTATGGTAATTTTATTCGAAATGTTGAACAGTACAAATTTGATCACGGCAAGGTTCTGTTAGCACTCATAGAACCTTATCTGCCATGCTGGGGAATAAGGGTTTATTATATAATAAAAAAAAAATGTTACCCTCTGCTTGCTTTAGGCAAGTATTGAAATATTTATGGGCTCTCTTCTTAACTAATGTTATCTATAAATAATGCACAATTCTTGACTGGGCTAATCCTAGATTGATGGGACTTATTTGATAAATCAACACCATAAAGAAACTCTTGGCTCAATACCCTGATTGTTCAAAGAGAGACAGAAGATTCTAACCCTGAGTTACTAAGTCAGACCCCAAATGGGAAAAATTGATGTTTTAGTCTTCTGAGAGTTGATACCCACTAGTCAAGGAGATGGAGAAATAGCTATAACTGGGTTTCCTCTGTACCCAAGTTGTTAGAGCACAATAATGCCCTCCTAACCCCATTGCCCTAGAAGAGGCCAAGTTTGCAATAGTCTTTCCCAGTAGTCTCACACTTCAAGATTCATCAGATTCATCCAGGAGCCTCTGCTTTTAAACAAGACAACAAGTGATTCTGACGCAGGTGGCTGGAAGGCACACTAGGAAACTCAGCTAGCAAAAGCCACTCTAGGATTTCTAAATCAAAATGTCAAAGACCTGGCCCAGGAATCTCCATTTTTTACAGGCACTCCAACAGATTCTCATGAGCCCTGAAGTTAGAGGAACCCCTGCACTAAGGAGGCATGCAGTTGCTATCACTGTACAGAGGCTGATAGAAGGATATTTTTTAATGCATTCTCCAAAAAACTTAAAATTGTTGGTTATGATTGGAAGAGAATTTAAAGATTTCTTCTTCCCAACAGTTACAACTTGGGGGCTCAACATTTATTGTGCTTTCCTTTCTTCCCTGAAAGTATAGGGTGAGTGAGAAGCAGCAGATCTGTTCACGAGTAAGGGCTATCTCTCTGGAATGTTCCTAGTCTGAACAGGCGTCCCTGACACTCTCCTTTTACACATGTAGAGTTCCTGTGGTTGTCTAAGCCATTACGCACATGAAAAGGAGATTCCCTTCCTCCTTTTAAGAGTTATCTGGTAAGAAGAAAAATAGCTAACACGAATTATGCCAGGCAGAGTGCTAAATGCTTTCACACTTATTAGTACAATAATTGTAAGAGGTAGTAGTATTCCCATCTTATAGATGAGAAACCTGAGGCTCAAGAAGGTTTAGTAATTTGTGACAAGTCACTGCTGGTAAGTGGTAAAAGGCTTCAAATCTGGTGGTGTGACTCCAGGGTCCCTAGTCTTCATTATTCAGTGTGGGCTACCCCAAAGCAGTTTCTTTTTCTTAAAGATTTATTTATTTATTTATTTCTCTCCCCTTCCCTCCCCTCCCCCCAGTTGTCTATTCTCTGTGTCTATTTGCTGTGTCGTCTTCTTCATTCGCTTCTGTTGTTGTCAGCGGCATGGGAATCTGTGTTTCTTTTTGTTGCATCAGCTCTCCATGTGTGTGGGCCATTACAGGGCAGGCTGCACTTTCTTTCATGCTGGGAGGCTCTCCTTATGGGGTACACTCCTTGCAGGTGGGGCTCCCCCACATGGAGGACACCCCTGCGTGGCAGGGCACTCTTTGAGCGCATCAGCACTGCGCATGGGCCAGCTCCACATGGGTCAAGGAGGCCCAGGGTTTGAACCGTGGACTTCCCATGTGGTAGACGGATGCCCTAACCACTGGGCCAAGTCTGCTGCCCCAAAGCAGTTTCTGCTCTTCATGGTGTATGTTTTAGAACTACCACTCACATGGAAGAGACAGCATGATCTGGTGAGAACAAGAATAGTTCAAAAACCAAATGCTCTGCAATACTGCTGACACTGAAACCCTGTGTGAACCCATTTCTATGATCACCTCCCTCTAACCACATGTAAGAAGTGATGAAGGTGTTGTTATGATATTTATAAAACTGTTTAGCTTGTATAACTGTATGTGCATGGGCAGACTTAATGTGATTTAATAGTTCAAAGTGACCCTGGCAGAGGCATCAACCCAAAGAGTGCAGAGAGCCTTTAAACCAGCTTGGAATGCCACTGGGGCACTGGAATGAACATGGGGTTGGAATGCAGGGCATGTGCTTCTTATCTCCCCTGCCAATAACTTATGTGACTTGGACAATTAGGGCACATCTCTAGAACTCGTTTTTTTTCAACTGTAAAATGATTGGTTAGATCAGTAGCTAATTTTTTTTTACACAGTAAATAATACCAAACACATTCTCATTATTTTAAAAATCCAAACAATACCCACTCAATTTCACTGGTCGCTTGAGTGGTAACTATTGTAAACAACATGATCAGTTATTTTTACCAAACATGAACATTCCTTTGCCAATATATACAGATTCTTTTGTTGTTATTTTACATGAATGATATCAGGAAAGTAGTTCTTACTCATATTTTGGGCCATGGACAGTTTTAAGTGGAAGCTAAGGATTTCCCCCATCATTTGAAAATGTACATGTGCACATTTTGTATAGAAAATAATCATGGAGATTCACAGACCCCTTGACTCATCCATGGATTCCTTCTCCATGCATTTCAGATTAAGAAACCTGGACTGGATGATTACAAGGCCCATTCTTTCTTTCCTTCTATTCTCTTCCACACAAGAACATTTGCTTTATTTAAAGAAAATTTATGTTTATCAAAGTCTCATGAACTCATAGTTTTAAAAATGAAATAGTACACCAAAACTCATAAGGGAAAAAAAAAAATTGTTTCCCAATGTCAAATCATGCTCCCCAGGGGCAAACTCTTTCTTGTCTTTTACCTATTTCTTCTGAGAATTTCCTACATATTTCTGAATAATAGGCTTATAACTGGTTCATTGAAAAGGCTCAACTAAATAAAGTATAAAAAAAAAATGACTTAATTTTTCTCCACAGTCTTCAATCTTTTCCCACCCTTAATGCCATCTCAGCATAGTATATTCCCTAGGTGTTTTTTTTTTTAAGATTTATTTTAATTATTTACCACCACCCCCCTCGCCGCATGCTTGCTGTCTGCTCTCTGTGTCCTTTCGCTGCCGGTTCTTCCGTGTCTGCTTGTCTCCCTTTGTTGCGTCATCTTGCTGCGCCAGGTCTCCGCAGGTGTGGCCGTCAGCTCTCCACAGGCGCAGGGCAGCTTTGCCTTCACAAGGAGGCCATGGTAAGTGAACCCAGGGCCTCCATATGGTAGACCGGAACCCAATCGGTTAAGCCACATCCGCTTCCCTCCCCTAAGTTTTTAAATACAATAATTTTCAGGGATAAGTTACCTAGACTCACTTCAACTGAATCTGGTTTAAAGCATCTCTGTTCTCTCAGCCCAGGCCTGGCCAGGGGCTGAGGGACCTGCAGTGCAAAGAGGAGGTGGTCTGTTCACCAGGGCAGAGTGCCCCCTCCAATATAAAGATGCCTTTCTGTGCCTGCTGCTTTACTGGCCAGAGGACCTCAAAGTAACCCTGTGCTAGTCACAACTGGGTTTCTAGATTGTTAGAACCCTTACTGTGTTCCCTGATGCCTTGGTGGTTGAGAGCAGACTGGGCTGATGGTCACAGAAGAGTCATCCTGCCTGCCCACCTGGTTGTTGAGAACCTCCTCTGTGATGGGAGCTTGGTGAGCACAAAGATCCCATAGATTCATCTATACCTCACTTCCCCCGGACTCCCAGGCTCCCATGTTGCAGTCTTATTCCTTGCAGGCCCTTGACCACCCAGCCCAGTCATTTGCCACTGACCAGTCCCTTTATATCCCTCCTCAAAAGTAGTTAACAACCAGGTATATTGCTTGTAGCTTTCTCCACTTCACCAACATCCTTCAGAACCACCTCTGAGTGTGGCTATGTGTAGTAAGGAATTTTACCTTGCCCCAAAACAGGTTTGACCTTTGTCCTCAGCTCCTGGAAGAGAAACTTTGTTTGCCTGGAGGCCTGGGGATAGCCAGATAATTACAACATAGGGGTAGGGGCTTTGGCTCATGCTCTGTGTCTGGAACCCTCTTGGACTCTGCCTTATTTGCCACTTCCTTGTTGGCTGATCTTGATCTGTTTCCTTTCCTTGAATAAACCATAACCATGAGTATAACAACTGTCAGTGAGTTCTGTAAGTCTTTCTAGGAATTAACAAACCTGAGGATGGTTTGGGGAACCTTTTAAACCTGCATTTGATGTCAGAAGTGAGGGTGGTGCCCGGTAACTTTGGAGTCGGCCTAACTTCTTGAAGGCTGCACTGTAGCACAAACGTATCAGGTCAACTCACCAGCTAACATGACCAAGATTCTCTTCTCTTCCTTCATTTGGTCAAAGAGAATCACCCCGTGAGCACAGAGGTATGAGTTGAGGGAGAGGCTTTGGTACAACAAAGGTAGTGGAAGTCTGGACCTCCTTTCCATGTAATTTACTCATGCCTTCCAGACTTGCTTGGGCTAGACCCTGAGAGTATCATTTCTGTATTACAGTGGATTGCTTCTGTGCTCCATATCCCATGTAATCTTTCATTAATTCCCCCCGTTATTAGTCTCATTAACATCCAAATCATGGGACAAATACTCTTGCAAAAAATATATGATGAAGTTTATACAAGAGGAAGCACATAGACCAAACTTTCCATGTGAGATCTCCAGTATAGGATCTGGAAACTTCTGGGCAGTTTCAGCCTGCAAAGCCTATTCATTTATTCTCTAACCACAGACATTTTCTTTCCTCCTAAAAGAGTGTGTGAAATCTTGGAATGTATAGATTCTGTATTTCTTCCCCATATTTCCTAGAACTTCTTGCATAAATATAAAATAGAATTGGTCAAGAATTTGTTCTCTGGTTGTGCCAAACCATGGTATCTTATCCTTTTATGTCCTTGTAAGGCCATACCTTTTGCTGTTTCACCCACTCTCTCCTAAAGGCAAGAGCATAGTGAGAGTGGGAGGCCCAGGCCACCTCCCTGGTGCTGCCCAATAAAGAAGAACTTGGCCTTTCAATGGAGGCCCCAGGCTTGGTTCTCTGTCTCATTCTGTAGCAGTTTAATACTGTTTTATGAATCCCAAGAATAGATATTAGATTGTGTTTGTAAATTGTTTTGTTCCTCTGGGCATATTAGAGTGTATTAGATTCAGAGGTTTCATTTTTACCTTATTAAATCAATATGACATGGCTTTTATTTGACCGTGTCATTAGGGCATGCAGGTTGAGTCCCCACTCCATTGGTGGGGATAAAACAGACTCTCACATGGAAGTAAAGACACAGAAAAGGAGAACACAGAAGCAGATATGCAGGAAGAAAGAGTTCTCCCTAGATACAGCCCCAGGAAGAGAGATGAGCCTGATAGTTTACAGCTGACCTTATGGACAGACCAGAGCAGCTAAGCCCAGAAAGAAAAGAGCCCCAGGGAGAGTGATGAGCCTTATGCCAGCCTACAGCTGAGATCAGAAGAAGCTAGAACCATAGAGCCTTAAGAGGAAGGAGGAAGGCTGAACCCTTGCAGACATCACCTGCCATCTTGCACCAACATGAGGCAACAGACTTTGGGTGAAAAAGTACCTCTTATGGTACCTTGAGTTGGCCTCTTTAGGACCTGGTAACTGTAAGCTTCTACCCCAAATAAATACCCTTTATAAAAACCAACAGAGTTCTGGTACTTCGCATCAGCACTCCTTTAGCTGACTAATACACATTCCATCACTAATTCTCTCTGGGCCCAAGAGATACTCTTCTTCTCCAAATAGGCCCTCCACTAACTTTTTGGTCTTTATCCTTAAGCCACCTTGCTATGGTGCACCTTTCTACTACAATCATATTAACAACTATCAAAAGCATTTGTTTGGGGCCATCTATGATGCTAGAAGGAAAGCTAGAGGATAAAATTGTCAACTGTGTAGCTTAATGAACTCTGGGGAGGCTGAGGATTGTGGTTAAGAATACAAAGATAGGAATGTTCTTTCAGGTTCTGTAACAAAGGCATGCCACTAGTACAAGGTATTTACAGTGGGGCGATATATGTGGGGAAACACTCCTAAAACATATTAATGTATTTGTGTTGTCACATAGAGGCCCATGCAGTAGCTAAAAAAATATTAAGTTTCCATCCCAAGGAAGTCTTGCTACTTCCTCAAATAAAATGACAAAAATCTCTGGAAAATATAAGTCATGTCTAACAAAAGAAAATAGGCCAATATGACAAGCTTATACTTACGAACATCATTCCTGTAAAAATGAAACTTAGCCTAATTATAATTAATGCTCAAGAGTTACCTCCTGAAAACCTCTTTATTACTGAGATGTGGCCTTTCTCTAAGTCAAACTTAGCAAATAAACAAACTACTTTCCCCCTAAATGTGGGACATGACTTCCAGGGGAAAAGCCTCACTGGCATTAAGGGATTATTACCAAGCCCTAACTCAGGATGCATTTGGAAAAAGACCTGTCCAAAAGGGAGAAACATTAAATAAAGAAGAGTTTTTATGGCTAAGAGATTTCAAAGTAAGTTGGTGTAGCACTGACCTGGAGAAAGTGGCCACAGTAGTTGAGGGCAGGGAGAGGGAAGAAGAGATGAGATGTGGGGGCATTTTCATGACTTGGAGTTGTCCTAAATGATATTGCAGGGACAGTAGCTGGACTTTATATATTCTGCCATAACCCACTGAATATACTGGAGGAGAGTGTAAACTACAATGTAAACTATAATCTATGCAGTGCAGCAGTGCTCCAAAATGTATTCACCAAGTGCAATGAATGTGCCACAATGCTGAAAGAGGTTGTTGATATGGGAAGAGTGGGGGTGGGGTGGGGTGGGGTATGTGGTAACCTCTTATATTTTTTAATGTAACATTTTTTGTGATCTATGTATCTTTTTTAAAAAAAGGCAATAAAAAAATAAAAATAAAAAGCAAAGTGCGTTGGGAGGTTGTTTTGGAGGCTATGCTTATGCAGGTCTCAGACAAATTTCACTAACTGCCACAATAAACAAAGCCTCAAACAAGGGTGCTCCGGAGGGCTCTAGGGATATCTGGACATCAGAGGCAAGGCACATGGCCTTATGAAATCAATATCTCCTCAGTGGGCCCTATTTTGGAATATACAACAATTTCCCCCATTATAACATGGTTATATTCATTTATAATTCCCCTACTCATGATTCCCTTACACCTTTTATTTGAACCTATAATTTTCAATGTCCCTATTAAATATGTATTTTTCAGAATGTTCATAGGCTAGTTGAACCCTGAATCCCAGCAGAGTTGCAGTCAATTCCTACTCTCCAGTTTTTTGAGCTTGCCCTGGACAACCAACAAAACAATGATGATGGGCAAGTCCCATCCCCAAAAAACAAGGAGGGTCTACAACTGCAAACAAAACAATTCCTTTCATCTTCCCCTTAATATCTAAGTCCCTTCTCAACCTGAAGTAGTCAGAGTGGACATCATCATAAATCCCTCAAGACTGAGGAAAGAAAAAACATAAGGAGGGAGTGTAACCATGGACCAAAGTCGATTTATCATTATTGTAGTTATTCTCTTGTGTTAATGGAGGAACCTGTAACATTGATATAAAGATAGTGGTTGCCAGGGGTTCAGAAGGGAGGGGAAGGGATGACTATGTGGAATACAGGACATAGGTAAGGCTGTGAAATTGTTCTGTTTGGTAATGCAATGACAGATCCAAGACATTATACGTTTGTCCTATAAAGTGTGCAACACAAAGGGTAAACCAAAATGTAAATTATAGACTTTGGTAGTAGCAATGCTTCAAAACGGGTTCATTGATTGTAACAAATGTAAGATACTAATAATAGGGGAAGTTACGTGTGTGGGTGTGGGGGGTATATGGAAATTCCCAAACTTTTGGTGTAATTTTTCTGTAATTTTAAAACTTCCCTAAAAATAAAGTTTATTATTACAAAAAAAAAAAGAGTATTTGTCCCATTGGTCACAGTACAAAGTGATGTTGCTTGCTAGCTCTTAAAAAAGCAGAAATTCAGAATGTAAGATATTTCTGATACTTCTTGCTCTTAATATTCCTTTTCTCCTGCTCTGACTTGGGACACTGAGTGGTGATTATAATTACTTTATGATACAATGGAATGGATTATTATAGCAGGAGAAAATGTTCCAAAGGAGTACTTATCCCTCAAAGCATCCCTTATCCAGGTTTGCTAACTTAAATGAAGAATTGTTAACAATGTATTTTCTTTCATCTGTCAAATGTCCTTCCTGACCTTTTGTTTCTCATTTTGAAAGGAGATTATGGTAAAATTGTCTGAGCTACTTTCCCCTAGATCCAATTTTCCTTGGTACTGTGTCTTGGGCTTAGCCTGGGCTGGAGCTGTCTGTACAACCCAGATCCTCTTTCAACAGGGAACCAGGCAGAGCACTTCCGGGAGAGCAGAGGAGTTTAAGGGCCCACCATGAAGCTAGTCACAGTTCTCCTGAATCCAAGACAGCTCTGGTGGTGAGTGTGATCTATTCAGAGTCCATATGACCCTTAGGGCTTGATATTGTGTATTTTCTTTGGCATGTTCATGGGCCCTTTGTTCTATTTTAAATACATAAATAGTAATAAAAGTAGTTAAAATAAGAAAAGAGCAAACAAGATGATTAGAAAGGGGGGAAACAATTCCATGAGAAAATATCAATAGAATTATAGATTTATCCTAGAGAAAAGTTAAAAATCAGAGTGACTCCGTGCTATTCTAAAAATCACACCTTTTCTCTGGTAAAGAGGGTCAGGAGTGGCTTCACAGAGATAACAGGATTTGGGGTGATTTCCCAATGACAGCTAAGAATCAGAAAGGGAGGCAAACCAGGCCTTACAGATGAGGACACTAGTGGGAACAAGTGCCCAGGGGCGGGAATGGTCTGGTTTTGTGGGGAAGAAGTAGACCTGTGGGCTGGAGAGGAGATTCTGTGAAGGGAGGGAGTGGGAGAGAAAGTTGGGATGGTGGGCTGATTTGGGTCAGGATGGAAGGCCTGGAATGCCAGAAGCAGTAGATGGGATCATGTCCTGGAGAGTGAGGATTCTTCGAAGGTTTCTGAGAAGGAGAGAGGTATGATCAAAGGGACGTTCTAGAAGATGAATCTAGTGCTGGGTAGAGGATGAACTTCCTACTACAAAGCAAAAGCAGGACTGGAAGGCCTGGTCCCGGCATCAGGCTGACTGGACTAAGTGCGGGCATGAGTCTAAGAGTCACCATAGCGGGTGTGTTCTAGTTTTCTGTGCAGAACCTCACTGCCTTTAAGGACTGTTCCACCCCTTTCCAATGGCCACACAGGTGGATCTGGGGCCATGGGCAGAGGATATGAGCAGAGTTGGTCCAATTTTCAGTGGAGCTGTAAGAACGGAAGCCTTGCCTTTCAGGCCTCAGTGCTGGAAGCAGTTGGCAGTCACCTTCAGTGCCAGGGGAAGTCTACCTATGGCAGGTGGGAAGGAGGCCAAGTCACAGAGAGCAGCAGAACCAGGGATGCGGCAACGGGACCCGACGACCTCATAACCTATTTGGGGTTTTGGGATCCAGTTGTGCCAGCCCTAGTTTTCCAAGTTTTATAAGCCAATAATTTCTAAAAATTCTAAAATTCTAAATTAATATAGACTTGATTTTAAAGTCTTACTAGGATTTGTAGCATGCCATCAGGAATCAGACAATTCCAAATTTGTATCCTGGCTAGCCAAGTGTATTGAGCATAGTGACTAGCAGTTTTTCTTTTTAATTGAGGTGAAAGTCACATAGCATAAAATAACCATTTGTAGTATAGAATTCAGTGGCATTCAGTACATTCACAATGCTAAACAACCATCACCTCTATCTACTTCCAAAGCATTTCAGCGCCTCACAGGAGACTCCTTACCCATGCAGCAGTCACTCCCAATTCTCCCCTCTCCCCAGTCCCTAGCAGCCCCTAATCTGCTGTCAGTCTCTATGGCTTTGTCTTTTTTGGGTATTTGCACTCGTAATTTTTGTTGAATGAATTAATGATGATGCAGAGCAGAGGAGAAAGCGTAGGAGAACTGATAATTGTTATTTTCAAGTATAGCATATTTAATTTTTAAAAAATACATATTCTTATAAGTAAATTTCTGTCTAATACATATCGCATAATTTTATCTACCCACTGCTGTGAAATTGGTATTAATATTCATAGGGGAAAAAGAAACTTTTAACACTGCAGGAAAGAAAGGAAGGAAGGAGGGGAAGGAGGGTGTGTGAAGTGTCTGTGGCAAAACACTTCCTTATTTATACTCCTAGAAAACACCCAACATGTATTTCCACTCCATTAAAAGATGGTACTGCACCATATAACTTGTGATCACTTATATTAGCATGTTGTTATTGTATTTTGCCAGAAATAGTAAACTGCCCACAGGCCTCTTCTTCAAAAGTTTGCTTTCATGTTTGGATACATTTAAAACTTAACTTGGACTATATATATTAACAGAAGTAAAAAGAAACTCCATGAAAAACAGTTGCCAGAGGACTTCACAGGCTGAATAGGATCGTTTTGTCTATCAAAGCACACATCCCACGTGCTTTCTTGCAATGTGACATTGATACTTCCCCTCATGGAGAAATACGGTTTATTTCCCCTCCCCTTGTATTTGGGCAGGCCTTTGACTTGCTTGTAATCAACAGAATGAGGCAAATGTGGCATGTGATTTCTGAGGTCAGGTGGGAAAAAAGCAGGCAGCTTCTATCTCATTCCTACGTCACTGACACTGGAGCCCTGAATTGCCATGGAAGTAGTCTAATTGCCCCAGACCACCATGTTGTGAGGAAGCCCAACTAGTGCTCAGAGAGAGACCACATGGAGACGACTAAGACCACAAGAAGTGAGATGCCCAGCCAGCCCCTTGCTGTTTCAGATTCTCTGCCACTATCTGATTGCAACCGTAAGAGATTACTGCCTGATCAAGCCCTTCCTGAATTCCTGACCCACAGAAACCATGAGAGATAAGAAATTGATTATTGATGTTTTAAGCCACTCCATTTTTTGAGGTAATATGTTACTTGGCAGTAACAACCAGAGCAGTTTCATAGTCATTGTGAGGAAATTTTTGCTACTAAAGGATATTCGAAATCCTAGGAAACTTGTGAGATCCATGACTATTTTGCCAACTCTCAAATGAACCCTCCTCAGCATAATTGGTTTCATATGCTCCAAAGAGCAAATGCCTAAAATATTTCACAGATGGTTTGAGCTGCCCATTGTATGACACTGTGCTTCCAAAAACAGATATAAAAACATGTTAAACCTCTATTGAAAGATATGTGCTATGTAATTAGCAGAACTCAAATACTAATGTAAATCCCTTAGATTTGTTTTTTAATCATTCCCTCCAACAAAGAAAAAATGAATTATTTATTATGTTAGCTTTAACTACTGGAAATGTAAAACAGTTATATATACACCAACGCAAGGCTTGTTATAGTCTTAATTTTCCAATAACAATGAAAAATTTTTGACAGTGCCGATTAGGCATTGAATAAATGTTCCAGTAAGATTACATTATGTAGCTTTTGTAACTCAATGTGGTGGAATATTGCATTTTCCTGTCACTGGGAATAGAGTGAAATGCAGTTATTAGAATTACTGCAATATCTATATGCACATTTTCAAATATAAATGGCATACTATAAACATAAATCATTCCACTACAGTGTGATTATGTTGAAATAATACAACATGGACATAAATGAAGAGAAATGATGTTGAACTGCCTCTCCAGTCACAAGATTTAAAATTCTACCATGAAGATCAGATATATAATTGGAAAACTGAGTAAATACTGTGGCAATAGTTTTAACCTGAGAGAAGCATCAATTTCTTTGAAACTGAAATTGTGGATATACATTCCTATTTATCCCACCAGGCACTTCTTTTGCACTGCACGAAATAGTCATATCACCAGCAGAAATGAGGTAGGACGTTAGCGTAAATTGGAGATAAAATTTAAATCTAGTGAGGTGGTTAAAACTAAAAAGAAGCAATGGTTTTGTTTGAAAGCTCCAAATAAGAGGCAAAATATAGGGGTCCTTTAATGTACCATTATCTGTATCAGCCCACAGGAAACCAGAAGGCACTGGTAGCTTACATGCCAAGTACATCGATTTTCCACATTTTGCAAAGTGAATGGACTTCATACCCTCAGCTGCACTCCAGCTGTCTGTCCCTGCACGGACACCATGAGACAAGGGGATGAGATATGGACTAGGAAAGTGAAAATTGCTTCTTGTCATGAAGGGCCCGAAGCAGGAAACCAGCAGGTTTGTTGATTCCAACAAGGCCATTTACAGAGTCACCAAAGCTGTTATCCCAGTGTGCAAGATGAAAATTGGGAGGGGAGAAGAGAAGAGAAAAGAAACAGAAAGGTGATAAAAAGGAAAAATGATAAAAGCAGTTCTGTTAGCCTCTTGTTCACGATAAAGAAATCATTTACAGCTCCTAAAGAACCCAGATGAACCATCTAGAGCTTCTAGACCAGTTGATCTCAAACCCTATCAAAGCAGCTCCATTGCCCCTTCTAATAATGAATATCCTAGAATTCAGCCTACCTAGACACAGGATTCTTCCTAAGCCCATAAAATGCCCTACCTGTAACCCAAAGCCTTGTTAAAAGGCAAGTCATATTTAACTACTTATAGAATCACCACGCATCTGCCAGCTGCAGACAGGCCATGGGGAGTTGTTGTGTGGGCACATTCAATGCCACCAGCAGTGCTGCGGTTGGTGGCGGGCTCTTCCAAAACTGGGAGAAACTTTGTTTACGTTCTAAATGAAATAAACTACAACCTTCTCTTGCTTGACACACTATTCCTGACAAATAGAGCATTATTAAAACTATGCAAAACACACCTCATCTTTTTATGTAAAAGGGTTTTGGTTCTAGTTCTGGGTCATCATAAGCAGGTTTTCATCTGTATGAACTTCCAGGGGGACATGTAAAAATTGGGCAGGAGAGAGGACATTTTTCACTGTGCAGGACTAAATCATCCCTGCCCCCCACTCCCACTAAATATCAGTAGCACTCCCATCCCATCATAATTATGACCATTTACAATGTCCCCACAAATCTCCAAAACAACATTGATTTAGACAGATCAAAGCACTAGCTTTATTTAGGGAGGATCACACTTTGCCAACCAAAGAATCTACCTTTGTTGGTTTGGGAGAAATGAGAACTGGAGTTTAAGACAAGGGATGGAGGTAAGTCAGAACTAGAGCCCAAACAAGAGAGACTTTGAGGATGGAGCAGGAGAGGTGCTGAGGCACCCAGCAGATGCCCTGCAGGAACTTGCTGGACTCAGAAAGTCATTCCTGTTCCAGCAGAGTTGTAGGTTGAAGAATGAAGAGTCCTAAGCATACTTGAAGTTTCTTTTCTTAATTTATTAGAGTTAAGAATATTCAACCAAAAAGTCACCCAGGATTGTTCTTACTGAACCGTCTAGGCTGCCTTGGGCCTGTGTAGGCATGGCAAAATTCAGAGAAAGGCATGAACAGTAAGCGTTATAAGAACCTGATACCCTCCTTGCTTCCAATTCCAGCCTCCTGGCTGTCTCTACAATGTCATGGTGGGGTATCGTGAGGAAGGAAACAGGATGCCCTGCCCTCTGCAGCTTTTGCTCTGAGTGCTCCCCTCACAGCAAGGAGAGGTGATGGTGGTTAACTGGACTGATTTTTTCAGGGGATCGGGATGGCTCTCCTCTGGCCCTGTTTTCATTTCTTAATCCTTTCCAAGGACATCTTTGTTTTTTCACTAATTGTGTCAGAATTTCAGCATGGATGCATTTTGCCAAGAAAAATGTTTGTCCTCTGCACACACACCCAAAAAGGATGGGCAGCTGTGTCACTGACTCCAAAGACCTTCTCCATGACCATTTCCATCCAAGTTGAGCAGGTCCTGCCCAGAGTAGGGGTTAGGATTGGCCATCTCAGGGCAAAGTCAGAGTCTTCTCCCACTAAAGGCAATTTGGTAGAGGGGACTCTCTGCCTGGTGGCCCCATGCCAGTAGCAAGTGAGTGGACAGAGCTGCTGACCAAGCATCAAGGCAGGCGATGGTGGGAGGCATGCTCTTGGCCACACTTGCCTGTGCTAAGGCAGATACAACTCTGTCTCCCAAAGTATTTTCTGAGCTGTTCTGTGAGAGTAAGAGCATCGCTTCTATCCCCTTCACCTCCTCCTCCTCCCTCTCCTGGGTTAACCATTCTAACAGTGGTTCTCCACATCTCCCATGCAGCCCAGGTCTCTCAAGAACAACTTACCTCCTAATAAACCCAGGAGGCCCTTACTGCAACAGAACTTCCTTTCCCCATGCATTGTCAACTTCCTGTGCACCTTTACAAAAAGTATTCCACTCTTATCACACTTAGTGTTATATGCTCCTTTCTGTTGGGGCATGATCAAAAGCTGGACTCGTTACCAAGAATCCACTTTAGTTGTTAAGCAGTTGGCCACAGACCCTAAGGTCCTTGAACCATGAGCAGCTCTTAATGCTAGTTTTCACTGGCCCTATCCCTCTCTTTCCCTTCTCCTCAGGTGGCCTCTCCTGCAACATTTCCATGGCATAGTCCAGCCTCAGTTTCAGGCCCTGGCCTCCATTTCCTAGGGAATCCCAGGCTCTGGTAGCTTTTGGCCTCCACAGGAACACCAAGGCTTGGCTGATTGCTGATCCCAGCATGACTTTTGGAGATTCTGTTTGGACAGATAGAGCAGAGATAGGAATCTTCAATTAGACTAAGCATGCTTGCCAATGTCCTCTGTTGCCTTTCCAGGAAAGACTTCAATATTTAAATAAATTGTTTATGGATGCTGACTTACCCACCACCTTTCAGGAATCTCTTTGCCTGGTTTTCTGTCTGGATTTCTATGTGAAACCTTCAGTCTCAAACAGCACATCACCCTCAGTTACATTGAAGGTGATTTCAAAGAGGTTCTCACGACTTCCTTCTCATTTTCGCTGGTATTCCAAAAGCTGGTCACAGCCTGTGCTGGCTCCTATTGCATCATGCACCTGCAATTTGGAAGCATGCATTCCTGGCTTGGTTCTAAAGTAAGAGTCCTGCCCCCTAGCCCAGACTCTCCTAAATAGACCTCAGATATAACTTCAGTGGCTTCTGAGGTCACCCTGCCCTTTACAACATAAAGCATAGTCCAAATCCCACATGGAAAGTACAAGGCCTTTTTGAAATGCCTGCAAATCTAGAGGGCCTTAAATTCTCAAGTTCAGTTGTGTCTCTGAGCTCTAGCTACCACTGAATTAGTTGTATTTATGGTCTGCTTTGTCATTTCCTGGGTACTTTCCCTTGCAAGTGTGAGACTCAGCTTCTCCTTGACACACACACAATGCACAAGTTCATTCACTGATCCATTTAATCTCAAAAAGTTCATGTCCTCATGCAGCATACATTTTAGAAAGGAAGATGTGCCATTAAGCAATAAACAAGGAAGTACATGAACTGTCAGACAGTGGAGACTGACAGAGCATTTCATGGAAATATCAGCTCCATATGGGCAGGGGGCTGTGTATGTTTTGTTGTTTTGTCGATTGACCTAGTTCCAGCATCTAGAATAAAGCCTGGCACATGATGTTGAATAAATATTTTTTTAATATATGAAAAGGTAAAATGGATAAAGCAGTGTTGTACTGATAAATACTTAACAACTGGCTGCCTGGGTAAAAAAATGTATCTATAAGTGTACATTGTAGATTTTACATCTTATCTAAATATGTGTATAGTATATAACTATTATATAATGTGCATTTTATATTATTACAAATTTTATTTATATAGGCTTTGAAGTATACCTCTTACAACTAATAGTTTTTGAACATTGGAAAAATATTTTCTGAATATTTCTGTGGTTTCCATAATGTAATAGCTACTGATACAGTACACCTTTAAGGTTAATATACATTATTTACATTAAGTCTAGACAGTAAACAAAACAATAAATAAAATCCTACTTTGCATTTGCAGATTTCAATGTAAATACATCCACCATGGCTGATTTCAAGTCACAAAAATGACACTACTACACACAGAGTTGGGCTAAAATGCAGCAGCACACTGTCATAGCAATTAGTTTTACTCAGCAGGGAGCAATTTGGGCCTCCATGGGGCATGTGGCAATGTCTGGGGACCTTTCTGGTTGTCACAGGTGGGGTGGAGGGTGCCACCAGCACCTAGTGGGTAGAGGCCAGGAACGCTTCTACACATCCTACAATGCCTGGACAACTTCCACAACAAAGAATTGTTCGTCCCAAAATGTCAATGGGTCAAGCGTGCCAAAAGCATAGAAAATAGTAAAATATAACAAAATAATTAGTAAGTGATGAATTTCTGGGTATTTATGACCTTGGCTTTTAGTATAGTTTATTTAACTATGGGTTTATATAATTTCATTTTTAATAATGCTGTGTTTAACAGTCAGGTTGCAAAATTACTGAAAACTTAATAGTTCACTCTTGCACACAGTTATGAGCCAGCTCCAAAGCACCACTGGGATAAAGTATGAGGGGAGGTGGTCATTACTGTATACACAGGGATCAGGAAAGGCCTTACTTAGAAAGTATTTTTGAACTCAGAGCTGAAGCAAATGAGGAATGAGCTCTGTGGGCATTCGGGCAGGAGGAATGGCGTCTCAAAGGCCTGCAATCAGGAGCTTCTTGCCATGTTCAAGAAATAGAAAGGAGGCTAGGGCAGCTGAATACAAGTGGGAAGAGAGAGAGTGGGAGAAGATGGGCTCAAATAGGGTTCCGTGGAAGGGTTTGAGCAGAGAAGTGGCATGGACCAATGTGTATGGCAGCATTTTCTTCGAGGTGTTGGGTGATGGCTCCACACAGCCACTTGACATGGAATCCTGGGAGCCTCCATTCTTCAAAGACCTTTCAGCCACCCCACTAGCTGGACTGACCACAGGCTGCACCACTACACAGAGAGCAGGCCAGGCACCGTTTGCTTTCCCCTCTCCCCTCCCACTTCTCCTTCTCACCTCCACCCAACAAGACTGCCCCAAGGACTCGTTTCCCCTCCATCATTCAGAGGATTTCAACTCTCCTAGACCTACCTTTGAAGTCAGCTCCAGACCCATTGTAGGACTCAATTAAACAAAAGGATCTTCCTCTCCATTAATAGCAAGAGTTTGCAGAACTATACCCCCATATCAAGCATCTGTCTTCCCAGAACATAGCTGAGCTTTAAATCACATTTCCCCTTCTCTTATATTAATATTCAAATCATTTATCAATAATTTCACTGGTGGCCCCAAAAGAAATCAATTATATTCCCATAATAAAAAGAGACACGATACCAATACATTCATTTTGCCACCTTAATTTTAACAGCTAGCATTTTCTCAAGTGCTTGCTCTGTTCTCAAGTGATAACTGCTCACACATACAGAATGACCATAATCATAGGCATATGATGTCATCACAAGTATCTTCAACCTACAAAAAATAACATCATCTATTTTTCCAGCCTTTAGGGACATCCTGCATTAGCTCTCTTATCCCTCACAACAACTTCTGATGGGAATATTATCCCTATACTACACATTAGGAAACTGAGGTTTAAACTTGTGCAGAATTGCACAGCTCTAAGTACAGACCTGGGACTCAAAACCACATCTGTCCTGCTCCAAAGACACTTCTCACCTGCTCCCTCGACTCCCAGCCTGCTTCTTGTTATAGCTCACTGCATCCTATACTGGCTGTCCCAGAACCTCGAGCCCCAGCAGGGTACACATGCCTTGCAGTTTAGAATAAGAAGAATACATGGGATGCTTTTCCATTAATTACTATAGGAGTAAATAAAATAAGAAGCCACCTTCTTTTAATTATAATCACCAAAGCAGTTTAAAATCTCACAAAACATATATTACAAATACAGAATATCATTGAAATTTTATAAAGAAAACAGTAATTAGCCTTTGTGTTGCCCCAATGTTGTTTGCTTGTGGACTTTAGAATTCAGTTGCAATAGAAGTTGCCTGTGAGAGAGGTAGGGTCATCAGTTTGTCATTTCAGGGCCACACGTCTCTTCTCTTGGTAAGTCTGGATCTTTTTTTTATAACAGCTGCCCAAGAATTTAGTCTTTCCTCCAGCCGGGAGGGAGGCATGAGCCACTTTTAGATTTCTCTCTCACTCAGGGAGTCACATTATGAAATACAGTCATAGCACATTTTGGAGGCAAGAAAGAGTCACATACACACACAAAAATCACTTCAAGCCAGTCTGCTTCTGATGCACCAAACACAATCCATTTCAGGCGCCCGTGTCTTGCTCACTAGAAACATCAGTCACTCCACTGATTTCCCAGAGAGGTGACATTTTTCTCGTGCTGAGCCATAAAACCTCAACTTGGAAAGAAGAACCGTGGGAGAGTGGATGCCAGTGAGCAAACACCAGCTGGGGACAGCAGGATCGTGAAACAAGTTTGCTACAGTTCTGGGGGTCATGAAAGCAGGCTGAATAATACCATATTTTGAATCTACATGGCTTTCCCTTACTTTTGTGAGAAAACATAAACTGCAGGATTTTGTACAAAAGTGCTATAGACAATGAAGTGTCAAGGAAGACACTAAGCCAAAGCAAAGAAAGAAATCTAGAAATATTTACGAATGAGCGAGGAAATGGGGAAAACAACAAAAGCATACAAACTTTCTGGAGGCAGTTTGACAAAATATACAAAATTCATCTCAAAGATGTGTATAACTTTGACCCCAGATATCCATGTCTAGGAATTTCTCTTAAGGAAGTGATTAAGGAAGTCTATAAATATTTAGCTTCAGGAATATTTATCCTAACATTTTAATGACTGGAAAATTGGAATCAATATAACTATTCAGTATTAGGAGATTGTTTTAGAAAATGTTTCAGAAAATGCTGATCTGTCCAAATGATGAACTACTATGCAGCCATTAAAAAATACTGTAGAAGTTATTTATTGATGTCAAACTAAATTCTTTAAATACTTGACAATGAAAAAATATTAGATTGAAAAATAGTATGGAGAAATTCTTCTGGCCAAGATGGAGCAACAGGAACTAGATCTATACTCCTACCTGAAACAACCAAAATACAGACAACGCATATGAAACTATTTCAAAATACTATACATAAGGCAACAAAACACAATGATCTCCAAGAAGGAAATAAAGATGGCGACCCCTACACTGTAGTGTGGGGGAAAAAAGAAACCCAGGCAGAGACCGGCAGATTCCCTGAGTTACAGAGATGGGGCGGTAAGTGCAGAACACTAAGGTGGTTGGAGTTCACAGGGCAGAGTACCTGAAAGGAAAGCTGCATGGAGAGAGAACTATGGAAATCTGCAGACTCACCCTCAAATATTCCACTGAGTACTGATAAGAACACCAGAATTCCTCGAAACGATTAGAGAGAACAGGCATGCTTGCCATACAAACAGGGAAAGGAATAGTGCCTAATTCCACCAGACAGACTGGAGAACTACATGATTGACAGAGGCTTGGAAAGAGTGCACAAAAGGGCCTGGCTTTAGTAATGGAGAATAATTGGCCTTATACTGAGCACTGCTCCAATCCTGCCTAATAAACCTTAAAAGTAAGACCCAAAAGGATAAAACTATTTTCAAATAACTATGACAAAACAAAGCTCAAGAATATTTACAAGAATAAAAAAAAATCTATCAAAGTAAATTCACAATGGCATCCAATCATAATTACCAGGCATGCAAAGAAGAAGGGAAAAAAAACAACCCATAATGAGGAAGAAAAAACAAAACAATTAATCAAAGCCAACCTGGAAATGGCATAGATGTTAGAATGAGCAGACAAGAACATAAAACAGTTGTTGTAACTGTATTCTATATCTTCAAAAAGTTAAGTAAAGACACATAAGAAATTTAAAAAACCTAAAGAAACACTTAGAGATGAAATGCACAATATCTGAAATGGAAAAATATATTGTATGGGATTAATGGCAGAGTTCATATTGCAAAAAAAAAAGATTAAGCAATTTGAACACATAGCAATGGAAACTATAAAAATAAAACATAGAGTGAATAGAAAATTTTAAAAATGTCAATAGAGCATTCTTGAACTGTGGGACAACTTCAAATAGCCCAATATACATGTAATTAAAGTCCCTGTAGGAGAGTACAGAAAAAAATATCTGAAGAAATATTTTCCAAGTTCAATAGAAAACTATAAACTCACAGGCCTAAACAACTCAATAAACCTTAATTATTCAAAGAATCAAGAATAAAACTGCATCAAGGTGCATCATAATCAGGTTGCTCAAAATCAGTGATAAAAAGAAAATATTAAGCTCAGTCAGATGCGGCACAGAGACATTTCTAGAAGAACCATCATGATGGCTGCCCAAGGAAAACTCCAAGTTCAATTTAAACTTGTATTGGTTGATGGTGGTGGTACTGGAAAAACTACGTTCATAAAATGTCATTTGACTGGTGAATTTGAGAAGTATATAGCTACGTTGGGTATTGAGGTCCATTCCCTTGTGTTCCATACCAACAGACGACCAATCAACTTCAATGTGGGATACAGCTGGTCAGGAGAAATTTGGTGGTCTGAGAGATGGCTATTATAGCCAAGCCCTGTGTGCCATTTTAATGTTTGATGTACCATCAAGAGTTACTTACAAGAATGTGCCTAATGGCAAAGAGATCTGGTATGAGTGTGTGAAAACATCTCCACCATGTTGTCTGACAACAAAGTGGATATTAAGGACAGGAAAGTTAAGGCAAAATCCATCATCTTCCACCAAAAGAAGAATTTTCAGTACTATGACATTTCTGACAAAAGTAACGACAACTTTGAAAAGCCCTTCTTCCTTCAGCTTGTTAGGAAGCTGATCAGAGATCCTAACCTGTAGTTTGTTGCCATGTCTGCTCTTGCCCCACCAGAGGTTTCATGGACCCACTTTTGGCAGCACAGTTTGAGCATAATTTAGAAGTTTCTCAGACAACTGCTATGCTGGATGAGGATGATGACCTGTGTGAAGATGAAGCTGGAGCCCAGCATCAGAAATCTAGTTTTATAGGCAACTGACCTCTGATGTCACTGGTGCAGCATGTTTGCCACTTTATTATATAGCTAAGCGGAACATATGCTTTATCTTTGGAATACTGAAGGAGATGAATGGGCTTTGGAGTAAAGGTGGCAGTTTAAAAAATACCTTCATTTTTTGGAGCTGTATATTTAGCTGATTTGGAATGCAGTTGTTTCCTTTTTGAGTTTCAAACATAAGACTGCTACAGTCACATCACAATATTTGGTGGTGAAGTCTTGTTTGTTATTGTCATTCACATTCTTTTACATTTAAAATCAGAATAAAGTTGTACTTCAAATTTTTTTAAAAGAAGAAAACATTAAAAGAAGCAAGAAAAAGGCATGAACAGAGGAACAAAGAGAAAGATGACAGCAAATTTCCCACAGAAACAATGCAAGCAAGTAGACAGTAGAGCAGCATCTTTAAAGAACTGGGGAGAGGAGATGGTCAACTTAGATTCTATATGCAGTGGTAATGTTTCAAAAATGAAGACAAGATGAAGACATTTCAGACATACAAAAACTGGAAAACCTCATTACCATCAGATTTGCATACAATGTATATTTAAAAGGCAAAAGGAAAATGATTCCAGATAGAAATATGAATCTATGCAAAGGAATGAAGAGCACTAGAGATGGTAACTGTAATATGTAATGTATTTTTTCTTATTGTTTTAATCTCTTTAAGAATAAATGACTAAAAAAAACATAACAATGAAGCGAGAGGGTATAACACATGTAAAACTGAAATGTATACCAGGAATAGTACAAAGGGAAAAATGGGAGTACACTATTTTAAGTTTTTTTTAAAATTATACATGAAATGCCATAGTATGACTTGAAAGTAAACTCCACATTAAAGATATATACTATAAACTCTAAAACAACCTCTAAAATTAAAAGTTATAGATAATAAGCCGATAAAGGAGGTAAAGTGCAATTGTAAAAATTATCAATTAATCTGTAAGAAGACAGAAAAAGAGGAAAGGGAAAATGAAGAACAGACGGGACAAGAAAAGAAATAGTTTAACTACATCAATAATCACATTAAATGCAAATGGTCTAAATAATCACCAATTTAAAAAGTAGAGATTGTCAAAAATGTATAAAGATGTATATAAAAATGTGAGACTAAATTATATCCTGTGTACAGGGAAGGCATTTTAACTATAAAGACACAAATAGGTTAAAAATTAAAAGATAGGAATAGATAGACCATGCTAACACCATTCAAACAAAAGCTGGAGTGGTTATATTAATATCAGAAAAAGTATAATTCAGAGCAAAGAATATTAGAGTAAAGGAACATAACAATTCTAAATGCTTATGTCTTTATAGCATATCTTCAAAATACATGAAACAAAATCTAAAAAAAAAACATGCAAGGGGAAATAGACCAATTTGCAATTATAGTCAGAGATTTCAATGGCCTGTCCTCAGTAACTGACAGAACAAGTGGATAATAAGGATATAGAATATTTGAGTGACTTTATCAACCAACTTGACCTAATTGACATTTAGAGGACACTCCACCCTACAATAGCAGAATACACATTTTTTTCAAGAACACGTGGAACATTGATAAAGATAGATCATATCTGTGCCACAAAACATTTTAATGGATTGAAAGGGATTCAAGTTATACAAGTTTTGTTCTCTATCCACAATGGGGTTACATTAGAAATCAATAACAAAAAGATCCCTAGAAAATCCCCATATATCTAAAAATTAATAACACACTTCTAAATGACTCATGGGTCAAAGAACCAATCAAAAGGGAAACTAAAAAGTATTCTGAACTAGGTGAAAATGAAAATACAACATATCAGAATTTGTGTAATACTGCTATTTAGTGTCGTTTATAGCATTAATGCCTACTTTAGAGAAGGGGAAAAAGCCAAATCCGTTACTTCAACTTCCACTCTAAGAAACTATAAAACAAAGAACAAATGAAATCCACTACACATCTGCTAGAAAAGCTAAAATTTAAAAATTTTAAAGGCTGACCATATCAAGAGTTGGCAAGGATATAGAAGAACTAGAACTCTCATATACTGCTAGTGGGACTGTAAAATGGTTCAACCATTTGGAAACAGTTGGGCCATTTCTTTAAAAATTAAGCATGCATCTACCATATGATTCGATCATTCCATTCCTAGGTAAAGCATATGTCCACACAAAGAATTATACACAAATGTTTATGGAGGCTTTGTTTATAATAGCACCAAACTGGAAACAACCCAACAATCCAGAACAGATGAAAGGATAAACTATGATATATCCATACTGTGGAATTCCATCCAGGAAGAAAAAAAAAAGAATTAATTATTGATCCATGCTACGATATAGATTAATCTCAAAATAATTATGCTGAGTGAAAGAAGCCAGAAAATAAAAAGGACAAGTGTAGGATTCCATTTATGCAAAATTCTAGAAAGTGCAAACTACTGTAATCTATAGTGATTGAAAGCAGATCTATGGTTGCCTGTGGACGGAGTGTGTTAGTGGAGTAGGGTAGAACGGGGAGATGTGGGATGAAAGGTTTACAATTGGACAGGAGGAAAGTATCGGGGGTGATAGATGTATTCACTATCTTGACTGTGGTGGTGGTTCACAAGTATAAATACATAGAATTCAAAATATCAAATTGTATACTTTAAATCTGCACAATTTATTCACCAATAAAACTGCTAAAAATAGTATGGCCTTATTTTGGTAAATATATATGTATGTATTTGTATGGTTGGGGAGAGCAGATACACCCAAATGGTGAAACCCAGGTTATTTTTCTTTCCTTTTCTCACTTCCTCCTCCTTCTTCTCCTCCTTTCTCCTTCTCTACCTCTTTTGCTTATTTAGAATTTCTGATTTTCCAAAAATGACACTTGTGTAATAAAAAAAAATTATAAAACAAAGGAAAAAAGAACAATGTAGAGCAAAGGAACCAGAGAGATAAAGAAGGAAAGCTAGTGATTTTGTTAACGATTAGAACAGGAGGCACAGTTTGGATGAATTATAAAGAACATGTCTGTTCTAGAACAAAGATTTTTACAAAAATTCCTCAGTAACAGAAAACTTAAAGATAAATTGATGCAAACCCATTTGCCAGAAATTTCCAAGGCAGTTTGATCTGATTGTTATAGCTTCAGAAATATCTTCATAGGTAAATTTTGGTTGATTATTTTTTAAGCAATAACTTCAACAAAATATGCAGAAGTAGAAAACAAACCCAAATGGCTGCTGAATGTTCGGAAAAGACAAAAACGTTTTCTATGTAATGATACATTTCCAGTTAAGAGGGATGGATGAGCTGGGTCAGATTTATCATCAGTGGCAATTCTGACAAACAGTTCTCTGTCTCCCAAAGAATTAGCTGCTGCACTATTACAGCGACATATTTAGTGGCTCAGATAATTTTCAGGTATCAAAGGGTTGTGCAAATGACATTTTTTTGTGTGTTTGAACTAATGGCTGGTGAAACTGTGACAAGGAAGTACTAGAAGTACAAGGAAGTACTAAATCTCAAAGCCCTAAGATAGAGTAGTACTCCAAGACAGGATACTCTGTCTGCTATTTAAAATAAAATAGACAATGGATGACACTTCTGATTGGTTGGGGAAAGGGAGGAGGCAGATAGCTGAGTGATTGTGTTCACAGTCTCAGTGACACTGGTTGAAGTCCCAGCTCCATCGTTTCCTACACTGCTATGGGTACATCATTTTTCTCATCAGCTCAATAATAATTCCAAGTTAGTTGTGATGATAATGAAATGAGATAATACACAAAAGGCACTTAAGTTAAAAATGTCATACTTGCAGTAATTTCCTTGGTTCATTTTAGGATTTCTTGGTTCATTCATGAACAAAACTGAAATAATAAATTAGGACAATAGTATGTTAGCGTTGAAGGGGTCTAGAGAATTTAAACGGAGGCAGAGCCAGAGATAGCATTCCCTGTTTAATGTGTGCTCCATTACATAGTGCAGCAGCTTGGCATCCCTCATCTGGATTCACTGTAAGTTCTTCATCAGCTCATAAGCTTCTACTGAGCAATGATTAGGATGTTTTAAGTAAGTACAAAATGGTCAGCAGAGCCGAGCTCACCAGGGTGCTCAGTAAGTATCACCTGGTGATGGTAATTACATGACAGTGTAAAGACAAGGCCAGAGTCTGTTTCCAGAAGCTCCCTAGTGGGAAAACAAATCCCATTCTCTCTCTCTCTCTCTCTCACCACCAACCCCACATAGCTTATTCCTCTGTCTTCCTTTCCAAGTTCAATAAGCATTTGTGCAACAAAACGAATTAGTTCGCAAACTGGAATGTTCAGATATATAACTTACACTTAAACTCTCATGTGTGGTTTTCAATCTCTTCATCAAAAATAAACACAACGGTATTAAGTGGTTGAGTGGAATGAAGGGCCAAATTCTACCCTTCTTTGTTAGAACAGTATCAGAAGAGAGCATTATCAACCCAAATATTTATATGAATAACAGTGACTGCCTGGCAAGAAGTATGATTTGACAGGCCTTCTTTGATATTTCCTTTAATAGGCTTCAGAATGCCTTTATCTATTTCCTAAAATGCTTAATCACAATATTCTTGCTCCTTAGCAAATATGTTCCTATTTTTGATTTCTGTACATTCAACCTCAAGCACAGAGATGATGGGACCCTGATCATCCAAAGAACATCTCTATTCAGCTCTGCCTGAATTGGGGACTGTGTCACCACAACACATTCTCTCAGATTTACAGGCTGTCTCTACCTATTCTAAAAATACTTGCTTAGCACACTGTCAGAAGAGAAATCAAGTCCTTAACTACCCCTCCCCTCTTTCATGGCAGCTTAGTTCAAACTCCTGTTTTGCTGTAGTCTAAGATTCAACAGATTCGATCCTAGCAATGAGATATAGAGAGGAATGGGGCCAAGAAGTTAAATGCGGGAGAAAAATTCAGTCTTCCAGCTTCTCCTGAATGATGTCTTTACTATAGCTTCATTCGTTTCATTACTGTTCTTAAAACAAATTCAACTCAATTTAAAACTACACACCAAAATGTGTTCTAAACATGAATATGCATTATTTTCTGATGCTCAACTATTACGGGCCATCCACACATCTACCCCTCTCTCCACTACTTAGAAATAATCAAAACTTACTCTTTGTCCTTCTATAAAATTCTCCTGTTTGTTCCAAATTTTGCCTCCTCTTCCTGCTGTATTTTTACATTCTAATGGAAAACAAAGTGACAGTGAAGTGAAGAGGGCTTGGCTCTGAGCGTGCAGCTAATCGAATCCTGGTAAGGCAGTTGCCAACAGCGTCCTCACCCTCCCTGGGATTGCTCAATATTGCAATGAAAAGTGCAAATTGTAGTTCAAATATGTCTTCACTCTAAGTGCATTGGGTCATTTACCTTAACAATGTGAACGTGCTCTCATTATCATGTTCAACTTGATTAGTGTATGGTCTAGCATTTAAAAGTGTACTTCAGATAAAAGAACGTATAAATGCATGATTGGTTCCTAATAAATTGAGCAACCCCTTAATGAACTGTGAGTGATCTAGAGAGGAACTGTTACATACCAGTCACAGAAATGGCAAACCAGACAAAAATAGATTTGTGTGTGTGTGTGTTTGTGTGTGTATGAGTATGTGTGTAGGAGAAGATGATCTTCCTCCATCTTCCATGATACACTGATTGCTACTTTGTTGCAAAAATACAAGACAACCAGGGAAATTAGTTCATTTAGGAGCAGAATGTGAATGAGGGCCATCTTTTGGCAAATATTCAGCCTGGCTTGCTTAGCACACCTCAATCGGAAAGCTGAGAAGGATAATGTGGAGAAAGCACCTGAACACACACACACACAAACTCTCTCTCTCTCTCTGTCTCTCTGTCTCTCTGTCTCTCTCTCATTGTTTTCTTCAAGATAAGATGGAGCCAATTTAGGACAACATATTCTTAGTCATTTAAGACAAACTCTGTCCCATTCCTCTCTATTCCCATTTCTCTTTCTTTTTTCTTGTCCTCTCTCTTTGGCTTTTACTTGCTAAACATAAATTTTATAGTATTAAATAGGCAGAGGCACTGGCCAAACAGTTTGATAATATCGTTTCAAAGTAGAAGTTTGGTACCTTGTTTATGAAATATAAAACTATCCTTTATTTACTTCTGATCAGAACCAACATGCCTCTCTACATTATTTCTCACTCATTATCAGATTAAGTCAGGTGATTTTTAAATGTGAGCTGGCAGAGTTTATATATTTACTTGGCATCAGTCTTCATCCATAAGAAATAAAAGGAAAAGTGTACTATGCATCAGCATCAACAAATATTTCTTAGGCATTGAGTATGTGCAAGAGGAATGAATACAAACAAGTTCGAGGCACATTTTCTCATCTGAACAAGGTAGCGCTTGCTTCATGCCACATTCGTGCTGTAGGAATTATACCCAAGAAAGGAGAGGTCATTTGGGACAGGTTGAAGGGAAAGAACTCATAGAAGAAATGAAACTTTAGCCTCATCTTAAAAGATGTAATTGGACAAAGATAAATCCAGAGACAGACATAGGGCATCAAGGCAGGAGGCCTCAAATGCAGTAAGAACACTAGGTTTTGGAGTCTACTGAGGAGCCAGTTGAACTTGCAGGGAAAGTCCATGCAGAAGAACATGCTGACATGGGAGGTAAGGGAAGCCTAGAGGTTGAGGACCTTGAAAGCTGGCTAGGAATGGAGAAGTCTCAGAAGCTTCATAGGAAGGCAGGGACACCTGCAAAGAAACATTAACCTAGCATGGCATATAGGCTAGATTGGAAGGGGCAAGTACCTGCTGGCAGAGCGTCAAGGCAGAGGGTGTCCCGAATAGAGAAGGCTTGTGTGGGTAATGAAGGAAAGAGTGATGGGAGTAAGTAATCTGCAGGCAGGGATCCTCTGGGACAGGGTTCTTATCCTGTGGCGGAGACTCTAAGATGAAGGTAGATATTCATTTGCACATGCTTGCCTTACCATGAGACATTGACACTTCTCCGTCAAGAAGTAGGGTCTTTGCTATCTGCCTTTGCACCTGGCCAGAACTTTGTAAATGCAGCAACCAATAGAATGCAGGAGGGGTGAAGCTACATGACTTATAGGGCTGGATCATAAAAGGTAATAAAGACTTCCTCTCAAACTCTGTCTCTGTCTCTCTCTCCACTCTCTACCCCCACCCCCATTCAACAGGTAAGAATGCTGGAGAGATCATATGGGAAGACCACAGAAAGATAGAGTGAGATGCCCGAGGTCCCCAGCTGTCTGAGTTTCCAGTGGAGACCCCACACATCATGAAGCAGAGACAAGATGTCTCCACTGTGCCCTGCCCTGACCCACAGAATACATGGGCATCAGAGATGGTTGTTTTATGCCACTAAGTTTGGGAGGTAATTTGTTCCAAAGCCATAGTACCTGTAATAACCCATCTCTTGATTCTAAATCCACGAAGCATAACTTGTCCTTCTGCAGCTCCCTGATTTAGAAACTGGCAAACTTTTTCTATAAAGGACCAGAGAGTCAGTCTTTTAGGCTTTGCAGCTATACAGTCTTTGTCACATCTATTCTGCTATTGTAGTGTGAAAGCAGCCATAGACAATACCCAAATGAAAGAGCCAGGCTGTGTTCCAATAAAACTTTATTTGTAAAAAGCCAGTGGACTGAACTTGGCCTTCAGGCTGTAGTTTGACAACTGCTGCCCTATACCTAGGGGTCATCAGCAGTAGGTCTCATGATCCTAGTAGTACAGGGGTGGTGATGTGGACTGCACCAGAAAGACAGATGGCATAGAAGGGTCATGTCTAAGATCATGTCACATGACCAGAGTGAACAAACGGTCTGGGACGACACAGTTTCCCATCTTCCACCCCCACCTACTGAATAGACCCAACCCCAACCATTTCCACCACCACAGTAGTTAGGTCCTCAGAACTATCCCAAGCTGGAACCCTTCCTCTAGCCTTCCTCCTGTTTTACTTTATTCTTAATTGCCCCACGTTGACTGTGTTGAACACTGGTAATCCTAAGGGTTTTCCTGCTGGCTCAAAGCCTAACTGATTGTAAAACCCAGCTCCCTGTTACTAAGTGCTCAGAATTCATTTTAGAAACCAAAGGGGTGCTTCTTCACCCATGATACATGGAACTCAACGATGGGTAAGAATGCGTCCCATAGTCCAATGCCTATTTCTTGAAATGTCACGAACTGTGAGCAGCAAAAAAACGACACATTGACAGGAGAGTACAATGGGACAGCACGTTCGTTCCCACCTCCTGAGAGCCCGGCTGCTGTTGGGTACTTGATATCTTTGAGGGCTGATTTTGCAGAGGTAGCTAAGGAAGAGGTACTGAGTTCACAAGTTCACATCAGAGAACATGCTGAGAAAGAAGGCTTAATGAGAGACAGGAGGACTCTAAGCCTGCCAGAAAGCTCGCCGCTCCTTCCTCCTGGTTTACAGGATTCTCTAATAAGGGGATAACTTGGAGAAAAAGGAAAGAAACTCGACTAAGGGTAACAGCAGGAGTCCCTCCAGCAATCTTCTGAGCAACTTCCTGAGAAGGGCCCCAGTCCTTCAGCAGAGAGTGCAAAGCCTTAATGAGGGCAGTTTTCCATGCAGGACCCATGGCCAGCCTCCCGAATGCTGGTTCCCCGTGGGCCTTGGCCCTCCCAACACCAGCTGGCCACTCAGAAAAAGTGGAACAGAGAGGAATTCTCATCAACCATTCTCAGCCCTGACCCAGCTGCTGTTTTATGTTATATATACACCGGTGTGCCTTCTATAATGGGGTCACCGAAATGTAGGTGGTAAAGGGTGCCAAGAAAAGGAATTTGCCGTTTCATTTCTAGGATAAATGGAGAGTGAAAGGAGAATTAGGAAGACAGCTTCTATTTCATCTGTCCAAAAAGCATGGCCATCACATTGTTAAAGGGAAGGCCTGTCACCCCGAGAAGGTGTCAGGGCCCAGCGGACTGACCTGAAGAGCTCTGGGTCATTGTCGCAGGCTAGGAATTTGGCAAGCTCAAGCAACAAAAGTAGGAAGGGTTTGGAAATCTTTGAGTGGGCAGCTTTTCTCTTCCCACACCTGTCCCCCAAGTCATGACGACTTTGTAAGGAAGCAAGACAGTGCTGTGAACTGTCATCTCGGGTCTCAGGGAGCTGACACCTTCTTTGAGAAAGCACCTGATAAAATGGCTGTTTGTGAGGGTGAGCGCAAACCTTCCAGGAAACCCGTGTTTAAAAGGATCACTTTGATTGACAGAAGGTGGCAGAATGAAACCCTCTTCTGTGATACCACAGAAAGGATTCACACAGAATCAGATTGTAGTTTCCAGCACAGAGCCCTGTATTTGTGCCACACGAGTGGGCAGTCTGGGCAGCCTGGGTCCTGGGTAGGCCACGGCTGGGGGCAGTCACTCACTCTCCTTCTGTCTCCTCATCTGCACAGTGGATCTAATAAATTAACGCACGT
Source organism: Dasypus novemcinctus (assembly GCF_030445035.2). Taxonomy (NCBI): domain Eukaryota; kingdom Metazoa; phylum Chordata; class Mammalia; order Cingulata; family Dasypodidae; genus Dasypus; species Dasypus novemcinctus. The sequence continues at coordinate 74,675,846 of NC_080679.1, read as the reverse complement.
CACTTGGCTGTTAGGAGGACCAAATAAGATCACGTATGGGAAAGCGCCTTGCAAACTCTAAAATTCTTTGAAAAGTTATTGTTTTCATGATATTCTATACAACCACAAGTAAAAGCCAATGGAGAGGGAGAAGGAAAGTAGAGATGATCTAGTGCCCAAGATGCTTTAATTATTAAGAATTCACATGGCACTTTATATTTTCAGAGAGCCTAACGATCCTATTTCTTTAGTAACTTTGACAGGTTAGCATCACACTTACTGACCTTGGAGCAAGGGCCAGCACTGAAACACAGCAGAAAAGGTAACCATTCAGGGGGGAGAAGGAAGTCAAGCAGATTTTTCCTATTCCAGATAGACAGAAATTAGCCATTAAGAAATTGGCCCCTCTCCTCTTTTTTCTCATCTAAACTAGCAGCAACATGGAAAAGACTCCAATACCAAATTTTGACCACAAACTATGCATATTTTTTATTAAAAATCAAACAAACAAAAAGCAAGCTAGAAGCATAAAACTCATTATTTCTTTTCTTATGAAACCTTTTTGCCAAAGTCCTGATTTTCCTAAGTAGTACAGAAAAAGTCAACTCCAGGGATTTGCTCTGGAAAAGCCAGATAGGCCTTCTGGAGCCCCACCCTATGCCCAAACCAAAGCGACATGCTTAGAGAGGGCTGGCAAAAGGGCTGCCGGCGAATACTGATTCTGTAATCTCTGATCCCTTTAAACAAACTGATCCTGCTAACTTTGATACCTCAAACACAAACAAAATTTGAGTGGTTCTATCTGTGGCTAGAGATGGAGACTTAAACCAAAGGCCAGGGCACACTTAATTGAACAGAGCAAAGCAAAAACCAAATGGAAGATTTCAAAGGGCTATGCAAACATAGAGCTAAAATCCTATACCGAAACGGAGACATCCGGGACCAGGAGCAACTAAACTGCCCTGTGTTGTAGCAAGACGGTTTGCTTTGGATTTGCCTTTCCCTCCTGCCTTTGGCTGGGTGCAGAGAGCAAAGCAGGGCCTGGTCGTTGGGTCAGGAGGACAGACCCACAGGCCCTTGCTGCGGGGGCAGGCAGGCTGCAGAGGAGGAAAGGTTCAGAGGGGCCGTGGGGCGCAGGCATGGCACACTGGGGACCTTCTGTGGGGCCATGGCTGGGCCGCTCCAGGCGGCTCTCACTGAGTTTTAAGTTTTTCTTCTCTCATTGTCGATCCCATCTGTAAACTGCAAGCCTCCAGGCAAGCTTTCTATGTATTAGGAATCAGAGCAGGTTATAGAATGTCAAGTGTCAGCAATGCTTTGGGAAGTCAAGGGGAAAATCACCCACGTATCTTTGTGTAGCAGGGTGGGCCTTAGGATGCAGAAGGGGAAGGAAGCATACACCTGGAGTTCAGGAGGCAGAGCCGGAAGAGACCCCGGAACAGGCCCAGAGGGGGTCACTCACTCCCAAGGTTCAAGGAAATAGTTCCCACCAGTGGTTCCTGTCTTTGGGCTGGAATACCCCTACTAACCCACATTTCTCACGTCCCTTAAAAAAAAAAAGTTGGAAATCCTCTTTCCAATGTTCTCCCCCAAAATTGCTAAAATATATCAACTAGAAGCCAGGTCGTTTTGTGGGGCTGGATGCAGTAAGCAGCCAGACAAGTGCAGTGGCTCACTGAGACTCACATCCCTAAGCCTATTTGATTCTTTTCTTCTTTTATTTAAGTTTGTGCTTTTTTTTTTTTAAGGTTATTTTCTCCTATTTTTTCTTATTTTTCTCTGTTCTATTAATAGCAGGCGCTTTTTACAGTTTTCAATGATGGTGCTTCACATTTTCTTGTTGTCTAGTGTGCCTACAGTCTTTAGAAAGATGCATTCATTTGCTCATTATTTTTTATTTCAAATTCTTTTTCATTTTTAAATTTTCTTATTAATTTTATTCAGTTATTTTGTTGCCTTCATTTGTGAAGACGTTTGGGATCACAGAAGGGTTACAACTGTGGCAGGGGAGGCTCATCGGTGTGGGGTGTCCGTGATGCAGGATGCATGGGAAGAGGTTCACCTGGGGCATACCTAGGAGACATACGAAAGAGTTCAGGTGTTCATGGGGCATTGCCTCAGTGGGTGGAGATCCACACAATAAATGAAAGAATATCCAATTCCCATCCCGGGGAGCTCTGCCACATCCTCTAATGGCACAGCAAGAATCCCCCGAGTACAGGGGCAATGACTCGTGAGGGAGGATGGACCACTGATGGGTCCTTGATTTTGAGGACTGTACTTATGAACCTTTACATTTTGAAACTTAGCCTAGCATTATAGGGTACCTAAGAGTTGCCTCCTGGGAGCTTCATTCAGCAAGCATTTCTTACTTGCACACATGTCAGGCATGTAGACACCCGGTTTCTGGTGGTGACAAGACAGGCAGGACCCTTGTAGGAATTACAGTGGACATTTGCTTCCTTTCCCACCTTTAGAACAGTTTTCAGTGGAATAACGTGGTCTTTATTTCCTACCAAACACCTGATGCTTATTGTTAGCCCCAGAAATCTAGCCCACAGACAGAGCTATCAATTCTTTTCAATCAAACTCTGTTGACTCTTCCTACTCCTGCCTTTATTTTGGTTTTTTAAATCAATGCATTCTTTCTCGGCATCCTCCAGCTCCTATACCCCCAAGTAACTCAGGAAGTACCCCCAAAAGACACATATTAGTGTGGGCTTTTGAAAAATTTGGGCACAGCTCCCTTTCCTATTTAGTATCTAGATGCCAACCACAGGGAAATTCACTCAACTGAGGATTGCCAAGTAGAGATCGCTTGCAAATATTTTTAAGAAGTGAGGTCCCTGCTATACTGAGATGCATCATCATTTTGAAAATACAGAGTGAGTTAAAGGTCTGTTAAGGGACACAAGGAGTTCAGTTGAACTGATGCCTTAAAGTTGAGCACTACTTATAAGGGATCTTCCATCTGCCCCCAGGCTCCTGTAGAATCCCAGGAACATAACACCAAGGTGGTGGTAAAGGCAAAAAGCAAGGAGGCTTTTCCCCATGGCTTCTTTTCCCTCTTAAGACCTTGACATGAAGACCCACCACCACATCAAACATTCCTAGATTGATCTAAGGAATCCGTTTGAGTCCAAGGTTTGCCAGCCCCAGGGCCTGGTGTAAATCCCTAGTTGCAAATAGTATGGGGGTGGAAGCATCCATAAGTCAGTTACAACCCGTCTGAGTCTGTAAGATTAACCACATCACTTGAGACTGGGCATTTATAAAAGGATGAAATGAACACGTGCAATGAACCAAGCAAGTGTAGCCTCTGCAGACGTATGCCTCTCTTCCAGATATGCCAAAAGTTTTCTTTAACTGACATTAATATAATTCCAGGGACTGTTTTTGAAACCAAGGCAGCTGGTTTGCAATGTTGACAAGGTTCCCAAATTGGAAATAATGTCTGTGCATGTGCGAAGGCAACTTTTCCCCACCCAAGTGACTCACGAGGGCCCTCAAGGCATTCCCTATATGTACTTGGTTCTTTCCCAACACAGCGAGGCTGCCATGCCCTTTCTGTGGCTGCTCAGAACATGAACTTGCAGCAAAGTCCCACCAAATGGCCCGCGGCGCTCCTGAGCTCACCCAGGTCCTGGCGGTGGAGATGCTCCCATCGCCACCCCACTTAAGCATGAAAACTTTCACTTTTATTGTTTTTGAGCTAATTTGTGACTAGAAGGGTCATTTTCTGCCTTGAATTCTTTACATTTCCTGTGTTTAAGAAGGATAAGTGCACATTAGGAGGATGGGAAAACACAGCCGCCACAAAATCCCGGCTCTGTCGGTCTTATTCAACTCTTTTTTTTTTTCCTCTTCAGTGAGCTTTGCATAAAGCTTACCCAAACCCACATGGATTTCTATAATATCCAAAAAGAATGACAATGAGTGATGTGATGTAGGTGGAAACTGCCTGAAGAAACCTAAATTGTAATAGGGAAAAAAATTGACATTTTAGATTTTAAATGTTACACAGTTTTTATAAAGCTTCAGTCAATTTATTTTATTTATTCTAATGAAGAGCATTACAACTGCTTTACTGCACTGAAGCAAGCATCGATCACATCATTAATCACACCTTGTGAATAGCCACAAATCAAGTTCTAACAGCAAGCACTGAATCAGGAGCAATGAAGCATAAACTCCTTCACAATTTATGATCTCTCCAATTGCATCTTTTCAACCATTAAATTGCAAGATACCATAAATTTTTATCTTCTTCACTTCAGTCACATTATTGATTCTGCCGTGTGAAATATAGAAGCGCCATAAATCTCGGCTATTGAATTAAATTTAAAGTCCCGACTTCAGAAAAGAAACCCAACACACTGCCATGGCTGCTAATTTACACTGAGGAACAAATGATAGAAACATTAAAATTTAAATGGACAACAGGGATTTCTAAAAGCCATAGCACTGTCAATCCTAGTCCTTGTCAACCTTGAGGGCTTCTTTTTTTATTATTATTAGTAATTCAAATTTTTAAATGTAAAAAAAAAAGAATTAAAATTTAAACAGCGGAAGGTAGGTAGATTATGCACAAGAACAGATAGTAGAAAGGCTCCTCAATGGACATGGAAATGCAGGACAGGGACAGTGATTCCCTTCCACCCATCCCATGAGATAGTTCCATACAAACCTGTGTTCCTCAGGTCCAGCTCAGGACACCTTCTGGGCAAAGTGATGATCCCAAGGCAGGGCTCTGACACTTCCTAGGCAGGGGGGCTCCTTTTCTCCATTTGCCGTCTTGACTCCCAATCCATTTTCCTCCTTGCTACCCTTCTCTGTGTCCCAGGATGCTGCCTTTGTCAGGTGTGTGAAGAAGCCCCTTGCTATCTAGCTTCTAATTGGGTTTGGCCATCAGGAGGCACTAACAGAATAGCAAAGTACATGACAAGAGAGAGGTTGGAGTATCAACTCCACGTGCCCTCCCTGCTTTGACACTATGGTTCAGATCCCACCCTGAGGAGAGGTCCTGCCAGGGGACCTTCCCCCATGACCCTGGCTCCACCGGGCTAGAGGCTAAAGGTTTCTCCCTATTGCTTCTTCCCAGGTGCCTCAGCATCCCTAAGTGATTCCCTTAACTCCGCCCACAACTCAGTAGTCCCTTCATGAAAGTCTCTTCAGTTGAACTTGAGTTCCATCTGTTTCCTGATGGAACCCTGCCTGATACAGAAGGTATAAGGGCCCAGGGAAAATTTTAAAACTCCAGAGAAGAGCTGACAGCAGCCCAGCCTTGCAGTAAAATCTAGAGAGATCACTCCCAAGAAATGGTGAAATCTTGAAAGTTATCCCAGAGCACTGTACATCAAGAAATGCCAATTGTATTTTGGCAAGTAGCTGACCCTGGTTATTATGTAAGGCATGCATTATATCTAGAAGCAAGAAAAATAGGATCATGTCAAGTGGCTTTTTTGCAGTAAAGCACCAGCTAAGTTGAGATCTCTTAGACACAAAGAATAAGGAGAACATGATAGCAAAAGCCAGGATAGAGGAAGAACTAGACACAAGCTATTCTAACATAGACATAGGCATGCCAAAGTCCCCTGTGAGTCCTGGGGTTGGCTGGACCTCAGTAGAAATAAGCAGGCCATCAGCCTGTTCTAGCACAATCTGTTTGGTGGGTGAGTTGTGATCTGAGGAAGCCTCAGTCATCTACTTTCCAAGACACATGGATTTCTATGACCTCCAAAGTACTCCCACACCTCAGGCCCAGCTTTTCTATCTAGGAGGGTAAGACTATGCTATAACAACTGTCCCATGATCCAACAAACACTCCACCCTGCCAAAAAAAAAAAAAAGCAAGGGCTCCTGGAGTTGAATATTCTACTTTCTCCAACTTAATGGCTATTATAAGATAAAGGGGTTGCATGTCTTTCCCAGTCTAACTGAGCCAGAGGCCAGGACATCCCTGAGAGCCAGAAAACAGTGGGTCCAGGCAGGTCCAGACTGAACGAGATTTCCAAGATCATTTGTGATTTGATTGAAATCTCCCAAAAAGTAGCTGGAAGAGCAGGGCTTTACACCTGCACCACCTGCTATCCATACACTCTGGACCTGGGGTTCCCCTCATCAAAGTGATTGAACACCCTTCAGTCTGTCACGGTAAGGCCACAAACCCAGAGAAGGAAAAACCAAGGCCCTGCAAGAGGTGGCAAACTGATGACTCACGGGCCCTGCACAATTTTCCCTTTGGTAGAGTAATAACCCATTCCTGTGGCTCAAATTTCAAAAAAAAATTTTTTTTAAAAAGAATAAATGTAAAAAGTCTCCTTCCCACCCCATCCCTCAGCCATCCAATATCCTTTCCCAGAGGAAACCAATGCTTCTAGTTTATCCATCACCTACCTGTTGATCAATCCATATAAACATATGTATATATATGTATATCTGTGCTTTCAGAAATATTCTATTCATATACAAATGCATACATATGTATAAATGTACATAAAAATATACATATTTCCCCTCCTTTACACAAATGGTTGCATGCCAGACACACTGCAGTGACCTAGCTTTCTTCACTAGCAGTGTGCATGAAGCTTGTTCCTATCAGCACATAAGATGCTTCCTCACAGTTCTTTAAGGCTGCAGAGTAGTCCACATAAGATGGACCATAATTTATTTAATCAGTCCACTGTTAATGGGGATTTAGGTTGTTTCCAAAGTCTTGTTATTACGAATAATACTACAGTAAATAATCCTTTACCGATGTCATTTCTAAAATGCTGCATAGTTTTTTTAAATTGAGCGAACCTTTTAGAAAATGAGACTTCACTTTAAAATGTGTATTTGGGACTTCTCTGGAAGAGTGAAGCAATAGTGAATTCCCACTCTCACAAAGCAAACACTCTCCAGTTTGCCACACCCTCCACGCACTTTTACAAGGCCTGCCTGGCCTCTCTGGCCATTGAAAATCCTACCAACATCAGAGATGGTCGCGAGGATTAAATAAGGGCTGACAATGAAGCATGTAGCATAATGAGTGGCAGGCACCCTGTGAGTGTAGAGCTTGTTAAAGGATTATTTCCTTTGGTTCCCCTTCTCCTCCCTTAGGTCTATGGATTCCTGGTTCTTGAACCTTTCTATCCTCTCACTAAATGTAAACTGCATGAGGACATATACTTTATTTTGTTCACCACTATAACCCCATCACCTAGAATAATACAGGACATGTTGAATGAATGAATAATGAATGAATGAATGAACTATACTAAGATCTACATACCTCAACCACATTCCTGTTCCTTCTTTTTCCCTTTTATTATAGAAGTTGTAGACTGACAGAAAACCCATTCAGAAAATAGAGTGCACATATACAACTCTCATTATTAACATTTTGCATTAGTGTGGTAACTTTGTTACAATTAGTCAAAGACTATTATTATAATTGTACTATTAACTGTAGACCATTCTTTACTTAGGGTTCACTGTTGTATAGTCCTGTTTCTTATTTTACTCTAATAACATATATACAACCTAAAATATCCCCCTTGATACTTTTTTTTTAAGATTTTTATTTTATTTATTTCTGTTCCCTTCCTCCCCTCCACACCCCCTCCCCCCAACCCCGTTGTCTGCTCTCAGTGTTCATTTACTGTGTGTTTTTCTGTGTATCCTTGCATTATCTGGCGGCTCTGGGAAAATGCGCCTTTTTTTCTGTTGCATCATCTTGCTGTGTCAGCTCTCCGTGTGTGCAGTGCCACTCCTGGGCAGGCTGCACTTTTTTCACATGGGGCGGCTCTCCTTGTGGGGTGCACACCTTGCGTGTGGGGCACCCTTCCGTGGGGGCACCCCTGCATGGCATGGCACTCCTTGCGTGTGGCAGCACTGTGCATGGGCCAGCTCCACACAGGTCAGAAGGCCCTGGAGATTGACCCTGGACCCTCCATATGGTAGACAGATGCTCTATCAGTTGAGCCACATCCACTTCCTGATACTATCTTGTTTTCATTCATTTCCTAGCCTTTTCCATTTCCTTACCCAAGCTAAGCATTTCCATCTTGTCTATTACATAGTTTTCTAAGTTATTTAGTATTTATTTACCTTCTATTCCTTAGCTTTTAAATGATCTTTCCTATTATATCCACTAATTCTTTTCTGTGGTTTTCAATGGTTTCAACCTCCTTTGGCTTCAGAAGAAATCAATTTCATTTTTTTAACCTGTTTCTCAAATCCATAAATCTTATTTTAAATTCCAAAACCGCTCTAACATCTTTGAAATGTTAATAACCCTATAAAAATATTCACATTAGTCCAAATTATATGATTAATGTGGCATCTTCATCATGAACATTTAAACGGCTTTAAACACATGACTTTGTGACAGTCGCTATGTGATACAAGTTCCATCTCAGAAAATTGGAAGATGAACAATGTCCCTAGATAAGACAGCTATTCTATACAAGCCCATCTTAGAAAATTAAAAGATGAACAATGTTACCTGAAAAATGCGATTTTGAAACGAACACCAGAAGAGTTCCCATCCACGGTTCCTTTCCAGCTGGGATTGTCCTATAACCAGTGGCATGCCGAGACTGTAGGAGGATTTAAAGCCTACGGAGTGCTCGCCTCTCATCTCCTCACGGCTACCCATGAGGAAATGGGTCAGCACTCTGGAGATGGCTTGATTTAGTTCCAGAAACTCTTTCAAACTATCATGTGAAAGGGGGAACTGCTGGGGAAGAGACACGGGCGTCTCATGACCTTGGGACAGGACGTGGGACTCTACTCCAAGGGGAAGTGAAACTGAGGGGCATCGGGAACTGAGACATCGCTCTAGCGGCTGCTCTTTGGGGCCACAACCTCTCATCTCAGCTTCTCTCTGTGTATCTGCTCCCCACGTCTTCTCAAGTTGCAGTATAGGGCTTTCTTGCTCCTCCCTGCACTCTGTAGAGGATGGCTGCCCTGCAACCCCTGAGACTCTGCCCTCTCTCTCTTCAGGCACTTACAGAGATTCTCTGGTGTCTCTCGGTCCCATCCTGAATCGCTGTGAGAGAGTCTGCCTGGTCCATCTTGGGTCAGATGCTGCCTCAGTCCAACAAGCCGTCTAACACTGCTAACCGCATCTATTCTTTGATGTTCTAATTACATTCGCCAAGCGTGGCATGCTGGAGCTTTGTTTTTGAATTCCCTTCTTGAGGAAAAGTGGGGAAATGCCGGAGAGAGGTGCAGGTGTCTCCTGGCTTGAGGACCGGGAGTGCCACTCCCACTCCAGATTTGTTCTAAGTGACTCACTCATGGCCAGGGTGCTCCTGCAAGGAGCAGGGCTTGCCACATAATGTGCGGGTACCAGGATAAAAGGAAAACGCAGAGCCCCTGTTCAACAATGATTACCAATTTCAAGACGGTGACAGCAGAGCAAGCCCCAGGCCCTGTGAAACTGCACAGGCTGTACAACCATGCAGCCAGACCCACCGGGAGGGAGCTCTTTAAGAAGTGAGGATATGGTCAGACAAACACTCCCAAAGCTCTGTCATGAGCATGTAATATTATTTTATACTCTTCATAGGCTTATTATGATTAGGTGACTTGCCCAGGGTTATTCAGGTGACAAGTAGACTTCTGCACTGGATCATCTGCTGCACCCCAAGCACGCTCTCTCTACTCTGTCACATTCCATCTTCCACAGCTTGGGACACTGCAGCCACTCATTATGCAGATATTTCCCCTTCTCCTAGAGCAGAAAAGATGATAAAAATATTATTGGGCAGGTTGATACATTCTACTTTCTCTGATATGATATTTACCCATTTAGAAAGCACTAAATTTCAGTAGTAATTGAATTTACTGCAGTTAAATTACAGGTTCTTCCAAATAAAAGCATATCCTGACCATCACTGTAATTTTTACATAACTATAGCATCAAAATTCCTGGAACTATTTCCAAACCCCAGACAGAGTGCCAAATTGGCACTTACTTTCCAGGAATCCTCAAATTTTTAGGCATTGCATATTACTCTCAGTTCCTCTTCCATCAAGGCATGTGATAATTCCCCAAAAATGTGCTCCCTATACCTTTTTACTTTTAATAAGCATAATTGAATCAGACCTGGACAGGAGCATCTGGCCTTGGGTTTCCAGGAGGAGTTTTCCTTTGGTCCGGAGGGCACATTTCTTGTTCTAGGGTCAATGAAATAATCAAAACCTAGTCACTGGGGAGGAAATTTTATGGTTCTCATTTATTTGATCCACAATCTACTAAAACTCCATGCCATAGTCAATCAGCTGCAAAATAAAGAAGGAAAGCACAGCTAGTTTGATCTAGAAAAGGCAAAATCCATTGGCTCCTGGGCTGGTAAAGTTAGAAATAAATTGATTAAACCTAAGTTGGGGGCCCATAGGGCTTCAGTAAAAATGGCCAGTAGTTGGGAACTCACTCATTTATTTTGCTCACAAACAGAAACTGCCTTTTGAAAAGACGAGATGAATCCTAGTTAACCTGGTTTCCAACCCAGGCAATGGTCTAGATTGACAGGCTCGGATTGTCAGAAAAGAGCAGCAGGAGGGTAATGAAGGGACAGCACTTTAGAAGCGATGGGCCGAGGCTCACAGAGAGAAAGCCCTCTGTTCGCAGGCACCCACCACTGCCCCGTGGCCACCCAGGGCCATCTCCTCAGTGACCCGCCCCTCTCAGGCCTCCCATCACAGGGCTGGCCCTTCAATTGATCTCTAATGTCTGCCTTGGTTAATGTAATTGGGATGTCAAAGAATAAAATGTGGTTAGTTACGCGTTATTCTCCCTCTCATAAAACTCACCCTTGGACAGAGGGAATCAGCCTTTGATGCAGGTTGTCACTGCGCTTCCAGAGAGCACTTATTTCTACGAGTTCTGCAGGACACATTTGAAACATTGGCGACTTCAAGTTGAACATGAATTTAAATGCGTGGCATGAGGGACAGCGGGTTCTCAGAACAGCTGTGTGACCAGGGGGCTCTAGGAACTTTTTCCAGCCCTTAGAAATCGCCACCACCCACGCAACCTCCCTCTCCCACCCCCGCGTGCATGGTCATGGCAGTGGGGAAGGAAGGGCTCTCTTTCCAGGGTTTGGCTGCCCTACCCCAGCACTGCTGTTATTCAAAGCCAAAAGGTGCCCTCCAATCGGCAATTTAACTCTGGTCTGAGCTTCCAGGGGGCTGAATGGATAGGGCCTCACAGGGCCTGGGGTGTAGTAGGTGCTAAGAGATGTTTGCTGAGTCACTGAATGGATCCCATAGAATTTCAAAGGAAAACACCCATTAAAATTAATAAAAAATAAAACTCTGTGATTATAGCAAATGCCATTGATTGCACACTTTAGGTGGACTGTACGGTTTATGAATATGTTTTGATAAAATTGGTTGTTGGAGTTATAAAAAAAAACAAACAGAAATAACAACACCCTGTGTTGTTAAATACCCTGTGAAGAGAGATCTAAGATGGGGTGCCAAGTGTGAAATGGTTATTATAGGGACTACCCCTGAAGTGGGACAGGAGAAGACAGTCGTGCTCTGCTGGATTTAATTGTTACAATGGTCATGTAGCTCCTGAGCCTCTCAGGCTGTGATAGAGCAGAAGCTCAAGCCTGAGATTTAGGGAAAGTGCAGGAAAATGAAAAGAGGGAAAGTTTAGAAACGGCGAGAATATGGGTTAGTAGATGATTCTCCCATGCCCAGTGCTAACCTCCCTCCTGCCTTCAAGCCAGTCCACATCTTCAACACCTCACGGAGAGAGGAGCTATTTATTGATTGAAAGAGAGCCAGGGTGGGGCTCCAAGTTCACAACTTGCCCTGGCCAGCAGCACACTTGTTTGCCTGCGGGTGAATGGCCTGTGGGTTCAAGCGCAATTAGACACAGCAAGGGTTCTGGAGCAGTGTGGAATCCAAATTCAAGAGTAGGTGGCCTGCCCCCCTTCGATTCTGCCCCAGATTCTCTTGTGTATAAATTTAGAGCTATTGGTGATTAGAAAACCTATTAAAATACTTGAAAGTTGTCTTTCTTCAAAAAAGGATGGAGCATCTTGCTAAAAATAATTTGAGCATAAAATTGTTTTTTTCTGTTTAGTTTAAGCTGCTTCTGAATCGCCAAAGTTGGAGTAGGTTGCAAGCATGTCATAATGAATTCCCCCACCAAAAAATGTCCCAAGGGAGAGTGAACACCTATTAAAACATGATATAGAGGTAATTTATCCAGTAGGAAATGGAAAGGGATGAGAGAAATGTGAACTCCCATGAGCAAACAATGAGGTTTTGCAGAACGAAAGCAGCTTGTCAATATACGATGAAGAAGGCGCGCCCATTAAGGGAACGCCTTCGAAAGCAAATGGTACATATTTTGCACACATATTTCATTGTATTTTCTAAGATGAATACATAAGTACCGTTGACTCATTTTAAATGCAATTATTTTTAACATATCTCCCCATATTAAACCAATCCTACCTCTACAAAGCTTTCAATAACAAAAGATGAAGTGTGGGCGAGATTTGAAGACCAAGCGGAAAGGGTTTCATGTTAAGAGATTGTACCAAAATTTTAAAATTATCTTGAATTCAGTCACTTACCTGATCCTTTAAGGCCCAGACACTTGCAAATGCAAAATAGATTTCACACAGTTCAGGAGGAGAGTCTGGGGGAGTATTCTGGGCTGTCAGGAGACAATCCAGTAATGAGCACAAAGTCTTCAATAAAGACAAACAGAATAAAAGGGCTGTGTGAAAATTACTGCAGGCTTGCATAATAGCTGAGCTGCAGAGATACTACAGAAATGGTAATGAGTACAATAACGCTCTGAACTTGGAGTGTTTTTATTTAAAAGATTTTAATTAACCAGAAAATGAGCATTAATCCTGGTAACTTGGAAAATAACAACATGTCATCTTATTGCTATGAGCAAAAGGTAAGAAAAAGAACAAGAAAATATTAACTGGGGAAATAAGCCCTTTGAAAAATGAACAATTCAGAGCCTGAGCTAGAATATGACAGTAAGTCCACTTCTAAATTATCAGTTTACAAGGGCTTGTTATACCCTGAAATTTCAACCCTAAAATTCCTGAGCAGTCAATTATATTCAACACTCTGGTTTCACAAATTAAATAAATACATTTAGCAAAATTTTCAGTCATCTTGAATCCATATTCTAAAAAAAATATTCCTTATTTCAATTGTCCTCAACCCTTGGGAAATCCAATGAGCCAAGAAGCATTGGATGCCTGAGACTTCTCCTAAATTACCAAAGTAGTGGACAAGCAAGAAGATGACAAAGATAATTTTGTTTGCTTACAAAAGGTCTTGGCAAAGGATCATGTTCCCTATTGCTGCTCTAAAGAAGTAGTTGTAAGTGCTTAAATCGAGAAATGTTATGTTGTATATAAGTTACCACAATAAAAACTTATAAAAAAAGAAATCATTACCAATGTAAAATAATAGTTGTTATTTTTTCCCAATGGAAAAGGACCTAGGATTATTATATAAATAACGGAAGTGACCTCAAAATATAAAATGAGTTGCCCTGAAGCTTCCTGTTAGCAATCAAGCACTTACAAAATGCAGGCATTGAAAAGGCAAACTTCTTTTATATGAAATTCTCCAAGATGCTCTGACACCATTCATCCTGCATTTATACTTGGGAGGCAGGAGGTTTCAGAGCGTTATAGCTAAAATTTCTATTATCATTTACAATTACGTTAGCCATCACACGTTAGCCATGGTTACAATCGCAAAGCCTCAAACTCAACTTGGCTAAGACAGGTTCTTTACTTCATGACCTGTAACTTTTGCTAAATTCTTTCCATGCTTGAAATCACAGACTGGCTCACAAAACCCTGTCAGTTCTATTCAGAAATGTCTCTTAAATCTGGTTCTTTCCCTTCATCCCTTATTTCAGGCAAAATTTCCTGTAATTTTAAAAGGTCTCCCCCTTGCTCTGACTCCATTTGCCTCCAGTCTTTTCTTCCTAAGAAATTACGGCTAACGAATGTCATTCTCATGCTTCAGATCTCCCACGGCCCACCCAACAAAGGCCCTGCTCCTCATCGTGTCCCCACAGCCTCGCCCTACCTTCATCTCCTGTCCCTAACTGCAAATAATGCCTGTCCTGGACACGCTGATTTACTCATTTCCAGAGTCCACCATGCTCTTTCACTAATTATTGTATATGTTCTTTGGCAAAATTGTCCTTGAACCTGGACAAGAGGGATCCCTGCCCAGGACCCCTTGCTTTAGGGCTTTTGCGTGGCTATGCTCTGGTCATATCCTTCTCCACTGGGCAAGGCAGTCTGTGGGGCCAAGGTCATGTGCCTGCCCAGAGGCTGCACATACCTCTCTAGACCACACTCCCAATAGCCAGGGCTCCAGAATTCCTTGTCCAAACCACCCACCCACTGCTTCTAGGGCCTATCTGGGCCTCTTCCCATGTACATCCTCTAGAGGGCAGACCACACCACCAGCCTGTACAATCTCAGGCCTGAGGGTGGCAAGAGGCAGATGCTCGCAGGGGAGGCTGGGTAAAGACAGTGTCCACGGGGGTACATAAGGCGTCTTGCAGTACAGGATACAGAGGGCGGTGGGAAAAGAAAGAGGGCCAGGGACCAAATCACCTCTGCCTTTACATTCCAGCATAGAATGCCACACAGTCCTAGAATTTGGAATTCGAACCTGACTTTCCAGGTCACTGTGAAAGTAAATTTGTCAAGGGAGAAGAGTGGATTGTATTTTATTTACCAGCTTGTTAGCTTGATTTATGACTTTAAAATATTTGACTATATGCCCTGTGTGCCTCTTTGTACTCCTGCCCTGGGTCCTGCAGTAAATGTTAAGAGCAGGACTGCTTTTCTATCCTGTTGTAATGTCCTTCCTCCCCATGTAGAACTCCTACTGAGTCTTCAAAACTCATTATAAATATCACCTCTTCAGGAAAACCTTTCCATCTTTCTAAAATAGAGTTAATTACTCTGATTTAGTTGGGGCTTTTGATTGCAAATAGTAAGTAACATTATTGAGCAGATAAAGGGAAAAAGTCAATCTCCTCATTCCCCTTCTTCAATAAAGACAGAGAACACAAATGCAGCTGGCCTCAAACAGGGGTGGAGGTGGCGGCGGGGGAGCAGTCCTGTCTGCAGGCAGAGTGCTCAGAGGTTCAACCTTCTCCCACCCCTGGCTCTGCTTCACCCTTCTCACGCTGCGGACCAACTCTGTCTGCTGCTCATCCACTTTATCCCTGAAAGTGAAAATTAGGTGGCCCGGATGATCTGTTTCTGTTTTTTTTTAAATGTATAATTAAATAAAAGATTTGAGAGTTTTCTCTTTCTGGGGTTTTTATTATCTCTTCCATTCAAAAGGCTGGTCCTAATAGAGGCTGCTTTCTTAATGCCAATTCCAAATTTCTGACGTAATGGCAGGAACAACAAACATTGTCTTTCCGAGATATTAACCCCTCTGTACCTTGTCTTTCCCTTATTCAGTCAGGAATATCTGTTGTCTTGGACACTGAGGATAGGGAGAGAAAATACTGAGTTTCAAAGGCCTCCCCTTTCACTTTACACAGCTGAGGAGCTGGCCGTGGCGAATGCATGCGGCACTGGCCACGCACGAGCCCAAGCGACACATGGAACGGGCAGAGGAAAAGCAGAGCGTGAGAGCAGCTGCTCTGTGTTTAGCGTCTTCCCTAGGCTGAGCTGCACATAGAGGCTCAGCATAAAAGCCCCACGGGCTGATGGACAGAGCTAAATTTCAAAGTGGCGTCTTTAGCAAGCAGAGCCAGATCCAGGTCCCCCCACCCTCCAGGGTGGCCTGGCAGGGGAGGGGAGCAGCACGCTGGGCGGCGCGGCCAGGCAGATGGGCCTGAGGGAGCCTCAAGGTGCAGCAGCGGGAGGCGGGAGCACCGTGCCGGGCAGGGAGTCAACCGCCAGGGTCCCCGAGCCGCCGGAGTGGGCAGAAACAAGGACACGCTGGTGTGACCGTTCTAGCATGTGGCTCAGTCACAGAGCTTTCCATGACTTGTTGCTAGTGTTGACCTAGTGGCAATTTGCCAGGAGCGACAAACGGTCGTGGGCGATGACAGGGAAGGAAAAGCAGCAGCCAAGGACCATCTGTTTATGCAAACCCTGAACTTGTCTTCGAGGAAAGGGAAGGAAGCCAGAAATGATGGCGACATGACCAAACGGAGGTTTGAAGGGGAGACCCATATTTTAGGGTTAATATTTTTTAAATAAAATGTTTTTCTTTTGTTTACAAAAGAAGTCCCGGCAAATAAAAGTTAAACCTTAAATTTGCATTTTCCCCACCAATTCAAGCACCCCTGTGTTCCCAAGGCAGGATTTCCAGCCTGCTGAGGAGCAGCCTTTGCCCAAAGAATTTAAAACTTCAAACTTCCAAATTAGCAGAGGGCGGGGAATGAGCTCAGCAGGGGCCAGGCGGTGGGTGGAGCGCTGAGCTCCGCCAGGAGGGGCCGGACATGGTGGTCTGCTCAAAGGGCCACTGTTCTTCAGCATTAAGTTTTGGGCTAAATGTCTCTCAGGGGTGCAGGAGAGCCTTGCCAAACACCTCAGAAGGTGAAAATCAGGTGGTATAGATAACCCGGTTCTGTTTTTCTAAATTATATTTTATAAAATGAGGGGATTTCCCTTTTAGGGCTATTTTTCATTGCAACAGTTTTTGTATTTGAATCAATGTTTGTTTAAAAAAAATGTAGGTTACTGGCTATGAAGGTCTCATTGTTCATAAACCTTGTCATTGCCATACTTTTGGTCGAAGAACATCTGAAGTTGCTCTGTCATTAAACAAATTCTATTATCTGATCTAATGATCCCTAAATCCCTGAAGGCTTCCTTGGTAATTCCTATTGTTTGCCATGATTTTTGTGGACTGGGCTGGAAGAGGCAAACTGCAACAACCCCTCCGCTGTGAGTGACACCAGCAAGGGGCTTACAGCAGAGCTGCTGACCTTTTTTATTTTTTTTCAGTTTAATGAGAACTTAATAATCTATTTTTTTCCCTTCCTTTGAGGACATTCAGAAAGAAAGGGTCACTGCTCAACACAAGGGACAAATAGGTACCGTCATAAGAGAGGGCAGGGTATGAATTGTGCTGCTCTGGAGTTACCTGGCAGATCGGAGCGCGCGTGTGAATGCACACTCACCTCGAGCAGGCACCACTCTCCACGCTTCCTTGAAGGGCAACACATTGTCAGTTGAAACAACAGCAGGAAGCATCAGCAGAACAATAGATTTTGATTAGAAAAACACTAATGCCATATCTATTTGTTAATTGTAGACTCTTAATAATTTCTGTCACATGTGGATTTTTAAAAAATATAATTTCACAGGAGTAATCACAGCCTTATCCGTTCAGGCTTTTGTTTCCATCATGTGTGAAGGTTTGGCTGGGTTGGTTGTGTGAAAGGGGCACAACAGAGCAGGCTCTTTCCAAGGGCACTTGAGAAAGCAAGTGTTGATCTCACCGCTTTAATCATGAAGGACTAGAGAGAACCAACTGAAAACTTTTTGATCAAGATATTTACATTTTCAATATAAGCACTGGAATTGAGAAAGGAAATCACAAAACACAGAAAGAAGCCATAATTCCAATTCTTTCGCATAGAGTCTGAAACATTTACTTAAATTCTCACATATTTATTACTTACTCTGCTAAAACAAAGACGAAGAAAGGATACGAAAGGAAAAGACAATAATGGAAATAAAATGCATGAGAGAAAAGAATTCTTTGCCAGGGATGGCATTTGTGGCACTCTGTTGCTCTCAGAAAACAGGAAAATTAAACTAACCATTTTAAACACCAATCTTAAAAAAGAGCATTTCATAACCACTTAACCAAGTGTACAATAGAGTAGGACAGAATAATTCTAATTTATCAATGGTAGGGGCAAGGTATCTCAGCTTAATACCTGGTTAAGAACTGACTGAGCTTCAAACACATCAGAGCCTAACATGTCTGGGAATATTTGGCAAATAGGTGGGGCAAGTGTGCCTAAAATTTCTTTGCTTAAGTGTAATAACCCATCCTCAGGAAAGAAGGCTCCAGAGTCTGAGCCTAACCCAGTAAACAAAGAGAAGTGATGTTGAAAATGAACACAGTCCTATGTCTGTTATTTCCATGTGTTTCCTCCTCTAGCCCCAAATTTCGACTGGTAACTGGGTCCTAATTGGTGATAGGAGCAGAGGAAGTAATTAGTTGTTTGTAAGGAACCACCTGACTACAAACTATAGAAATACTTGTGATGCAAGCAACTTTACTTCGGGCATCCCTCAAAGAGGAGAGGGGACTCCTTCCCGCCTTCCTCCCTGAGCACCAAGCATCTTTGGTACTCTTGGAGGCTCAGACACTCGGACCCTTGCTGCGTGGAGGCATCACTGAAGGGAGAACCCAGTACCTTGACTGCCCCTCTCCAATTTGCTTCAGAGCATCTGTAAAGACACTTCCTGGGGACTCTCACAAGAACCTTGTGGGGAGTGCAGTTTGCCGGAGACTGAAGGTGAGATTGAGCAGCTGTGGCCAAAAGCCAATGATGTAGCTCAAGCAGCTGAACACCTGCTTGCCATGTACGAGGGCCTGGGTTTGATCCCTACTACCTCCTAAAAACGAAAACGAAAAAGCCACCCCTCACGGGGGAGCTGATAAGGTCCTGGATATGCGTGTTCATAGTAGCTTTATTTGTAATAGCCAAAACCTGGTAACAATCCAAATGTCCATCCACAGGTGAATGGATAAACAAACTGTAGTATATTCATACAAAGTAATGCTGTTCAGTAACAAAAAGTACTGATATACACGATAACATAAATTAATTTCAAAATAATGCTAAGTGAAGGAAGCAAGACAAAAAAACAACATGTAATATACGAGCCCATTTATATAAACTTCTAGAAAGTACAAACTACTCTGTAGTGACAAAAATCAGGTCAATAGTTGCCTGATGGGGAGCAGAGGACAGAGGGAGAGATTACAAGGGGGCACAAGGAAACTTTTAGGGGTAATAGATATGTTCATTATCTTAATTGTGGTGATGGTTTATAGGTATATGTGTTTGGAAAAACTTGTCGAATGGTACACTCTATATATATGTACAGGTTAATCTGTCAATTATATCTCAAAGTTTTAAGTTAAAAATTTAAAAAGAGGGAAGCAGACGTTGCTCAAATGATAGAGTGTCTGCCTATCATATGGGAGGGTCCAGGGTTAGATACCCAGGGTCTCCTGACGCGTGTGGTGAGCTGGCCCATGTGCAGAGCTGCCATGCACAAGGAGTGCTGTGCCACACAGGGGCACCCCTGCATGGAGGTGTCCCACGCACAAGGAGTGCACCCTGCAAGGATAGCCACCCCCGTGGAAAAAAGCGCAGCCTGCCCAGGAGTGGAGCCGCACACACCGAGAGCTGACGCAGCAAGATGACATAACAAAAAGAGAAACAGTTTCCTGGTGCCACGGGTATGCAAGCAGACACAGAACACACAGCATGTGGACACAGAGAGCAGACAACCGGGGGGTGGGGAGGGAAATAAATAAAATAAATCTTTAAGGAATACCAAAAGGAAATAAAGAAGTAAAACAAAAAAAATAATTTAATTTGCTCATTGATCTCCAAACTGATGTTGGCCATTGGCTGGGAGGTTAGTGCGGATCAAGAACCAGGGTCTACAATGTTCCTCTAAGTAGGCCTCTCCCTTGGCCTGGGCTCCCTCAGTATGTGGTGCCTGGATTCCAGGAGTCAGTGTGCCACAAGAGAAAAATAGGTGGGCGGTGCCTCGCCTCTTGTGGCCCCTCAGGAGCCACCAACCCTCTTGTTGAGGAGCCACGAGGCCTGGATCCAGCGGAAGAGGCCAGGGCTCCACCTCCGGAAGTGCAGGCTGAAGTTGTGGAAGAGTGGAACGGAAACTGTTGTTACAGTCATTTTTTAAAACTATTACTGCCATACACCCTTTTGGCTTTAATTATGTTTTTGACTGTTTAAAACATTTACATGGTTCAAATGTCAACATTATAAAAATGTTATACTCAGAGAGCTCTCATTTCCATTTTTAACTTCATTCTCTATCTCATTCTAATTCATTTTTGTCTTATCCTTCTCATTTCTGCTAGAAACCATACATGTGTGCACACACACATACATTCTTTTTTTTTCTTTCCCCTACCCA
Source organism: Dasypus novemcinctus (assembly GCF_030445035.2). Classification (NCBI taxonomy): domain Eukaryota; kingdom Metazoa; phylum Chordata; class Mammalia; order Cingulata; family Dasypodidae; genus Dasypus; species Dasypus novemcinctus. The sequence goes on along the minus strand of NC_080679.1, from coordinate 74,655,690 downwards.
CACCCCACCGTCTGTTTTCTGTGTCTATTTGCTGCGTTGTCTTCTTTGTCTGCTTCTGTTGTTGTGAGCGGCATGGGAATCTGTGCTTCTTTTTGTTGGGTCATCTTGTTGTGTCAGCTCTCTGTGTGGGCGGCGCCATTCTTAGGCAGGCTGCGCTTTCTTTCACACTGGGCGGCTCTCCTTACGGGGTGCACTCCTTGCGCGTGGGGCTCCCCTACACAGGGAACACCCCTGCATGGCAAGGCACTCTGCGTGGACCAGCTTCGCATGGGTCGAGGAGGCCCGGGGTTTGAACCGCAGACCTCCCATGTGATAGACGGATGCCCTAACCACTGGGCCAAGTCTGCTTCCCTACACACATACATTCTTATCGCTAATTCTTCATTTTGCAAAGAGATACAATAGAGACTAGACAAAAAATATTATATCCTGGTACCTGCTACATACACACCATCAATGTCTTCCTCATTCTCTTTCTATGGCTGTATAATACCCTGTTGTGTGCACATCCCAGAGTTTATTTCACCCCCTTTTATGGGTAGTCATGTGTTGTCAAGGTTTTGGAATTTTAACATATTGACAGGTGAGAAATACTATCTCAGTGTACTTTTCATTTATGTCCCTTCTTAGGAATGAACTTAGGTAACTTTATCAACTTACATATCTTTTTTTCTGTGAAGTGTCTTTTCATGACTTTTGCCCATTTTTCTATTCAATTCTCTCAATTTTAATAATTCTTTATATATTAGAGAAACTAGACCTTTATCTGTGATATGTGTTGCAAAAGTTTTCCACTAGTTTTCCATTTGTCTTTTGATTTTGCTAATTGTGCTTTCTGCTTGGCAAGTTTTTTTTTCTGTAATGTCATCGTTTTTATCCATCTTTTCTTTTGACTACAAAGAGAAACAAATGACTCTGACTTTAAAAATTGGATAGCATGACATCACAGAAAACAAATTAAGTAATTTTAACCCAGTACTTTAGCTATCCATCCTCAGTAGGATAAATTTTGTCAATGATATTGGTGTATGAATACTGAGATAATTTCATATATATTGTGGGAAAGAGCAAATTAGTGACTAACTGTATGTGAATGGGAGATGGTACATACCTGTTGTGCATATCCTCAGCCACAGCTGTGTGAATGATGTCAGGCAAGTTTCAAACCAGTTCAGATTGATAGCATCTCATCTCAGGTGTGTACCATCTTTCTCATTCCTGCCCCAGGACTTTTCTTCTGTGGCATGGGATGCCTATGGAGCCCACGTGACATTCACACCTTGTATTCCAGAAGAGCTGGGGAGTTAATGTCCCACAAGCATTTTCTGAAGCAAGTGGGGCAGAAGTTGACAGATAAATGCATCTCCCTATTGACCCTTGGACCATAAACAAAAAATCAAAAACAAAAAACTCAATTTTATGCATTCAGAAGATCTTGGGAGATCCAGCATCTATCACCTACAGAGGTGGCCAACTCAATAATCTATTTTTGTTTTGGAGTTTCCCTCCTTCCCTCTTTCACTCTCTCTGGTTCCCCATTTTGCTCACTGAGACCACTTCCCAAAGAAGTCACCTGCAATCAAGCCCTTGTCTTGGGTTCTGCTTTTGGGGGAACCCCAGAGTAGGGTGTTGTCATTGGAATAGTTGAATCACTGAATGTATGCTGGGAGTCACTGAACTCCAGACTTTGTGCTCCGTGAGAAAAAGTAATATTAATTTGTTTGCTGTTACTTACAGCTGAAAGCATTCTTAATTATACAAATAGACTAAAAAGAGCAATAGAAGCTAAAGCTGTAAATATGGAGAAGGACCAAATAGCAAAGGGCTCCATAAGGCAGGCTGAAATGTTTGTACTTCATTCTCTGGAATGAATCCAAAATTTATTGCCTGGATGACTGGGTGGATGGTTTGGGTATCCACTAGTACAGAGAAGAGAAGAGGGAGATGGATGGATAGGGAGGCTCATTAACTTGGATTGAGATGTGTTAAATTAGCAACGTCTCTAAACAGCGGCAGCTCTAAAGCTAGTGAGGCTCAAGGCAAAAGCTATAAATTAAGCAACTAATTTTTCTGAAGATACCCACCTTTGTCTTTTTGCCAAACTTATTTCAAAATTTTTTGTTTCTGTCATGTCCTCTCTTGCCTAGACTTTTAAAAATAATGGTGCAACATATTATTAGTCACTATCTATGAGTAATACATTTTTTCAATTGCTTTATGGTGCTTACAAAAGCCATATGAATTACCACCACAGTTTAATTTCCAAGTTCTGAAAGATAAAATCAATTTTTTAAAAATCAAGATATTGCTGAATTCTCATTGGTTGAATTTACATATGGCCCAATTGGCAAAAATATTAGAACTTAGATTTTGGTAGCATTGAATTCATTACACACACATGCACACATGAATACACACATATGTGCACATATGCACACATATACACAATGCACGCATGAATACACAGATATGTGCTGGGGAAGAAGGACAGTTAAAGGAGAAAGAAATCACATCTATAGAGGATGTGGGTAGAATTTATATATGGAAAGGCTTCCAAAAAGGACCTCAAAGGAATAAAAGGATATTGGCATGTACAGATGGACAGAAGGTAGAGATGGATGGATATGATCAGCAGGCAGAGATGAGCAGAGAGGGCCAGCAGGTAGTGATGGGTGAAGAAGGCCAAAAGGTAGTCAGGATTTGATTTTCTTTGTCTCTCAAGCCTGGCCTTCTTCTGTGTTGGCTTTATTCTTACCCTCTAGCTGGTGGGCCCTGTAAGTTCCAGGCTCATATCTTCTTGGGTTTAGATCCATTTGAAATGAAAGTAGTCCCTCTTACTAGCACCAGCAAACATTTTATTTATCTTATTTTTTCTGATAGGGTCACATACCTGATTCCTGAAACAAGCTTATTGGTCAGTTTCTCTGACTGGCCAGGCTACGTCATAAGCTCATTCCTGGAGCCTGAGATGGAATCAGCTCCATTCAGAGATAGGTCCTGTATTAGGTCAGTCAAAGGAGTGCTAATGCAAAATACCAGAAATCTGTTGATTTTTATAAAGGGTATTTATTTGGGGTAGGAGCCTACAGATACCAGGCCATAAAGCATAAGTTACTTACCTCACCAAAGCCTATTTCCACGTGTTGGAGCAAGATGACTGCTGAAGTCTGTGAGGGTTCAGGCTTTCTGGGTTCCTCTGGGCTCAGCTCCTCTGTTTTCTCCACAAGGTCAGCTGTAGACAATGAGCTTCTCTAGACTTTGTCTTCACAAGGTCAACTATAGACTACCAGGCTCTGTCTCTCTCCCTCGGGTTTCTGCCATGTCTAAGGAGTTATCTCTATTCCTCTGTGTTCTTCTCCTGGCTCAGGTCCTCTCTTCCTGGGGCTTGCTTCTGTTTCCTCTGCATGCTAACTTCCTGGGGTTCCAGTTTAAGATTTCAGCATCAAAACCCCTCAATTCTGTCCTTTACCATGCTTTTTATCTATGAGTCCCCACCCACCAAGGGCCTAATGCCTTGGCCCAATCAAAGCCCTAATCATAACTTAATCATGCCCAGGTACAGACCAGGTTACAAACATAATCCAATATCTATTTTTTGAATCCATAACCATATCAAACTGCTACATGTACTGAGAGTGGAAGTGGCATTGGTTCTCCCAAAGAAATTAAAGATATACTTACTAGAAGAAGGCCTCATGGATGCTGGAAGCACCAACACTAGATACTACAGTTACTAATCTATAGCCTGTCTAACAAGCCCCCCCGCAACTCAAAATAATAAAAGCATTTATTTGCTCACAACCACAATTCGGTCAAGCCTCAGCAGGGATGGCTCATCTCTGCTCCACATGGTATCAGCTAGGAAGGCTTGACTGGGAATGGAGGATCTACTCTCAAGGTGACTTCGTCACATGAATGGCAAGTTGACACTGGAAGTCAGCTGGCACCACAATTCTCCACATGGGTCTCTCCACATGGTTGCCTGGGCTTTCTCTTGATATGGTATCTAGATTCCAAAAAGAAGAAGCCAAAGCTGTCAGTCACCTTAAATGTTAGCCTCACTACCCCCATATGCTATTGATTAAAGCAATCAGAGACCCAGCCCAGATTCAAGGTGATAGAGAAACAGATTGTACCTCTCCTTGAGCAAAGTGAAGAAGAATGTGCAGCTGTCTTTATAGCCAGTGTTCACTTCAGAGTGAAAAACTAGAAAAGCTTTGTTCTCAAATCTACGTGTCCTGGGTCCCCACTAAACCTGGGGAGCCTCTGACAAGCATTGAAAAGAAACTTCATCCTCTAGTCTCTAAAGCAGTGGATGCAACTTAAATGTCTTTAGGGGTCAGGCAGGCAGGTAACCTAGTGATGAAGTATGCACATTGGCATTTTGAACATGGAGGTCCATTCTTACACACACACACACACATGAATTCTCTCATTTCTGAACACTCACAACCCTCTCTTTTGTTTTCCCACTTTTAATAAAGATTGGATATAGATCAATATTCTTCAAACATAAGAAAAATATCAGTGCAAACAAATCAATAAATGGTCTTTAACGGATTGGTACAGAGTTGATGCTTTCGATATTGACAGCTACTACTCAGCTCTGGTCAAGCACTGGATTCAGATCCTTTATGGTCCAAACTTTCCATTTTTCAAGAGAAGCCAGAAATAAGGAGTCCTATGTGAAGTCCTCTTGTTTTAAAATGTTGGCTTATCTTTTTATAAACACTGTGAGGACAAACAAAACACACAAACAACAGAACAACACATTAAAAATAATTTAGCATTCACTGTCAACTGTTTACACAGTTTCAAACAGAAATTCCTAAGATCACTTTGAATTCCTTAAATTAATGCTTTAGAACAAGACCAAGATGAATAATTTGCTAAATACGGATTATTTCCTATCTGGAAGGTATTCCCACCACACTTATGGTAGATTAATGGTAGCCTCAATTTCTTTGACACTCCTTCCAGGGATGGGATCTCATTTCTTGCCCAGTGAATATGGGCTGGCCATGATGATTTGCTTATAACCAAAAGAATGTAGCAGAAGTGATGCTGTATGACTTCTGAAGCTAGGTCCAATGTAGCGTTATAGCTTCTGCCTTGGCCTCTTGAAACATTCTCTTTAGACACTCACTCCCTGGATCTTCCCTCTTAGAACATAGCTGCCGTGTGTGAGAAACCCAAGGTACCTAGAAAAACTACTTAGAGGAGCTCTGATTGACAGCCTGGCTGAGCTCCCAGCCAACATCCAGCATCAGTGACAGCCATGAGAGTGAACCTTCAGATGATGGCATCTGTGGCTGGTATCTAAGTGCAACCGAATGTCAGACCCCGAAAGGGAACTACCCAGAGAAACTGCTTTGCAAATTTCTTGCAAAAATTTGTTGTGTGCTGCTTTGGCATCCATCTTACCTTGGCTAAGCTCCTTGTCTCAACACTGACCTTTGACTTGGTTAATGAATTGCTTTTCAGCCTTGGGACTTAAACCCAGAGTCCAAACCCACATCGTGTCCAAACCCACCCAATCACACACCTCCCTCAAAACCCACAGTTGGACCCAAATGAGAAGCTCACCATCCCCACCACCCTCGGACCCCCAGTCCTTTTCCCTTTTCACATACATTTACTCTAAACTAAACCATCCTTGACTCCCACAGGCAATCTACTAACCTCCACCCCTGAACCACAGTACAGGCACAAGCCTGGGTCGCTCTCCCTCTGCCTGTGTGCTCCCCATCTCCTGGCTGAGCCTCCAGAGCCAATCGCACTTCCCTTTGATCCCGATACCCAGCCCACCCCCACCCCTGGACCTGGAATAACACACTATCTTTCCTCATGCACGATGGCCTTGGCTTCCCATTGTGTCACAGCTGACTTCCTCCCAAATCCAAACTTAATATCCAACTTAATCCAAACATTTCTAACAATTATGGACAAGATAAAATGATTGTTCTAAGGCACTAAATTTGTTACACAGCAATAAATAACTGGAACACCACCTGTGGTGGATTGAACTGTGTCCCCTCTAAGATATGCTCAGGCCTAACCCCTGGTACCTGTGAAGGTGACCTTACTTGGAAAAAGGGTCTTTGCAGTTCTAATTAGTTAAACGAGGTCATCCTGGATTTGGATGGGCCCTAAACCAATATGACTGGTGTCCTTATAAGAAGAGGGAAGTTTGGACACAGAGGCAGAGGCATATAGAAAAAGAGGGAAGACAAGCATTTAAGAGGGAGACAGGGATTGGAGCTGTGCTTGCACAAGCCAAGGAACACGGGGCTACCAGCGGTGGAGCGGGCGAGGAAGGATCCTCCTCTAGAGCTTCAGAGGAAGTATGGCCCTGCCAACACCCTGCTTTCAGACTTCCGGGCTCTAGAAACAGAGAGAACAGATTTCCATTGTTTTAAGTCACCTAGTTTGTGGTCGTTTGTTACAGCAGCTGAAGGAACCTAATACACTACCTTAACGTGGTTCCTCAGGGAAGTCCAAGTTCTTGGGCCTAACTGTTGGGCTGCTGGCACTATTTCTGCTTAATTTCTTTGTTTTTGAGACTGTTATTAAAGGTTATGGATTCATTTTTTAAGGAATAAAATGTCTGAATCTTTAGACGGAAATTTCCCTTTTCACCCTGATTTCCTGTTTTGATGATGAAAACTTTACCACAGCTAAGAAATCAACAAAAGAATTACCAAAAATTTTTATTCTATTTCTTTGTGGCAAATATGATAGATTTCCAAATAACATACTCGATGGAAAGTAAGCAGATTTTCAAGATAAAAAAAGATTAAACTCTTCTGGAAAGACTTAGAACTGGCTAATCAAAAATACTCAAAATAATAGGAGAGCTAATTATCTCATTAGAGAGAATATGAACTAAAGATGAAATTTTAAAATAAAATGCATGCTCCCAGTTAGGCATCATACACATAAGATAAAGAAAAGCTTCATGTCTGCCTTGAAGGCAATGCAAAGGAATATAAGTTTTTGCATATGGCACCCAGAGATGGTGAGTTTTGTTGTATGCATTTTAGGATAATAATCTATATCCATTTTCTGCTTTACAATGCCCTATACTTAGCTTATAAATTAAAGCAATAGGAAGGTAGGGGTACTGGGCTGGGGGAAGGACTGTGACTCAAGCAGTTGAGCACCTGCTTCTCACAATGGAGGTCCCAGGTTCGGTCCCAGATGCCTCCTAAAAATAAAAATAAACAACAAGCAAACAAACAAAAAAATCAACTCAGGGGAGCCGAAGTGGGAAGCACCGGCTTCCCACTTACCAAGTTCCAGGTTCACTACCAGGTCCCAGTACCTAAGAAAAAAAAAAGAAGATACTGGACTTTACCCTCCCCTCCCATTTTAAAGGAACAAAGAAATGAAACACTATTTATACTCTGGTGCTGCAGGAAAAATATCATTTAAGAAATTAATGTATAAACTAGAAAGCTCTGATTCTTCTGAAAAAGTCCCTATAACCAAAAAGAAAAAGTTGTTCTCTCCAGCTAGATCATCTGATCCAATCTTTGACTAAAAATGTCTGCTTACTGCATTCCCTTAAAAAAAAGCCACCTGATGGAGTCAAAACAACCCTGTGATTTCAGGAGATGATTTTATTTTAAAGAATACTCCCTTGAAAACAGGAGGATTTGTTACCCTATTTAGGAATATGAGCAACTGGGCATGATTGAGGGAAAGCCTGGATTCGGTTCCTTTGACCTTGGCTCTGTGGGGGAAACACAGCTTACACAAGGTGCCCAGCCAAGTGCGACTCGTGCTCACTGCCGAGCCTGGAGCGGTGGGAACGCAGAGTAGAAAAATGCCCTTGGCTACATCAGTAAGCTGAGCCTCCTACTTTGTAGAAGTAATACTTGTCTTTCTGCAACCACTCATTTTATACTAATTATATTGGCCACTTTCACATCTTTTAGCCTTGTAGAGGTCACCGCGAAGCTAATGGCTCTTGACAGGGAACAAGCAGAGACTTGGGCACTGTCAGTCAAAGAAAAGGGAGGATGGCAGGAAAAAAGCTCAGATTCAAATAAAACTGAATACCCCTGGTTTCCACGGCTCATTCTCAGCATCCTAACCTTCTTGACCTTGAAGAAAGAAAAAAACACAGACAGTTTTGAGTCTCACACCACAAACAAGAATACATACAAATCTTGCCAAGAAAGGAAGAGAACACATTTCATGTTAGAACGTTGCATACCAGCTGCCACAGAAAGACTTGGAAAATCTTTCACTTGCTGGGTTGGTAGAAAGTTAGGCAAGGTGACTAAATGCCTTCATTTGAAAATTCATATTCCTCTTTCAAAGAGAGAGAGCCCCTGCTCCTCACTTACTTAATTTGAGTACAGAGAGTCAGTCTTAAAGTAAGGTTCCAGTGAGAATCATGTGGCACCACGTGACTTCTAATAAGTAATCTTCCTGTTGAAAACTTCAAGAATAGGCTCTGGATGAGCCTTGCACAAATATCCCTAATAAGCAGCACCAATTGACTAATGAGAAGCGAGCAAGTAGAGAATTAGCACAGTGCCCTCTCGGGCACAAGTAATTGCGTGTGAGAGAGGCAGATGGTGTCAGAGCACGCAGCCTCCCTGGGATCATATAATCAAGGCAGCATACCCAAGCCTGATTGTATTCACCCCATTAGTGTGGGGATTTCTGGGCTGCTCTTCCATATGACCAACACTGGCCTTCTCCATGGTTTTTGTGTTCTCCTGGCTCTCTTTCCTGCGGCGTCCTTCCAGGTCCCCATCTCCTAGGCCCTCATCGAACACGCAACAAAATCTGTGCAGTGGTTCTCAAGGGGATGCTTGGAGAACTTGTGGGAGTGCTTTTGAATGTTGCAGTAATTGGAGGAGGCGGGGACTCCACGCATTTAGTGGACAGGACAAGGACACTGGAGGTCCTGCGAAGCACAGGCATCTCCAAACAGCAGAGTCAGCCTTCCCTTCATGTCCTTCATGGCTTTCAAATAATCTTTGGACTTTCATATAGATGATCTTGCTTTATTTTTGAGCCTAGAACCTTCCACCATTTCACATGTAATAACAGAGATTCTTTTGTATTTTGTTAGATTTTAGTTCTCCAGTTAATTGAGGAAAGATTATGCCTTGCTTTGTTTGACACTTTACCAAGAGTCCTTTGACATGTTACCAGGTTTCGGAAGGTCAGTTCCTGACAGTAACGCTGCTGGAGGTATGTAAGTCTTTGACATGGTGCACCCGTGCCAGCCTGCATTGGTAGCTATTCAGCTATGGTGACTGTGTCTAAATTCCTAGGCAGGTGCACACAAGCATTTACACATGAAAATGTGTAAATTTATTTATGTTACATGACTTTCTTTTATATGTCCTCTCTCTTACAGATAAGGCATGATATAGTTTTTAAATTATGTCAATGGATTATATTACTTAGGAATTTCATTTCTGGTTAGTCAAAAGTGTTACAAAAATTTTTAAATGAGGAGAACAAGGTCTGCCAGGGCTGAGAACCACTGATATAATGAGCTAGGAAGTCTAGGAGTCAGTAGCATCTCACATGCTGTAGCAGTTTGGCATTATTTATGAATTCCAAAAATAGATATTGGATTATGTTTGTAAACTGGTCTGTTCCTCTGGGTGTATTAGATTGCATTGGATTCAGAGGTTTCAGTTTTACTTGATTAAATTATGATTAAGGCTTTGATTGGGCCACCTCAGTAGGACATTGAGTACCTGTCCCCTTAGTGGGAGGGGACTCAGAGAAAACTACATGGCAAAGGAGTTACTTGTACTCTTTTAAGCTGGAGCCCCGGGAAGTAAACACGCAGGAGAAGAAGACAGAGAAATAGAGATGGCTCCATAGACACAGCAGAGGCCCCGGAAAGAGAGCGAGCCTGATAGTCTACAGCTGACCTTGTGGAGAGAACAGAGCAGATGAGCCTGGAAAAAAACGAGCCCCAGGAGAGAGACGAGACTTATTCCAGCCTACAGCTGATATTAGAAGAAGCTGGGGGAAGCAGACGTGGCTCAAGTGATAGAACTTCTGCCTACCATATGGGAGGACCTGGGTTCAATCCTTGGGGCCTCCTGGTGAAAAAGAAGAGAAAGCACACCTGCACAACAAGCCAGTGCCTGCACGAGTGCCCATATGGTAAGCCAGTGCTCTGCGTAAATGAGTCATGCAGCAATATGATGACACATCAAAAGAGAGACAAGGGGAGAGTCAAGATGAAGTGCAGCAGAAACCAGGAACTGAGGTGGCACGATTGACAGGGAACCTCTCTCCCCATGAGAGGTCTCTTGAATCCTGGTGAATCCTAGAGGAGAGAGAATGAGACAAGAAGACAACACAGACAGCCAAAACAGCAGGTGGGAGGAAGGGAAGGGGGGGAAATAAATAAATTAAATAAATATGAAAAAAAAAAAAAAAAAGAAGAAGCTGGGACCATGGAGTCTTAAGAGGAAGAGGAGGGAAGCAGACTTGGCCCACTGGTTAGGGCATCAGTCTACCACATGGGAGGTCCAAGGTTCAAACCTGGGCCTCCTTGACCCGTGTGGAGCTGGCCCACGTGCAGTGCTGATGTGCGCAAGGAGTGCCGCGCCACACAGGGGTGTCCCCCACCTAGGAGAGCCCCACGCGCAAGGAGTGCACCCCATAAGGAGAGACGCCCAACATGAAAGAAAGTGCAGCCTGCCTAAGAATGGCGCCGCCCACACGGAGAGATGACGCAACAAGATGACACAGCAAAAAGAAACACAGATTCCCGTGCCACTGACAACAACAGACGCAGACAAAGAAGAAGATGCAGCAAATAGACACAGAGAACAGACAATGGCGGGGGAGAGAAATAAACAAAAAAAATTAAAAAAAAAAAAGAGGAAGAGGAAGGGTGGACCCTTGCAGACATTGGCAGCCATCTTGCTCCAGCACGTGGCAACAGACATTGGTGAGGGAAATAACTTACGCTTTATGGTCTTGTGACTATAAGTTTCTACCCCAAATAAATACCTTTTATAAAAGCCAACAGATTTCTGGTATTTTGCATCAGGACCCCTTTGACTGACTAATACATGCACTGAGTAGGTATTGTCCTCCTACTACCAATTCTCCCTAAATACTAAAGAAGAAAGAACAGAGAGAGGATACTAAAAGAGCATCACCCACAGAGAAGCCTGTCGAAAGGTTCTCCACTCCTAGGACACCCACAGCAGCCTCCCTTGTTTTGAAGCATTCTCTAGGCTAGGGCCTGATGAAGCTATTTTCTGCTTTCTTGTCCACTCGAATCCTTTTCCACCCCAACCCCCTTCCTGTCCATTTATAATCATCTCATTTCTCTCCCTTTTTCTAATTGTGTGATTTTGGTTGTGTTCTTTGACGGTCTGCAACCCAGTACCCAAGTTCTTTGTAAGAAAAATGCCATGAGACTGACTGTCCATAGTAAGTGTGTCATCCATCCATGACAAAATTTCCATTAAATCTGCCATTATTTGGAAAAGAAATTTGCAGATTATTAAATCTCTTTGATATCAGCTGTTCATTTTTCTTTTAGTTGATTAACTGATGTCTTTTGGTCCCAATCTAACTTATTTTAGACATAGGATATAGTTGTGCCATGTCTAGGATTCCCTTGATAGTGCCTCAAACTTCCTAATATAAAGCCAGTACACTATTTACCAGACACATCCAGAACATGACCATTTATGAATCAAGAACATTTCCAAAATAAAAATATTTCCAGAATTTAAAGAACTTACATCTGAAATAGCACAATCGGAAAAAAGCTTGAGTCCAACTTGAGTTATTTTTTATTATATAAAGGATGCATTATATATTATATCATTGCACAATACTGTAAAACACCTATTTCCCACCAGATCATAAATCATATAACTCATGCATCCTGATCAACAATACAGCCAAGATGCCAGTGGTACATGTCTGTATCATGTAGCTTGGACCTCTAACTTCACCAAACAGCCCTTCAAAACCCAGCAGCTCGCATGTTCAACCAACATGACACAGTATATGGCCTCAGTCTTAGGCATCTTTAAAATGGATCATTAGAGAAAATATTCTTTGTTTGGATGTATCTCTGATAAAAATCTTATGCCACAATTAGATCTCAAAAACAAAATAAAACACTGAAGAGCCTCACTGGGGTTAGGAAGGCAGTTGACCTATCTCTATACCGTTTATATTAAGGAAAGAACACACAGATTCAGGCAGGTCTAGTGGTACATTAATGGTTAAAGTAGGCAAGAGGACATTTTTTTTTTTTAAAGAAATGATTAGGTACTTGTCTGCTACACATATTCTCTCACACACCATCAAAAGCATTAGTACAGAGCATGGAATGCATGTGTGCTTTGAAAAAGTAACAAATAAAACAAACACACTCATTCTTACTCTCACGAGCACCCTGGAGAGGACTGAATTCAGGCATAACAGCAGAAAAACGGTTGGTACAGCTCATCTGCACAAGAGCCCCAACTCTCAGCTTGACTGCTTCCAACTTACGTCATGTGACCCCAAATTTTACGTAAAAATACTTATTTTATGCAGTAGGTTTTTAATGTGCAGTGCTCAAAACATCTCACATTTGTATTTTCCATCAATCCAACAAACTTGCAGTGAATTCAGAGACAAAAATGTTTACACCTGGTTAAAGTTTGGAAGAAGCCACAAAACCTTTAGAGTTCCCTCTGATCTCAGTGCTTCCTGACCCAAATCAATATTGCTAAAGGCCTTTTAGGACTTCCTGTTTGACCCCAAGGGCTCCTGCCTCAAGTCTCTGCCCTTTCCCCTGCGACACCTGCTTAGGCCAAGATGCCACAGCATCTGGCCAAACACAGATGAAAAACAGTTCTGTATTATATCTTTAAGGACAGAGAAATAAAAGCAACAGAATCCTTGGCCAAGCTAATAGCATTGTTCTAGAAGGGGGACTGCCCTGCTCTATAAATGCACTACCCTAATATATGCAAGTCACTCTTACCTAAGGCTTTTTCTCTAATTCTGGTTTTTATCACATTCAGATTTCTAGACCCATTATTCACATAAATATCAACTCTGGACACTATTAAAGTTGCTTTCTGGAAGTGGCTGATTAGAAATATTAATCATAGTGGTGAAGTTTCTAAAATATGCACCAGGACTTATAAGGCAACTAAAGCACTAAACTATTTAAAAATAATTATCTTGACACGACAAAATCTTTCTGTGATTACCATAGAATAGCTATAAAAACACGATTTTATTTGTAAATATAATATATATGTTATATTGTAAGCTTTTATATTACATTTATTACTTAATAGTGTGGGTGTAAAGCATGAGTGTTATATAATCACTCATTATTTATATGCATGTAGAGAATTCTACATATAATAAAGTTATCTTGTCATTCAATTACATGCAAACGAACACCAACATTCCTGAGTCATCATTTCTGTAGCCTAATTTTCACCTGGATTTCCCTGAGCTCTCCAAGGAAGCTAGCTTGCTCATAGTCAATAGGCCCTGTGCTTTGTAAGGGCTGGGGAAAACTATTGATCCTAAAGGAATTCATTCTGGATGATATAAGGGATTTATTTAGTTTAGTAATAGTAGCCGTAGCATTTTACATTGAGGCATGTGTTTTAAGTTACTTACACTCAGGTGTAAGACTGCAAAGTCTAAAGCAAAGAGATTTTGTTAATGATGTATGATTATTAATTTTGAGGCAGATCCTGAAAACCATTTTCATCAAGCTGTACATAGAAAGTGACATGAACCAACCTGTTCAAACCCATATAGACAGTCAGGAATGCAATCATATTCCAGAAAATAAATTTTAAACCTCTCCTAAGGATAAATATTAAGCTAGCATTGAATTATATAATGTACTCTTAGGATGCAGTTACCAATATGGCTTGGATATTTATAGGCTGCAACACAAATTATGCATTAATAAAATAAAAACAAAAGTGGCTGGGAACAACCCAAGTGTCCATGAATAAAAGAATGGATAAATAAAATGTGATACACACACACAAACACAACGGACCATGATTTAGCCGTAAAAAAAGGAATGAAGAGTTTCTGTTTTGGGTGGTGAAAATATTTTGGTGATGATAATACAACATTGTAAAAGTAATTAATGCTGCAGAATTGTACACTTAAAAATGATTCAAAGGACAAATTTTATACTATATGTATGCTACCACAATTTTTTTTAAAAAAAGTTAAAAAGCAAAGTCATATGTTATAAATGTATGTATATATTACCACAGTAATTTATTTTTTAAAGTAACTGAGGGGAACACCTAAGAAAATTGGGAAATTAGGGGTTGCAAACACAAATGCTCCCATGGGCCAGGCGGGAAATACCAGAGAGGGCACGGACTGGAGAGGGGCAACGAGAATGGCAGGAACTGTGATCACGGGAGGGTGTGTGATATTTCCTATCTAGTGACATTCACCAAAACAAGCAAACGCTGTGAGTACCAAAATATTTGCAGATGAAATGATATGTCTGGGGTCTGCCTCAGAGTAATCCAGGTAGAATGGGAGGGAGCAGTGGGGAAGGAAGATTATTACTGAAAGAAGATCAGCTTGAGGTTGATAATTCTTGAGGCTGGTGATGGGTTTGTAGATTTCCTTCTACTAGTCTCTTTATTCCTCTACAGACTTGAATTTTTCCATAAATTAAAAAGTAAAATCCATTAAAAGAATACACTAAAAAGCAAGTCCATCAGATTGCAAATTTTCAATCTCTGTTGTAATTGAAACAAACCAACATAAAAATGGTTTTAGTATCTTGTGTCTGACCACAAGAATAAAGACAAATAATAAATTTACTGGTGTCATAAATAAGAAAGTCCCAATCACTAGGATATGTGAGGCATGGGTGGCTTCTGTTTTTAGGATGCCAGTATTTGCTCATGATTACATATCAGCTTCAAAGTTTGGGAAAACAGAGCCCTAAAACATTATTTAGATACACATACACAGATAAATATACACACACACATACATGCACACCTTGTTTATTCAGTAGTATCAGGCAGATGAATTATGCCTTTACTAGCAAAACATCTGTCCTCTTGGCTGGAGAGTTGAATTCTCAGAAATCTACGATCAGGCCTTCTTCATCTCCATACTCCTGGAATATAGTACTTACTTAAGAACTATTTGTTGAATTAATTAACTAACAAAATTGCCATATCATAAAAAGTCTGTGTACAAAAAATGGATAAAATGAAGACATAGAGATAATTCAGAAAAATCTTTAGCAAATGCAAAGTGTGACAAGTAATGGAAAAGCAACTCTACTTCCCTAGTTAAAAAAATTAAGTGAAAGAAAATGTGATTCTAAATATATTGAGTAAATAACTCTTTCTGGAATTGACTTCAAAGCAGCCCTAACACATTCCATTCCCCCATTTCCCCAGGCTATCACACGCTCTAGGATTGGAACTACAACTGACAATTTTCCAGTCACGTTTCCCACTCCCCCCTGGGGTGCCAGAGACTTATATAACAGAGGCGTTCCATGCCAAAAGTGCAGCTATGGGAGCGCATGAATTTCCTGGTGTCTGGGGGGAAGGGCTGTCCTCACAGAATGACCCAGAATGTGGCGCGGACACACCTTGGGCACGGGCAGAGCATTGCCCCACTCGCAGGGTCCACCAGAGGCTGGCAGGTTAAGGTCCTAAGTACAGGTGAAGTGAAATTCCCCTGGACATGAACATGGCATGGTCCAGCACAGCTCCTGAGCCCCTAACTGATCTCCTTAAATTTAAGTGGGCAGGATGCAGGAGAAATCTTAAGGTAATTCAAAATATCATCACCAGGTCTCTAGCTCATATCCTATTACAGCTTACATCCCTTCTACACTCCTAGAAAATAATAAAGCCAGAAAGCACATGTGTCACAGAGCCATAAGACTCACTGGAAAAACTCTTCCTTCCACTTCTTGGATCAGCCTGATTTGGTGACAGCAAAAATGACAGAATAATTCAGCTGTGACAGGAGTACCACGAGGGGACACACTCATCAATGGGCCCATCTGTCTGTTGTCACTCTCCATCCTCAAATGCTTAAAAGACACCCTGATACTGGAAAGTTTAAAGACAGGAGGAGTTGTGCTCACTCATGCCGGTTTCAAATGGGGTGAAGGAAGGTCCTGAATAATAGATAGATGGTACATTTGTAGAACAATAGTCACCTGCAGGGTACACATTGGATCTAAACTTCCAACTACCTAGGGAATTGTAGCCACTAGTCTCTTGTGTTCTAGAACTACTCATAGAAAAATGGTAAGAAATCATGATGTCCTATACTTGAGTGATAAATGTTTACTGAGTAGGTACTATGTAGATAGCAATGGGCTGGATATTACAAGGAACACAAAAGAGTAAAATTCATGACTTCTGCCCTTTGTGAATTGATGAGTTAGTTTCATAGGTTATATAATAACATGAGTCCTAAGTTACTTTTGTGTAATTTAGAACCAAATCAGTGGGACAAATTCTAAATATTATGAATTGGGAAACAGATGTAGCTCAAAGAGTTGGGCTCCCATTTACCATATAGGAGATCTAGGGTTCGATGCCCAGGGCCTCCTGGTAAGGGCAAGCTGGCCCATGCACCAAGCTGGCCCGTGCAGAGTGCCAGCCCACATGGAAATGCCGCCCCACACGGGAATGCCGCCCCACGCAGGAGTGCTGGCCAATGTGGAGAGCTGGCACAGCAAGATGATGCAACAAGAGACACAGAGGAGTGAAAATAAGAAGATACAGCAGAACAGGGAGCTGAGGTGGTACAAGAGAATGATCACCTTTCTCCCAGTCTGGAAGGTCCCAGGATCAGTTTCCAGAGCCGCCTAATGAGAATACAAGCAGACACAGAAGAACACACAGCAAATGGACACAGAGAGCAGACAACGGGGCTGGTGATGGGGGAGTGGGGAATAAATAAATAAATCTTTAAATAAATATATTATGAATTGACTACTGCTGTTCACCCAAATGCGAGCTCTCTGAAACCCATCTCTACTCTGTGGCAGCACCTCCTAGTATGGCTGTCTGTGATTCTGTGTGCAGGAAGGACCCTCTCCTTCCTGCTCTGCTGACTTCTCTGAGCCTAGCACGGTGCTGGGTGGACAGTAGCACTCAATAAAGACTCCACTCACGGATTCCTCCTCTGTGACCTTATTTACCTCCTGGGGTCCCCTCTCACATTCCACACATTTCACTGTGGTCACTTAGTGTCTTCCCTGATGAAATGGAAGTCCAATGAGGGCAGGAATTTGGTCTTTCTTGCTTGTCATTGTATTCCCAGCAACTAAACACTTATGGAAAGAATGAACTACTGTTTGTAACTTTGCTCAGATAACCATCAAAGTAAATAGAGAATCTGAGGGTTTGTAAAATAGTACCAAAATATACAGCTATTTAAAAAAAAAAACTAAAAGGAGCAAATAAAATGTTAAGAAGATAGGAAAAATATCCTCAACGTCATTACAATTTTACAGGTCCATCTAGACCTTATTGTCCATCTAGAATTCTCTGGACTTCAGAACAAACCTTGGAAGCCACCCGTGATTTATCACCATCTGAAAAGCCATGGGCCCAAAGAGATCCTCTTCTATGTTGCTGACCAGCCTGCAGCAGCCATGGCTGCGAGACCTGGGTCAATCAGTGAGAGGTTGTAGCTTCTTCAAACTGGCCCTATTTCCAGGCTCTGGGTTCAAATACCTGGATGCACTCCCACAGAAACAGTAAGATACCTCCCACCCACGAGGAAACCACAGGTATGGCTGGTAAAACCATGAATGTCTCAATCCCTCTGGTTGGTCCAGGGCATAAATCCCAAAGAGCACAAAGCATAAGATACCCACGTAGCTCTACGGATGCTCAGAGCTTCACACCATACATGTGCTAGACCACCAGCTAGGTTTTAGCAACAAACAGCCTATACTTTCTTTGCTTTGTTATCATTGGTTTTTCTACAGCCAAAGGTATGGAGGAGGGTCTCAGACAGGTCTGGGTCACCTGGGGAGATTTCCTGGAGCAACTTGCAATTTGACTCGGTAGTGTGCATATATGGAACGAATAATGTTCCAAATATGGCTGCTATCTTTGTTCCTTCTTTGCTCCCTTCCATCATGTAACACTGAGTCTACAGACACACGCACACGCGCTCACACGCATAAACACACACACACCCATTCAGCACGCCAAGACAGACCTCAGCATGCCAGCTCTGGATTCCAAACAGCTAGAGCAGAAAGCAGCAGTTGGCGAGCAGACAATAACCAGAGACATGGGATTGGGTCCAGATTGACACTCACAGTTCTTGGCCTCACTATACTGCAACCCTTTTTCAGGAGAGCTGGCAAGCTTCCAGGCCTCCAGCCCCTCCTAAACTGGCAACACCTAGATCTTCTATGGGAAAGGAAAACTTAATAGGGAAAGCCATTTGCCTCTGACTATTTTTAAGCTATAACAAATTTTACTTGTTAGGATAGGTCTCAAAATGAAATGTGTTTTTACATTAATAAGAACAATGGCATGAAATTAATAAGACTTATTTCCCCATACAACCTGTGACTTTAGCTGCCTTAAAATCATAAGGATCCTTAACATCATTATAACTAACTTGAAGAGACTGGACATATTTTACTCTAATGCTCTCTCACGTTATGTCATTAAGAAAATGAGTCTCAGACAAGTTACCTGACTTGATGTGATCACTCGCTACTTAGCAGCATTCTTACCCTGACTTTCGGGTAGCATTCCTTAGTCTCTGCCGTGGTGACCCTGTGATTCATTTCACATCCATTGCTAGCTCATAAAAGACAGTAATGTCTAAATTATGACTTTGTAATATTTATTTATAATCAAAGCCACATGTCCTGCTCTCACAAATACAGTTGCATATTCTGACCCAGCTGCAGGACACACAAAACTGGTCCGGGGGTGCCGGGAGCGGGGTATGGTGATGACTTCAGTGACTGGAAGGCAAGTGAGATCATGACTTTTTAAGTCATTTTCTTTCTCTGAAAATCAACCCACCAATAGGTGTCTGCTGACAGATTTTGATAAAGCTGATGACTGTAGTTAGATAGACTGGGTTCAAATCCTAGTTCACCACTTAGTTCTATCTGTGATAGGCGGCAGCTTCCTTAACCTTTCTGACTCTGTTTCTGCATCTATAATGTTGGGGTAAAAACAGCACTTGCACCACTGACTTGTTAAAGGGATTAAATGAGGTAAGGCATTCAAGACGCTGCACACATGCTAATTGCTCTTATTTACCTATAGAATTTAATCTTTCATTTTTCCTTGATCTCCTATAACAACCAGACCCCTTATTCACTTAAATATCAACTCCGACACTATCTGTACACTAAAGTTGCTTTCTGGAGGTGGCTAATTTGAAATAGCTATCACAGGAGTTTCTAAAATGAGTATCAGCATTATAAGGGACCTAAAACACTAGGCTCTTTAAACATAATTCTCCTACTATTTCAATTAAGGTTCACAATCATCCTCAACAACATTGTCATCTTCATCATCATCCTCAACAAGATCATCATCCTCACCATCACCATCATCTACTGGATGCCCAGAAACTGGCCCGCAACCATCTGGAGGAAGTCGACCTTGACGGTGAGGCTTGGCATTTTTGCAGAGCAGGAGAAAATAAGTTTACCTAACTTCTTGTAGCAGACATGGCAGGGACTTTGAAGATCAAAGGATTGAGTGTTTTATCTTCCAAGTTAGCAAAAGGGAAGCATTTCCAGATATCAGAATTGCCTCTACTTCTACTCGCGCAGAAGGCTCTACCTGCCTAAAAAATGCAGAACTTCTCCCTCAGAAAAGTTCCCAGATGAAATACTATGTCCTTCTTTTCCTTCACCTCAGAACCTCTCACTTGTATTTTTCACACAGAAAGTACACAGCTGTGGCCAGATCATTTCATACTAAAACTGTGACTACCACCTTAAATAGCAGATTCACAGCAGTTGATCTTTCTCTCTCTCTCCGCCTTTGTCTATTAATCCATCAATCTATCTCTCTGATTTTTATCAAAAGAGCTTTTGCTTCCACCAAAAAATGCCAAATTCCTTGGTTGCTAAATCCAGTAATGATGCTTTTAAAATGTGAAAGAAAACATATAGATTAAGTGATTAAAAATGACTTAATTACTGAAAAGAGGAAGAATACTGTTGCAAAATGTTTTAAAAACTTAAGGCAACAAGTTTCTTTTCTAAATAGTACGTTTATTCTTTTTTAAAAAAACATATTAATGTGCATGATTGTTTTGTAAGTTCACACTTCTGTAATGAAAATATATTTTTAAAAATATATCAGTCACCCAAAGCCTAAATAAAAAGCATCTTAGCATAATCTTAATGATGTAAATATTTATTCTCCACATCTTGCCAATAGATTATTTTTAATTCCATACTTTTAAATCATAGACAAACTAGTTATTCCATTGCAAAATACTGAACACTTCAGTGCTACCCCTTCAACCTGTTATCTCTGGAATGCAACTGTTGCCGTCTTTGCTGTATGGTTTTACTGATTCAGCTTGAACCTGATCTCAGGAGATAAGCCAATTTTCCTGAGCTTATCTTGGGCTAGTTAGCAATTTGGATTTGTCTCTGACAGAGGCTAAACAGGACTTAGAATATTAATTTAAACTTTTGAGCTAAAAACATAATAAAAATCTTGGGTTTTGAGCCTAAGAGCCTGGAATATTTCCATAACAATATGCAAAAGACTCTGTTTTTACTAAATGAACCATGGTGAGGTTAATCCTGAATATAAAGTTGTTCTTTTTTTTCTTTTTTGTCCTAATACAAGAAATAGAAATAGTGATACTTGCTTCTAGCATAATCCCCAGCGTTGCCAAGGCTAACGGCTGTCAGCTAGTAAAGGCATTCGCCAGATGTTGATCCCCGGAGGCCTCCAACAACAGTGATCATGATAGCCTTCAATCACCCCATTTAGAATTTACAACAAACTGAGCAGAAAGCCATTATTTCCACCTTCAGGATAAAGTTTTCCCCGGGCTGTAAGCAGGGTTCTGCCATGGACAGATGCGCCATCTGTTCCCAGTTCACTTTGCTCTTTCGTGGAACTTCCACCGATAGAAACAAGTCCCGATTAGAGTCCAGAAATATTGGGATGTCATTTGTTATTATAGGGGGAATATGAAAATCCCTAAGGGTTCTCAATAACACTGAGAAAAAGGATTTACACTGTAATTAAGTGAAATAATAACAAATCATAATATAAGGCATAAAATGAACAAACATTATGAATTAATCATACTTAGACAATTACAACCCATATGGTTTGTTAAACTCAATCTGCTACCTGTAGTGACATCGACTGCATACTGTATATTCAATGCGGCAGCTTTCCCCCCCAGGATGTAATTACTTAATTTTGCGAATGAGAAAATGAGATGTAAAAGGCAATGTGTTCACGATTTGGGATGTGCCTAAAGTCTCTCATGTTGGATCAAAGGAACGCCTGCCAGTCACAGCTCTCAAGACTTCTGACTTCCTTTCCTTAGATGCAGTGGTGCCTTTGAAACAAATGCCCTGCTTCCTCTTTCCATCTCCATTTTGTCCTTTCCCTCTTCTCTACTTCAAGGTATCTACAGCAGGGAGTTAGGAGAGCAGACTTTCTGTGGACCTTAACCAGTGAGGCGAGAAAGTACTTCTCCTGTCTAATGTGACACCACACTCAAATGACACCAGTTCCCTGGAGAAAGCCTTGCTTTTTGTGACACAACTTAGAATACCTGGATGACTTTTCCACTTACCAAGGTCACTGCTGATCTTGAGCAAACTACATAATTTACCTGAATGTCAGTTTCATCATCCATAAAATAGGAATAGGAATAATATCTACTTTGTGCAGAACAGTTGTGAGAATTAAATAAAA
Organism: Dasypus novemcinctus; assembly: GCF_030445035.2. Classification (NCBI taxonomy): domain Eukaryota; kingdom Metazoa; phylum Chordata; class Mammalia; order Cingulata; family Dasypodidae; genus Dasypus; species Dasypus novemcinctus. The sequence continues at coordinate 74,633,740 of NC_080679.1, read as the reverse complement.
CCAGCTCTGTGAAGAACCTAACACAGTCTAGTTGATGGTCACTAATTGGAAAATGAACTTCCATTCTGAAAACACCTTTGGGATTTTAACTATTCCAAGAGAAATAAAAAAAACAAAACAAAACAAAAAACCCAAAGAACATAATTATAGAGTTGCTGAGATATACTCCTATTCCGGGAGGACAAAGATTACCTACCCACCTGCAATGAAAATGACACTAAAAAATTAGGGATGAACCAGGGTCAGGCTCAGCCTAGAGGCTTTGGTATATTTCAAAATCAAGCCAACTCCTGGGTGTTAGCCACTCCTAGGTAACACCTAGAGAATTGCAGTGTCCAGTAGATCTCACCGGTGTGTGGGCTCAGAACTGGGATACAACTCTTGCAAACTAGCTGCAGGGGCTACAAGTGCATGAGCAAGTGAGGACAACTGCAGTGAGCAACCGCAGAAGGAGCCAGCCTTGTGCTCTCAGGCCTGGGCTCAAACTTGTCCACCTGCCACCAATTCCCCTGGGCTGAGCAACCAGTTCTGGTGTCTGCGCATACCAACAGGTACAAGATCTGCCATCAACAAAAAGAGGTTGAATGGACTTCTAAGAGGCTCGTTGATCAGAGCTTAATTAAGCCATTTTCACATTAGCAGAAAAAAAAAGTGCTTTTATAATCAGTTACTTTGAGTAATTCTATGATCTCTGGGTTAGCTCTTTGCACAAACTTGGATTACAACAACTATTTTGTTGTATTATAATTAGTTGTTTACCTGCGTCAGGGAACCCAGAGGCCTCCTTAGTTAAATCAAGCTCAGACCCTGGGTGGATGATGATAGAGAGACAAGTTCTCCTGGAGGGGAGCCAGACCCCATAGCCCTAATTTCTGAGTCTGAGGCTTGCCCTCCCTTTAAAGAGCTCTCACAGTTACTGTTTTACCTCTGGTCCACCTTTCAGTAATTCTCCAAGCACAGCTGAGACCACTTACATAAGAACACGTAAAGATAATTTTGTAAAGGACTTGGGGAAAACAATAGAGCATTTATCATCTTAGAGGCTGGGTCCAAATCTTGGCCACCACTTTGTTTAACCTTGAGCAGGTGACTTTATAAATGTAAACAATAATAGTACCTACCTCTTAGGATTGTTGTGAGGATTAAATAAAAGAAAAAAAAAGGCATGTAAAATGCTTAGTTTACAGCCTGACTCATAGTAGGGCTACAAGAAAATGTTAGTTTATGTTCTGCCTGATAAGATATAGCCTCTTCAGTGTTATTCTCCCTGATCCAATCTGCCATTTTCTCTTGCATGGATATGCTAATGGCTCTTAATTGTCTCTTCGCTTCTTTCTTTGCCCACCTGGAGTCTATTCTGAGCACAGTAGCCATCGTGATTGTATTAGTTTTCTATGGCTGCTGTAATAAAGTGCCACAAATTTAGCTACATACAAATTTATAATCTTACAGTTCTAGCAGTCAGAAGTCCAAAATGGGTCTCACTCATCTAAAATCTAGGGTTTGGCAGGGTTGCATCCCTTTCCGGAGGTTCTAGAGAATAATCTATTTCCTTGCCTTCCAGCTTCTAGAAGCACCACATTCTTTGGCTTGTGGACTCTTCCTCCATCTTCGAAGTCAGCAACATCAGGCAGAGCCTGCTCACACTGCCCCCGCTCTGCTGCTGCTTCTGCTTCCTTCTTCCTTTCATAAGGACCCTCATGATTACACTGGACCCGGCTGGATAATCCAGGATAATCTGATCTCAAAATAAACTGGTTAGACACCTTATTTCCACCTGCAACCACAAGTCCCTGGCCATGTAATAGAACATAGTCGCAGTTTCTGGGGGTTAGGATTGGACACTGACGGGGGCGTGGGGGTTTCATCTGCCTCCCATAGCACTCCGGTTAAAACATAAGGCCGATCATTTCACCCATCTGCCCAAGACTCTCCACCTGCTCTCTGCTGCTCGGCCCCTCGCTCACTCTGCTCCAGTCACACCAGCTCCTTGTTCTTCACCAATTCACTGAATATGCCAGGCAGTCGGCCACTTCAGAGTTTTTGCACATGAAAAAGTATGTCACAAAGTGTATTCATCAGGGTGCTCTAGGGAAAAAGAACCAAGAGTAGATAAATATATATATATATAAATATTCTGAGATTTTTTAAATAGGAATTTTCTCATGTGACTATGGGGGTCAGTAAATCCAAATTCTGTAGGTCAGGGTGCAAGCTGGAAACTCTGACAAAGGTTTTGGTTGAATTCCCCAGGAGAAGCTGGCTAGCTAAAGCAGAGATGAGAATTCTCCCTCCTTACTGCTGAAATCATCACCTCTCCTTTTAAAGCCTTTAACTGATTGGATGAGACATCTCTCATTGCTGAAGGCAATCTCCTCTGTAGACTGTAGATGTCATCAGCCAGAGATGCAATCAATTTACTGATCAATGAAATTTACCAACTGTCTTCACAGTAACAATCGGGCCAGTATTTGCTTAACCAAACAACTGGACACTATAACCTGGCCAAGTTGACACATGAACTTCACCATCACACAAAGGAAAAATATCTGAAGTCCAATAAACCTGTGAAAATATGCTCAACTTCATGAAGTATCAGAGAAATGCAAATTAAAACCACAATACAAAACCACTGCACACATCACAGAATGGCTAAAATGAAATAAACAAAACAAAAAACCAGAAAGCAAGTGTTGGCAAGGATGTGGCGCGCTGGGAACGCCCATATGCTGCTGGTCAGAGTGTAACTTGGTAAAAACTGCTTTGGAAAACGACTCCGTAGTTCTACTAAGGCTGAACATAAACCTCTCCTGTGATTAGTTCACTGTATTTTATTAATCTGCATTTCCCATGGACAGAGAGGGCCTAGAAAAAAGTCATTATGTCTGGTTCACAACTAAATCCTAGAAAAGGCCTAGCATATAATAGACATTCAATAAATATTTGCTATCTGAGTGACGGCATCTTAGAGCACCCATTGTGAGGCATGACTAGATGCTCAAGGGCCATCCACCCTCCCATGGGGTGATACTCTTTCATCACTAACATTTGTAGTTCTGGGTTGGAAGTTTTTAAAGAACTGAGCAGGTTTCCTTATAACATGCCTTCCTCCCCTACTAAGCCACCAAACCCTGGTTCTCTGCTGAGTTTGCCCAGTATCTTGCAAGGCTCCCAAGCATAGCCCAGACCTCGCTGGAGATTTGACTGATGGACTGGGTGAGTGAATGGAGAAATTCACAAGTGAGGAAACACGGTAGTGCTGCCTATGCTTCACAGGCTCTCATCCTTTCCTGAGAGCCTTGAACCTCCCCCACCCAATTACCCTGGAAGTCTCCAAGGGGTATCTCCTCGTGCTCATGCATATGATCTCCCTGTGACTACATGGCACCTGTCCTAGATTGCCAGGGCTGTTGTAACAAAGTACCTCCTACTGGCTGGCTTAAAAACAAAAATTTATCATCTCACAGTTTTGGAGGCCAGAAGTCTGAAATCAGGGTGCTGACAAGCCATGCTTCCTCTCAAGGGAGAGTCCATTCCATTCCTTTCCCCTGGCTTCTGGTGGGTGGTCAGCGATCTAGGACATTCTGTGGCTTGGGGCATAACTCAATCTCTCTCTCTCCTTCCATCTCTGTTGTACCAACTGTGTCCAAATTTCCTCTACTTATAAGGACATACTGTCATATTGAATGAATTGGCCTAATCCAGTTTGGCCTCATCTTAACTGATATCTTCAAAGATTATATTTACAAGTAAGGTCACATTCACAGGAGCAGGGGTAAAGACTTGAACCTGCCTCTTTGGGGACATGGTTTAATCCATTTAATCCATAGCAGCTCCCACCATTTTCTTTTCCCCTGCTCTACTCAGCTCCACTTAGGGCCATCTGCTGCCAGGGCCCTGCTTTTTGCAAATCTGCATGTCAGCGCCTGATCTTCTACTTCCCCGCCCCCATGAGTCCCTTCTTAGCACATGCTATCAATGCCTGCCCAGGCACTGTTGTCATCAGCAGCACCCTGCAGCCTCCCAGGAGCCCATGCCACACCACATTCTCTGCAGTTTTCAAAGCCCTGAAAGCCCTACATGCTCCCACAGGAGTGGGATATTGCTTGCACCTCTTTTTGTTATACTTTGTCACCTGGCACTGAAAAGAAAACTGATTTGTTGCAGCATCTACCTCCTTAAGATTCAGACATGAGTTAGTTTCCGTGCTGTCTTCTGAATCCCCTCCCCTCTCGCCCTACTGCACACAAGGACAACTAAAATCCTCATATCAGTAGCTGATATTTATTGCATGTAAACTATCACCAGGGAACTCTTCCAAGGGCTTTACGCATTTTAAATCAATCATCAATGCAACCTTATGAGAAAGGTACTATTATTATCTCCACTTGACAGCTGAAGAAATAGAAGCATGGAAAGATTAAAGAACTTGTCCAAAACCAGGAAGTGGTGGAGCCAGAATTTAAGATCAGGCAAACCTTGTGCACATCAACTCCCGGCCAGCACACCCCACCAGTCAATAACAACACAGAAGGAGAAAGGCAAACATTGGCTTAGGGTTTACTAAGTACTGGGCACTATTCTAAGCACTTTATATCTATTGTCTCATTTGAACCTCACAATAACTAAGAACCATTATGACCCCTTCTACAGAGATGAAGAATCTGATGTAGGAAAAAAAAAAATTAAGCCAATTGCCTCAGGTCACACAGTCCTCAGGAGCTGAACTCAGCATGCAAAGGAAGACACTTTGACTCCACAGCCCTGGATGGTGACCTCAGGCCCTGTGGACTTTGCCTCTGGAGGAAAGCAGTGATGGCAGCGAGGAGGCGAGGTGCTGGGGGAGCACCAGGAATGCCTGAGCATTTCTCATCCCCACTCATGGGCATGGCTTAGGCCCCAGTGCAAGCCATGCTATGCCAGAATACACATACAGTATTAACACAAAAAAATACTGATTTTCACACCTTGCCATGTTGCCATGGTGATTACAATTTTTAAGCGCTCTTAAAAGTCTCTAAGGTCATTAACCCATTTCTACCTTTTAAAAAGGAAGAATTAACACCACAGCTGAGAGTGTAGCATAACTCCAACTATAGACTTCCAAAAAGTAAGAAAGAGATGATACCACATGTCTCCCCATTGTTCTAGATTGAATCGTATCCCCCACAAAGAAATGTTCAAGTCTAATCCCTGGTTCTCTGGGCATGAGCCCATTTGTAAATAGGATCTTCAAAGATCCTATTAGTTAAAGTGAGGCCAAACTGAATGAGGGTGAGCCTTAATCCAATGAGCAGAAGAAACGTGGACACAGAGGAGGAGAAGATAAGAGACAGCTGGCCATGTGATGGAGGCGGAGTTGCCGGCAAGCTACCACCAGAATGCTACAGACTGCAGAGAAAGCATGGACCTGCTGACACCTTGATTTCAGACTTCTGGCCTCCAGAATGGAGACAATAAATTTTTGTTGTTTAAGCCAACCAGTCAATGGTAATTTGGTACAGCAGCCCTGGCAAACTAAGACACCCATTGACATTCTGCCCTGATTCCACAGAACATAGCTTCCTTGATGGCCACTCCAAGAGGAAAGGAATATCTTTCCGTAGACTTTATTTATAATTTGCAAGGAAGAGAGAGTTTTGCTTCCTGTTCTTATCCCTACACTCAGGAAGAAGCCATAATGTGCTTTTCCTTAAGCTTTTTAGAACATGATATGGAAGGCAAGGGTTGGCTGGCCATGTAATAACTTAAGATGTCATGTCAGATGCAAATAATACTCCTTCCAACGAGACATGTTTGCAGTTACTCACAAGTGTACTATGAGACCTCACAGAGCTCTTTAATAACTTAGATAAAAAGCAGGGTTTCCCAAGAAGTCACACCGGTCAACTGTTAAGAAGACCATTGTCAACAAGGTGCATGAGGGACAGATAAACTTCCTGACAAACATCCTGGAATCCAAAAAGTCTTTGGCACAGGATAATTTCTCCTGAAATCTCAATTCCTGGAATCACAGAAACTGTCAAATCATTCCAAATAGTAAAATACAGTGAGTATTTATAAGAGGAAAAGCTAAACTATTGTGTTCTATACACGTCAGTAAAGAAATGTACATAACAACATAAGACTATTATGTTATTATATATCACTGACACTATGATTAATAGCTGAAAAAATGTTCAAATTTAAATTCTCTTTCAAAGTAAAATATTCAAAATAATATAATACCATGTGGCCCACTGCTTACAGAACATTCTTTAAACAGAACGATTTGGGGCCCAGCAAAGTGCAAAGGATCTTCATTTCCACACCCCCACCATTCTACCTTAGCTGCCTTGTATCTCCTTTCTATGGGATATTGTATACTTATCAAGAGTATAAATTGATTTTTTAAAATTTGTGATTGAAAAGGGACAAGAAAAATATCAAATAATTATGAGCTTAAGATTAAAAGAATGATTTGGCCCTCAAAAACTTTCAGAATGAACGGGCCATTCTACAAAGGAAGCTACTAGGTGCCCTGTTAGCTATTATTATATAAAGATGTTGTCTTCTTAAGAACATCATCCTTAGCACATAGGTTTCTGGTGAAGGGATTAAAGATTTTGCCATTCTCTTAATGACAACAGAGATACTATTATTTAAGCAATTTTAACAGTCAATGCTTAAAAACAATGGAGTATTATGCTGAAAATTTATAATTAAAGAAGAGAGCCTTTATTCTGCCTTTACTATATGAACTACATTGCAGCATAACCAAGTTATACTACCTGATGAGGGAAAGGGTTTTTTTGCAGAATTTCAGCCAATAAATAAGATAGAACCATAAACTCATCGTTTTGTAACTCCTGAGGTAGTTATTGATTCTGGTAACAATCATCATGGGTGCTGAGTGAAAAACTGATAAAGAACGAGAAATTTTTGGCAAAAATTTACCTCACAAATTGCTTCTAGTCAGAAGCACACTGTAATAACACCGGATTCTAGCTAACCTCACTGATCAGTCCCAGCATCTCTAAACTTGAAATAACCAGATATTTTGTGCCTCTTGATGAGATACAATATGAAATGAAACCCAAAATAGTGTACCTAAATATATCAAAGTCTTTAAAATTAAAGAAAATACAGGATAGAAGAACAAATCCAGTGAAATAATGAGGATGACACTAGACAAACCTAAAATGTGGACATCGCACAAGATAACTAGTCTTTTAAAATCAATAGAATTTTTTATTTTAAATGGAAGCAGGGGGAGAAGAGATTTAAAAAGACTTAAAAGACATAACACCCAAATGCAACATGTGGACCTTTTCTGGATCCTGAGTTGAGCAAAACAATTGAAAAAAATTGGGAAGACAATTGGGAAAAATATGGACAGGGTATTAAATGAGATTAAGGACTTGTTTTTGTTTGGATATGATAAGGGGATTCTGTTTATATCAGAAAATGTCCTTATTTCCATAGAGATGCACACTGAACTATTTAGGGGTGAAATCACAATGTTTGGAATTTACTTTACAGTATTTCAGTAAAAAAAAAGAAGACTGGTAAAGGAAATATTGCAAACTCTGAACAACTGTTAAATAATGGATATGTGAGGCTTCATTACACTATTCATTCTCCCTTAATGTATGCTTGAAATTTTCCATAGGAAAAAGTTTGAAAACTAAGACCAAAATTCCACTTTCATTTTCTGAGGTTGAAGGAATAAATAACGCTAGAGTAAAACCTATGCAATAAAATGGAAAAGCTAATCCTTAGACCCAGCTTTACCACTGACTCTGAAATTCCACTTGCAAATGATCCTATCTGTCTTTGAAGTTTGTTAATGACATGAACACTACTAAAATGGAGTCATAAAATTTATGGGTATTCCTGAAATATGTATGATTTTCTGAATCAGAGTTTTTTAAAAAAGAATAATTGTCCTTTCCAGCCGAACAGCTGATAGTTAGTAAAATGAAAAATGCACACTTAAAGGGTCAGTAGAAAAATCTAAAATTATGGTCGATCCTCACCAGAACTTTCTCTGAAAGTTTAATGCTTCCCACAGATCAGGGATTAAGGGTTATAAATATGCCCACTGTAATTTTTAATGCTATAGTTTCTCCTAAAAATTTTAAAGCAGAAACAAGAATGATTTGTCAGCTAGTCGATCAGTTCATTTCTTTTTTTTTTTCTTTTCTGTTTTTGAAAAGGTGGGCTTGGAGGAATTGCAAAAACGTATTTATGAAATGTATTTTCATTATTTAATTCACTAGCATGAAGACTTTGATTTCCTCATAAATTATGTATTTAAGTCTAATTGTTATCGCCATTACTGACATCTCTGAGCATGGGTGGTGTTGAGATAAGTGTCAGTCTTGATGTTAGAAAACACAAGAACTAGACCCTACTAACAACATGATCGAAAATTACCCATCAGTGTCTTCGTTAATTCTGATATACAGTCCAGAAATACAGTGAGGCATGGAGGAAAATAATCAGTCATGTTCTTTGTGTTTTCAGAAGAAATTCCCTATATAAACTGAAAGGAAAATAGACTAAAAGTCAATACAAGGAATTATTTATTCCACAAAATATTTTTAATCAATCCTCACTGAGGACTACCAGCTACCAGCTCGGGCTGTACAGATTCATCACCATTCACAAAAAGGTAGTTGGAGTCTTGTGGCTAACTGAATAGATATGTTTTTAATCTAGACTTATTTTTAATTTGGGTGAAAATATTAAAACTGATAAATCTCTGTTTTGATCAAGATTCTTCTGACACAAGTAATAGAGACTCATTCAAACTAGCTAAGGCACAATGAGGACAGGGGGTGGGGTGATATATTCATAAGGAACAAGTTTGAAAACCCAGTGCAGAAAATAGAATTGGGCCTGGTAATCCACCAGGACCAGGAAGTCAGGAATTAGAAAGTTGTCCAGAGCCAAGGTAGACCCCTTCTATCTAGAATGGAAGCTCCCAGGGAAGTAGATTGTCTATCTTGCATACCACAGTATCTCTAGTGTCAACAGTGCCTGATACAGAAGAGGCACTCAAATAATTGTTGGATACATGAATTAATTCCCACCCCCCTCTGGAGCTAGACAGTCCTTCATCCCTGCCTGTCCTGGCATTCCTAAGTCATAATTAATTATTTCTCTCTCAATTTCCTTTCACTACTCCTCAATATATAGAGCCACCCCCACAGTTCCTGAATTTGGATATTTTTAATTCAAGGCATTGCAGAAACTCTCTCTCTCCCAGAAACAATTCCAAATTAAAAAATCTCATTGGTCCAGTTTAGGTTAGGTGTCCATTCCTGATTCCATAAATGGGAATGGTCAAAGTCACATAATAAAAGCATGGCTGTTGGGGCCGTAATCATGGATAGGTGAGGCCTGGGCAAGCATCTCAAATGCTATCCACTATAATCTAATTTACTCACTTCCAGATGAGTAAGGATGAAACATTCCTATTTGACCCTTACATCAAATGAGTGACTATTCAAGATCATGAAATGTTAAGCCTTGTCAATGAATGTGCTACAACCACTGCTGGACCCCCCATTTCCACACAGCCCACTTCCATCTGTACCTCCATGAGGCAAGAACTTCAGCTGATCTGTTCATCTCTGTATCGCCAGTGACTGGAACAGTGCTTAGCAAATGGTAAGTGTTCAATGGATATTTATTCAATGAATGTTGATATATGACAGATATAACTCACCTTCATTTTGTACCCTGAATGTGCTCACACACACACACACACATGCACACACAAACAACTCACTGACAGTCATACCTACCCTTCCAAGGGATCTCAAAGGGAGAGTTGATCCTCTACTTTCTCAAGGTCAACCCCATTTCCCATCCTCTCAGCAGCAGTCCCCTGCTCTTCTAGACTTTGGCCCACTGTTCATTCCCTCTCCAGAATCTTTGCCTTCTCTCTGTCTCTTGACTGCTTCCCATTGGCCTATAAAATACATGCGGATCTCTCCCACCATAAAGAAGCTCTTCCTGAACTGGCATGACCACCACAGGTACTTTTCCCTGCAGATTCATCTCATTTCATTTTTGCTTTTCACACTTCTGCACTGTCCAAATAGACATGGATTAATTTTGTAATTTAAAAACAGTTTCTCCCAGAATGTACAAAGATATTTACCACACGGGTCCTGTTCTTCAAGAAGTCTTGCCTTATGTGTGCAGGCTCGCTAGGTGTCTTACGCACTAATGTAAGTCCACAGCTGCACTTGACACAGTATTGCAAGGGATCTGCATAAATGTCTATTTTGCCTCAAACTGTTAACTCTTAGAGGGCAGGGAATGTGGCTTTTTAAATCTTTGATAATCTCAGTCCTAGCAGTGTCTGGTGGTAGTGGAATTCCACTAAATGTTTGTTGAATCAACCTCAATAATTTGCATTCAAGGCAAGGAGAGCAGCACCTTATATTATTGACTTGGTCAATACTGGTACTACGTTGTATGGAAAAACAAATAAGTGAACAACTCACTGCAACAAAGTTGTTGTAGTGAACAACTCCAAGCAGGGCCTTAAAATTTATAGAATAATTGATTAGTCACTTATCCCAAAGGAATTCACTGATACATAATTTCAATTTTTAAGGCAGTAATATCAAGCCAAAGAATCATCAAGGACTTTTCCTGAGGTCACTCATATTAAGGCAATCACAGGGACTATGGAAAGAAGAATTCTGAAAATCTGGATTCCTACAGAACAAAGTTTGACAACAAGGCCATTCTTCTTTCTTAAAAGATTGCTTTTGAAGATAGACTTCTGACATGAATCACTTTTCTTTCATCCCCTTCATTTCTTCCTATCCCTTTTGACTTGTTTTGTAGAGTGTCCTGAATGATGGTATTAAATGCCCTCCACAGGAAGCACCTCCACAGAAGAACTGTGGAATTCATCCACACAACCCCATCATCTGTGTAGACATTTCCCATTCACGTATGGGGAATGAGAGAGAGGGAGAATGAGCAGAAATGCTTGCTGAGACCAAAGGCTTGTAATTGTGAAACAAATTCTCCAAAATAATTAAAACACCACAGACTTGCGATGATTCTTGATATTAAATCCACCCAACCTATGACTCAGAAGGAAATCAAAGCATTCTTGGAAGGGACCTAACTCAACTAAAAGTTTGAGAAACTATCCTTAGATTTAGGGCAGAGCAGAACCTATTGCACATACTTCAAAAGCACTAGCAGAAGAATTAAAGCAGAGAAGGCAGAATCCCAAATGGAGAAATCTCCTTTCTAGCTGACACCTAACCTGGGGAAGGGGCGGGATAGGGCTTTGTGTTAGATTGGGAATCAAAGAATACCTGCTTCAGGCAGGTCACCATGCTCTATAAGTTTGAGAGTTCAAAGACAGAGAGAATGAAATGGTGTAATTTGAAGTAGGTTCAAGCCAACAAAATATTTGCAGGTCTACTAATTCTTGATTACTTGGAGGACTTGAGTAATGTTAGGATTGTTCTTTTTTGTCCATCAAATGCATTGCTTTCATGAATTTAATATCTATTTTGACTTGCACACAAAGCTTTGTACAACTGGAATCATTTTTCTCTTCTCCCAATCGGTGCTCACCCCACAGCTTCCTTACTTCATGGAAGATGCAGCCTTGAGTTTTACAGGGGAGCCAGATGTGTTGGCAAGGACCCATCCTTTCACCGCGTACATGTACAACAACCATTTGCATTTTTCTAATTTTGAATTCCTGCTTCAATAAGCACATAGGGCATTCTTGAGGGTATCTTGGCAACCTACACCCATATTCATGTGTGAAGGTGCCTAGACCCAGGTTAACTAATCCACTTGTCTAAATTACACATGTCAGATGACCATGAGATTTGCTGACTAAATTCAATATTGTGCAACTATGTGGGGCTTTTCAACATCTCTAGTTACACGAAGCACATGTTAGAATAAATCAACTGACTTCTGTTCCTAGATTTTGGCTCTGCTTCCAGAGAACTTCTGAGTGAAAAATGGAATATGTACTCAGGATGTAAGATCTTTTTCTCACAGCTGTCCTTGAAACAGAGAAACCAAGGAAGTCAAGCCTGCCCACAGCCCCCTGGATGTCTGGCAGGCTGGAATCTGAAAGGGAAAGGAAGCAAAGGGGAAAGAGCAGCACTAATAGAAAATTCTCCATGGGATTGGGATAGGATTTCAATCGCGATGGACAGGGCTTCTACCCACAAAAGTGTTTCCCACATATTCTTGATGCCTTAAACTCTTTTACTAAGGACAAAAGCAGACCATTACGACTAAAATTGAAACTTAAAATGCAAGTATCTGTTTAATAGGGTGAGTCTAAGCTGCCCAATTCATTATGAAGTCAAGCAGCATCCTCCACCCCTTCTCCATCAGACCTGTGTGTCCACTGAGACATATAGGGACTGAGGACTGGGGCCACAAAGGAAGTTCCAGCAAATAGAGTAACATCTGATGACCTGGGGACCAGGCCAGGGGATTGAAGGGTAGAAGAGCCACAGCATGAGTTGAAAAATAGTGCTTCTAGAAAATGGTCTGTCACAAGCTAGGAAGAAGGCATCTGCGTGTTAAGATTCAGCCACTAGCGTGAGACTGGAAAAGACTGGAGGGTATTTCTGAGCAGCCTATGAACGCTCTCCATGGCCCCAGGCCTTATTCGGGAACTGAATGGCTTGAATTTGTCCTGGAGAGAAAGTGGCTCCACGTCAAACGCATAAGACTTGATTTCTCTATAGTTATTGAATTGAACTTTGGGGTTCAGTCAACCTGAACCAGAGCTTCCTTGCAACAGGCTGGAACATTCTTCTCATTCACCATCTTGAAATAGCAGGACCTACTATTGAGCATGACATGCTCAAACCACTGGGACCTGGGGCCATAGAACCCCATCCCATAGCACCAAGATGCTGAGTAACAACCAGCACTAATTCATGGACACGTATAGCATCCCTAGGAATGCCCAGAAAAGTAAACATTGGTAGATGGCCACCCCCATCAAACTGAACTATTTGATGTCAAAGACCTTGTTTTCACATTTTAAAAATTCTAGCATTCAATCACGACCCTGGCACATGATGATTCTCAAGAATGATTGAATGGAAATATGGCAGATTATATAAGCATATCTAATTTAACTCTCTCCCTGAATCCCACTAAAATGAAAGCAAAAGGATTTAAAAAACCAACAGGTAAGTCTAGAAGTATGGGGAAAGCAGAGATAACAGAAACAACATTTGGAAAGCAGGTGGAAAGTGGTATGACTCAGAAGATCTGGAAAGCTGAATCCTAAGTCTGCAGTTTAGGACAGCCAAGAATCAATCTGGTTTATACAGTAGGATATTCAAAAGGTCCATAAATTGGTAGCACTAGATACACCAGGGAAGGGGTTAAAGAGGAAGATTAGTAGAGAGATATTTGAGAAGCAGTTAGATACCACTGAAATCCCTTTATTCTAGGCTCCTGTTCCCCCAGCCCCAGCCAATACCTGGAGGGTTGGTGTCTAAAGAGAGTAAAATAAAGGGTCTCTATAGTTGGAGAACCAGGCAGAGTGGAGGGTGTGCATATCAAACTGGAACATGCCCTGAATGCTGAGACCTCAGTCTACTTCCCCCACTCAGTTTCATATTGCTGGTAGCTAGGTATATATTCTCTGGGAGGAGACTAGCAGGTTTTCTCCGAGAATCTGAAGGTTCAAGATTAAGTCCCAAGGAAGGGAGGCTGTGTGGGGTCCTTGTGTGTGAGATATGACTCTAAGGCCCAGTTCTGGCCACAGAACCTTATCATCACCAGCCCATAAGAGCTGTCTGTGTCCAGAGAAGGTCCCACATCTTCTCAAAACATATTAGTTTATCCTAATTTGCAAATACGGAAACCTACAACTAGAAGGGTAAGTATTTTAGTTTGCCAAAGGGCTGCCAATGCCAAGTACCAAAAAAGTGTTGGATTTTATAAAGTGTATTTATTTGGGGAAAAAAGCTTACAGTTCCAAGGCTGCGAAAAGTCCAAACCCAGGCACCATGAGTGATGCTTTCTCACCAAAGTCAGCTACTGTGATCACGGTGTGTTGCCACATGGTAAAGCAAGATGGCCGCTGATCACCCAGGTTTCAGAACTTCTCCGGACTCACCATCTCCTCTTAAACTGCTCCGTGGGCCAAGCCTCTTGGGGCTTCATGCTTAAGTGATGTTGTAGTCCTCTCTCTCCTGGCACAGGGCTTCTCTCTTAGGGGTTCTGTCCTTGCAGCTCACTGTGGGCAAAACTGGGGCCTTTTCTCTCACACAGCAGAATCAAACATGACTGTTCCCTTTTTCCTGTGTTCGTCTGTCTGAGTGTCTGTTTATATCAGACCCAGCAAGAGGGCGGAGACTCAACTTGAACCACACCTCACTGACATAGTCCAATTAAAAGCCCTAAATTGATCTTAGCAAGTAATTTAATCAAGGGCCCCTCAGCTGAATTTAATGCAATCATACCCAGAGGAATAGATTAGTTTACAAAATAATCTTTCTCTTTTTGGAATTCGTAAAGTAATCTCAAACTGCCACACTAAGGATAGCAGAGACAGACTGTACACCAATCATATCTTAGGGCTGGCTAAACCCTGAGTTTCATAGCTCAGAGAGTTTTCATAGATACTTGCTTCCAGTGCAGGGGCACATGCTGGCCCTCCACCCTCCAGCCATCTCTGGTTGATCACACTATTGCATCACATGTACAGTGTGAATAAAAGACTTAGACTCTCATAGCTCTACCAAAGCCCAGCCAAATGACCCAACAAGGAGTTTCTCAATTGACAAACCTCTGCCAGCCAAATCACCCTACAGTTGCATTTCCCAAACTGCACAGTAAGGCACCCTGGGACACTGCAATGAACTCACAAATTTTGAAAAATTTTCAAGGGAAGAGCTTTTATTAGTCACTGTGTGAACAACCACTATTAAATTATTTGGATCTAAATACCTAGTAAATAGAACTGTTAGGCACTTATTTGGGTCATGAAAAAACTATTGAGGCAACAGGGGTGCCATGAACAAAAATGTTCAGGAAGCCATGTTCCAGCGTGACATTCCCAGGTGACATGTCCCTCCCACCTTTCAGAACTTCCAATCAGTTTTTTTCTCCCTGTTCTTAAATATGAGCAGACAAATGAACATATCTACATCTGAGGACAGCTTCTAGCCTGAAATAAAACAAGAAAACAAAAATGCCCCCTCAAAAACAGAAAAGGGCAACTTTGAAAAACCAGAAACTCTGCAAAGGAAGAACATGTCAGGAAAGAAAGAAGGAAGGGTGGCAGACTTGGCCCAGTGGTTAGGGCATCTGTCTACCACATGGGAGGTCCGCAGTTCAAACCCCAGGCCTCCTTAACCCATGTGCAGCTGGCCCACGCGCAGTGCTGATGCACAAGGAATGCCGTGCCACAGGGGTGTCCCCCACGTAGGGGAGCCCCACGCACAAGGAGTGCACCCCGTAAGGAGAGCCGCCCAGAGTGAAAGAAAGTGCAGCCTGCCCAGGAATGGTGCCACGCACATGGAGAGCTGACACAGCAAAATGACGCAACAAAAAGGAACACAGATTCCCATGCCGCTGACAACAACAGAAGCAGACAAAGAAGACACAGCAAATAGAGAACAGACAACTGGGATGGCGGGGGGAGAGAGAAATAAATAAATAAATCTTAGAAGGAAGAAAGAGAGGAAGGGAGGGAGAACAGACCAAAATGTTTCTAAGGAGCACCAATAGATATTCTTTCCCTATAGTAATGCAAGGGAGTCCTTTGGTAATACCACGTATACACGCAATCACATTTATTCAAAGTGTAGATAATCTTCTCTGATGGCTACAAAATTCTAACCACGATCAATACATCTCTGCTTCATCAATATTTCAGCCAATCCCTAACTTCCAAGCTCACCTTGCCAGGAAAGGCTTAAAAGATAATCAAGTAACCTTCTGTTCTATGAATTTCTGGGATGCTTCAAAGGCACTGGAAATTACTTTTTATATTTTCTGGTGGACTCCTATATTTTCATGGACTCCATGAAAAAGGTTCTACTTCCTAGGGAGAAGTTCTGCGGTATATGTGCACTTCCCAATTCAAATCATGATCTTTGGCTCTTATTTAAGCCTTCAACAGAGTTCCATAGGTTAAGGAGAAGCAACAACAAACAATAATAGCAATTCATGCCTGTATGAACATAAATAATAACATTCTTAAAAACAAGTGTGCCTCCCTCATATCAAACTACTGCCATCATTTTACTTTTAAATTCCATTTGCATAGAGTAAGCACTGTGCCTATTAGGTAATTAGGGGTATATTTTTGTATTCTGAAAAAAAACTAAAAAACTCTAATGTCTAAAAGAGGGTCATTTTGCTCTTTATTTTTTTTCATAGAATTGGACTAAATCATGGCAATTAGTGTAACGGAAATGTTTATAGCAATCTCTGATGGCAGTTCCACTAATGTAATGATTTAGCTCAAGCCCAGTAAAATATGAACATGTATCATTAGGATGAATCAGAATCAAAAGCAAAACAACTTTTTTACTTACAGTAATTCAACATATATCATCTCATCAGCAATGCCAACTAAAAAATTAAGGATATACAATTAGTCAATCAGATGGTTCCTGAATTAATTAATTAAGCAAGGAAAATCAGCAAGCAAGGACAAGACTACATCCAACAACATTCTTCCCCCTCTTGAAACAATCCTCTCCATTAATTTTGATCTAGTTATCCAATAAATCTCACAGGACTCAATCTTCCCCAGTTGGTACTGTAATCAGGCTGCCTGTCAGATCAGCCTTTGCAAAATTCTTATGTAAGTAGCTGCCTGTTTGGTAACTCACAAACTCACCCTCCAAAAGGTCACTTGGCTTCTTTCCTAAGTGTGAGAATTATTTACTTTGCCATCTGCTTGGCAAAGCTATATCTCTAATAATCCTCAAGGGTTCATTCAACAGTTGCCAATGTAACTATGCTAAGAGACAGGGTTAAGCATACTCCCCAGTAGGAAGAGTAAGAAAAAATTCAGTGACTTAGAGACTAAAATTTCAAGACAAGAAGTATTTACTAAAGATAGAGAAGAGCATTTTATAATGTTAAAGAAGTAATTCATCTAAAAAAAGACATAATAATGCACCTAATAACAAAGTTCCAGAATCCAAGAATCAAAAACTAATAGAACTAGGGAAGAGGCTGTGGCTCAATCAGTTGGGCTCCCGTCTACTGTATGGGAGGCCCTGGGTTCATGTCCCAGGGCCTCCTTGTGAAGGCAGGCTCACCTGCACACTACGGAGAGCCACCAGCCTGCAAGCACCGTGAGTGCCGCCCGGCCTGCAAGCGCCAAAGAGAGCCAACTCAGCAAGGTGACACAACAAAAAGGGAGACAAGGAAAAACACAGACAAGCACACAGTGAATGGACAGAGAGCAAACAACAAGCAAGCCGCAAGGCGGGGGAGGGGGGGATAAATAAATTAATAGAACTGAAGGGAAAAATTGAAAAATCCACAACCATAATCAGAGATTTCGACACCCTTCAAATCTAGAATAGAAACTAGTAATGATCTAGAAGATCTTTAGATCTATCAAGCAACTTGATCTTATTGACACTGGAAAAAACTCTGACAGTTTCTTAAAAAAATAATCATATACCTACACTATGACCCAGCACTTCTACTCCTGTATATTGACCCAAATAAAATAAAAGCATATGTCTAGGGGATCAGATGTGGCTCAAGTGGTTGAGCACATGCTCCCCACATGGGAGGTCCCAGGTTCAGTTTCTGGTGCCTCCCAAACAAACAAAAACAAACAACAAGCAAAACAAATGTAAAAACCAAAACCAACTCAGGGGAGCCAATGTGGCTCAGTGGCTGACTGCCAGCTTCCCACATACGAGGTCCTGGGTTCAATCTCTGGTCCCTAGAACATTAAAAAAAAACACATGTACACAAAAAGACATGTAAAAAAACATTTTTACTATTTTTATTCATAAAGCCTCAAACTGGAAATAGCTCAGGTATCCATCAACAGCAGAATAAATGAACAAATTCTGGTATATTTATTCAATAGATTATTACTCAGCTATAAAAAGGAATCTTCTCCTGATATATGAAACGACATAGATAGCTCTCAAAACCATTATATTGGGTGAAAGGAGCCTTAGACAAAAGAGTACAAGCTGTATGATTCTGCTTATATGAAGGTCTAAAACAGGCAAAACTCATTTATGGTAGAAAATAATCAGAACAGTGGTTGCCTCTGAAGTATGTGAGGAAATGGACATTTGTCTGGGACTAAGCAAGAAGGAACTTTTTGGGTTGATGGTAATACTTGTAATATGAGGGGGATTTGGGTAGCACAGACATTTACATTTGTCAGTACTCAGTATATGTACACTTAAGGTTCATGCATTTCTTTGTACCTAAATTTTACCTAAAAACATAAATAATTGTTGAATTCTAATTAATACATGCTGAAATTTTTAGGGGTGAAAGGTACTGATATCGGCAATTTACTTCCAAAGGCATTTAAAAAACATAAGATGGGTTGAAGGATAGTTAGAGGAGAAAACAGATATGTGAAAAAGCCAGGACCGTAAAATGTTAATGGTGGAATCTAGGAGGCAGGTAAATGAATATTCACTGTAAAATTGTTTTTACTTTTCTGTATGTTTAAAAATTTTCAACATATAATGTTGGAAAACATTAAAAAAATACATTAAATTAAAATGTATGAAACAATAGCACAGAAGACAGACGGTGGTCATTGATATTTAAATGTTCTTGGATCCTTGTACTACCAAGAAAGTTGTAAAAATAAAATTCATAGTAGAATTAAATAAGTCAGAAGTCCATATTGTAATTTTGAGGCTAAGTTCTAACAGCTTACCTAACAGAGCAATAGAAGATGCACAAATAACGAGCTAACGTGGGCGGAGGGTTTGAATAATAAAAATTCTCAAGTAACGCCAAAGACAGCAAGAAAGGAAAGCAAACAGGAATCTAAAACAGCTGAGTAGAACAGAAAACAAATAGTAAAATAGTAGATATAAACCAAATTTACCAATATTTATATTAACATAATTTAACCACTTACTCTGATGAAAGAACAAAGATGGTCAGACTGGATTTTTTCAAAATCCTTACGCTCCTTGTAAAAGATATGCCTTAAATATAAGGGCTGATAAAGGCTATGAGAAAATGGAAAAAAGGTATACCAAACAGGAATTGGTGTAGTTATGCTAATATCAGACAATGTAGATATTAAAACAATTAGTAGCAACAATGAAGGTCATTTTATAATTATAAAAGGATTAATCTACCAGAAAGATATAACAATTTTAAATTTAACCATTTCATACCATACCCTCTAAATATATAAAGCAAAAATTGACAAAACTAAAGAGAAACAAACCCACAATTATAGTGAAGATTTTAACACACCTCTCTCAGGAGCTAAAAGAGCAAACAAACATAAAAAGAACAGTAGAAATACAGGGAATTAAAACAACATGATTAAACAATTTGACTTAATACATAATGAAAGCAATGCAGTCAACAACTGGAGAATGCTTATACTTTTCAAGTGTATCTAAACCATTTACCAAAATTTACATTTACCTGGCCATAAGTACTGTGAAAAAATTTTTCAAAAGATTGAAATTATGCACACCATGTTCTCTACCACAATGGAATTAATGTAGAAATCAATTATAAAGAGGTAAATTTTTAAATTTTCAAATGTCTAGAAATTAAGCAATACATCTCTAAAAATGCTGTGGGTCAAAGGAGAATTCATAATGGAATTAGAAAATATTTTTAACCAAATGATAAAAATATGACATCAAAATTTATGATATACTGTTAAAGTCATTTTTACAGGAAAAAAATATTTTGCAACTCCTTATAATGCAAAAATTATCAAGACAAGTGAATTTTGTGCAAAGATATATGAATAGAAAAGAACATAATAGAGTCCAGAAACAGACCCATGCATAAATAATGGCTTGATTTATGACAAAAGTTCTCCAGTGCAGTGGAGAAAGAATTGTCTTTTCAATAAATGGTACCTGATCAATTGGAAATCAATGTGGGAAAACTAATATCGATGCCCTACCTCTTATCATACACAGACATACATAGAGCTAAATATGAACATGAAACAATAAAGTTTAACATAGAAAACAGCATAATAAAATATCTTCATGACCTGGTTTAGGAACAAAGATGTTAATCAAAAGAAATTCACAGAAAAGAGAAGATATTTGCAACAAAATATCTGACAAAAGATTCATATCCAGAATATATAAAGATCTCCTACAAATCAATTAAAAGAACAGACAACTCAGTTTTAAAAAGAATGGGTGAAAGGTTTGTGCAGGCACTTCCCAAAAGAAGATACCCAAATGACCACTAAACATATGAAAAAGTGCTCAATCTTACTAGTCTTCAGGGAAATGCAAATTAAAACCACAATGCTACAGCATAGAACAACCATGACAATGGCTAAAATTAAAAAGCTGACAAAACCAAGTATTGTCAAGAAGCCAAGGGAGGCGGCGGACTTGGCCCAGTGGTTAGGGCGTCCGTCTACCACATGGGAGATCCGCGTTTCAAACCCTGGGCCTCCTTGACCCGTGTGGAGCTGGCCCATGCGCAGTGCTGATGCAGCGCAAGGAGTGCCCTGCCACGCAAGGGTGTCCCCCGCGTAGGGGAGCCCCACGTGCAAGGAGTGCGCCCCGTAAGGAGAACCGCCCAGCACCAAAGAAAGGGCAGCCTGCCCAGGAATGGTGCTGCACACACGGAGAGCTGACACAACAAGATGACGCAACAAAAAAAAGAAACACAGATTCCCGTGCCACTAACTGTTGCTGCCTCCCTTCACCCCTCCTCCTAGCCTTTGTTATCTCCCTTTTCCAGCCGTTGCTATCCTTCACCGCCTACCTCATAGCTGCCTGCACAGCTCCGCCTATCCACTACCGCCCCGTAGTTAATCCGCCCCCGTTCCTACCCCTCCCTTGACCCGACCTTATATAATCAAGTGTATTTCCGCAATAAAGTGGACTAGCTCACTCTCACAGGCTGTCTCCGTGGTTTTTACCGCGCGTCCCCCACACCTGGAGAACCTAGGCCTACACGCTGGCCTAGGGGCTCACCGCCGAGCCGTGGAAGCCCGCCCGGTCCTCGTGGGTTGCTAACTTAAAATAGCAAGCCCAAAACTAACAACAATAGAAGCGGACAAAGAAGACGAGGCAGCAGATAGACACAGAGAACACACAACCCAGGTGGGGCGGGGGGAGGAGAGAAATAAATAAATCTTAAAAAAAAAAAAAAAAAGCCAAGGGAATGCCCTTCAGGTGGGAGAGTAAATTGGCTCAACCACTTTGGAAGGTTGGCAGTATTTATTAGAGCTGAAAAGATGCATACCTCATGAATCAGCAGTCCTATTGCTAGATTCCAACAGAAATTTGAACTTATGTGTGTATAAGAATATTCTTCGGGACTTGGAGTTGTCCTGAATGATATTGCAGGGACAGATGCAGGACATTATATATTCTGCCATAACTCACTGAATGGACTGAGAGTGTAAACTATAACATAAACTATAATCTATGCTATGTAGCAGTGCTCCAAAATGTATTCATCAAATACAATGATTGTACCACACTAATGAAAGAAGTTGTTGGAAGCAGACGTGGCTCAACTGATAGAGCATCCACCTACCATATGGAGGGTCCAGGGTTTGAGCCCCAGGGTCTCCTGACCTGTGTGGTAAGCTGGCCCACAACAGTGCTGCCATGCTCAAGGAGTGCTGTGCCACACAGGGGTGCTCCCGCGGACGGGTGCCCCACGTGCAAAGAGTGAGCTGCCCCACATGAAAAAAAAAGTGCAGCCTGCCCAGGAGAGGCGCTGCACACACAGAAAGCTGACACAGCAAGATGACGCAACAAAAAAAAGAGACGGAGTTTCCCGTGCTGCCTGATAATGCAAGTGGATGCAGAAGAACACAAAGCGAATGGACACAGAGAGCAGACAACAGGGTGAAGGGGAGAGAAATAAATAAAATAAATCTTGGCAAGATGGCGGCTGAGTGAACATCCCTGTTAGGGTCTTCTGCAGGGAATCGGCTGGGTGGCGTTGGAGACTCTTTGGGACCGGATTGTTTTGGGATTTTTGCTTGTCCGGAGGTGTCTGGACATCGATTTGGAGGGAAGGTAACAGAGAGGATCCGTCTGTGAAATATACACGGAGATCCCAGCTACCTGTAGAGGATTCCCTCCTTGGGTAGGCGGAGACGAGGCATCTAGACCCGCTCGGTGGGGCTGAGCCAGGCCGGGCCGCAGCTGCGGACGCCGGAGCCGGGCCGGGCTGCGCCGGCGGCGAGCGGGGCCAGGCGGGGCCGAGCCGGGCCGAGCCGGGCCGCGGCGGCGTGCGGAGCCGGGCGGGGCCGGTGCAGGCCGCAGCGGCGGGAGGTGGACGCGGGAGCCGGCTGGGCCGCTGTAGCGAGCGGAGCCGGGCGGAGCCAGGCCAGGCCGCGGCGGCGTAAGGAGCCGGGCAGAGCCGGTCCAGGCCTCCGCGGCGGGCAGCGGCGGGCGGAGCCGGGCCTGCGGAGGGGTTTCTGTTCTTTGTTTTTTTTTTTTTTTTTTGAGCATCTGCCGTACTGGGGAGTTCGTGGGCCCTGGGCGGCCTATTGGGGGTTTGTGGGAAGGGAGGTGCTTGCAGACCCATCTGGGCAAACAGACGGGGGGTTTTAGGGCAAAGCGGGGGGAAGTTGTTGTTTTAGATAGTGTTGCAATTGTGACACGTGTATACCTGTATCTCTCTTCCCCCTATCCATTCCCCACCGTTTGCCCATCCTCTTTTTCTTTCTTCCTTTCTTCTTGTCTTTCTTTTTTTCTTTATTATAATTAGTTTTTTTGTTTTTCGGTTTTCTCTTTCCCTCTTGTCCCTCATCTTCCACTTATTTTATTTTAATTCAAGTATACAATAGGTGCTACAGGGAACACCTCACATTTGCTGGGGTTTTCCCATCCTCCACTGTCTCATTTCTGTGTGAACTGATTTAGGCTACCTACACTATCCCCCTTCCCCTGCATCTTGATATCCACTATCATCTACTGTCTCTCCTATATTCCACCCCCCACCTCCCGTTCTTTGATCCACAAAGTGTCTAACTCTTAATTTCTAATACCTTTGTTCTGTTTTCTGTCTGTTATCCACTCTTGAAACTATTACCTTTCTTTTCTTTTTCCCTCTCTCATGAAAACAATAGCTTTGTAGTTCATACCATATTCCTCCCATATTCAGTCATCTACTTCATAAAAGGTACTCTACCTACAGCTATAACTCTATACAATCTACACGAATCTAACCTCCATCCTCCCAGATCTCATATTCTTGCTTTGTTAACATACATCACCAATACTACTTTACACTTTTCCCTTGCTTACACAATTGCCTTTCCCCAACACTAATACTTTCCTCTAAAGTGAGCTTAACCAACAACAAGTAACTAGAATAAGAAGAAAAAAGTGACAAAGAGAAGATATAACACCTATGCAAAAATAACAACTAATTAACCTCCAAGAGCAGACAAAGAAGCTAAGGAACTGATTAAATTCGTCAAAATAAAGAGATGACCAGAAAGCAACAAAAATCTACAAACCAAACCAATAATCAGGAAAACATGGCTGAATCCAATCAACAAACCAATAATCACGAAGGGGAGCAAAACTTGGCACAAGCAATGAAAGATCTCAGAACATTTATCACCGACAAATTTGATGCAGTAATGAAAGAGGTTAACAACATGAAGACATCACTTGGAGGGGAAATTGCAGACATACGCAAAAACATAACAGATATGATGGGAATGAACACCACAGTTCAAGAAATCAAAAATACACTTGCAGCAAATATCAGCAGACTAGAAGAGACAGAGCAGAGAATTAGTGATGTGGAAGACAGTACATCAGAAATCAAACAGATAGTAGAAGGGGTTAATAAGAAGATAGAAAAATCCAATTAGGATTTAGGGACCTGAATGACAATGCAAAACGCTCAAACATACATATTATAGGCATTCCAGAAGGTGAAGAGAAGGGAAAGGGGTCAGAAGGAGTGTTGCAGGAAATAATGGCTGAAAACTTCCCAAATCTACTGAAAGAGACAGATATACATATCCAAGAAGCACAGCGCACTCCACAAGTCATAAAGCCCAACAGGCCCACCCCAAGACATATACTTGTCAAATTATCCAATGCTCAAGACAAAGAGAAAATCCTAAAAGCAGCAAGAGAAAAGAAAACCATCACATACAAGGGAAGCTCAATTAGATTAAGTGCTGATTTCTCTTCTGAAACCATGGAGGCAAGAAGACAGTGGTATGATATAGTCAAGGTACTAAAGGAAAAAAATTTCCAACCAAGAATACTCTATCCAGCTAAACTAGCATTCAAACATGATGGAGAGTTCAAAATATTCATAGACAAACAGAAACTGAAAGAGTATACCAACAAGAAACCTCCCCTTCAAGAAATTCTAAAGGGAGTTCTGCAGGAAGAAAGGAAAAAACAGGAAAGGCAAAGTTGGAGGAGAGTATAAGACCAACAACAACAACAAAAAAGACCAAAAAAAAATATACAAACAAAATATGACAAACACAAATCCAATCAAAATATGGCTAACACAAATAATTCCTTGATAGTAATAACACTGAATGTCAACGGATTAAACTCACCTATCAAAAGATTCAGACTGGGACATTGGATAAGGAAATATGACCCATCCATATGCTGTCTACAAGAGACACATCTTAGACCCAGAGACGCATGGAGATTGAAAGTGAATGGCTGGAAAACAATCATACAAGCTAACAATAACCAAAAAAAGGCAGGAGTAGCTATATTGATATCAGACAAAATAGACTTTAAATGTGAAACAATTGTGAGAGACAAAGAAGGATACTACATTTTAGTCAAAGGGAAAATCTGTCAAGAAGATCGAACAATCATAAATATCTATGCCCCTAACAAGGGTGCCTCTAAATACGTCAGGCAAATGCTGGAAAAACTAAGTGAAAGAATAGATACATCTACAATTATAGTGGGGGATTTTAATACACCACTATCAACTCTGGACAGAACATCTCAAAAGAGAATCACCAAAGAAACAAAACATCTGAATAGTATATTAGAGGAGCTCGATCTAATAGACATATATAGATCGCTACACCCAAACACAGCAGGATATACATTTTTCTCAAGCGCACATGGATCATTCTCCAAGATAGATCATATGCTAGGCCACAAAGAAAGGCTGAACGAATTCAGAAAGATTGAAATCATACAAAACATTATCTCTGACCACAGTGGAGTCAAGCTGGAGATTTGCAAGGGACAGAAGCTCAGATTTCACACCACGATTTGGAAATTAAACAGCACACTCTTAGAAAAACAGTGGGTCAAAGAGGAAATCTCAAAAGAAATCAATGACTATCTTGAAACAAATGATAATGATAACACAACATACCAAAATTTATGGGATGCAGCAAAAGCAGTACTGAGAGGGAAGTTTATAGCCATAAATTCATATATCAAAAAAGAAGAAAGAGCAAAAATTGAAGAACTAACTGCACATTTGAAGGAATTAGAAAAACAACAACAAAGTAACCCAACAGGAAGAAGAAGGAAGGAAATAACAAAGATAAGAGCAGAACTAAATGAAATAGAAAATAAGAAAGCACTTGAACAGATAAACAAGACCAAGAGCTGGTTTTTTGAGAAGATTAACAAAATTGACAAACCTTTAGCAGCACTAACAAAGAAAAAAAGAGAGAAGATGCAAATACACAAAATAAGAAATGAGAAAGGCGATATCACCACTGACCCCACAGAAATAAAGACTATCATAAGAGGATATTTTGAAAAACTATATTCCAACAAAAATGACAATCTAGAGGAAATGGACAAATTCCTAGAAACACATAAGCAGCCCATATTGACAAAAGAAGAAATTGATGATCTTAACAAACCAATCACAAACAGAGAGATAGAATCAGTTATTAAAAATCTCCCAACTAAGAAGAGCCCAGGGCCAGATGGCTTCACAGGTGAATTCTACAAAACATTCTGGAAAGAACTGACACCAATCCTGCTGAAACTATTCCAAAACATCGAAACAGAAAGAACATTACCCAACTCCTTCTATGATGCCAACATTACCCTAGTACCAAAGCCAAACAAAGGCACGACAAGAAAGGAAAATTACAGACCAATTTCTCTAATGAACCTAGACGCAAAAATACTTAACAAAATACTTGCTAATCGTATTCAACAACACATTAAACGAATTATACACCACGACCAAGTGGGATTCATCCCAGGTATGCAAGGATGGTTCAACATAAGAAAATCAATCAACGTAATACACCATATAAACAGATTGAAGGAAAAAAATCACATGATTATATCTATTGATGCAGAAAAAGCATTTGACAAAATACAGCACCCTTTCTTGATAAAAACACTCCAAAAGATTGGAATACAAGGGAATTTTTTGAACATGATAAAGAGTATATATGAAAAACCTAAAGCCAATATTGTTTACAATGGAGAAATCCTAGACTCCTTCCCTCTAAACTCAGGAACAAGACAAGGATGCCCACTGTCTCCGCTCCTATTTAACATTGTCTTAGAAGTACTTGCTCGAGCACTGAGGCAAGAAACAGAAATAAAAGGCATTCAAATTGGAAAGGAAGAAGTCAAAATTTCATTATTTGCAGATGACATGATCCTATACATAGAAAACCCTGAGAGATCTACAACGAAGATTCTAGAACTCATAAATGAGTTTAGTAAAGTCGCAGGTTATAAGATCAATGCGCAAAAATCAGTAGCATTTCTGTACACCAATAATGAGCAAGATCAGGAGGAAATCAAGAAACAAATACCATTCACAATAGTAAATAAAAAAATCAAATACTTAGGAATAAATTTAACTAAAGAGGTAAAGAACTTATACACCGAGAACTATACAAGATTGTTCAAGGAAATCAAAGAAGACCTAAATAAATGGAAGACTATTCCTTGTTCATGGATAGGAAGACTGAACATTATAAGATGTCTATCCTACCAAAACTGATCTACACATTCAATGCAATCCCAATAAAAATCAACGCAGCCTTCTTTAAGGAACTAGAAAAACTAACTATGAAATTTATTTGGAAAGGAAAGAGACCCCGAATAGCCAAAGACATACTGAAAAAGAAAAACGAAATTGGAGGAATCACACTACCTGACTTCAAAACATACTATAAAGCTACGGTGGTGAAAACAGCATGGTATTGGCATAAGGAGAGACACATAGACCAATGGAATCGAATTGAAAGCTCTGATATAGAACCTCACATATACAACCACATACTATTCGATAAAGCCACCAAACCCTCTCAACTGGGAGAGAGTGGCCTATTCAACAAATGGTGTCTGGAGAACTGGATAGCCATATGTAGAAGAATGAAAGAGGATTACCATCTCACACCTTATACAAAGATCAACTCAAGATGGATCAAAGACCTAAATATAAGAGCCAAGACCATAAAAACCTTAGAAAGCAGTGTAGGGAAACATCTACAGGACCTTGTAATAGGAAATGGATTTATGAATATCTCACCAAAAGCACGAGCAGCAAAAGAACTAATAGATAAATGGGACTTCCTCAAAATTAAAGCCTTCTGCACCTCAAAGGAGTTGGTCAAGAAAGTAAAAAGGGAGCCCACACAGTGGGAGAAAATATTTGGCAATCATATATCTGATAAGAAACTTATAACTTGCATATATAAAGAACTCCTATATCTTGAAAATAAAAAGATAAACAACCCATTTAAAAAATGGGAAAAAGACTTAAACAGACACTTCTCCGAAGAAGAAATACAAATGGCAAGAAAGCACATGAAAAAATGTTCCAAATCTCTAGCTATCAGGGAAATGCAAATCAAAACTACAATGAGATACCATCTTACACCCATAAGATTGGCAGCTATGAAAAAAACAGAAGAATACAAGTGCTGGAGAGGATGTGAAGGAAGGGGAACACTCATCCACTGCTGGTGGGAATACAGAAGGAACCAACCATTCTGGAGGACAGTATGGCGGTTTCTCAAAAAACTAGCCATAGATTTGCCATATGACCCAGCAATACCACTGCTGGGTATATACCCAGCAGAACTGAAAACAAGGACACAAACCGATATATGTACACCAATGTTCATAGCAGCATTGTTCACTATTGCCAAAAGTTGGAATCAACCCAAATGCCCATCAACAGATGAGTGGATCAATAAAATGTGGTATATACACACAATGGAATACTACTCGGCTGTAAGAACAAACACACTACAAACACATGTGATAACATGGATGAATCTTGAGAACCTTATGTTGAGTGAAGCAACCCAGACATTGAAGGACAAATACTACATGACCTCAATGATATGAAATAAACAAGCTGCCCTAGATAGCAAGAGACTGAATGATAGGCTTACAGGAAATCGGAGGGTGGAGGAAGGATATGAGCCGATGTCTGCAGGGGTGGAATTTAAGACGAGATGGTGGTAAGTATGAACACAAAGAAGAGATAAAAGGGGGGCAAGGGGGTGCCTTTGGTTGGGGCTTTGCGGGTTTGAGGGTGACTGGGGAGGGACGGATGGATAACGTTGCCCAAAAGTGGGGGGAGGGAGGGGTAGCATACGAACACAGGAGAGGGTCAGGTGTTGGTGGAGAGTAAAATGCCGAGAAAATCATATCAAAATATAATAAAGAGGGTTACCTGTTTAGAATGCTCGTAGGGGAGGGTCTGATGCAGGACGGGCTCCTGGGGAATGTCTAAATGCTCATTCTGCCAGAGTGGGTGACACCATGGGGTAGAAACCCAAGTAGTGAGAGTGGGGGTGGACCCACATCCTGGGGAGGACTAATGCCATCAAATAGAGGGAACTGTATCCCTTGAGAGAAAGGGTGGCTCCCAGGGCATTGGGGCAGTTGAGCAAGTTAGGCCCTGAACACTATTCCATCTATCTCTGGAAGTGGCTCCTCAGGAAACGGAGGTTGGCTGTCACTGTGGGCACCAAGGTGGAAGGGAAAATGGACGTTAAATGTGTGGAACCAAAGTAAATGGGGGGTAAGAGAGGAGTTTCTTGAGAGTACACAAGGATGGATATAAAACATGCAATATTACACCATAACATATAGGAGATGACAGACTGATAATGTAAACCATAATGTAAAACATAGGATAACTAAAAATGTAAAGAACTGTGTATCCTAAAGTATGCACCATAATGTAAGCACAGATGTCACCTTGTTAGAAAGCTAATGTCTC
This sequence comes from Dasypus novemcinctus, assembly GCF_030445035.2. Lineage (NCBI taxonomy): Eukaryota > Metazoa > Chordata > Mammalia > Cingulata > Dasypodidae > Dasypus > Dasypus novemcinctus. The sequence continues at coordinate 74,604,340 of NC_080679.1, read as the reverse complement.
AGACTCTGTACATCACTTTAAGTAAATATGATATGAATAGGGCGTAAGAGTATCACTGTGGAAGGGAAAAGGTTTTCTGGTGGATGTGTGGGAGTGCTGTATATTATATATATACATTGCTGTGGTCTAGGACTCCTGTGAAGAAAAGCTGAATAATTAGGGGGGTGAAAAAAAAAAAAAAAAAAAGAAAAAGATAGGATGTGGAATTTTTTCAAGTCAACATTCTTTATCCAAGCTCTTTATCTAACTTTATCCAAGTTCTTTATCTATCCTTTAAACCCATCGCTATATGCCATTCCCTAGTAAGGGACCATGACATTATATTGGGCTTCAAATTTCGGGGAGTTCTGGATCACAGAGTGTTTCAACAATGGCAATGGAGGGATACTGGTATGGGATACCAATGACAGGTGATATATGGCTGACAGGGAGCTGTACAGAACATATGTCCAGGGTGCATGGTAATGTTTGGATATACTCATAGTGGCAACAATTAAAAACCACAGCAGGGGGGGTACTGGGTTCCTGGCCAGTGGTGCTCTGTCGTGGTCCCTAGGGGAGCAGCGACAGTCCCCCAGGTACAGTGGCGGGGACCGGGAGGGAGTGAGGGTTCAACAGTGAGCCCCTAATGCTAATGACTATGCTTGTAAGCTGATAAACCTAAAATAAGAACAAGGCCTAGAGCAACATTGTGCCTGGGAATTTCCTCCTGTCAGCCTTCATGTTACTCAAATGTGGCCAGTCTGGAAGCCAAACTCAGCATGTAAATGCAATGCCTTCCCCCCAGCGTGGGACATGACACCCGGTGATGAGCCTCCCTGGCAACGAGGGACCACTATCAACTACCAACTGATGATGCAACTGGAAAATGACCTTATATGGAAGGTTCAATGCGGATCAGCAGAATATCCATGTCTACATAAAATACCATGAATTTAAAATGCTGTTTGACCTAAAGTAAGGGGGAAATGGAAAGGAGAAATGAGTTTATATGGCTACGAGTTTCTAAAAAAGAGTCTGGAGGCTGGCAGAAGGATTGCCTTCATGCACAACTGAGCAGAGTCAGAGAGACAGATAAAGCAGATACAACCCCCAGATATTGGTTCCTTTGAGGGCTAAAGAGACCCATGGGAGTTATGGTCATGGCCGATGGGGTTAACTACCAGGGCAGATGGCCCCTCTTTGGAAATGGTGTTTATGTGTGATGAATCTGGACTCAAATGGGATCTCCCTTCATAAGACTTTCATGCTAATGTGCTGGAGGTGCAGTTAATGTTGGGGTTTAAGATATATTTAGGGGATTTGAATCTCTGGACTGACAATGTGATAGCCAGGTCCTGAGCCTCAACAGACTCCAGCACCTACAATCTGATCTATTGGACTTACCACACTCAGCTAAGATGGAGTTGAAGAAGGACAACCACCACACCATGGAGCCTAGAGTGATTACAACTGAAAATGGGAGGATTGCATCCAGCATCCATGTGGAATCTGAGCCTCCTCTTGACATAGAGGTGCAATGGACACAACCAATCCAATGTCCACATAGAAGAGGTGGCATTGGATTGGGAAAAGTGGACATGGTGGACGATGGGTATGGGGAAAGGCAGGAAGAGATGAGAGGTGGAGGCGTCTTTGGGACATGGAGCTGCCCTGGATGGTGCTTCAGAGGTAATCACCGGACATTGTAAATCCTCACAGGGCCCACTGGATGGAATGGAGGAGAGTATGGGCCATGATGTGAACCATTGTCTATGAAGTGCAAAGGTGCCCAAAGATGTACTTACCAAATCCAGTGGATGTGTCATGATGATGGGAACGAGTGTTGTTGGGGGGGGGAGAGGGAGGGGGGTGGGGTTGAATGGGACCTCACATATATATTTTTAATGTAATATTATTACAAAGTCAATAAAAAATAAATAAAAAAATAAATAAATAAATCTTTTTTAAAAAAAGAAGTTGGTATGGGAAGAATGGGAGTTGGTATGGGAAGAAGCAGGGAGTAGGGTATATGGGAACCTCTTGTATTTTTTAATGTAACATTTTGTGTGATCTATGTACCTTTTGAAAAAAGATAATAAAAAAGGGAAAAAAACAATGTTCACAGCAGCTGTCTTCATAATAGCCAAATATGTTCACCTCCAGTACAATGGATAAATACATTTCAATATAGTTACATAATGGGGTACACCACCACAATAAAAAATGAACAAACTACTGCTACAGTGACAACATGGATAAATCTCAAAAACAAAGTATTGAACCAAAGAAGCCAGATACAAAGGTGCACACACTAGAAGCCACCATTTAGATGCAGTTCAAACACAGGCTAAACTAATCTAGATAAATGAACAGTGGTTGCCTTTGGGCTGGAAGGGTGGGAAGTACAATGGGAGGTGGGGAAAGAAATTGACTGGATGGAAGGTTTGAACCTTTGTCTAGAAGGAGACAAAGGAGGGTCTAGAGTGCTGACAATACTCATTACCTGATATGGGATGGTTACATTGGTGTGTTCACTTTGCAAATCAATCAAATTCTTCAACACAAAATTTACCTTAAGAAATTTTAGTGGGGTTTTTTTAGAAGAATTTGACATAGTTATTCTAAAGGTTATTTATAAGAAAATTTAATGAATATTCCCAAACCTTTAAAAATCTAAAGATAACGAGCAGAATTTTCATTTGCCAAATATTAAAATTCGTTATAGACATTTAAGACCCCTGCCCTATTCCAGGTGATAGACTGAGGTGCTTCAGGGCTCCATTCCCCCACAGAAGCTTTGAACAACCAGCCAGAACTGGCAGAAACATCCTTCTCAAGTTCCAGAAAAGAGTAAAGAATTGCAGTAACCTTTGAATCAAGAAAAATGCGGGAGGCAGGGCAAGATAGCATCTGAGTAAGTATCAGATAGCATCTGAGGTGCAAAGAGGCCAAGGAGTGCAGGTTCAATTTTCTGGTCCCCCCCGCCCCTTTTACTGAGTTTGGAGGAGGTATCAGCTGACTTGGGGAGAGCCTAGGAAGAGAGAAGAGGTGAATCTGGTGAGCGAGCCCAATTTACCTAAACACCCTGGGATAGAAAACTTGTCCTAGGAGAAGGTGGAGTCAGAAAATTAACTACCCCTTGTAGTTAATTAACTACCCCTCAGGGAGAGGGACAGTAGGACATGCTTTACAGGCTTCCACTAGCATATTTAGGGTTCCTGGCAAGGGGTGGGTGCTCTCTCAAGAAATTAAGAGTCATTATTTTCTCAGGTGAGTTGGTTTACTAGCCACCCATTTGAATTTTCTGCAGGAGCCCTCACGCAGCCTTCCTGCTGCCTTGGGAGAGAGGGAAGTGAGGAAGGGAGAAAGGGGGAAGCTCAGATTCCTAAGCAGTTTATTCAGTTGTAAAGAGGATTCTTTGCCTGGGGCCTTGTCTGGTCTTTGTTGGTTTGTTATCTTGTTTTTTCTTCCTCTTTATCACCCCCCTCCCACACCGCCCTTTTTTTTTTTCTTTATCTTTTTTCTCCCTTCTCTTTTTCTTGCTCTGCTTTTTTTTTCTTCTCTCTTTTTCCTTTTTCTTTTTTCTTTTTCCTTTTTTTATATTAGTGTTGCAGGCAACATTTCTTATTTGCTGTGCTTCCTCATCATCAATTTTCTCTTTTCTGTGTGTATTGATTTTGGCTACCAACGCTATCCCCTTTCCTTTACATCATTCTCTCTTCCATCATTTACTGTTTCTCTTACATTCCACCTCTCTCTGTTTAGCCCCCAACATTTCTGACTTTTTATCTCTAATACCTGTAATCTGCTTCCTTTTATTCACTTTTTATATTATTGTCCTCTCTTTTCTTTTTCCTTCTCTCCTGACCACACTGACCTTTTAATTCATAGTATATTCCTCCCCATATTCAGTTTAATATCTCATTATAGGTACTCCACTTTTTTACAGTTATAGCTATACACAGCTTACATGAGTTCTATATCCATTCTCCTAGACATCACATGGTTCTCCTGCTAACCTTCTCTATTAATACTACTATTACATTTTTCTTTTCTTACCCCTTTTGCTTTCTCTGGACCTAATATTTTCCTTCAAGAGAACTTAGTCAACAACAAGGAAATAGAATAAGAAGAAAAAAGTGACAAAGATAAGACTTAACATGCACACTAAAACAACAACTAATTAAACCCCAAGACTAGATGAAGAAGATAATCAACAGAATAAACCCAACAAGATAAAATGATGACCAGACAGCAACAAAAAACTACAGACCATAACAATAATCAGGAAAACATGGCCCAATCCAATGAACAAACTAAAAACCAGGAAGAGAAGTGGAACATCAAACAAGTAATTAAAGCTTTCAAAACATGTATCATGGACCAATTCAATGAAGTGAAGGAAGAGATTAAGCATATTAAGAAAACACTTGGAGAGCATACAGAGTAATTGTGATCATGCACAGAAAGATCACAGAGATGATGGGGATCAATAGCACAATCCAAGAAATCAAAAATACACTCTCAGCAAATACCAGCAGATTTGAAGAGGCAGAGGAAAGAATTGGTGATGTGGAAGACAGTACATCTGAAATCAAACAGATAGTAGAATTAATCAATAAAAAGACAGAAAAAAATCCAGCAGGGACTTAGGAACCTGAATGACAACACAAAACACACAAACATATGCATTACAGACATCCCAGAAGGAGAAGAGAAGAGAAAGGGACAGAAGGGATGTTGGAGGAAATAATGGCTGAAAAACTCCCAAACCTATTGAGGGAGATGCATGTACATGTCCAGGAAGCACAAGACACCCCAAACAGCATAAATCCCAACAGGCCTACCCCAAGACATATACTTGTCAAATTATTCAATGCACAAGACAAAGAGAAAATACTAAAAACAGCAAGAGAAAAGAGAACCATCACATACAAGGGAGGCTCCATAAGATTAAGTGCTGATCTCTCATCTGAAACCATGGAGGCAAGAAGGCAGTGGTATAACATAGTCAAGAAACTAAAAGAAAAGAATTTCCAACCAAGAATACTCTATCCAGCAAAGCTAGCGTTCAAAAATGATGGAGAGTTCAAAATATTCACAGATAAACAGAAACTAAGAGAGTATGCCAACAAGAAACCTGCCCTTCAAAAATACTAAAGGGAGTTCTGCAGGAAGAAAGAAAAAAACAGGAGAGACAGAGTTGGAAGAGAGTGTAAGAACAACTAAAACTACAAAAAGAGGGGGAAAATATCAAACAACATAAGACAAATCCAAATCCAAAGAAAATATAGCTAATATAAGTAATTCCTTGAAAGTAGTAACACTAAATGCCAATGGATTAAACTCACCTGTTAGGAGACACAGATTGGAAGATTGGACAAGGAAATATGACCCATCTATATGTTGTCTGCAAGAAATTCATCTTAGACCCAGGGATTCAAGGAAATTGAAAGTGAATGGCTGGAAAACAATTTTACAGGCAAACAATAACCAAAAAAGGGCAGGGGTACCTATATTAATATCAGACAAAATGGACTTTAAATGCAAAACTGTTGTGAGAGACAAAGATGGACACTAAATATTAGTGAAAAGGATAATCTTTCAAGAAGGAAGAATGATCATAAACATTTATACCCCTAACAAGGGTGCCTCCAAATACATGAGGACAAACACTGGAGAAACTAAGTGAAGAAATAGATGCCTCTACAATTATAGTGGGGGACTTTAACACACCACTATCACCATTGGACAGAACATCTCAAAAGAGAATCAATAAAGAAACAAAGACTATGAACAATAGCTCAGAGGATCTGGGCCTAATAGACATATACAGAACATTACGCCCAAATATAGCATGATATACATTTTTCTCAAGTGCACATGGATCATTCTCCGAGGTAGACCACATGCTAGGCCACAAAGAAAGTCTCAATGAATTCAGAAAGATCAAAATCATGCAAAATAATTTCTCTGACCACAGTGGAGTAAAGCTGGAAAATTGCAAGGGCTAGAGGCCCAGATTTGGCACCAAGATATGGAAGTTAAACAACACACTCTTAGAAAAACAGTGGGTCAAGGAGGAAATCTCAACAGAAATCAATAACTACCTTGAAACTAATGAAAATAACACAACATATCAAAACTTATGGGATGCAGCAAAAGCTATACTGAGAGGGAAATTCATAAACATAAATTCATACATCAAAAAAGAAGAAAGAGCTAAAATTGAAGAACTAACTGAACAATTGGAGGAATTAGTGAAAAAAGAACAAACTAACCCCAAAGAAAGACTAAGGAAAGAAAGAACAAAGATCATAGCAGAACTAAATGAAATAAAAAATAGGAAAGCACTTGAAAAAATAAACAAAGCAAAGAGCTGGTTCTTTGAGAAGATCAATAAAATTGACAAACCCTTAGCTAGACTAACAAAGAAAAAAAGAGAGAAGATGCAAATACACAAAATAAGAAATGAGAAGGGTGATATCACCACTGACCCCACTGAAATAAAGACTATCATAAGAGAATACTTTGAAAAACTGTATTCCAACAAGAAAGACAATTTAAAGGAAATGGACAAATTCCTAGAAACCATAAGCAAATTGCCTAAATTGACAAAAGAAGAAATTGATGATCTCAACAAACCAATCACAAGTAAAGAGATAGAATCAGTCATTAAAAAACTCCCAACTAAGAAGAGCCCTGGGCCAGATGGCGTCACAGGTGAATTCTACAAAACATTCTGGAAAGAACTAACAACAATCTTGCTTAAACTCTTCCAAAAAATCGAAACAGAAGGAATATTGCCTAACTCATTCTATGATGCCAACATTGCCTTAATACCAAAGCCAAACAAAGACACCACAAGAAAGGAAAATTACAGACCAATCTCTCTAATGAACCTAGATGTGAAAATCCTCAACAAAATACTTGCTAATCATATTCAACAACACATTAAACAAATTATACACCACGACCAAGTGGGCTTCGTTCCTGGTATGCAAGGATGGTTCAACATAAGAAAATCAATTAATATAATACACCACATAACAGATCGAAGGAAAAAAAAATCACATGATCATATCTATAGATGCAGAAAAAGCATCTGACAAAACACAGCACCCTTTCTTCATAAAAACACTGCAAAAGATAAGAATAGAAGGAAACTTTCTGAACATAATAAAGGGTATATATGAAAAACCCACAGCTAACATCATTTACAATGGTGAAATCCTAAAATCTTTCCCTGTAAGATCAGGAACAAGACAAGGATGCCCACTATCACCCCTTCTATTTAACATTGTGTTAGAAGTACTTGCTCAAGCACTGAGGCAAGACTCAGATATAAAAGAAATCCAACCAGGTAAGGAAGAAGTAAAATGTTCACTGTTTGCAGATGACATGATCCTGTACATAGAAGCCCTAAGAAGTCTAAAACAAAGCTTCTAGTACTTATAAGTGAATTTAGTAAACTTGCAGGGTATAAGAGCAATGCACAAAAATCAGTAGCATTACTGTACACTCATGCTGAGCAATAAGGAGGACATCGAGAAACAAATACCTTTTACAATAGTAAATTAAGACTCCACAAAACTGTTCAAGGAAATCAAAGAAGACCTAAACAAATGGAAGAATATTCCCTGTTCATGGATAGGAAGACTAAATATTATTAAGATGTCTATACTACCAAAACTGATCTACAGATTCAATGCAATCCCAATAAAAATCAACACAACACTTTTTAATGAACTAGAAAAACTAACTATGAAATTTACTTGGAAAGGAAAGAGGCCCCAAATAGCCAAAAACATATTGAAAAAGAAAAATGAAACTGGAGGAATCACACTACTGGACTTTAAAACATACTACAAAGTTACAGTAGTAAACGGCATGGTATTGGCACAAGGATAGACACACTGACTAATGGAACCAAACTGAGAGTTCTGATATAGATCCTCATATATACAGTCATCTAATATTTAACAAGGCCACCAAGCCCACTCAACTGGGAGAGAATAGCCTATTCAACACATGGCATCCAGAGAATTGGATATTCATATGCAAAAGAAGGAAAGAGGATTACCATTTCACACCTTTATACAAAAATCAACTCAAGATGGATCGAAGACCAAATGTAAGAGCCAAGACTATGAAGACCTTGGAAAACAATGTAGGGAAGCATCTCCAGGACCTTGTAATAGGAAATGACTTCATGAACTTCACACTCAAAGCACGAGAAGGAAAAGAACAAATAGATAAATGGGACTTCCTCAAAGCATTTTGCACCTCCAAGGAGTTTGTCATGAAAGTGAAAAGAGAGCCTCTGCGATAGAAGAAAATATTTGGTAACCATATATCTGATAGGAGACTCACATCCTGCATATATAAAGAACTCCTATATCTTGAAAATGAAAAGACAAACAACCCATTTAAAAAATGGGAAAAAGATTTGAACAGATGCTTCTCCAAAGAAGAAATACGAATGGCTAAAAAGCACATGAAAAAATGCTCAAAATCACTAGCTATTAAGGAAATGCAAATCAAAACTACAATGAGATACCATCTTACTCCCATAAGACTGGCAGCTATCAAAAAAACAGAAGACCACAAGTGCTGGAGAGGATGTGGAGGAATGGGAACACTCATCCACTGCTGGTGGGAATGCAGAAGGATTCAGTCTTTCTGGAGGACTGTTTGGCGATTTCTCAAAAAGTTAGCTATAGATTTGCCATATGACCCAGCAATGCAACTGCTGGGTATATACCCAGAAGATGTGAATATAAGGACACAAACCAATATATGTACACCAATGTTCACAGCAGCATTATACACTATTGCCAAAAGTTGGAATCAACCCAAACGCCCATCAAGGATGAATGGATAAATAAAATGTGGTATATTCATACAATGGAATACTACTCAGCTGTAAAAAGGAATACAGTACAAATATATGTGATAACATGGATGAATCTTGAGGACCTTATGTTGAGTGAAGCAAGCCAGGCATTGAAGGACAAATACTACATGACCTCTCTGATACGAAACAAGCAAACCAAGCTGTCTCAAGAGAGCTAAAGACTGGAAGATAGGCTTAAAGGAATCTGGCGGGGAGAGGAAGGTTGCGAGCCAATGCCTACATGGGTGAAGTCTATGATAAGTTGGAGGTCAGCTATTAGGGAGGTGAAGATGGTCAACCACCACACCAGGGAATCAAGAGTGCCTACCACTGCAAGCAGAGGAATTGCATCCATCCCGTGTGGAATCTAAACCCCCTCTTGATCTATAGGTGGAGAGGACATCATCATCCCAGGGTCCACAGAATGGAGGATTAAAATATGGACTAGAGTGGACTTATTGATATTCTACTATAAAACTATTGTGACAAGTAATAGAAGAAATTTTAGCATCAAGGTGGAGAAAGTGGCCACAGTAGTTGCTGAGGGCAGGGAGAGGGTAGAAGAGATGTGATGTGGGGCATTTTTGGAATTTTGAGTTGTCCTTAATGATATTGCAGGGTCAGATGCCGGACTTTATATATCCTGCCATAACCCACTGAATGTACTGAATGTACTGGGGGAGAATGTGAATTCCAGTGTAGTGCAGCAGGGCCCCAAAATGTGTTCACCAAATGCAATGAGTGTGCCACAATGGTGAGGGAGGTTGTTGGTGTGGGAGGAGTGTGGTAGGGGGGTGAGGGGTATACAGGAACCTCTTAAAATTTTTAGTGTAACTTTTTTTGTGTGATTTATATATCTTTAAAAAAAATACAATTTACCAAAATGATATGGTAGGGGTGGGGAGTGGGATATGTGGAAACCGCTTATGTTTTTTGTTTTTTTATGTTTTTTAATATAACAGTCCAAAAAAAAAACACAATTGTTTAGAACAAAAAGAAAAATGCCATGGGAAGCAGATTTGGCTCAATGGATAGCACGTCCGCCTACCATATGGAAGACCCATGGTTAAAACCCAGGGTCTCCTGACCCATGTGGTGAACTGGCCCACGTGCAGTGCTGATGCACGCAAGGAGTGCCCTGCCACACAGGGGTGTACCCCGCGTAGGGGAGCCCCACGCAGAGGCAGTGCACACTGCAAGAAGAGCCGCCCCACGTGAAAAAGTACAGCCTGCCCAGGAGTGGTGCCATACACATGGAGAGCTGACACAGCAAGATGACACAACAAAAAGAAGCACAGATTCCCGATGCCGCTGACAGGAATGCAAGCGGACACAGAAGAACACACAGCGAATGGACACAGAAAGCAGACAGTGGGGGGGGGGGGGGGGGGGGAAGGGAGAGAAATAAATAAAAATAAATCTCTGGAAAAAAAGAAAAGAAAAAAACACCATTTAAAAGCAGTCAACTTCTCCAGGAGGCGCCAGGACCTCCCATGTAGTAGGTGGGAGCGCAACTGCTTGAGCCACATCTGCTTCCCCTATCTCTTTACTAGCTCTGAACTGAGTCCACCTGCTTTCCCACTATGGATCCTGGTCCAGGTTCTGGAGGGAGCATTTAATGGGAGCACTTTTGCCTGTCACAAACTGGTGGTGGCCTGAGAGACTCACTGCCCAAGAACTTGCTCTGTGTGAAGAAAGCAGCTCACAGAACCCTCCTACAGAACCCGGTGGAAGAGCGGTCAAGTGGCTGCCTAGGACAAGGGGTTTGGCTGTAGGACATACATAGTAGCCATAACATTGTCTATAATAGCAAAACATTAGAAATATCCTAAAATTTGAAAGTATTTCAAAATAAGGAGTTAAAAATACAAAAATTTAAAACTCATTATAAAATAATAGTTAAAATATTAAGACATTGGTAGAAGAATAGACAAAAAAGTCAAGAAAATAAATTAAAAATCCCACATATTTTTTAAAATATAATAAGGATATATTATATAATAAAGAGGATGTTAGTTAGGATATCATACTGGAAAATTGGAAGAAAAAGCTAGATATCTATATTGCATTACATATCAAAATAAATTACAGATGGATTAAAACATTTTTGTGAAACTATTTTTATAAAAACATGAAGGGAGTGGGTGTGGCTCAAACATCTCCCATGGGAGGTGCCAGGTTCGGTTCTTGGTTCCTCCTAAAGATGGTGAACAGACAGACAAGCAAGACATCACTGGGGGAATTAAAAAAAAAAATTTTTTTTAAACATGAAAAAATTAAATGGCCTTAAAGAAAGGAAGGACACTTTTTCTAAAAATCACCTCAAAGAAGAAATTTCAAAGGAAAAAACTAATAGATTTATTATATAAAAATTAAAAGTTTTGTACACAAATGGCAGATTAAGCATTTAGTATTGGAATGTATACAGATCTTCCACATGGTGGGAGTGCAAAGTAAGCAACTACTTCAGATAATAATTTGACATTATATAGTAGAGGGAAAGCTATGCATACTCTGTGACCCAATAATTCCACTTCTAGATATTTACTCTATAGTAACTTCAGCACTTTTATCCAAAGAGATATAGACAAGGTTCTTTAATGTAATATTGTATATAATAGCAAAAAGAAAATTAGAAATACCCTACTTATCTGTCAAAAGGGAAAAGGGTCATTTAAAATATATCTCTCAAATGGAACAGTACATAAGAGTCAATGAGGGAACAAGATCTATATTAGCAAAACAAGTAAATCTCAAAGATATGTTGAGTGAAAAAACAAAATACAAAAGAATATGTACAATAAAATATCATTTATATACACTTAAAAAACAGGAGAAAATGCTATATATTGTTATGGGTACACACATATGTAGAAAAAGTATTAAAACATCCATGGGAAATACAAATATCAACTTCTAGATAGTGGTTGTCTTTGAGAAAGAAGAGAGGAGTCTAGGATGGGGGCGTAACATTATGTTCAATAGTTAATGCAGGCGGTGGACTTGGCCCAGTGGTTAGGGCGTCCGTCCACCACATAGGAGGTCTGCAGTTCAAACCGCAGGCCTCCTTGTCCCGTGTGGAGCTGGCCCATGCGCAGTGCTGATGCGCGCAAGGAGTGCCAGGCCACGAGGTGTGTCCCCTGCGCAAGGAGTGCGCCTGGTTAGGAGAGCCGCCCAGTGCGAAAGAAAATGCAGCCTGCCCAGGAATGGAGCCGCACACACGGAGAGCTGACACAAGATGATGCAACAAAAAAGAAACACAGATTCCTGTGCCGCTGACAGCAACAGAAGCGGACAAAGAAGACGCAGCAAATAGATAGACACAGAGAGCAGACAACCGGGGTGGAGGGGAAGGGGAGAGAAATAAACAAATCTTTTTAAAAAAAAAAACTTAATGCATTTTTTTTCCAACCCAGCAAAGCACCACCTCAGAGTTAAAGTGCAGCCCTGCTGGACGCACACAGGATCCCACCAGCGTTCTCTGGACCCTTGGAAGGGCCACGCCGGAGCACTCAGAAGAGCTGGCCATGTGTAATGCATTTTTTAAAAAAGAATCTGAAGCAAACAAAACTAATCATTTTTAACACTGTTAAATTATTTTCTGTATCTTGAAATACTTTATAATTAAAAATAAAAATAAATAAAACAACAGTCATCTACAAATCAAAAAGAAAAAATCAATTTTTATATCACATCAAAAAAATCAGCAAAGAATAAAAGCACTTCACAAAAGAATCATACATATGATAAATACTAAAACATTACAATCTTCCCACTAATTAAAAACAATTGAAAATTAGAACAATATAACTTTCTGTTGTTCAAAAAAGATTTTTAAAGATAACATCCACTATTAACAAAGTAAACAGGTACTCTCAATACTGTTAGCAGGACAATTTACCAGAATGGGTTAATTTAGCCCTTTGTTCTTAAAACTTAAATATATTTAAACTATTTCACCCATTCGTTCCACTTTTCAAAAATAATTTTTTCCCTAAGGAAAATGTCTGAGTTAAGAACAAAGAATGTTCATTACCAACTGGTTCATCATATTAAAACAATTTAAGTGGCCAGAAATTGGGGATTATTTAAGTAAACTCTGCATCCATGACCTCTAAAGACCATGCTTTAAAAGAATTATAAGTGACACAAGAAATTTTTATGCTATATTGTGAAAAACAAGTTATATCTGCAGTATGCGCTCAACTTTAAAAAATATTCTTACAATATGTTGTGTATGTGCAAATAAAAAGGAATAATAACCAAAATGTTATCAGCAGTTATCCCTATATGGAAAGCATGGATAATTTCTATTTTCTTGTTTATATTTTTCTGTATTTTCTAATTTTCCTTACATCGACATGTATTACTTTTCTAATCACTCAAAATAATATATAATGTCTTCTTATTAAAGCAGCAGTTTTATTGACCTAAAAGTACCATTATTGATCTAATTTTTTTAAATGAGTAACAGGAACTTACTACTGAATGAACACTTGACCAAATCACAAACGGCTTGACGTTTAGGTTTGGAAACCAGTCTATACAGATCTTCTTTGGCTCTCTAATTTAATCAGCAAGAATCATTCTTTAATTAACATCCTTTCCAAAGGAAGTCTACATTTCACCACAAAGCAGAGAGAACATCTGTATTTTCATCATCCCAGGAGCAAGTAATGTAGTAGAAAGCATCCAAATCTGACAAATTCATGTAGAGAGGTTACAAGCTATAGTATGTAGTGTTCACCAAAAGTCAGGAAACCTGGTTCCATTCTAGTTCTGATCTCACCACAAGACACTTAGCTCCAGGAGATAGTGACAGCATTATTTCACAGAGTCTTGGTACCAGACCTGGCAAAAACAGATAGAGAACAGTGTTTGAGGACTGACTGAACAGCTGTGTCTCTGGAGGATGATCTAGGGGAAAGATGAGTATAAGTAATGCTCTCCAGCCAGAACAGGAAAGGATAAGAGAGAGCAAAGAAAATTGGGGAATGCCAGGAAATGAACTAAATTCCCCTTCCTCACAAGGGAAAACATGGGAACGCAAGCTGTCTCCAAAGTCTATGCTCTTCCTGTTGCCCAAATACCTCCCAGTAACCTAAGAAGGTTGAATCAGATGTCCCTGGCTCTTTCATCTCTATCCTGTCAAGACACCATACAAAATACTGAAGACTGTGGGTATCTGTTGCATTATTCTCCCAGCATTGTGAATGCCAAAACCCAGAAGAAAATATGACTAAACAATTTCCTCTCATTACAAAAAGAGGAAAACAAAGGTGGTGTTAGGATGGTTAATTGATGTAATCAGTCATGGTTTAAGACTCATTACTCAGAAACAGAGAGGCCTCCAACTTGCACATCAGCACTGTTCATTTGATGTTTATGTCCCTGGAGCTGTGCAGCCTTACAAATGGGAAGGTAAGTTGAAATAATGCAAGAGAATATCATGGTATATTTCTCAAATATTTGCTTATTCTAAAAATGTGTCATGCATATAAAGGAAATAGAGAAGAAATAAGGGATGGCAGGCACTTTTGTGAGGGAGTTGCTGAATGCAGATACTCTTCGAGTTTGCTCCCCAGAGTAGAATCATTGCAGGCTACTTTCCTGGAGGCATTGAAGGAAGTCCAGAGTAGATCAGAGCTCTCTGCACTGAGGATAATTGGCTAGTACAGTCTCCTCCCCATACCCCTGCGCTGCACAGAATCTCCTCACAGAAGACTATGGCATGAAAGAACTACGGGATATCTATGTCATGTCAGTCCAAGACAATTGCCTTCACAATGGCACAATTAATTCCTGAATCTTGTGTTAGTGCCTGGCCTTTAACACTTTTTTTAACCTACTTTTTTTCCCCCAAAACTTGTAGCTTTCTGAATTAATCAAGTTATGATTATATTTTCATTTTAGTTTACATTTTTCTTGTTTTTTAAAAATAAATTATGCTTAATTGCATAAGTAATAAATAAGTTCTTATTGTTTTAAAAAATGTCAAAAGTACAATGGTCCCTTTGAGTATCAGACTCATCACATCACCACCATCACCACTTTCCCAATTTCATTCCCCTCCCCAAAGGTGATCCACTATAATTAATCTGGTGTGCACCCTTCCATATCTTTCTCAATATATTTCAAAGATACACATACCTACAAATGTAGAATTATATGGTGATATCTTTTACACAAATGGTATCATGCTATACATATTGTATTTACTTAAAAACCTATCTTGGGAAACCTTTCGGTGACAGTATATTTACATCTACTTCATTCTTTTTAAGAGCTGTATAGTAAAAACTGCTGCATAGCCTTGTTTGTTGAACCACTCCTTCACTGCTTTCAATTATTCACTACTACAAGCAATGCAATAATGAACATTCCTGTATAGAAAACTTTGGGCACATGACTAAATCTCTCATTGAGACAAATATCTTTAAGTGGAATCACTATAAATTATAACAGTTTCAGGAAAATTATCATTCCCCTAATGTTTTATCAATTCATACCCTCACCAATAATAAATGAGAGTGCAATAATAAATGAGAGTGCCTGTTTCCCCAACCTTCACCACTACTGGTTATTTGTTTCTTAGTAAATCCAATGGAAAAAAATATTGTTTCCTTGTTTTAATTTTCATTTCTCGGAATACTAATAAGGTTAAGCAGTAATTTTTAATGTGTGTTTTCTCCACCATCTTCTATATTTTATTCCACTGCTTTGAAAATATTGTTTTTCCAATTAATTCCTATAACCATCTGGAATTTATTTTAACTGCTACATATTTTGGTATAAGGGAAAACTCTATTCTTATTTATTTTTTCCAAATGGATAGTCAGTTATCTCCCAATCATTTTTTGATGAACACCTTTTTTTCTACACTGTTTTAAACTTCCATCTAAAATCTATATAAAATTCCCATTTAATCATAGGCCAGGTTCTGAACTCCTTATTCTCTCCCATTTATCTATTACTATTTCAGGAATTGTTTTAATTACTAAAGCTCAATTGTATGCTTAATATCTAATAGAATGACACTGACTGTTTTTCACATTTTCTTTTCCACTTGAATTTCAGAATCTACTTATCAAATTTTCCCAAAAAATGCCATTAGGATGTTTTTAATAATAGGTTAGTTTTTCTGTGGTTCAGTAAAGTTTTAGAATTTACTTCATATAAATCTTACATAGTTCAAATTGGATTTCTTACTAATTTTTTTTGACTGAGCACATATATTTGAACTCACATGTGGTGTGACTTTACTGCATTGCCAATTACCTTGTCTTTAATCACAGTAAAAGTAAAATCGTCATTTTTGTTAGATATGTTCCAAAATTAATTCAGTTATCATTAAATTAATGTGAGTCATCCTGTTCAGTTTCTTGAATTTACATTTCACAATTAACATGCTCTGTAAACAGATAATGGAATATATCCATGAGAACAGTACTGTTAAAGTTTCTTAACTGTGGCAGATGACTGGTAGACCTGTTTCAAGAAATTTCCAGCCCCAAACCTCTTCTGTACTGGGCTCTCCATCTTGTTTTAACTCAGGCCATTTCATACACAGGGTTCTACATACAACTTCATTTGAAAACAAATAAATTCCCCTGACAAAAAATTTTTGTTTTGAAAATCATTGTGTTGCGGTATGAAACTCCAGAGACAACAGACCATTTGTTCAAGGCTGGAACAAACTCAAGGCTGCTTACTAAAGGAACTGCTGGCTGGGACTGCAGAAACCCCTGGGACTCACTTCCTTGTAGAGGTACGTGGCCTACAACCTACCGTGTTCCCTCAGCCTGCTAAACTGGGCTTCACCAACCTCCACCTATTGCTTAGTTGCCAAAGACTAAGGATTCTCCTTATTCAGCCATGCAGAGTCTCGACATTCTGAGTCTTCATCAGAGTTATCTTTTATCCAACTCCTACCAAAAATTTGGCTGCAACAAGTGATATTCAAAAGAAGACTGTCTGTGGATTGTATAATCAACACACTTATCAAGACTCTCAACTTCTATCCTTGGAAGGAATCGGACAGCCAGAAGAATAAATATTTGGACCATGTGAATTCAGCTCTGAGAAAAATTACCCCCACTCAACTAAATATTTGTACTCTGGCTTTGATTAAGGTCATTCCTAGAAAAAGTCACATAAAATATTCTGTACTTACTGTAAAACAAGCATTATATACATAGGATTGTTTTCATTATATAACTCAATACCCCTTATGAATTCTAAATGACCTCACTCATAAGCTTGCAGCTCCAAAAAAAAAGCCACATTTCCTGTAATTCCTAAATTATAATGCTGAGACATGTATTATAATTTTATTCAACAATCAACAAATATCTATTGAACGTCTATGTGCAAGGCTCTGTGACTAATTAGCTCGAATCCTGGCCTCTTCCCAGGAGACTTTTTGTAGATGGTCCTGGCGATCCCCAGGAATGTTTACACTTATGCACAAATCAGTCTTCCTGTCACTTCTCTATTGATGCCTACCAAGACAGTGGAAACAAGGTATGCCACTTGAGGGGACACATGCACACACAGGCTCACATATTGTCAGTGTGGCTTCCAGATGACCAGATCCATGGACCTGAGTGATGACAGCTCTCTCTTTGATGAGCATGCGCTCTATCTCTGGGCATTGCTTTTCCACGAGAGAGGTCTGACTATTACAGTTCCTGATTCAAGAAGGAGGGAAAAAATTCTCTCTCAGAATCCATATATCAAACCAACGAGGATGTGGCCCCATTTGGTTTAATTACTGGATGAAAGGATGGAGGTGGCGTAATTGGCCAGGCTTGGGTCACATGCCACTCCAAGAGGCCAATGGGTGGGAAACCATAAATTACTGTCCCCTAAATACACATAACCCAAAGATAAGAGTTGCAGCTGCCTATGTGGAAAAGAAAAGTATAAGGCAGACAAAAATAATCAGTGTCCACTACATTTCATCCTTTGACCTCCCACCATGAACACAATGCTGCAAACACACAATCATACACACATACACCCTTCTTCCCACATAAGAAATTTTATAGGCCTCACCTAATACAAAGAAACAATCTCATGTACAACGACAAATGTACCTACCCCCTCTAGGTTCAGGATATCTGGGCATTGTCCATTCCTCCAGTTCTATACCTATCCTATCTCAATACTTTGCATCTCCTGGACTGTGTCAACATTTCTTCCATTCCTCTTTGGATCTTTTCAGCATCACCTGTCTCATAACCCAGCCACTGCTGAGGTGATCAGCTCTGCATGTGTCTGACAAATTTTCCCCAGGCATGATCTGAGGGACCTTTGCCCCAGGCCCAGGCCAACAGCTCCTGCTTCCTGCCCATGGCTTCCCTGTTGATTTTGAGGCCTGGGAAAACAAGTTCAGAGTCCTTGTGTGAGCTACCCTTCTGAAGTTCAGGGCAAGGAAGGAATCAGGGCTGACTCTTCGGCCAGTGGAAGATAAAGGAGTCAGTAAATAAATTTGTTTCCCTTTCTCCCCCATCCCAATGGTGAGATCTGAGATTTGGTTTTTTGGCTTCTCCAAGGATGATTGCTCAAGAGCAAGCAACCACCAATAATTTATCCTCATACAAACTCCAGTTCTTTCTCTGTTTCTCTCCCCTAGTCCCTTACTTCTGAGTCCCAGGATTTCACTTCCTAATGAAGTAGTTAGCACATAATAAGCATTTGCCTCAGGGTTTACCTTTTGTGGAACATAAATTCAGCTGATTGGGGTTCTTCACCTGATTGGCGGTGGTCCTGAGAGATTTAAGCCCTGATGGCCTGGCTCTGATGGTGCTGTGACATGGAATGACAGGAGTGCCTTGAAATCCATGCATAGTCTCCCAATTGGTATCAGCAACCCCTTGACAGGAAGGGTGAGTCACACCACCACCCAATACTGTAGCCATCCTTTTGCCTGTTAACCCTAGGATAATAATCCAGAAATGATCAGGCAGAGGATTTGACTCCCTCTCTTTCTCTATAAATAAATTTGCCCTTCTTATAAGGATACCCATTATACTGGATTGGGGCTCACCCTAACCCAGTTTTGTCTCATCTTTATTAAAAGCATCTCAAAAATCCTATTTCCACATAGGATCACCTTCACAGGACCGGAGGGCATGACTTGAACATATCTTTTGGTGGGGACACAATTTCATTACAATGCATTAAGATGGCTACCCACCCTTTTGGATTGGTCATCTCAATGTGAAGCCTTCTCTGTAACTGCTGGGGCAGGAGGAGGTGGCATGCATCACTTTCACTCTCAGCCCATGGGCAAGAACCAGTCACAAGTTCCCACTCAGCTGGTTACCTCCCAGGAGAGAAAAACTAGACATCAGTGAGCCCTAACAGGGACTTCCCAAGGCCACAGGGGAGAAGACAGAGTAGCAAAGACTCCATCCTAGATCTTCTAATTCCAAAATCTTATATTACTGCTTTTTTTAAACCATCTTAAAGGAACATCTGTATTTAAATGGGTTCCTTGACTATTAAAATCTGTATCACAACAGAGTCAGAATCATGAAGAGAAGAAGCAAACTTTTAAAAATAAGTGAGAAGAGACAATTGTGACGGGCAACATCTCTGCCTTTTATCCCTTTGGATCCAGGAACCATGTATTTTGACTATAGGAGGAACATACCATATAATGATCACATCCTGTAAGACCACACTCCAGTCTCAAAAGGGGTTGTCTCCCAGCCGGTACCATACCTGAGTCTTCAGCAGGCTACTCTACCACTCTAAGAGACTGTTTCTAGAAGGATGCATTACATAATACCCCCAGTGAGTCTCCTAAGCATCTTGTGTTGCAAAGTGAGTTAGTAGGTCAAAGGCAAATCCCCCTCTCAGAACTCTTTATTTAGAAATCAAAGCAGCAGGTTGTAGCTCAGTGGTTGAGTACCTG
Organism: Dasypus novemcinctus; assembly: GCF_030445035.2. Lineage (NCBI taxonomy): Eukaryota > Metazoa > Chordata > Mammalia > Cingulata > Dasypodidae > Dasypus > Dasypus novemcinctus. The sequence goes on along the minus strand of NC_080679.1, from coordinate 74,584,538 downwards.
CTTTGCATACATGAGGCCCCAGGTTCAATCCCCAGTACTAAAAAAAGATAACAAATCATGCTTCCTTGTTTTTCATGGTTCTACAGAAGAATTTTGTTTTGGATCAGGTAAAGAAAGTTGTGATTGTCCCAAAATGTCTGCTCTGAGGACAACAGAGAGGGATGTGAACATCTAGCCTCCACCCCAAGGCTGCTGCATACTGTTCTCAGATGAAGCTCCCACAGCCCTAGGGGCCACCCGTCTCAAAGCATTTGTGAGCAGCATCCTGTGGTGTGCACTGTTCAGCGTGCATGGCTATGAGGTGACCCTGCCCACCTGGGAGCAGATACCTGCTCTGCTCCCAGAAGCTTGACCGCAGGTCATGGGCAACCCTCTGTTGTTCACCTCTATTGCTGAGCATCCAAGCAGTCCAAGGCCTCGACAGTCAGACCACTCAAGTTACCATCAGCCCGAGGGAAGAAGCCATGTGGGCACTGCACTTGTAGAGAAATAAAGGAACAACGAAAGTCGTTTATCTGCTTAACCACTGAAGAATCTACAATGCCTGTTGCCTTCAGATAATAAGGAATCCAAGCACAGTTTTGCTCATGGAGGGGAAGCATCTCAACTCCAGCAGATCATAGTGTAGCATGAAAGGCAGGGAAGGCAAATCCAGAACCAGAACACAAGTTTATTCCTTTAAAGCCAAATCCCCTGCCCCTTCTTTAATCAGGATGTGCTAAGAATTAGGTCACCAGTTGGTCCCTCAAGGTCAAAGTCATCCCGGATGGTCAGGGCTGGTCAAAACCAAGGGCAAACTGGGCATTTAGCAATGGCTGGAACCAGTTTAGTCTGGTGAGGAAAGGTCAAAGTTACTGACCCCCTACATGCCGCCATGGCCAAGTTGTCCAAGAACCCATTCAGGAAACACAGGCTTGGCTGGGGAAGGCAGCTAAGTAACACTGAAGAGAAAACAGATGACTACAATATAAACTTCTATTAAAGGAAGAAAGGTTAAAGCAGCCCTCCCTGTTCACAGATCCAGAGTGTATATGACATTCTGCCACAAAGGGAGCAAGAACCCCTTGCTCTGACAATCTCACCACCCTGGGAGGGTATGAGATTTCTCTTGCCCACAAACCTTCACATATAAAGCCCTACATATTTTTCTTTCAGAACTTGAAGCCAGGAAAAAGTTGCTGCTTTTGAGAATGTACACTCCTCTCTTCACACTACCAACCACATTTCTCTTTTGCCCTGGCTACTAGGAAGCTTAAAGCTAAATTTTAAGCTCCTTCACAGCACCTATGTTGAGCCCCACAATTATCCCATATTTATTTTCCTTTTGCTTTGGTTCCTACCTTCATTTTTATTTTGCTGATTTACATCTTTCTTTGTCTTATTATAAACAAGTTCAAATCCTTTTTTTGATAGAAACAAGGTGTAATAGATGTTGTGATGTCCCCTTCAAGTCTGAGACAGTCATCCCTCAGCTGCTAGGAGTGTAAGCCGCTGAAAGCTCCCAGTTAATTCCCGCTCTGGGAATTGCCTATTGCAGAAGAAAACTGCTTTACCCAAAGTTATGTCCCTCTCCAAGGGCAGATCACATCCAAAGATGGGCTGAAACAGGAACATAAAGGCCCTGCTCCTTTGCCTGAAGAGGACAACTCTGAAGGGTCATCCCAGCTCCACAGTTCCCCATGGGATGGGCTGAGGCTTCTTGCCGCATGCCGCAGTTCACCTCTCTCCCTCTGCTCAGTCCTGCTTCCCTCACAGGTGTTTCTCCTGTGAACACACAAATCTCAGATTCTGAGATTATGTTTTCTGGGGAGGAGATCCCAATCTACAGTAGTAAATGAATGAATGGATGGATGAATGGATGGATTTTAAGAGAATCAACTTGCAATGTAGGAAACTATAATTTGGTCATGGTAGCTTCATTTAAAAGGCTATTAGAAAAGCCAATAAACTTAGCCTCTTCTCAATTGAGATAAATACTGCATAGCCAAAGTAAAGTATAATTTTAAGAAATATCTCAGCAAAATTTGGAATGTTTAAGTACTGCAAAAAGTGTATTCAACAAATAGGTTGTTCTCAAATTAAACATTATTTCTATCTTTAACCATCTAAGATACTAAAACTTCAAAATGAATGTTCAGTACAAAGGACTTGCTTTGTGCCTAAAAAGAGTCATTTAGTTAATTTGATGAATTAAGTAAAATTCTGACTTTTGGTACAGTAGATGTAATGAACATTTCAATATAGACTGACTTTATAACTTAGGCCTTTAAATTGTACAACTACATTTTAAATTAAGTGATAGAATTAACATTCTATCCCTGCAAGTGCTCTCTCTCTCATCAAATAAATGAACGAGAGTAGAAGATTTTATTAACCACTTACTATGTTTTTTAAAAAAATGTGCTTCATGACACTCCTTACTCAACTCTAACTGGTGAATTCCCTACACTCTTAAAAGGAAGGTATGGGAAGCGAACTTGGCCCAATGGATAGGGTATCCACCTACCACATGGGAGGTCCACAGTTCAAACCCCGGGACTCCTTGACCTGTGTGGAGCTGGCCCATGTGCAGTGCTGATGCGAGCAAGGAATGCTGTATCATGCAGGGGTGTTCCCTGTGCAAGGAGTGCGCCCCATAAGGAGACCCGCCCAGAGCAAAAGAAAGTGCAGCCTGCCCAAGAATGGCGCTGCACACATGGAGAGCTGACACAACAAGATGATGCAACAAAAAAGAAACACAGATTCCCAGTGCCGCTGATAAGGATAGAAGCGGTTACAGAAGAACAGACAGTGAATGGACACAGAGAGCAGACAACTAGGGGGAGGGGAGGAGAAGGGGAGAGAAATAAACAAAAAATAAAAATAAAAAATAAAGGAAGGTAGAGGGAGTGGATGTGGCTTGAGCAGTTGGTCACCTGCCTCCCACATGGGAGGTCCCAGTTTCGGTTCCCAGTTTTTCCAAAAGAAGATGAGCTGCTGCAATGAGCAGACACAACGATCAGGGTACAAACAGTTGGGCACCTACCTCCCACACAGAAGGTTTGTGCTTCAGTTCCTGGTGCCTCATAAAGAAGACAAGTAGACACAACAAGCAGAAAGAATGAGCAGACAGCAAGCAGTCACAGCGAGCAGACAATGAGCAGACAGATGAACGAGCCATCTTGGGGGTTGGGGAGAAAAGGAAGGTAGAAAGAAAGTAAAGGCAGGAAGGAGGGAAAGAGGGAGGGAGGGAGGTAAGGAGGATGGAAACCAGACTCTTCAGCAATATAAATATTATCTTCAGAGATACACTATATACCATATGTTTAAATGGGATTTTTATAAAAATGTTTGCAATACTCCAAAAATGGTAGAACCTTTGGCTGGAAGTTTTCTTTTCCAGAACTTTCTATGAGAAAGGTTGCTCTCTATTAACTCCCGAAAATGATGTGTTTCTGCACATTCCTCAACAGCCCAGTTCTCGCCTATCTGGAGGGCAGTGGATGGTATTAATATATTTGTGCAGCTCTCTGGGAACTAGACCTACATTGGTTGAATTTTTTGGTTTGCTATTATGCATATTCCTCCATATCATATTTTGAGGATGATGTATACATTTTTTTAAAAACATTATTTTAGCATTAAATTTTATCAGGCTATGAAGAAGGAAGTTTTCTCTATAGAATGAAGCAAAAGTTTTATAAGGACTCTTTCGTATTTTTCATTCAGTTTAAGGAACAAATACCTAACCTTCCCTGATATATATTTGGTCCTCACAACTTTAGGTGACCACATAAGCCATTACAAGGGTTCCTAAATTCTTGGTCTCTGGCTCTCCTATCCCAGAAAAGCATGTGAGCAGCCATCTCCCCACAGTTGGGGGAAAGCACTGCACAAGAAACACATAAGGGGAAACAGACTTGGCCCAGTGGTTAGGGCGTCCGTCTACCACATGGGAGGTCTGCGGTTCAAACCCCGGGCCTCCTTGACCCGTGTGGAGCTGGCCCATGCGCAGTGCTGATGCGCGCAAGGAGTGCCCTGCCACGCAGGGGTGTCCCCCGCGAAGGGGAGCCCCACGCGCAAGGAGTGCACCCATAAGGAGAGCCGCCCAGCGCGAAAGAAAGTGCAGCCTGCCCAGGAATGGCGCCGCCCACACTTCCCGTGCCGCTGACGACAACAGAAGCGGACAAAGAAACAAGACGCAGCAAATAAGACACAGAGAACAGGCGGGGGGGAGGGGGGGATTAAATAAATAAATCTTTAAAAAAAAAAAAAAGAAACACATAAGGTAATAGGCATGAGGGTTTAACACATATGGTCTGGAAAATAGATTAGAAACTGCGCTTTTTTTTTGTAATTTTTGCTTCAGTATCTGCTAGGGCATTTCTGGAACATACTGAAAACGCAACTCTTCCTACCACGTGGCTGAGGAAACACACATACATCCAATCATTATCATTCCCTGGCCCTAAACGATGATAGAAACATGCGCACACTCAATTTGTCATCCTGTCTGCTTGCCTAACATTTTTAGATGCATAAAAAAATGGCTGCAAGGCTTCTAGTAGATGAAATTGCAGGCATGAATGAGAGCCCTGTGGGAAACCTTCCTCTAGCTCCTCTCCTGACAAAATAGTCACCAAGCAAGACCTAGCAGGTGGACAAGGGATGCAGACAGACTAATTTAACCACTTGTGGCACAGGGCATTTATTAATAGCTTTCAAAGTTAATTAAAATTTGAAATTAGCTAATTATGAGGCATTTGAGGAAGTGAAATCAAGTGTGGTAGAATTTTTTCCAAGGTATAATAACAAATCAGTAACAAAGTCAGAATCTTGACTTATGTCATGGAAAGCACCTGAACCCATTTCGCTTCAACGATACATTCAGTTCAGCAAATCCTTGAGATGCCTTAGTCTGGCCCACCAACCGCCATCCACCCACCCCCCACACACCTTGTAGATTAGGGAACTGAGATTCAGAGTAGCCAAAAGATGTGCCCAAGATCTCCCAGCTAATTAGTGCGTGGTTTAAAAAAGAACCTGGGGTTTCCCTGACTTCTTTGAAGCCTTCTTTATACCTCTCTTATGTGTCCCTATTCCTTGCACAAATGCAGTTAGAATTTCAATCACATTGTTTTCCTGTCTTCCTAGATGACAAGCCTCTGGAACAAGGGTTCTTAACCAGAGGTCCACAGAAAGATTTCAGGGGATCCATGAGTTTGAACTGAAAATTCAAAAAAACATTATTCTTTTTTTTTTAAGATTTAAATTTTATTTTTCTCCCCCGTCACCCCCATTGTTTGCTCTCTGTGTCCATTCGCTGTGTATTCTTCTGTGTCCACTTCTATTCTTGTCAGTGGCACTGGGAAACTGTGTTTCTTTTTGTTGCATCATCTTGCTGTGTCAGCTCTCTGTGTGTGCAATGCCATTCCTGGGCAAGCAGTGCTTTCATCGCGCGGGGTGGCTCTCCTTGCAGGGCTCACTCCTTGCACGTGGGGCTCCCCTATGTGGGGGACACCCCTGCGTGAGCACTGCATATGGGCCAGCTCAGCACATGGGTCAGGAGGCCCTGGGTTTGAACCCTGGACCTCCCATGTGGTAGGCAGACACTCCATCAGTTGAACCAAATCAGCTTCCCAAAAAAACATTATTCTTGTGGGACATGTTGGTGCGGGTGTGAGAAATTTATTAAATAACACACAGTAGAGTGTGGACTTAGTATGGGGTCTGTGGTTTTCACCTGACTGGCAAAGGGGTCTGTGGAATAAAAAAAGTTAAGAACCCCTGCTCTGGAAGGTAGAAGTTTTATCCATCCCCTGATCCCCGCCCCTAACTTAAAACCTATTACATGCTATAGTATAAAGCAAGACTAATAATAATAGCAGCTAACTTATAATGAGCCCTTAGCTCATACCAGGCCTGTGCTGCCACCTTCATGCATTATCTCATTTGGGCCTCACAATATCCTGTGAAGCCAGTACTGTCATCCCACTTATCAAATTAGGAAATTGAGGCTCAGAGGGGCAGCATGCTCAGGGACTGACAAAGCCTGGACTCCTTCTCAGGTCTGTCTATTTGTACAATGAGTGAGAGAATGAATGAACCTACTGTCAGGCACCAAGTATCCCCACTTTAGCTTTGTATTTCATAAATGTCTAGGCTGGGAAATCAAAGCCAAGGGCGCCTTTCATTCCTACAGCCTAAAGTGGGAGGTTATGCATATGTTACGAGCGTAGGGCAGCTTCTCAGGGCCTCCCAGGATTATGAGTCCGTTCAACTATTTCTATTTTTTTTAAGATTCTCAATACATTAGAACACAAATAAATGCCAAAATGGAATTACAAAATATAATGGAATATTTTAAATATTCAGTCTGTCTTGGCAGTATAGCCTGTGACCACAGGGAGCCTCATTTGAGGATAATGTCCAAATGTAAATTTCAAGACTCTTCATAAATGTGAGTCCAAGACCAAAAGGCCTTCTGGCCCCACCCTGAGATAAGCTCCCATTAATCCTAAATCCACTCACCCTGAAGCTTTTGTGGCAGTTGTTGAAACTGTTTGCTATTGCTCCAGCAAAGCATTCACTGCACAAAGTATTTTATAATCACTAATTATATGAAATGGTTATTTCTGCCACTGAATGTCATTGAGGAACAAAGGAAAATACCTTTCTATCACACAAGTTTACCCCACGCCCATTTTACAAATCCAAGGTGCAGGTGGTTAACTCAGCAGAAGCCTCAAGGGCACAAAGAATCTGATGGCTTCCCTTCTCACCACTTCCAGCGGACGGCACAGGTGACCACCACCGGAGAGGCCGCGATGCCGATGCCGGAGCCACAGCCCACGCGCCATCCGAGCATCTGGGAGGGGCTGGCGGCTGCAGGCTTCCGGCCAGGCGGCGAGTGCAGCTGGGGGATGCCTGCTTGCTAGTCTATGAGGGAGAATCCTTAAGAGGCCAGTTGGCCATTTTTAGAATTATTCAGCAATTCCAGGACTTTCTCTGAAGGCCAATAAAGCAGGGTTGAATGATCTTTTTAGAAACTATTATTTGGAAAAACTAATTGTCGTCCACATTTTCACGTTATGTTGGAAAAAGTGGTGTCACACTGAGAATTGAAAATTCTAAGTCTCTTTTCAATTGTGACAGAACTGACTGGATTTCCATAAGCCCTTTACCTCTCCCTTCTCTGTACTACTTTCCATTATAATTCTTCAGAAGTATAGCAATAATAAAGATGGTTGTTGCTTTGTCAACCTTTGACCCATGTCCACCAAAGAGCTGAAAGGTACCATCTCCACGTCTGAGATGTCTCGCTTCTCACCCACGCTTTACCACTAACCTTCACCCCTTAAAGTGGGAAGCTGATCAGCGACTCACCCACACAGGTAACTTTTCTTACATAGACTTGAGCTACTATTGGTGCTCTTTTACCAAAAGGAACAGCCCATGCTCAAACCATTCATTGATTCATTCAGCAAATATAACAAGCGCCCACAATATGCCAGGCACATCAGAAATTGGTGCTCTGAACTGAAACTGATAATGCACTTTCCCATAGAAATATTGTCATTGCCCCAGGCCCCAGGACTTAGGGATCCCATGCTTCGGAGTATCTCCCTCAAATTTTTCTAAGTATCCTTCTTTTTTTTTAATTTTAAAGAAGGTTTAGATTACATAAATGTTACATAAAAAAATATAAGGGACTCCAATATGCCCCACTCCCTCCCCCTTCCACACTTTCCCATATTAACAACATCCCTCATTAGTGTGGTACATTTGTTACAATTGATGAGCACCTATTGAAGCATTGCGACTAAGCATGGATTATAGTTTACATTAGAGTTTACTCTGTCCCACACAACTTTGTAGGTTATGACAAAATACACAATGGCCTGTATCTGTCACTGCAATATCATGCAGGACAAATCCAATGTCCCAAAAATACCCCCATATGACACCTATTCTTCCCGCTCCTATCCTTCAGAACCTCTGGTTGCCACTGCCTTTATATCATTGTTAAGAGTTCTTCCATTGCTAGAATAATAAGAAGTCTATCGTAGAATAATAGTAAGTCTACTTTAGTCCATTGTTCATTTCCCAGTCTTCAGATTTTGGGATGGTGACAGCCACTCTGAAGCAGGCTAGTAAGATAGGGAATTAATAGATGGATCTGGAACCTGGCAGAGTCCACGTGGACATAGTAACCCCCAAGATGGCTGCTGGGAGACCCCCACCCCCAAGATACTGCTATCCAGAACAAAGACTTCTTCTGGAAGCAAGGAAAAGCCCCGGATGTTCCCCAAGGACTTTATCATTGGGTCCTCACTGGGGGGCTGATGGGTGGGGTAATCAATCACAACAGCAAACAGCTGGAACCCCTCCCCTGCCATTAGCAAAGGGGTGGGATAATTAATAGTTTATAAAGCAGACCGCTGAGGCCTGAGTGCACTCAGTTCCCTTGCCTCTAGACCTGTTCCTGCCCTTTGCATGCCACTTTTGCCATTTTTCCTCTACCACGTGCCCACACAAGTAAACCTGGAGATTTATAACCTATAATGGGGAATTGTAGTCTGTAAATCAGCCCTCTTTATCACTTTTCAACCTCTCTACCTGAGACCTCTAATCTGTTAATTTCTCCCATTTCTCTTCCCGCCCTACCTGAACAAATTACTGGCCTAACTCACCCGCCATGCTCTTGAAATTCATTTCTACAGCATAGTCAAGAACCTAAATAAAATCTGGTAACAACTCTGCTTCTAACTGAGAGGGAGCTTAGATCCCATGGGGCAGATGGATGGAACTGTCTTACTTGCAGTTGCAGACACTCTGTTCCTTGGGATGGGCATTGTCCATCGTCATCTCCTTGTTAGTTGTCCTTGTTAGTGAGTCCAATGAACTGAAGAGTAGGTGTTACAATGCTGCTGAAATTCAGAGCTCAACTGGCACATGGATGGATCAAAGATTTAAGTCTCTGGTGCACATATTTATCAAGTATAGTGCTAATTATAGGTTCAAATAAAAGAGGCAGAAGAGTCATGTGCAGAGAATGTATACATGAGTCTAACTCTGTTACACTGGGGAGCATAAATTCCAAAGTAAGGCCCACTGACAGCATGCTGAATTCCTGAGCTGCCTGCCCTGCTTATAGTGTCTAGATGTCTCTAGAGCCCTCAGGAGCCCCACTATTTGAGGCTGTGGCAGTCAATGAGATCCTGCTGAGAGTTGCATAAGTGTAACCTCTGGAATGCCCTCCTGAATCACTATGAAATCTCTTAGCCATATAAACTCATTGGTATTTACCATTGTTGCCCTTTGGTCAAGGTCTTTTTGTAGATGCATTGCCGATTGGTGCTTGGTAATAATCCCTCAGTGCCAGGGCGGCTCATCCTGACTCTAAGTACCCTTCTGGCAGCTGGGACAGGCCAGGGCCAGCACCCTGAGCCTGGATCAGGACCTGTGTGCACCCCAATCTCTCCATTTCCTGGCAAGTATATAGTCCCTGATGACAAGGATGACATTTTTCTCAAGTGATCAGATGACACTGGGGCATCAGAATGGTCCTGACTCGCTGACTGTGGGTGACTCAAAGTATGTATAGAGACTGGTGCCCCACCAATAAGTATTAATCTGGGACACCCTTATATCTTAGGGGCAGCCTTGGTCACTGAATCAATGAAATGCTATAAAAGCAGGTTAGGTACCCCTGAAAAAGTTCTAATTTCAATTTATATTTTAGCTTGGAGCTACATTTATGAGCTAAATACATTCTTTTGGACAAGCCTTGGAACCTACCCCACATAAAATTTTTAGTATAGAGAAATGCTTTCTGATTATCAAACAACTGATTTTCAAATGAATTTCTGGAACCAGTCCATCCTATCTGTATTGACCTCTGTATATACTGTAGAACTGACTTATAAAGACAGTTGTTACATGAAATTATCACTGTAAAAAACACCAAGTAGGATTTCTCTGACCCATATTATTCATCCTTATGCCTCAGAACACCTAATTCCACACTAATAGTAGACACTCAGTAAATATTTGCTGATCATCATTTTTAAGTAGAAAGTCTTCACTATGTTTTCTCTTAAAATAACATGTTTGTAGGAGCTCCACTAAGAAAACAAAATGCAAAAATTCTTACATAACACATGAGAATATTTTCCTCAAGAAATTCTTCTGGCTTCATAACCTTGTCAGAGCTGCCACTGTTTTCGTTGTAAATCAACAATAAAAATGACACAGCCATCCAATTGATTTTTAAAAATATAAAACCAAACAAGAACATCTCTGGAAAACTATTCAAAACTCTCTCATGTTGGGAAAGATTCTCTCTTTCCATCTCAGTCTCTCTCTTCTTTCTGTCACTGACTCTCTTTCTCACACACACACACACACACACTCTACTTCCATCGGACAGGAAACAAGAAGACTGTGTAGAAGATGGGGTCTAGGTCAGCACAAGCCCGAAGAATAATCAGCCATTTCCAAAGTAGGCACATGGTAATGTGAAAAGCAGGTGTCCACTTCCCAAGCCAAGTAGAAACTGAATTACTGGTTCAGTTACCTGGATATTTTGGCCATAAACTTAACAACTGAGTAATTTTCATACTCAGTATAAAAACCAAAGTTTAAAGAATGTTGTGTGCACGTACTTGCCATCTATGCAAATGTCTATTAAGACTGTCTAGCAAATTTGTTGTTGTCTATGCGTTAAGTGTCAACAATTATAAAACACAGTCAACATTACATGCTCTAGTTGAAATAAACCAACTCTACCTTTCTTGACAGTTCCACCACATCACTGAAATAGACTCTTCTAAGACCAAGTGCACATGATCTATTTTTAAAATACATTACAGATGCTCATAACAAAGTAAAAACCCACCAAACAATGGAAATACACTGTGCTATAAAGCTGCCTCCATTAGGGCTGCTGATGGCAGGGTTTTTACAGTTCAACTAAAAAAATAAACATACCTATTGACTCCTCCTTCTCTCCATGCCAGGAAATGGACGACTGCCATTGCCTCACACAAAGAAATGCACCTTGGTGTTCACAGAGGTATGTCCAGAAGAGCTGTGTGCCAGCTTGATCTCTGTTGAGTAAATCGTATTTAAGTACATCAGAAGAACCTGATACTGTATTTAAACATATCCTCTGCTGAATAACCACTGTTCGCTTCCTATATCTTTTTACATAAGCATTGACCTAAGGTATCAAATTACCCTAAAGCAATACAAAATATATTTTAAAATTCTAAAACCTGAATTTAAATCCTGAAGAATTTGATCTTTCTCACTGTAAATTGTGACTGTGGCTAATTTGGTAAGAAATGGATACACTGTGGCTCAAACGCCCCAGTTTGGTATCTCATAATCCTCAAGACTGGGCTTCTGTTTAACCTCCGCTGGTGTGAGTCCCAGTTTTTGTTGATAAAGCAATGAAAGCCATTGAGGTGCTGCTCCTGCTTAGCAATACTTTCCAAACGAGAACAATCAGGTCAGGTCAAAGCTGCACACGGATGGGCGAGGAGCACCCACTGGGAGGGACACCGAGGCTGGGCTGAGGGCAGAGGCGGGGGCGCTGGGGAGACAGCCTGAGCGAGGGCAGTGAGAGGCACGTCCAGTCCTCACACTCAACCACAAGATGACCCATCCCATTCCTGCCCACATGAAGTCTTCTCTTCTTCAGCCACTGCGGTTTTTCCACCAATGCCTTCGCTTTAAGGTCCCCAAGTCCCACCCCCAAGATTTTCATAGCGTCATCTTTTTACCTCTGCTCTGGCATAATTTCCAAGACTCTCCTGCCAAATTCAGTAATTTTAAGCAACCAGGAACTTTCCAGAGCTGATTTTCATGTCTAAAGCAGGGGGCTGCAAACATATATTTGATAGCCTATCAGATCTAGAGTCATCTCCAAGAATGTAATGGAATTCTCTGAAGCAGCTGCTTTTATTTTGTTTTAACATAAAGAAAATTTTAATGAGTAAATTGTCCCTAGGATGCTTTGCAGCTCCAAATTTTTTGAACCTACGTGTCACTCATAAACAATGGTATGGGGGGTAGAATTGATAGGGTTAGAGAATCAAAAAATAATTAATAATCTATTATTATTAGTATAATTAACTATAAAAACTCTCAAAAGGTAGTAAAGCACTGTCCAACGACTTATCAGATGCAAATTCTATGAGGCCTCCTCAAATATGAGTTATCACAAGAACTGTTTTCTGAGTGACTGGCCAGTCTTCTGATGCTTCAGTCCTGGAATATGAGTGGTCCCTTACCTGAATGCACAATATTGATTAACCAAACAAAATGTGGAACTTGCATCATGGCACAGTATCAAATATGAAATTAACTTTTCTCTAACGTGTAAGTCACAGTTCTGATTAGGTAAGCTATTAAGCTTGGCAAAGAGTGAGTGGTGGGCCAGTAGGGTGCTGTGTCAGTTTGGGGTGGTAAAAGTAGCAACGGATTACTCTGATTTCAAGAGGTGGTGAATGAGCTCAACGCCTGTGTGTGCTAGGGGTGCCTTCCCCAAGGTTCTGGTAGCTTTCCCTATCCTCTCCTCTCAACCCCACCCTAGGAACTGACCCGTGCTCATCCACCCTCCATCACACTCCCAAATCATGCACAGAGATGCACATCTGGGTTAAACCTGAATATCTGCTCTAGAGAGCAGTAGAAGGAGCACAAGGGAGGATAAGAAAGGAGTAACACAACTGAAGCCACGCCTCGTGTGCTAAACGTGACAGTAAGAAAACACAGAATCATAGCCATCTTCCCTAATTTTGGTTTCCCCACTGAACCACGGTAGCCCTCCTTTGAGGGCCACGCCACAGCTCCTAGGATCAGCGAGGTTTCTTCTACCTCCCCCTCTTCCGTTAGGAATCCATCAACATGCAGATCTGGCAGAGCGGTTTCTCGTAGTCCTTGCAACACACCTCCTACCTGATTCCAATCCAAAATTCTAATTAATAGGAATCCATATTTTCACACAGCTCTGGCAGTTTGAATATGCAAGTGCCTATTCAATGCTCCAGAGACCCCAAGCACCCTTTGGAGCACATGGCTCTGTACAAGGGCTCCCGAGTCTGAAACGCAGGCGGTGCCCGGTCGCCACCATCCTAAGAGCCTGGCAGCTGTGCTCCCTAGAGCCAGCTAAGTGCGCCCTGTGCACAGAAGACATGCCTCAGCTACCATCCACCACCTGCCTGGTTGGTGGGTGCACAGCCTCAGCACAGAGAGACAGCTGCCCCTGACAATGGGAAAAACAGCGGCGCTTCCTCAGCGCCTTCGCCAACAAGAAAAAAAATTCTGCAGAAAGAATATGTAAAATTGCTGCAAATTTTGGTTGCAACTGCTATTATGCTTCCTCACAGCTAAATGATCATACTCAGTAGGATGTGTTCTGTTTAGCAACTGTAACAATTAGGCACATTTATACAGAATAAGACACTAACAAGGCTAAAACACTATTGTCCTGGACAAAGAGTTTCTCTCATATGCTCTACTATAATAAATGACACCTTAAAAAAAAAATAAAGCCCCTTCCAATACCCTTCTTTGAAGTAAAACGACTATCACTAATTACATTGTTGTGAGCACAAATAAAAATTACTTTCTCAAAAATTCTAACACTAAATAAATTACTCTAGTCAAAAAGATGTACTCAATTAATTCTTTATTAAGGGAATTGTAAAATCTAAGTGATTGTTCTAGAGTGCTACATAATAAAGTTAGGCAGTGCCAGGAAAACATTTATCACTTAGCTAAGTAATTAAGAATATTTACTTAGAAAAAGTTCTGAAAGTTAAAAAGGAAAAAAAAGACCCAAGGATTATTTATATAAGCCAAGTCTCAGAAGACAAGGAAAAAGACACACAAATAGAACTATGAAGAACATTTGTCTTTTAAGAAAACAACAAATAACCAAAATTTCAAATATGACTTATTTGAGCCCCTGACAGGTATCACGCAGCAGCCAAGCTCAGGTGTGCCCTTCCTGATCACCCCAGGATTTCCTCAGACCTCAGCTGCTTCAGTGGTGTTCCCACCATTGTGATTTTATTTTAAATAATTCATATTGGGGGGGGGGGTACAAAGCACTTCCTGAAAGATAAGGCATAAGATAAAAAATGGGAAACTTTGGGAGGATTGCTTTACTGCAATCTGTATCAGTTAAATTATCTTCTGCGAGTAAAAAGAAATCCTTAGGAGTCATGTTTAATGATGGCCTAAATAAATAGAAGCTCGTTTCTCTTACATGTAAAAGAATATGGAAGTGGCAGTCCAGAGCTGGTTTGGTGGCCTCACTTATGTCATTGACAGAGAGCCAACCTCCTCCTATCACAGTGCTACAATATCCTCATCATGTTCTACTTTTTGGTGCAAGATTATTGCTTGAATGCCAGTCATCTCATCCACACTCCAACCAGCCAAAAGGAGGAAGGGAAAAAGAACACGACCCTTTAATGACACCTCTTGGAAGCTGTGTGCAACACTTCACTTACATTTCGTTGGCTCTAGTAACTGCAAGAAGGGCTGGAAAAATGCTCCTTTTTCCAATCAGCCATGTGCCCAGCTATTACTAAGGGAGAAGTGGAGAATGGATATTGGGGACCGTTGAGGCTCTATGAACCCAAGGAAGATCATGTTCTTAAAGCTAATCCTTCTTGCGGGTATAAACCTATTGTAAGGAGGGCCTTTTGAGTAGGTTACATCACTTAAGGTGTGGCCCAGGGTGGGTTTAATCCTCTTACTGCAGTCCTTTATAAACAGGAAAAATATAGAGAGAAAGGGAAAAAAAAGAGAGAGAGAGAAAGCCATGGAAGCCAGAAGCTCAAAGCAACCAAACATGGAAGAGAAGGGAGAAACCAGCAGATGCCACCACATGCCCTGCCATGTGCCAGAGAAGTCCAGGATTGCTGGCAGCTGGTCTTTGGGGAGAAAGCATTGCCTGGTGATGCCTTGATTTGGACCTTTTTCTTAACTTTGAAACCCTAAGCTTGTAGGTTAATAAATCCTCATTATAAAAGCCAACCCACCCCTGTTACATTGCTTTCAGCCTTGAAGACTAAAACAGGAAACAATTAGCTGCCTCTCTCTCTCCCCATCTTAGAAGCAAGCTGCTGCTAACAATGAGGTCCAGCCCTGCAATAACTTTGGGTTTCATCATTATCCCAGGGAGGCCAGTGTGGTTCAGCAGAACTTGAAGAGTAAGGGCCAGCCATAGTCAACACATGCTAACAGCTTTATCCACTAGGCCAGGAGCAGCAAACTTTTTCTGTGGAAGACCAGATAGTAAATATTTTAATTTTTGCAGGCCATCTAAGGTCTCTGTTGCAATTATTCAACTCTATCACTGCAGCATAAAAGCAACCATATTTGATACGTAAACAAAAGTGCATGGCTGCAATGTTGACCCCTGAGGTGGACCACTGGTTTCCCAAGGGCAACTGATCATGTACTGCCAGCAAAACTGTGGGGGTGAGTGCATGTGGCTCAAGCAATTGGGCTCCTGCCTACTACTCAGGAGGTCTGTGATATGGTTCTTGGTACCTCCTAAAGATGACAGCGAGCTGGCACAATGGGTAGGCACAGCGAGCTGACATGACAAGATGACGTAACAAGAGAAACAAGAGGAAAAAAATCATAAGAGACACAACAAAACAGGGAATGGAGATGGCTTAAGTGATTAGGCGCCTCCCTCCCACATCAGAGGTCCTGGGTTAGGTTCCAGGTGCCTCCTAAAGAAACAAAGAAGACTAGCAGTCACAGCAAGTGTAAACAACGAGAGGGTGGGAGAGATAAATAAAATAAATCTAAAAACAAAAACAAAAAACTGTGGGGCCATGCCTCCCCCTTTATTTGTGCTTCCTTATAAAACATAAATTTAATACTGTGTATAAATTGCCTTAGTTTGGAGGTCGGCTATGACAAATACCACAAACTGGTTGGCTTAAACAGCAAACACTGTCTCACAGTCCGGGAGGCTAGACGTCCAAATGAAGGCGGGAGCAGGCCCACGCTTTCTCTCAGAGTCCATCACATTCTGTTGAGGGCTTACAGCAGTCCTGGGGCTTCCTTGACTTGCCTCCCGGCCTCTGCCCATGGTGATAGCCTAGGGACTTTCTCCGACTTCTTGCTTCTTCTGACTGACTGAGTCTGCATTTCTCTCTTTATGAAGCCTCCAGTTATCTGGATCAAAGCCCACCCTGATTAGCTCAGCCTTGCCTTAAGTAATAACAGCATCCGCCAAGGTCCTACTTTGCAAATGGTTCCTACTCACAAATGGGTTCACACCCACAGGAACGTGGAGTAAGACTCGAACATGTCCTTCGTGAGGTACATAGTTCAATCCCCAACACCTATCACAAACATTCTAAAACACACAAAATTGGAAATTGAAAAGAGAGGTCGGTAGAAGTTCCTCAAGTTTCCTCCCGGCGCCCCAGTGCACTGTTTTGCACACCCACCTGGGGACGCCAAGCTAGCGACTGGCTGTCTTTTGTGGACACCGTTTGTGGAGCACCACTGGGCACCCCGCGTTCTGCCTGGCCCTCAGGACAGAAAGACTGACTAACCACATCCCTGAAGGGCTGTTGCCCCAAACGCCAGGAGCGCAGTGGGCAGATAGCCCTCCGCTGCCGGGCACTGTGGGCCGCTAGGGACGGCTTCAGAGGGCCCCATCCCACCCCACCCCCGCCCAAGGTCAGGCCCACATCCAGTGACCACCATGGAGGACCAAAGGCCACCTCTGCCCAACTGGGGACAACGCGGCAGGGTCGTCAGCCCCAGAGCTCCCCAGGGGGTCAGCCCAGGCTGTCGTGGGGCAGCCTCACAGCCAGCTTCTCCCTCAGCCCTCTCCTGCTTCCTGTCCCCTTCCTTCCAAGGGCACTGGACCTGTGACAGATGGATTAACAAAGAGTGCGGTGACGTGTTCAGTGAGGGCACAGATGCGGGGGTGGTCACACTTGCCCGGAGCACAGGAGCCTCTTGTGTGTGTGTTGGGGGGGGAGGGGGCAGGGACAAGGGTTGTGGTAAAGAGCTCATTTTTAAAACTTCTTAGAGGAGGCGACCCTTAAACCCAGCCTCAAAATCCCCAGTATTTGCCAGGATGGAAAGAGAAAAAGAGAAAGAGCATCCCACGCAAATGAAGGCACATGACCAACAATCTATTAATTTGCACGGCACTTTTGGGGAACCCGCGCGCTCAGATTGTCTAAAACAATCTTCGCATGAGTTTGGAGTGTACTCTCTGGGTTCCTGCTAACCAAAGCACTCCAACCAGAAACGAGAGCAGCACCCGAGAGCCTCTTAAAATTGCAGAATCTCGGGCTCCACCCCAGACCTACTGAATCAGAATCTACATTTTAACAAGGTCTCCGGTGGTCCATGCACACACACTATATAGTCTGAGTAGGGTGGTTCTGGGCCACTGGTCTCCAAAGTGGTATGCACAAGATGACGGGAGAGGGGATCACAGGAAGAAAATACTAAATGTCTAATATTATTAATTTTATCTCATCCTTTTTAATGTCAATTTTGTATATTTATATCCCATATCAGTACAAGAGTAACTTATAAATATATATATATACTGGGGACACATGATCAGAAAGGTGTGGAGACCCCTGCTCCTGGCAATAGGAAGGGCCTTTAGCTGGGAAGGCCCTGATCAGAAGTAGGATTAGACAGACAGTCCTTGCAGCAGGTTAACTGGAGGAGGCCAAGAGTGGGGGCAGGGAGAGCTGTTGGCGACTTGCCCACAGTGACTGGATCTGAAAGCACGCCCCAACGCGCGGGAAGAAGGCGTGGGACTCCCGAAGTTCCGAAGGGAGAAGTCCTCGCAGAGCCACGACGCTCTCCAGTCAACAGCAGCCTCCCCTGGAGCCGCTGGCCTCCCTTCGGGTGTGTTGGATCACAGCGAGGTACCAGTTTTTCCTCTATCATGAAGTTTTCTCAAAATTTCATTTTGCGTGTAGGAGAGTCAAGGACGTTACGCTGACCTAATGCTCCAGCCACGTCACCGCTGCGTGGTTTCGCGCCTTGGCGCACCCAAGCCCTGCTCCGGGAGGTTATTCCTGATCCCCGAGGCAGCTCTTTGATCCTCTGAGGCCATGCTTAGACCAAGCTGTGGGCAGACGCTCCCACCGGGGTCCAGTCCCGAGCCCGCGGTGGACCTTGACCCTGGCAGGCCCAGGAAAGCGAGGTGTAAACGGCCCCAGAACCCATCCAGTGTGCAAGTTTGAGTCCTTCATGATCCCAGCCTAAGCTCCACCCTCTCGGAAGACGTTCAGACGCAGCCACAAGAAAATGATGGGCCTCCTTCCAACACTTAGGTGAAAGGGAACCAGAAAACTGCTTGTCTTAGTTTCCCCTCTCATCCCACACACCAGCTCCCACCTGCTGCTTCCGAATACTCCCAAGCTAAAACTCAATATCAGTCAAGCAGTCTGGCCCAGGAACCGCCACAGAACCTTTCCTATAGGTGTGAGCTGTCCAAAAATCAAAATACCTTAAAAATCATAACACAGCCCTCACTGTACTCAGCAGATTCTTGACTCTGCAGCTAGGACTGAATAAATGAACATTTTTCCATCCTAATTGTTTTCAGACCACTGACTAGAATTACAGCATCAAAAGGCCGCTGTCATGTTCTGTATACATTTTAATAGACATCTTTAAACATTTAGACAAAATATTATTTTTAAATGGCAATTCTTTAACTGGTAAATGGAATTACCTAACTTTAAAGAAAAAAAAAAAAAAAGCCTGACAATCAAACTATTCTGTTACTGCTTTATCGAAGTACCTAAAATATCCTTCCAGCAAATGAAATGATTCTTTATTTTATGCTTTCAAAAATGCATTAGGGTAATTGCTCTACAACAAATCGCCTTTTCTGTTCCAAGCTTGGCTGCCACATCTCCCACGTGCCATCAATTGTGCACATTGTCATGATATCCTGATGATCACCAGGGGTGAGTCCCCCTAACAGCATGTTTATAAGAGTATTCAGTTGAGCAATCTGCAAAATAATTATATTTCAATGGAGATATTATGCTGTGAAAAAAATCTATTATATGTCAAGTGCTAAATGAAGCAGTTATGGAGCCAAGACACATTTATTGGTGCTTTTAATCAAAGCAAATAACTTTTGCAAGTGGATCATTCCATTGTTTTCTTGCTGTTTTAATTTACTCCTTTAATAATAAAAATATACGTCCACCTCGCTGCCATCACTTCTGAATGAAAAAAAATACAGATTCTTTCATTTTGCATTCCTGGTTTACCATCTCCATATGGTTGGAAAATGTTTGCCCAAAGCCTTAGGGCAAAAAGTATACAGAAGGAAGCTAGAGTCCTTACAAAGTTTGTCTGGAAGTCCACTTCTTCCTTAACTCCAAAGTGAGACTAAGAGACCCCCTAACCTCATCTGATGGTGGCAGAAGAGTTGAGGAACTTTTGCTCCAAGGCATTTCGTTATTTTGTTCCTGTGTAAAGTTTAAAGTTCAAAGCAGAGGAGGTTCTTTCCAGACTTCACATTAAACCCAAACCTGCTTTCTTTCAACATGCCAGTCACCGCCACCACAACAGCAGCAGCTCTGAGCTTGCCTCTCAAGACTGAAATTCAAAACATTGTGAGTGTGCAAAGAAATCACTCTTTTAAATCGCAAAATGGAACATAAAGCCACAGGCCTTCCCAACACCTTTCACCACAGCGTGGCAAGCCAGACCAGACATTTTGACCTACGATATTGTTGATTCCTTGAGCAAAAAAAAAAGCTGACATTTGCTGAAGGTTTAAGTGCTGTACAAGTGTTCCATCCTAGACTATGCAAAACAATCCTATGCAATAAAGCCTATTATTACCCAATTTACAGATTAGGAAACTAAGGTTTCGGGAGATTAGATAACTTTCCCAGTCACCAAACCAATTTCCCTGGTATGTTACCAGGAGACGTTCAACAGATGTTAATTCACAGCAGCAAACCTGCTTAAGAAAGTCTCTTTCAAATGGAAAAAACGGGGGAAATTTTAGGTTGCATGTAAGTCACCCTACACACAGAAAACCTTAGCAATGTGCAGCACAATGAGTGGGCCCTGATGCAACTAGTGAGCTCAAGTTAATAGCATAATTATAATAATATTGTTCATGAATTCTAACAAAGGTACCACACGAACACAAAATGTTAATAGGGAAAACAGTATGTGTGAGAACTCTACTTCCTGCCTGATGTTTCTGAACACTAAGTGCTCTAATAAAAATAACATATTTTCAAGTCTTTCTATTTAAAACCATTTCAAGCCCTCACCACATCTCAACTGTCCACCAAATCTGAATGCTTTTCTGAGTCACCTGGGCAGGAAAGTCTAACATACAATAAAGTCAGCGGAACTGGAGCTCTGGAGGTTTCTGCCCGGGTAGCCCAGAGTACCCCTTCCTCTCGGGTTCAACAAGCCCTGGCCCAAGGGAAAGACTTGGCCCACAGGCCTTCTTCCCCCTTCTGCCTTCAATTTCATTTGCATAAAAGTTCAACTTGAAATTCTATCCAAACCTCACCGTAGGGTTTCCCTTTCTAATGTCTGTCTGTTTTCCAAGCAGGAAGTGTGACTAATCTCAACATTGTGATTGGAGGAGCCCAGAGCGGGCCTCGGGAGCCTGGCTCGGGTTACAGCCCCCGCCACTCCCGCTCTCAGCCGGGGAGGCTCCAGCACCCCTGCACCCCAGTCCCCACTGCACCCCCAGTCTCCACACTGCGGACCGCAGAAAGGAAGGAGGGAGACTTCCGGCATCTGGCCATCCCAGAATAAAGCCACTGACTGCAGCTTGCTGGGCCGCTCCGCCTCCGCTCCCCCAGCCCCAGGCCCCCCCAGCCCGCCAGCCTCCCACTGGTTATCGCTAAGCCTGAAACGTCTAAAGGGGACTAATTATTACAGTAAATGGGCCTCAGGTCAGAATAGATCTTGCGAAGGAGAGTGCTCACAAGAAACTTTTCCAGAACAAAGTAAGTCAAGTCAGCTGAAGGAGAAAGCCATCTTGGGGGAGTCACAGAGTTTGGGGGGGGGGGGGAGGGGACGCGAGCACACGCGAGCATTAAGGCTTGCGGGAGGGGGGATTCCAGGAATGGAACCATCTGGCCTCGCCATTCTGAGGAATGAGAGGGAAAAATGATGCTGTGTGGAACTGAGGTCTGTCTCTGGCTGTAGAAATCTCTTATTAAAGTTTTGATCAAGATGTTTCTAACTCACAATCCCAAGAGCTGGGTCACTTTCTAAGCTGTAATATTTAACACTAAGTGCCAGACTGTACTGAGCATTTCAAATGACTCCCAACGTTTGCCCTATGAAATATTTACCATTATCTCCATTTTACAGATGAGAAAACTGGGACACAGAGACGTTAGGGCATTTCCTCGAGGTCACACAGCTCATCAGTGATGGAGCTGGGAGTGAAACGTGGGCAGCCTGACTGCAGAGTTGGTGCTCTAAACTCCATGCTAATACTTCACTGTAGTGCTGGAATTAAAAATGATGTGCCCTAATGATCACCATTACCACCCCTAGATCCAAATGAGATTTCCAGACATCAGTAAGCAGACTCACTTGGGAAGCTTCTTAAAATGCAGGTTCCTGGCTACATCCCAACTAGTCTGACTATTCAGGTCTGAAACAGGTCCCAAGAATTTGCATTTTACACTAGCATTCCAGCTCGTTCTAATGCAGAGGATGCAGAGGCACTTATCTAAAGCCCAGAATTCTGGAGTTGAGTAATTTAGCTGTCTGCACATTCCCAGCAGGAGTGCCCTGCGGTTAGGGATGGGTACAGGACCAAAATACAGTGAAAACTGGAAAGATGGGGTTTTCCTCTAAGAAAGTTGTTTTTAAAACCCAAAATTGGAGAGAAAATTAAAGTGAGTGTTAAGAAATGAACAAATTATTGATAGACATTTGACAGATCTGTTGGCAAATTTGGAGAACTGGTAATGATACGTACTTAGAACTGAACAAGTTTTTTTTTTAAAAAGGCAAGTATTTACTTCCAAAAAAGGGTGGTTTGAGGAAAAAAAATTATATTACACTTATTGACTAGGCAGTGGAAAATGCAGTCATCACAATGTAAACACTATTAATTGAACGAAAGTCATAATATAAGTATTTCTTTTTTTAAAGATCATGTTTTTGTTTTGTTTTAAAGATTTATTTTATTTCTATCCCCTGCCTCCTCTCCCCCCCCCCCCCATTGTCTGCTCTCTGTGTCCATTCACAGTGTGTTCTTACGTGTCCGCTTGCATTCTCAGCGGCACCAGGAATCTGTGTTTCTTTTTGTTGCATCATCTTGCTACGCCAGCTCTCCATGTATGCGGCGCCACTCCTGGGCAGGCTGCACTTTTTTCACGCGGGGCAGCTCTCCTTACGGGGTACACTCCTTGCGTGTGGGGCTCCCCTGTTGGGGGGACACCCCTGTGTGGCATGGCACTCCTTGCATGTGGCAGCACTGGGTTTGAACCCTCGACCTCCTATATGGTAAGCAGATGCTCTATCAGTTGAGTCACATCTGCTTCCCAATAATATAAGTATTTCTAAGGGATTTGGGTGAGAAGTGTAAGAGGTAAGTGAGCTAGATCATAACCTATGACAAAAGAAAGTCAACAGATAAGGAATAAATCACAAAGTAATTGTATGAGTACATTATTTGGGAATAAGGAGGTACATATCAGAAGAACAGATGAAAGTGCTGAGAGTGGGCACTTCAGGGGAAAAAGACTAGAGGTGGGAGTGGAAAGGGAGGGGACAGCAACTTTTTGTTAAAGCCTTTCATTTCTCTTTAGTTGTTCACATGCATGTATTGCCCTACTAAAGGAAGAAGTTCATTTAAAACACAGTGAACCTTACTTAAACAGCTCTGCCCCAGGACAGTGAGCACCCTCGCAATAGTAACCAGTGCTGCGCTGGCAGACGCCCGGCTGCTCTGCAGTGTGCCCCCCCTCGCTGGCACTAGCGCCCGCCTGCTGGGTGTGCAGAACCTTAGGGCTGGTATTATGGACTGCCCAGGGCATTCTCTGGGGCCTGCCCAGGCTTTCCATCCTCTTCACTTTCACTTCCATCGCACACGGGTTTTTTGTTAGTTTTAGGTACAGGGCCAGGGATTGAACCCGGGACCTCCTATGTGGGCAGCCGGCACTCAACCGCTTGAGCCATATCCACTCCCCACAAACTGGTCTTCTCGTGGCTTCTGCCTGTATGATGAGCCCAGTCTTGTTTCGGGGCTTCCTGCCCACTGCTTTTCTGCCTAGAACGTTTGCCTCCCAGACTTTCTCAACTTTGTACCCTTCAGTCCCTCTCAAACTTCTCTTCCAAAGAGAAGCTCTCCCCAGCCGTTCTACCTAGCATCTCTAGCCCTCTTTACTCTCTCCCCTTACCCTACTTTATTGATTTATAGCATTTATCACTACCAGAAATATCTGTTTGCCTGCCCATTCCCTCTCCTTCAGTGAGTATAAACTCCAAGAGGGCAGGGACTTTGTCTTGGCTGATGTATCCCCAGCATTGGAACTGTTTCTGGCCCAAAGTAGGAGCTAAATAAGTATTTATTGAGTGAATGCATGGATGCATGGGTGGGAAGACGGGTGAATGAATTAATGAATGAATAAATACTCTCAGACTGTGAGTCAGGTCCCATCCTGTAGTTCGCACAGTTCATGGGTTAAGATAATTTTTCAGTTGTCCCCAAATCATTTCCAGAAATTGCTTCCCCTATCTTCACATCTGCCCCACCTAGCAAAGCCTAGTCTTCCCAAGGAAACAGCAAGCTTTCCAGCCGTCTTCCTTCCTGCCTCCCCATATTCCTCCTAGCTGCAGGTGCCCATCCTTGAGGAAGGAACCTATTTTGAGCTTTTTCAGCTGGTAGATCTCAGCACATACTTTTAATAATCAAAAGACTTTTTAAGCCCTGGACGTGAGGTATGCAAGAGCCCAGGACAAAGACAGCCCTCCTAGAGTGACACAATGAGGAGTGCTGATGCACTCCACAGAGAAAAAGCCCCAGGAGATTACACCTCGTCACCCATAATATTAACAGGCTTTTCCTTGACTTAGCTGAAGCTAATACTACAAGCTGAGAAGGAATGAGTGAGCCACTAACAGCTTCCAGGCTTACCCATCTCCTCGAGGGGTTTTTAAAAATGGGTTTTGCAGAGTCTGCTAATTTCTGTCAGCACCAAAAATAATCTTTAAAATATATTCGGTGTCATTAACAAATCAAAATCTTTTGTAAGTCACAGTTTTAAAATTCATTCTGCAAAAACAGATGCAACTCCTAAGATTCACAAACTATGCTTCATGTTGCAAGGAAATGTGAAAAATATAAAATTGGTAGAATTTTATTTTACCAATAGTCTTAGAAACATCCATCTCAGATTCACAACAAATAATTTTCTCAAATTTTCTCAAACAATTAACAACTCCAAATCATAAATGTGCAATTGGGCCTGTGTTCAGATAGAGAAAAAAAAGTTGGTTCAACATTTTGATTTAAAAATGAGCGTGATTTCTCCTACCTTGCTATGATTTAAAAATATTGTTAGGAAAACTTATTATCCTTTTTTTTTTTTTAAAGATTTATTTATTTATTTAATTTCCCCCCCTCCCCTGGTTGTCTGTTCTTGGTGTCTATTTGCTGCGTCTTGTTTCTTTGTCCGCTTCTGTTGTCGTCAGCGGCACGGAAAGTGTGGGCGGCGCCATTCCTGGGCAGGCTGCTCTTTCTTTTCACGCTGGGCGGCTTTCCTCACGTGCGCACTCCTTGCGCGTGGGGCTCCCCCACGCGGGGGACACCCTTGCGTGGCACGGCACTCCTTGCGCGCATCAGCACTGCGCATGGGCCAGCTCCACACGGGTCAAGGAGGCCCGGGGTTTGAACCGCGGACCTCCCATGTGGTAGGCGGACGCCCTAACCACTGGGCCAAAGTCCGTTCCCAAAACTTCTTATCTTTAAGATTAAGCACCTCTATTCCTATTTGTTTTATTTATTTGTTTGTTTATTTTTAGCAGTCACAAAGAGATATTTATTAAATGGATGAGCAGTTTTCTGAATAGCACAATAGAATTTTTCTGTATACATAAGCACCTGTACATATACTTTTTTTACTATTAACAGAAATCAGAACATACCAAACACACTAGTCTTAAATATCTCAGACACTATTTTGTATCAGTATATTTATACTAATTTCCTTCTTTTAAAAAACTGTTGCATAGTACTGTAATTTGTTTAATATGTTCCCTGTTGATATAACATTTAGGTTGCTTTCCATCTCCAGCTATTATTTATGACTCCTTTGTATTTCTCCTTTGTGAATGGGTTTGTTTATTCTTTTACCGATTTTTCTATAAACATTTTTAAATAACTTTACTAATTTTCCATGACCTTTAATGCTGTTTATGGCATTTTTTTAATATAAATATAAATCTTCATGAAGTTAAATAAATATATATATATGTACTGTGGGCCGTTTCTACACCTATATAAGTATTCATTTATATTTTTCTCTATACTTTGCTGTTTATATATGATACATTTTAATATTTAATTTACATGAAGTTTACTTAACTTATGGTGTGAAGTAGAACTCTAAGTTTTTGTAGTAGTTTTTAAGTATCCCAGTTTCATGTATTGAGTAGTCTATTGTATCCCCTCTCATTTGGATACACTCAAACATAAATTAATTTCTTTGACTTTTTAATGTATTTTATATTGTTTCACTAATAATACTATTCTTTACCCTGCATAATGAATTTAAAAATATTTGGCTTGGGAAGCAGACTTGGACCAATGGATAGGGCATCCGCCTACCACTGGGAGGTCTGCGGTTCAAACCCAGGGCCTCCTTGACCCGTGTGGAGCTGGCCCATACGCAGTGCTGACGGGCGCAAGGAGTGCCATGCCATGCAGGGGTGTCCCCCGCATATGGGAGCCCCACGTGCAGGGAGTGCACCCGTAGAGAGAGCCGCCCAGCGCAAAGGAAGGTGCAGCCTGCCCAAGAATGGTGCCGCACACATGGAGAGCTGACACAACAAGATGACGCAACAAAAAGAAACACAGATTCCCGGTGCCGCTGATAAGGATAGAAATGGTCACAGAAGAACACACAGCAAATGGACACAGAGAGCAGACAACTGGGGGGGAGGGGAGAGAAATAAATAAATAATCAATCTTTAAAAATAAAGAAATATATTTGACTTTATGTTTTTAGATTTAATAATATGTTTTTTGGGTTTTTTTCTTTCTTTATTTTAATGTTACATTCAAAAAATACAAGAGGTCCCCATATACCCCCACCCCCTCACCCCCCTCCTCCCACATCAACAATCCCCACCACCACCGCGGCACACTCATTGCACTTGGCGAACACACCCCGGAGCACTGCCGCACCACATGGATAACAGTCCACATTGTAGTTCACACTCTCCCCCATTCCACCCAATGGGTTATGGCAGCGTATATAATGTCCAGCATCTGTCCCTGCAACATAATTCAGGACAACTCCAAGTTCTGAAAATGCCCCCACATCACATCTCTTCTTCCCTCTCCCTGCCCCCAGCAACTACCATGGCCACTTTCTCCACATCAATGCTAAAATTTCTTCATTACTAGTCACAGTATTTCCATAGTACAATATCAGTAAGTCCACTCTAATTCATATTTTATTCCTCCATCCTGTGGACCCTGGGATGCTGATATCTACTCCACCTCTATATCAAGAGGGGGCTTGGATTCCACATGGCTCATAGATGCAATTCTTCTGCTTGCAGTTGTAGGCACTCTTGGTTCCTAGGTGGTGGTTGACCATTTTCACCTCCCTGTTAGCTGGCCTGGGTAAGTCCAATGAACTAGAGGGTAGGAATTGCAGGAGTGCTGATGCTCAGAGCCGAGCTGGCACATAGACAGTCCAGAGATTCAAGTCCTGAGAATACACAAACCATTGTGCCAAAAACAGGTTCAATAAAAGTGACAAAAGAGGCATGTGCAGAAAGGTCACCTCTGAGTCCAACTCCATCATACTCAGGAACACAAATTCCAAATTAGGGCCAACTGACATGGCACTGAATTCAAGAGCCATTTGCCATGACCAGAGAACCTGTGGGTCTCCATAGCCCTTAGGACAACTAGTACCTGGGGTTTTATCTACTTAGGCTGTCTCTGGGGTCCTGCTGAGGCATGCATAAGCGCAACTCTCTGATGACCTCCTGGCTCTTTTTTGAAGACTCTTAGCCATATAAACTAATTTGTCTTTGCCATTTCTTAAAGGAAGTTGTGGGGGAGAGGAAGGTTGCAAGCCAATGCCTACATGGGTGAAATCTATGATAATTTGGAGGTAAGTTTAGTACAGGGAAGGGATAAGATGGGGGCATAGGGATACCTTTGGCTGGGGCTTTGAGAGCTTGAGGGGGACTAGGGTTGGGGGGATGGGTCAGATGGCCCAAGGAATTGGGGGGAGGACTGAGGGGAACATTTGAACATAGGAGATTGTCAGGTATGTGGTTGAAACTATAGTGTTGAGAAAACTCTTTAGAAAATATGATAAGGAAGGATTACCCGTGTAAGATGCTTAAGCGGGTTTCTAACACAGGGGCAAGCTTCTAAGGAGTGTGTGAGTGCTCATTTTGTCATAGTGTGTTAAATCATTGGGTGGAGACCCATACAATGAGTGTGAAGTTGTACCCACATCCTGGGGAGGACTGATGTTCTCAAACAGAGGAATTGTGCCTCTTGAGAGAATTGGTGGCTCCCAATGAGTTAGGGCAGTTTAGTATGTCAAGCCCTCAACATTGTTGTGAATATCTGTGAATCTGGTCCTTCAAGTAATGAAGATTGATTGTCACTGTGGGTCCTGAGGGGAGGGGGAGAGAGGTATAGAATAGATGGAATCAGGGTAACTTGGGGGCAGTGGAAGTGTTCCACAGGATCATGGAGTGATGGATATAGGACATGTTAAATTACACCAAAAATGTATAGAAGTCTATAGGCTAAAATATAAACTAAAATATAAAACATAAGGTAACTAAAAATTTAGACAATTGTACAGTCTAAAATATAAATAATAATATAAACCAAAATGGAACCATGTTTGAAAGCTGTGTTTCAATATCTATACATCAGCTGCAGCAAATATAACATGAACATGTAAAGTGATCATTTCTGGGGAAGGGGGAAAAGGGTTTAATGTTGGATATATAGGAATCCCCTATATTGTATATGTGAATTACTGTGATCTAAAACTTTTGTAAGAACAAAATTTAAAATAAGGAAAAAAAATAAAAGGATGTAGACAGTGAAGAAGAAATGAAAGAAATTGCCTTGCCACTGTACATACCAGGCAACACCTATTGCAGTGATGAAATGCAAAACGTCAAAAACAAATCTTCATGATATTTTTCATTTTTTAATATCCCAATTTATTTTTACTCTATTTTAGTTTTTCTAATTTAGTATGTATTCTATTTCTAATTTTTAAGCCCATCACTATATTTCATTTTCCTATTAATTGAATTTCACAATATATTAGGCTTAATTTTTTAAAGAAGTTTTGGACCACAGACAAGTTCAACTATGGCAGGGGAGGAACACTGGTGTGGGGTGTTATTGATGGGGAGCACATGGTTGGGAGGAAATTCTCCAGAGAATGTATACAGGGTACATAAAAATGTTTGGATATATGTTGGGTATTTTCATAGTAGTTACAATTACAAAAGACAATTGAGGGAGTGCTGAGTTCCTAGCCAGGGGAGCTCTATCACAGCCTCTAATGGAACAGCAACAGTCCCCCAAATGCAATGACAAAGACGAACAAAGAAGGGTGGTCCAACAATGAGCCTTGATACTGATGATTACATTTATGAGTCTGTGTGCCTGACATATGAACTAGGCCTAGAACTGCAGGGTGCCTAAGAGTTACCCAAGAGCTTCCATGTTGCTCAAATGTGGCCACTCTCTAAGCCAAACTCAGCATGTAAATGCATCACCTTCCCCTCAGCGTGGGACATGACTCCCAGGGATGAGCCTCTCTGGCACTGATGGATTGATAACAAGCACCAGCTGGTAATGTAACTAGAAAAGGACCTTGAATAAAAGGGTCAGCTCAGACCAGCAGAATATCTCAGCCTACATGTAGGATCATGTGTTAAAAACTGCTCTTTGACCTTGAATATTCCTATTCATTTTAGCAATGCTCGGAGACTTTCATCAAGTCTTATTTCTATCCCAATGTAACTTCCCATTTCTGAAAAGTGTTGGCAAAGAAACCAACACACATTTACTGATTTGTACTGTGAGTGCTTGGAAGGTCACTCATCTTTAGAGACCCAATATTCTAGGAAAGATGGTGGAGCCATAAGATTTGCGCAAAGTAATGTGTGACATATTGAAAGAAAAAGTAAGAGTCTAGGTGGGTTGGACTGACTAAATTAGGGACCAGTTGGGTTACAATCCAACAATAAAGTTTCACAGAGAAATGAATATCAGGCCAGGACCCAGTGACTGGATAGGCCTAAGGCAGGGGTTTAAGTCACAGGGAAAGGGACCACCCCTGCAGACATGTGAAAAAGAGAAATAGCCCAGGTTTCCAAGTGAAGAGAGCAGCACCATGGAGTGATCATGAGCATGAGGCATCGGTTTCAGGAGACTTAAAAATCCCTGCCCTAACACTTAGCAAC
The DNA here is from genome assembly GCF_030445035.2 of Dasypus novemcinctus. NCBI lineage: Eukaryota > Metazoa > Chordata > Mammalia > Cingulata > Dasypodidae > Dasypus > Dasypus novemcinctus. The sequence goes on along the minus strand of NC_080679.1, from coordinate 74,554,826 downwards.
CTTGAGCACATTAATTAGCTCCTTCACTTGAGGAATGAAAGTGGTGCAAGAATTAAAAGTATGGAAGAAACGTGTTAGCATTTATTATGGATAATAAATTTTTAAAGTTTTAAAATTATTTTTAAAGTGAAAGACTCACTGGTAATTCCACATTTCAAGCCAAAGAGATTGAGGTGCTGCGGACAGAGCTAGGCAAGAAAGGTTCCCTAGGGGAGTCAAAGGCAGTGAGTCCAGGTGAACTAAGACTTCAACAGGCTGGGTTTAGGTGGACAGTGAAGCATTCAGGTGGAGGTTCCAAGGCAAGGAAGACACCACAATTTAGATGGTAACCCTCAAATATGAGAATTCAGAAATAAAATGTACTCCTCAGGAAATAAAATAGTAGGGAAATTGCTATAATAGAGCTCCTATAGCCTGTTTCTTGCAAGACGCTATGAAAAGCATATATTTTGTTTGATGATTAAGAAAAAAAACTTCAAGAGTCCTCTAGGTAGTAAAAAGAAAGAAAATTTTCTGAAATTTTACCATTTGGTCCTGAAACTGACCATAGTTAGAATAGACAGTTGGATCATTTTCTTTCCAGGGTATGTTTTTCCATCTCTGGCCTTGTATTTTAGAAGTCTGCAGTAGTCAATTCTCTATTAGCTTTATTAATGGAGAGGAGCAGTGATATAGATAAAAACAAACCACAGATAACACAAAAATGATTTACTGCCACTCACAGGTTCCCCTCAACCCCCAGCCTGTCTCCTTCCCAAATTCCTCCAATCAGCATCTGCAGACCCTTGACACGTGGTGTCAGAAGGAGACTGTGGGTCACACAGATAATCTACTCAAGGGTAATGGATTTGACTACAATTTAGCATTGATTAATTATAGTGTCCAATTTTAATTCAGTGCTACTCACTAATTAGATAAGGTTTTTCTATGCTCTATTTTTGGCACAGAAGATTCTAAGCATAGGTACTTTAAAATTAGCAGTGCTGATGAATTTTAATAATTATTTATCCCTGACCTCACAATGAGCATGCCATGAGGGTCAGAAGATCTGCCTATGACAGGGAATAGGTGACACCGAGCAATTAAATTCACCTCTCTGAGTTGTTGCCTTGCTTACAAAGCTAGTGGTTGGATGAAGTGGATGCCTGAGGTTGCTTCAGGGCAACCATTCTGGTCTAGGTTATATCCATGATGCATGCCTTTTTTCAATGCATTTGCCCTTAGACCTGTATTCATAAATGAATACAGCAGTGGTTCTAGTAGTCCAGGAGACTTTATCAATGTTAGAGACATTTTCGATTGTCAGGACTTGGGGAGGGTGGGGAAGAGGTGCTAAGGGCATCTGGCAGGTAGAGGCCAGGGATGCTTCTAAACATCCTACAATGCCCAGGACAGTCCCCCAAACAGAGAACTGCCTGGCCCAAAATATCACAGTGATGAGTTTGAGAAGCCCTGACATATAGGAAAGTATTTTAACATCATTCAGTTGCCTAGGAATTGCCCAATTTTGGAAGAAGACTAGAAGTTATAGAGTAAAAGAATATTAAACTGGAACTTATGAGGTATCAAAGATTCTATAAATATGAAATTCCAAAATGAGGTGCCAGACCACCATGAAGGAAATTCAAAGAGGGTTACTAAAAGCTGGATAGGCAACCCTGAAACTTCAGGGAGGATATAAAAGTGATACTGAGCAAAAGTGGGTCCTTTTCTTCCAAGGTGTCTTTAAAGCCAATTCCTAGAGGGTGTAATAGTACCAAGCAACCTGCTAATAACAAAAATGGAGTTTGAAACTAACTAAATAAATAAACAAACAAACAAATAAACAAATAAATAAAGCCAATTCCTGAGACACCGGGGTTTCAAAAAGAAAAGTTTTATTTGACTATGCAAGCAAAGGAGCACCGGTGGCCTCAGCTGCCTATCAGGTTTGCAGAAATTCTAGTGTTTTATAACATCAGGATGCTAATGAGTAGCTGGGGTGGAGTTTGCACAGATTCTTTTATTAATAAACATTAAGGGGCTGGACCAGGATGGGGGTGGGTACCGGCAGGGTGTGGAGGGGGCTTAGTTACAAAGTTATAACCATTATCAGTCATCAAGGCATCTGGGAGAGAGGGATATGAAAAACAAAAGTCAGCTACAGGGTTTTTCATATAGATATCAAACAATGGAAGGTGGAGTGGTCATCCTTTCCATAGAAAGGTTCATATACAAAGGAAAGATCCATCTGGAGTAATCATTACAACGGCAGGTCTTTAGTTGGAAATGGCCACATACAAAGGGTGAAATTAGTCTAGCAAGTTTCCACAATTTCAGATATTAACCATTTTGGCTAATTTTAAAAGCATCTATATAATGTTTCTTAACCTTCGGTTACAAAAGGGTTCAAAGAGTGGGTCTTGGGAAAGAACGTGTGAGAGGAATTCTTTGCAGAGAGCTGCTGCTCTGTGTGACACTTACTCCCATCCCACAGGGAAAGAGAGCTGGCTACAGAGAACTTCTGCAGAGAAATGGGACTTCAAAGATTTTATGGCGTGGAAACTCCAGAAAACAAGGGAATGTGAAGAGAGAAGTAGCCAGTGGACTAGTGAGGCAGGTTAGTATAGGGAAAGAGGGAAGGCAGCTGGGACACAGCAGAGAATGTGGCCCTCAGACCCTGCCCCGAAAACCCCTGCTGCTAAGAACAAAACCAGAAAAGTCCTACCTAGACCCTGGCCATGAGGTCCCATTTGGAACTCATTCCTGGGTCAAAGGGAAGCCCCAGATAACAGCAAACAACAGGCCTTCCCATTGGCCCCCTAAGAGCTATCAGATGGGGCAACCAATCAGAACAGCAAACAGTTGGGGCCCCTCCCCAACATTAGGAAAGGGGAGGAGGAAAGACTTTAAAAAGGCCTAACCTGGGACCCCACATTTGCATCTCACCCTGTAGCACACTTGCAACATTGTCTGGGGTTGTTTACTGTTTTTCTTTTCTTGTTTTTTTAATAAACTCTTTACTCCCTTACCTACCCTATGGTGTGTCCTTAAATTCTTTTATGTGACATAGTCAAAAGCCTAGAAGGCCAGAACCTAGAGCTTTCCACTAACATATTTGGCAAGCCAGGCAGGAGACAAAGAGGCAAGTAACATACCCCAACACCTTATGAAACTGGTGAGTCTAGGCTTTTTAATTAAAGCCCGTCTATGCCCTCTTGTTTTATTAGTGAGGCCCCAAGACTGTCACCCTGGGTCATGCCCAGAGGTTTGTTCCTTACTCAGCTCCAGGGAGGTCCTGAGATTCTTGTTAATCCATTACGCCTGGGGTCCCTAAAGCTGCTTGCCTGTAAGCCACATATCAGTCTCTGCTTCTTAATGTAGGTCTTTTTTTTTTTAAGATTTATTTATTTATTTATTTATTTATTTATTTATTTATTTATCTCTCCTCCCCCCACCCTCCCACCCCGTTATGTCTTCTTTGTGCACTGCTGTTGTTGTCAGCAGCACAGGAATCTGTGTTTCTTTTTGTTGCGTCATCTTGTTGTGTCAGCTCTCAGTGTGTGTGGCACCATTCCTGGGCAGGCTGCACTTTCTTTCACGCTGGGCAGCTGTCCTTATGGGGCGCACTCCTTGTGCATGGGGCTCCCCTACGTGGGAGACACCCCTGCGTGGTGCAGCACTCCTTGCGCACATCAGCACTGCGCATGGGCCAGCTGCACACAGGTCAAGGAGGCCCAGGGTTTGAACCGCGGACCTCCCATGTGGTAGACAGATGCCCTAACCACTGGGCCAAGTCCGCCTCCCCTTAATGTAGGTCTTAACGTCTGGTTTAATGGCGAAACCCCATCCCTGGCAGTGGTCATAAAATGAGCTCTCTCTCACGGCCACTTTCTAAGACCTCTGCAAGAGTAGACCAAAAAAAAAGTCCCTCGCCAGTCCCTTTCCTAACGGGAAAGCCCAGCTTGGAAGCTTCAGTCTGGGGACAGGACCCAGATGTCTTCCAAGACCTCTAAGGCTCTGGGAATGCCCAGAGACATAAGACTCCCAATCCCCAGAATGTAGGGACAGCAAGGAGGACTTCCAACAGCCAGGATGCTGGCTTGGTGAGCAATTCATTCAGTAAGATCTAGCAGTGGGATGCCACCAAGACTGACGAAAATGTTTATCCTCCCCTAGGATAATGGGTGGCTTCTCCAGCATTCCAGCAGACTCCCCACTGAGGTGTCTTCTCAAACATCGAGATGACTGCCTACTGATGGTCTAAAAAAAGAAGCAGCTAATCTTTTCCTGCCATACCACGTGGCTGCAGTATGGCTAAGAGCTGGCTCTGCAGAGGACCCTGGATTCCAGTTAAACCTGTGTAAGAGGGAAGGAGAGGACAGGCAGATCTGAGGGCCAGAGACCACATGGTAATGTTTCCTTAAAGGAATGAGAACATGAACTGCCAAGCCAGTCAATTTTAATAAGCTCAGGGAAATTACTCAAAGGCAGACCTAGAAACCCAGTCTTATTTCAAGGAAAGCTGATAGAGGCAATAAAAATACCCTCTGGAAATCCTTACTCTAGAGAAGGACAGATTCTCCTAGCTCACTTATTAGCCATTCTGCCTCAGATATCCATAGAAAGCTGCAAAAACTTTCCCTGTGTCCCAAACTTGTGTTAAGTCACTTTTTAGAAAAAGTCTTCTCAGTTTTCAACCATCAAGACCACATCACCAAGATGGAGAAGGTAAGGAACAGCGAGCACAAGGTCCAGGATAGGCTCACTTTTTAGCTGCCGCCATTAAAGGCATTGTTACCTCAGGGCCACTCAAATCCAGGCTCCATGTCAGCAGGAACCTGGCCCCAAGCTGCCTCACCACCCGAACCTCCAGAGCCTTGCCCCAGGGGAGGACAGAAGGTGCCTGAAGCCACACATGAACCATCAACCAGGAGAAGCCTCAGGTGACCCTATACTGTCCTTGTGAGTCTATGTCTAGGCAGTGCTCTCTTCATACCTCCCCTGGCCTAGGTGGTTATCCTAGGCATAACCACTGCCATGGGAACTGGGATTGGCAATTTACATCAAACCAAGCGGGTCTACCACAGTCTATCCCTAGAGTTAACCAACTGCATAAAAGAACTCATGGAAGAATGCTGTTCCCCATCAGCTTCAAGAAGATGTAGCTTCTGGAGACAGTGGACTTCCTGTACATCATGTCTGGTCCCCTTTTGGGGCTGGCTTACCACCATCTTCTTTGTCTTTTTAGCAGGACCATGTATCAAATTCTAACTAAGTTTATTTCTTCCAGAATCAACACCTTCCGGAACAAGATATTGGTCATGTGGGGATTTCATCCAGCTCCAACCATGTCCTGCCACATCCATCTTCCTTCAACCTCAATAGAACAGCCAGGGGGATTTATACCTTGTCAGGCAGGGACCACCTCTCCTAACCAGCAGGAAGCAGCTACAGATGAATGACCATCACCCTTCAGCTCCTCCTTAAGATTAAGGGTGTAAATTCTCTGGGGGGGTGGTAGTTGAGGCAAGTTAATAAAAGGAAAGAAAGAACGTGGCCATGAGACCCCGCTTGGAAACCCCCTGCTACTAAGAACAAAGCCAGAAAGATCCCACCTACACTATGGCCATAAGGTCCCACTTAGAACTCTTTCTGGGGTCAAGGGGAAGCCCCAGATAACACCAAACAACAGGCCTCCCCATTAACCCCCTGAGAGCTAACAGAAGGGACAACCAATCAGAAGAGCAAACAGCTGGGGCCCCTCCCCAACTTTAGGAAAGGGGAGGAAGAAAGGCTGTAAAAAGCCTAACCTGGGGCCCCACATGTGCATCTCACTCTGTAGCACACCTGCCACAATGTCTAGGGTTGTGTACTGTTTTTCTTCTCTTGTTTCTTTACTCCCTTGCCTACCCTATGGTGTGTCCTTAAATTCTTTTATTCAACACAGCTAAGAACCTAGAAGCCCAGAACCCAGAGAATCCTGCTGACAGTCATATGCACAGACCATCTCCCAGTACTGAAGTTGGAGGGACCCTGCAAGGGAGCCTTGGAAGAGCCCACAAACACTCTTGTGAAAGCAAGATTCACCTTTAAGCATCTGACAGCCCCAGACAATGCACAGCTATAACCATGCCATTCAATTAAGAACTTTCCTATATCCTTTACTTTCCTGCTTCCCTGTTCTGTGAACCCAGAAGAATCTAAAATCAAATTAGCAAGTGGAGGGAGAAAAATTCCACCTATAATCCCTTCCTCAAAGGCAAAGAATTCCCCAGGGAAGGTAGGAGGAAATTACTTCCCTTCTAATGCATATTGAAACGTTAATTAATACATTAGAATAGATTTCTTTGTCGAAAACAAGAGGTGCATTTTGGTTTAGAATGATGGTAGGAATTTCTACTCCTTAAGTGACTAGAGCATTCCTGGAGCCTGCCAGAGCTTTCCTCCAATGAAAGGGAACTCCCCCACTGAATGTACCTTTAAAAGCTGTGGAAGTCAAAAAAAGTTTCATTCCAATTACATCTTACTGGTCACACTAACTCAAGGTACCAGTTACATACACAAACTTATATTTTCAGTCTTCAAGAAATTTAATTAAGATTCCTCGTGAGCTCTCTGCCTAAAGGGGAAAAAAACCTGCTGGATAGTTCCTTTTTTAATTAGATATTTAAAATCTCAAACTTTCTGAGTTTGAGAAGTAGAAATTTGATTCCAATGGTGGTTTGAAGCTGTTATGTACCCCCAAAAAACATGTTCTTAAATTTAGTCCACTCCTGTGGGTGTGAATCCATTGTAAGTAGAGCCTTTTGATGAGGCCACCTCAGTTAAGGTATAACCCACCTCAATGAGGATGGGTCTTAATCTTTTTACCAGAGTCTTCTATAAACAGAATGAAATCTGACATGATGGAGAGATAGCCACAGAAGCAACAAACTGAAATCAATGAAACTCAGAAGGGAAAGGAGAGACCAGCAGGCACTACCATGTGCTTTGCCATGTGACAGAAGAGCCAAGGATGTCTTGCAACTGGTCTTTGAGAAGAAAGCCTCTTCTTAATGATGTCCTGATTTGGACATTTTCCCAGCCTAAAAACCATGAGGGAATAAATTCCCATTGTTTGACCTTACCCATTCCATGGCATTTGCTTTGAGCAGCCTAGGATACTGTAGCAGTTTGATATAGTTATGAATTCCAAAAATAGATATTGGATTGTGTTTGTAATCTGGTCTATTACTGGGCATGATTGAGTTATGATTAGGGCTTTGATTGGGCCACATCATTAGGGCATCAAGTCCTCATACCTTGGTGGGTGGGGACTTAACAGAAAAAAAGCATGGCAAAGGACTGAGTTGGAGCTTTAGATGTGAGGGTTCTAAATGTTGGAGGGGTTTTTTTGGTTTGGGTTTTTTTTTTTTTGGATTTTTAAAAATTTTTTTTATTTCTCTCCCCTTCCCCGTCCCCTCCCGAAGTTGTCTGCTCTCTGTGTCCATTCGCTGTGTTCTCGTTCTGTGTCCACTTGCATTCTTGTCAGCGGCACCTGGAATCTGTGTCTCTTTTTGTTGCGTCATCTTGCTGCGTTAGCTCTCCGTGTGTGCGGCAACATTCCTGGGCCGGTTGCATTTTTTTTTTCTCGCTGGGCGGCTCTCCTTACGGGGCTCACTCCTTGCACATGGGGCTCCCCTACACGGGAGACACCTCTGTGTGGAATGGCACTCCTTGCGCGCATCAGCACTGCACATGGGCCAACTCATCAAATGGGTCAGGAGGCCCTGGGTTTGAACCTTGGACCTCCCATGTGGTCCTATCTGTTGGGCCAAATCTGCTTCCCAAATGTTGGAGTTTTGATGCTGCAGTATTAAGCTGGAGGCCCGGGGAAAGAGACAGAGCCATTCACCTGAGAGTCTACAGCTGATCTTGTGGAGAGAGGCAAAGCCTAGAGAGCCTCATAGTCTATAGCCAACCTTGTGGAGAAAACAGAGGAGTTGAGCCCAGAGGAACCCAGGAAGCCTGAACCCTCACAGACATCGGCAGCCATCTTGCTCCAACACGTGGAAATAGACTTTGGTGAGGGAACTAACTTAAGCTTTATGGCCTGGTATCTGTAAGCTCCTACCCCAAATAAATACCCTTTATAAAAACTAGCCAATTTCTGGTATTTTGCATCAGCACCCCTTTGACTAAATACAGATACTAAAGCAGTTCCTATGTATTTTGAATCAACTTTGATTCAAAATCCATACTCTGAGGGATATATATTTTCTGTCATTAGAAACAAAGCTTTCCAAAGAGTATAAACTCAGCTATGAATTCTCCCAGAACTTACAGGTCCTCTCTTTGATTATCTCAAATTCTCAAAATTTGAAGCTGGCAACATTGTGAGATATTATGAGAGGAGGCCTTATTAGCCTGTAATGTTAATGTATTAAACTTTTTACTAGAGACTCCTGATTCATTTAAAAATAATGGATCCCAGAATCTCATCTTTCATTTGCATGGACCTAAAGTAATTTCTCCTGGGTGTCCTCAAAGACACAATAGAGAGGTTTGAAATAGGTAAAAAAAGCCATTCACAAATGGAAAAGTGATCTTGTATTTTTTCAGGGAAAATCACAAGTCTTCACCTTGAGATTTTTTCTTCTTTTTTTTTTTAAAGATTTATTTATTTTATTTAATTCCCCTCCCTCCCTCGGTTGTCTGTTCTCTGTGTCTATTTGCTGCGTCTTGTTTCTTTGTCCGCTTCTGTTGTCGTCAGCGGCACGGGAAGTGTGGGCGGCGCCATTCCTGGGCAGGCTGCACTTTCTTTCACGCTGGGCGGCTCTCCTTATGGGTGCACTCCTTGTGCGGGGGGCTCCCCTACACGGGGGACACCCCTGCGTGGCAGGGCACTCCTTGCGCGCATCAGCACTGTGCATGGGCCAGCTCCACACGGGTCAAGGAGGCCCGGGGTTTGAACCGCGGACCTTCCATGTGGTAGACGGACGCCCTAACCACTGGGCCAAGTCTATTTCCTGAGATTTTTCATACTACATGTTTTTGTTTCATTTCTTTTTATTTCCCCTCATATGATTATACTTGATGGAAAAGGAGAATATTTCTCCTTTAGAGTATTTCCTAGGACCCCAGGGTCCTCCACTCAAAATTATTCCAGGGACCAGCAGCATGAGCATCACCTGGAAGCTCGTGAGAAACACGGGATCTCAGGTCCCACCCCAGACCTACTGAATCCTAATCTGACCCTTGGCAAGATTCCTTGGTGACTCTTAGCACCACCATTGAAAAGGTCCTGAATGATTCTGGATAACAATTTAACACATAACAATTAAGTGGAAATAACCCTGTTAGGGTTAGTCTATTTAATGTCACAAAAATAAATAAATCCACAAAAGAAACAACATAAAAAATAACTTCTTGGCAATGACAATTACTTTTAACCCAAAGAGAGTGACGAAGACTTTTCATAAGTGCTCTCTGTAACCATAAGCACCTGATTCAGTGAACTAACACTCACAATGTAACTCCCAAAAAATGTGCTGGCCAACTATTGCGTAAGATGTACAATTTTCCTAATAATCCCAACCAATTAATTATCATGAACACTTTTTCTGCATCAGCTATGAGTTCCTAAACCCACGGACAAGGTCAAAAAGATAGGAATAAATTGTTCCAGTGAATATTTTTCTTTTTATGCTGTTTGGGTAATACCTACACCTGTGGTTCTCAAACTTTGCTACATGTTTTAGAATTAGCTGGTGAGCTTTCAAAAATCCCAATGCCCAGGTTGTACTCCATTATGAATTAAATCTCTAGGTGATTCCCTGTACAACCAAGATTAAGAACCAAGGACCTATATAACTCAAATGGAAGGAGAAATTTTGTCAGTTATATAGTATATTTATCAAAAGAGCTAATATTAATAATTTATTTGGAGGGGGTAGTGTAGGGATAATCATCTAGACTGGCATATTGCCAGCTTACTCAGACTACGATTAGCTCTGATTCAATTTGTGGTAGTTACCTACTCTCTGGTCTCCTGCTTCTAGTCTTGGCCACTGGTACTTACTCATATTCCACCCTGGTGGAGAGGCCCAACCTCTCTCCTATCTGCACATTTTCCCAACACAGCAATTTTTCTACCCCACTTAAAACCTATCAAAGCCTCCCCATCGCCTACCCAATAAATGCTAAGCCCCATAACCTGGCAAGCTGTGCCTTCACTGGTTTATCCCATGCCTCCAACTTCACCTCTTGCTGCTCCCTACCTTTATGCTCATTAATTCTGAACCAGTAACATATTTCCACATTCCCCAAGCCGTTCCATCCCTGGGCCTCTTCATCCGTGCCTCCTCCTCACTTTTTGGACCCCTCATCTCTCAAGACCCTGGTATTAGTCTCATTCCTTCAGGAAGCCCTCACTTTCACCCACCCAATTCCCTTAAAAGTTGCTTCCAACAGCCTTCCTCTGCACTCCAAAACCAAGGGAACAGGATATGAATAAGCACAGAGATGACAGAGTGTGCTATGCTCCGATGAAAGCCAATAACCTCGTCATTACAGATGTGGGTGAGATATGTGGTGGGAAAGGGATGGGGCAGAGTCCCAAATAACCAACCCCCTTCTTTCTATTCCTATGCAGGTGAAAGCAGGCTGTCTTAATCATGAGAGCTTTCAAAGGACCCGTGCCAGTTAGGGGGAGGATTTTCTCTGATAAAACAAAACAACAAACTACGTTCATTTCTAAATTTTTGAAAAATTAACGGAAGAAAGATGTGTTCCTCAACTCTGAGTGATAAGCAGACTCTATCTAGGTGATCCTGTCTGTAACTATCATCTAAATTCACGACCTCAGACTTCAATGCCTCTTCAGAACCGTGCTGGGTTGCGATCCATGTAAACAGTCTGGGGGGTTCTCCCTGCCTTTATGATTTTCATCAGAACTTATGGAATAATAAAAGAGAGTGATTATAGCTATCTGCCCTCTATAGTAATAATAATAAAATCACTCACCTAGATTACAAATGATACAAAGGCCACATGGACGATCTCTTTTTTGCCTTATTAATCAATTTTTTTTACTTCATCTTCCAGTTGATTTAGTTGAAGGGAAGAAAATAACTAGCGTTTATAGCGTATAGAGCTTTATGCCAAGCACTGTGTTAAGAGTGTTTCTGTATGTATTTTCTTACGTAATCTTTACAACAACCTGAAGGAATAAGCATTGTTCCTCCCTCTTGCAAATGAAGAAACTGAAGCTCAGGATGCTTAAATAAGTTGCCCAAGATCACATATTTAGTAAGATACTACTATGTTCCGTAAAATTGTACCTTTAGTCCCAAAATAACAAAAAAACAAACCAGGGTACAAACTCCTCCAGAGCTTGTGCCAAGTCCAAAACAAACACATCCAAGTGTATACAAGTAGCTAACAATGTCAGCTTCTCTCCACACAGCACTGGAGTTCAACAAACAGTTCTTAAAGATATCAGCAAATCTTGGACTGCCAATACTAAACTAGTAGAAGGTTTCCATGTTTGGATTTCCTTATCAAGGAATCTAATTTCTAACATAGAGCAGAGCTTGGAAGAAATAAAATACAAAGCCAAGAATATTCTAAGAAAATGTTAAAACATAGCTATTTTTAAATGTATATGTATACACAAATACATATATACATATATGTACATATGTACAAATATATATATATAATCTTCAGAAATCAGACTATTCTCCTCATCTAAAACCATGTCATTATCAGACTGCTTCTATCCTAGAAATGACCTTTCACTTAGAAAATGTGAACTTGCAAATCAGCTACAAAAGCATGTGCTTAGGTTTCAGACCACAGTATTTCAATTAAATTCCTCCTTCTTTACCTAAATACAGATTTCAATGAACAGATTTTTCAAATACATATGCCTCTTACCCCTTAGATGCATTCTGAGAAATGGAGGAAACTCCCTCATTTAGTTTAAAAAGGAGTCACCTATAAAAAATAAAAATGTGTATCGACTTATAGTTTCAATGTTGATGAGTCTTATTTGTGGCAATGACTCTATAATGTGTGTGAATTGATGAATGTCTTCTGGATATGGTATCCTAGCCCATTAAAATTTAAGAGTTTAGCAGCTGAAAACTCAACATGCATTGAGGTTGTCTGGCAAAAGAACACTGATTTCGCAGGATTAAAATGAGAATCGTGCACCAGAGCCAACCAACAATAAAATCATATTAAAAATAATCTCACAGCAATAGAAATCATTCTCGAGCTTTATGAACAGTTCATAAGGAGCTACTAGCCCCTAATCTGAGCCTCATATTCATCAAAGAGCCACAGTTATTCATTTCCATCCTGGCTTTAAAGAAAATAATATAAAATAATGTAAAATAAAATGTTCCTAAATAACCCATGATACCCATGGAGACCACAACACTTCTACATTGCATTAAAGGAGATTTCACCAAGGTCAATGTGAGTTTTACCATATAGATTGTGTTTATATATAAGAAACAAGCACTTTTTAAGCTGTCTGAAAATACTGGTAATCTGAAAACTATGACTTGCTTAAAATCATACACTCTGTGATGTCTTTTCAATAGTCCCTGTGATCTTCTAATATGAGGAAGTGGTTTTTACCAAGCTAACCACCAGCCTTGAAATACCTAATGATGCCCTGGGACTGGAGGGAATCATTCCAAATTGCTCTAAATTGAACTTCCCATGGTAAGAACAAAGGGTGACACTTAACTCAAGGCCAACAGCCATGGACCTTAGGGGGTCTAATTTTCCACTCAGGATTCTAGTGTTGGGAACTTCAGGATTTTAAAGGACAGAATCTAAATCTGGCATGCAGAGTGAACTTGCTCGTTTACCCAGAGTAAGAGCCTGTGAAGTGGTTTTGTGATTTCCCTGCGATTCCCCTTCTCAAGAAGCTGGAGTCCTCCAGGCTAAAGATGAAGTTAATTGGGAAAATGGTCAAGTCACTGCCCCCTATGTCATCATTTGCCCTAGATTTCAAAGTGTTCTCCTTAAAGATAAACTACCTTATTCTCAGAATGCATGTCAGCACTCTATGCCAGACTTATTATAGCAAATCATGAATGATAGAGCAAATTAACTTCCCTCTGGGAAGAATAACACTATTTGAGGATATTGGTTGCGAGAAACAGAAATCTACTTGAGCATTATAGCTTAAACAGAGAAAAGATTTATCCTAAGGAATTCAAGTATTGTTAAACAGCCAGGCTTCAGAAAAGGCAAGAAGCAGGAGCTGGAATGTTGTAGAGAACCCTGAAAGTTCTCTATCTCTTAGAATCTGCTTCTCTCTTCCATTTCTCAATCCTCATGGTAGATGATGGCCATCACCAACACTTCCCTCATTGATGTGCTCCCATTCACGACAGCATCCAGACTGACCTGTGCCTTCTTGCCCCTAATTCCATGTTCTGAAGGAAAGAATCGGATTGGCCTAGGTTGATTAGGTCGCCAACCACTGCAACCAATCAACTGTGGCTAAGGGGAGGACTCATTTGTTCTAACATGGCTGCTTCTACTGAAACCATGGGATGGAGGGAGATGAAGAAGGAATAGGGCTAAAAGACTTGGCAAATAAAATTACAGGGTGCCCAGTTTAATTTGAATTTCACATAAACAACAAATTTTTTTTTCATATAACTATATCCCATGCAGGACACTATTGGACCATAAGATATTAATTAATATTTCATAGAAAAAGTTTCCTTGGTGAAGAATTCTTGGGAAACACAGGTGACATCTATTCATTCATAAATATTAAAATTAATGCCTACTATGAACCAGGAAAAAAATTCAGAAGACTTCTCAGAATTTTTAATATACCAATGTACATTGTAACTCTCGAAGAGGCGGAATGGAATGGACAAACTGATATGACCATGGGAAAATCACCAAATGTCTAGGTCAGAATCCAATATGGAAAATGATGACTTAAGGCATCTCTTTCTTATTCTCTATCCTTCTCCCTCTCTCTCTCTCTCTCTCTCTCTCTCTATATATATATATATATATATATATATAAACATATAAAAATAATCTATATATATGTATTGATGAATTGTTCCATTTAACCATGGCCTAGTGAGGTGATGATGTTAAATCACATAAGAGCCACCAACAATTCTGGCGGTTTAGTTACACTATACAGCTCAATGCAAATGCATGCCCAGGAGATTCTTACTATGTGCGTTACTGATAAAACCATTGGCTAGGACCTTGAACCAGCATCCCCTGGGCAACAGCACTGACCATTTCCTCTTTGTATATAAATATTACTATAAGACATTTAAAATAACCTCAAATTTTATAGAAGCTGTTGGATTATTTTAATGAGGCCATTTCAGCCCCCTTGTCATAGGTTTTCTAGACCCTTTCTGATACCAGCGTCTCCCTATCAAAATCATATCTACGTGCATATAACATTTCCATCCAGAAGGAAGTTCTGCCTGTGGCCAGTGACCCTGTCTCTAAGAATGAGCAACAAATCACACCAGCAGCAAATGAGTAACCAAGACTGTTTTCAGCAGTCACAAAACTCATCTTGAGACTGCCAGGTCTCTTCAATACCTTTTGATCTTACCTCTGACATGGCCCCTATTGTCTCTTCTTTCGGGGTCTTTGCTCTCTCTGCTGCCCATTCTCACTCAGAATTATTGTCTGCCCCTTTAATCTGTTAACTCACCCTTCCATGACAGTTCCTTCTGGAGGCTCTGAGATGCCTCTGAAACACATAAAATTACAAATATAATCCATTTTGAAACACCTCTACTACACATACCCTCCTGAACTTGGATAGATCAGTTTTTACAATGTATGTGTGTCAAAAGGCAAGTATGAAAAAAATCAAAGTTTGGAATTTCCTCCAGTTTATAAGATTCACAGGGATTAGATATTAGGGATTTTAAATGGAAATTGGAAAACTTGAAAACTGACTGGTTATTGACGCTAAGAAATTATTGTTAACATTTCAAGTGTGTTAGTGGTACCATGGTTAAAAAAAAAAAAAAAGCAAGGTGGAGCGGGGATTCCTTACTTTCTATGAAAAGACATGATGTCCAGAATTTACTCAGGCAGGTGGGGAGAGAATAAGTGTAAATAGGGCAGGACTGGCAAGGGGTTGAGTGTTGTTGGAATGGGATGAGAGATACATGGGAGACAGGGGAGAGACATTCATTATACTCTTCTATTTTTGTGTATGCTCAAAATTCTCCAGAATAAAAAGATTTAAACAACTAAATGGGGCTAATTAATCAGAAGAACTTGGGGGTACAGAATGGAATTGATAGACCAACCATTCTGCCACAGGTCCTAGAACAGAAAGCTGGAGAGCCTAGCTTCCTGTACATTCTTCCAGGCTGCATCCTACATAACATTTGCACGCTGAGGAACTGGTGGCGACCCTTAACCAGAAATAAAGGTGCATCTCAGCCCTGGAGAGATCCTCTGTGCTTTTGCCCCACAGCCCAGATGCTCAGTCCCTTGTTTAAGGACTTTGTACCAGGTACTAGCTTTTGCTTGTGTAATCACTCAAGGAATTACTATTAGGCAGTGTTTTCTCATTTGCTATCTGCAGAAACCTTTGTTTCCCTCCGCTGGGCTTGCAAAAAGCTGGCTGTTTCTCTGAGACTGAGCTTTCAGTCATTCTCACAGGAGCACTCTGGGTCACTCTTGTCTCTGCTGCGGTTCTCATTCTCTCATGCTGAGATGACAAGAGATGCTCTTCGAGCCCTTTGGGCAGGAAGAGTGCCTTCTGAGAAGAGCATAAACTCAAAGCAGAACCATCTCACAGCAATCAAAGTCACAGCAACAGTTCAAACAGCACAAAATTAAATATCCCCACAGCAGAGAAACCCAGGAACGCTGAGGCCAACATCATGTGTGCTACAGAACCACACCCTTTGAGGTCCGTGATTAAGTCCAACTCATTATCTGTTTGTAGGTTAGGTGTTTGAGAGTCACAGCATTGCTTTCATGGAAATAGATTAATATCTTTATCAGTCCAGGTTCTTGGTTTCAAACCCCAGGAACCAATTCTGGATGATTTAAGCAGGGTAAAAATTTACTTGAAAGGATATCTCAGTAGCTTCACAGAATCTCCAGAGAACCAAGTTCAGAAAACAGGCAGTAATTGGGGAAGCTAAAATCTACTGTCCTGGGAAGTGGACTTGGCCCAGTGGATAGGGCCTCCGCCTACCACATGGGAGGTCCGCGGTTCAAACCCTGGGCCTCCTTGACCCATGTGGAGCTGGCCCAAGTGCATCGGAGTGCCATGCCACGCAGGGGTGCCCCCCGCATAGGGGAGCCCCACGCACAAGGAGTGTGTCCCGTAAGGAGAGTCGCCCAGAGTGAAAGAAAGTGCAGCCTGCCCAGGAATGGCACTGCACACACGGAGAGCTGACACAACAAGATGACACAACAGCAACAAAAAAAAGAAACACAGATTCTCGTGCCACTGATAACAACAGAAGCGGGCAAAAAAAAAAAAAAAAGAGAAGAACACAGCAAATAGACACAGAGAACAAACAACTGGAGCGGGGAGGAGAGAGAGATAAATAAAATAAATCTTAAAAAAAAAAAAAATCTACTGTCCCTGCCCTTGAACACCAAACACTAAATGTCAACCACCATCACTGTCACACAAGCCTTAGCAGCTGCCAGTGTCCCTGCGTCTTCATGTCACTAGCTCCTGATATGCCCATGCACTGCCTTCAAGGAAGACAGGAAAAAGCACTTCAGGACTTTTTCTTTCCATGCTGGCTTCTACAGGGACATTATCACAGCAAAATATCCATGCCCCATGTGTTCCTCTATAATTGTAAACCGCTGAGCTCACGTGTCTTCCAGATGTGGAAGATTTGAACCCCAGACTAATGCAGAAGCAGCCACCCTGGGGACTTTATCAAAGAGTAGCTACTGAATGTGGGTGAGGCCTCATTGAGGGGTGAAATCAGGCGGAGAGAATGAGAAGGCTGCTAAAATTTTCAAAATTTTATTGATACCTATTAATAAAGCATACACTCCTTCCAAAGTATACAATCAATGGTATTTAGTATAATCACACAGTTGTGCATCCATCACTTCAATCATTCTTAGAGAATTTTCTTTAAGGACTGCTAAGTTTTTATGCTTCAGAGACTCAAAAGGGCTGCCTGTCTTCCCCTGAACATGATTCTTCTACTCCTTTCATTTGAACCTATAATTTTCAATATACCTGTTAAATATATCTCAGAGACATAAATCTTCAGATTATTTTGCAACCAATTGAGCCCTGCATCCCAACAGAGTTGCAGCCAATGCCTACTATCCACTTCTTCAGGCTTGCCCTAGACAACCAACCGAACGATGATGATGGACCAGCCCCACCCCAAAAACAAGGAGTGTCTACAACTGCAGGCAAAGGAACTCCTTCCATCTCCTTCATAATATCTAAGTCCCCCCCTCAGCCTGAAGTAGTCAGAATGGACCTCATTATAACTCTCTCAAGACTGAGGAATGAACAAAAATAACAGGGGAGAGTAACCAAGGACCAAATTAGATTTATGGTTATTGTAGTTATTATCTTGTATTAGGAGAAGAACCAGTAACACTGATATAAAGACAGTGGTTGCCAGGAGTTCAGAAGGGAGGGGAGAGATAAATAGGTGGAATACAGGGCATAGTTAGGGCGCTGAAATTGTTCTGTATGTTATTGTCAGGATGGATACAAGACATAATACATTTGTCAAAGCCTGTGAAACTGTGCAGCACAAAGTGTAAACGAAAATGTAAACTATAGACATTTAGTGGGGGAGGAGGGTACATGGAAATTCCCTATACTTTTGGTGTAATTTTTCTGTAAATCTAAAACTTCTCTAAAAATAAAGTTTATTTTCTTTTTTTTAAAGGAGTGAAGGGGCGGGGCTGCCTGTCTACAGCTATACCTTGTCGCCGCCTTACTTCCAGACCTCTAACATCTGCATTCAGTGTTTACTTCATAGTCGTTTTTAATAAAAATGATTCCCTTGAAAGAAAATGTTGAATGAAGAGATCAAAAGGCCCATGGTGATAACCTGCCCTTTTCAGCCCTTTTCTAAAATAAAGAAGGAATAAAAGACATCTGCTGGTCCTAAAAAAAACTGTCCAAGAGCTAAGATCCATTGGAATATATGCCTTTCCTAGTTTGAGAAGAATGTCCCTGGTACTCCCCAACATGTCCAGAGAGCAGTGGCAATACCATCTCTTGACCACACACTTTCTTATTCTGCTCAGTCATCTTTGCTGCCAGTTCCAGCAGGCATCACACTTGCAGACAGCCTGAACACGGTTAGTATAATGAGCCTGCACTTATTTTGCAAGGTTGTCGAGAGTTAAACCAAGTCTGAACTCTCCATTTGTAATATTGTACAGTTCACAGATGGAATAATCTGTGATTGCGTCTTGAATGACTTTAGAATGAAACCTACAGATCTGGAATATTGAAGCCAACCTGAACTGCCTGCTTCCAAATACCATTTTCATTCATATCAATGATCAATGTCTTTAGTGTCTGCATTTATAACTCTACTTGACCCCCTGTCCGACATGTGTAATTTGCCATGTACTATATTGCCTTAGTGCTGCTCAAGGCTGTGATGGGGTAATCTCACTTCCCTTAATTGAGGGTACTTGTTTTCCCTTTGCCAATGAGGAGAGCAGTTGGAAATTCTGCTGAATCTACAGTTTTTCTTAGAGTCTGAGCTGGAAGTTCCAGCCATTTACTTCTTCCACCTACACTTTCCAAGGATAAGTCAGGTGCATAATACAACACCATCCAAGTGTCCACACCAACAGTAAACGAAACAGCTAATCATACTAGAAAACTAGCAAGCTATCAAAGACTATTAGGTCGTGTCAAAAGGAGCTAACTTAGCACAATTTGCATATAAATAAGGATTATAAGGGCAAGGGATTAAATTTTTTTTAAATCCATGAGTTATAACGATAGTAAAAAAAATGACAACATAGCTTTAGGTAACCAACTCATCATTTTTTTTGAAAACTGATAAACAAAGGGGAAGAATTGAGCATTTATGTCACCTCTCCCATACAAACTGTACCACTGGGTAGTCAAATAGTAGACAAGAGAAATTTCTCTTTATAGAAGTATTCCAGGCAAAAAAAAGTGAAGGGGAAATAATGGAATAAGAAAATCACCATTTTGCAATTCCCAGGAGATTAATGAATCAAGGTGATGGTCATCAATGGCTGTTCAGATCACAGAAAGACACACAGATCTCATATGCCTCCTGATGCAAGACGCCACCACTACCTGTGAAGTAATCTTGCCTAAAATACAAACAAACCTGAATATGATCAAGCTTGCTCCAATGATCGATTTATACAAAATATACAGGTCAGAGGAACATGTTAAATGACACTTTGCATTCTGTAAACCTGCAACTTCTCTAATTAAAAAAACAAACAAAAACAAAAAAACTGACACCTTACAGATGCTGTCAGTAAAATCCAGACATTGCGAAACCCTTGAGGATAAACAACTTTATTTCTTCAACAATGACAGCACACACACAAAAAAAAAAAATTGCAGGAAAATAAAAGAGATATAGGGGAACCTACAGATCAAAAGAGATTTGAGGGAAACGGACTTGGCCCAGTGGTTAGGGCGTCTGTCTACCACATGGGAGGTCCGCGGTTCAGACCAGGGGCCTCCTTGACCCGTGTGGAGCTGGCCCATGCGCAGTGCTGATGCTCACAAGGAGTGCCCTGCCATGCAGGGGTGTCTCCTGCGTAGCAGAGCCCCAAGCGCAAGGAGTATGCCCCATAAGGAGAGCCACCCAGCGTGAAAGAAAGTGCAGCCTTCCCAGGAACAGCGCCACACACATGGAGAGCTGACACAACAAGATGACGCAACAAAAAGAAACACAAATTCCTGTGCTGCTGACAACAACAGAAGTGGACAAAGAACACACAGCAAACAGATACAGAGAACAGACAACTGGGGGGGTAGGGTGGAAGGGGAGAGAAATAAATAAATAAATAAATAGATCTTTTAAAAAAAGAGAGATTTGAGAGATTAGAAATCAGTTACAGCAGCGCAGGTGCAGCTCAGTGGCTGAGCACCTGCTTCACATGTTCAAGATCCCAGGTTCCATTCCTGGTACCTCCTAAAAAATAGAAACCAATTGCAATGTGTAGGCCTATAAAAAGGGAGTGGGGGAAATTCTTGAGGCAATCAGGGGAAACGTGAACATTGGATATTTGATAATATTAAGGAATTGTTACTATTTTTTAGATGTGATAATGGGATTAAGGTTTTGTGTTTGTTCACAAACCCTTATGTTTAGATATATATACTGAAATATTTACTGATAAAAAGATATTAAGTCCAAGATTTGCTTCAATGTAATCTATATTGAAACAGAAGGAGGGCATAATTTTAAATGACTGTAACAGAAGATTAGGGTAACAGTGTCAGCTCAGACCCAGTGTCCAATAGGACTTGAACCAAGTAAATGGCCATAGGCCTCTTTGAAAATGGCCTGGGGAATGAGTACCATTTACACTTGTTATGAGGTTGCAGAGGCCTGCCCCCTGGGTGCCCAGGCACTCCTGCAATCAGTGGGTTCCAGGTCTCAAAACTAGCCCCAGTCCAGAAATTGCACATGAGAGCATGGCTTTTTATTGAGGATAACACTATCAATTGCTTCATCATCCATCCTTGATTTCTTTTGATGGTTTAAGTTGAATAGTATCCTTGCTGTTTGTTCTTTCCTTTTTCCATATTCTATTCACCATCTCATCACTCCCTTCATGCTAGGATCCCCTGGTTACCTCTTTTGACCTTGCCTCTGATTACAATAAGTGCATTCACAAAAATTCAAGATTTGGGAGGTAATCCATCCAGATGTCTCCGTCCTATTAGTCAGGGTCCCATTCTTTCCCAATCAGGGCCCTACCCCTGACACAGCAGTCCCAGCTTGGTGGGAAGTTTTAACCTTGGCCCTCGGGTTAGTCTGATGATGAGGTTCTGGCTTTTTCTGCCTTCCTGGACGTGGCAGTGAGAGTTTTCCTGAGATAGGCCAACATGGCACTTCCAGCCCTGCATGGATCCATCATTGGAGGCGGGCTACCTTGGGAAGGTTTTCTACACTCGAGGCCACACCTGAAGGGCTGACAGCTGAAGGCTATTGGCCAACAGCACTCATGGCCACCAGGGCAACAATTCCTTTGCGGAAGAGGACCTGGGGGGGTGTCTACCACACTCCCTGTCCCTTAACTCTACTTGATTTTTCCCCCAGTTGTAAGTATACAGTAAAGATATACATGCGGGCTTTACTGTTTATATTTTAAATGTGTTCGTCAAGCCCATAAACTCAGTTACAAATAAGTCCAAGAAGTCTCAGCACAAAAATGTTACTTTTTTCCAGCAATTTACTTTTCAATACTATTTAAAAATAAAAAGGCATTTTAAAGGGAATTGGATCTGTGCATAATTAGTGCACATAGAAGTTTCTCCTGACTGCCATCAAGCTGGCCACATGGAGAGCTCAATGAATGTGTGAGGACAGATTTATTCTTTGGGTGTTTTTATTAGCTCTTCTGGGATCTCTTCTCATTTCAGAATCCCAACCCTACTCCATTTTTTAATCTTCCAGAAAGGTCTGCTTTGGAGGATGTGGCACTATCATTCTAACCTGACAGCTTTAGAGCACTGATAATGTGTTTTTACATACAGCAATGACAACATTCAACAGCTGTGCAAACTTGCTCTCTGATAGAGACTTTTAAGATACTTGCTGCAAAATGACAAGTCAACCACATAATCTGTCAGAAGACTGACCTCTTGGGCTAAGAATGTATCCTCCACTTACCTGGCAAAATGCATCTTCCTCTGGGAGGAGGAGGAGCAAGGCAGCTGGGAAGTTGAAGCCATTTCAGCAACGTCAACTGTTTGGATATATTCCAAAGCGGAGAGGAGGTTAAAGTGGGGCCAGTGTCTACCTCCTATTCAAACAGCTATGGCCCTGGAGGACATATACCCTCTGTGGAAACATGCTAGAATTGGGTCCAGATGGGGGTCTGGGTAAGCAGTGCTAATTTCAGAGAAGATGGGTGTCTATACTTCAGGTAGCTATTACTTACAAGCAATAGGTTAAATACAAGCCACACCTTGACTCTTACTGGCTTCAGAAACTCCCTTTACCTCAATTCATCCGTCTGCTTCTGTGATTGCCTCACATCAGTCATATTGCTTATTTGTACAATGTCTCACATCTCTCATTTACATAGATAAGGGAACCAACCATTCTGAATTCAAACATCCTTCTCACAAAATTTTACCCTCATCATCTCCCCAAGTACTTGACTATTTCTTGCCACCTCTAGCATATGGGAAAATTCTGTATCAAGTGTTCCCCGTATTTTCCACACTTTTGCCACATGCACCTTTATTAAATGATTGTCAGTTTCCTCTTCTCTAAAATGCGGGGCTTGGATTAAAGTTATCTCTAAAATTTCCTTTAATGCTAAAGTTCCATGATGATATAATTTTTAAACATATTTCACCCTGGTACATTCATTATCCAAAGCTGTTACTTTCTTATTTCATGGAATCCTTTATACCTAGGGTTACAGCAAACTTTTATCATTCAAGCATAATATTTATAACAGATGTCATTTTGCAGATACAATGTAAACTGTATAAATATGTGATTAGAAGATTGTAGGGTAATGGGGTATAATCTGATGATTTTAATATATCAAACAGCATTTTACAATATTGTTACATAATGTAATGTATATTTTATGAGTTCTTGACAGCATTTTTAAAAATTTCTGACACTGCTTTTCAGGTTGTTTAGGATGTTCATTAACTCAAAACTACTTCAGAATAATCTTTACTAAGTGAAATATCTGCCCTCATATCAGACTATTTTTATACTATTTTATCCAAACGATGTGTTTCTGAACTGTGTTAATAGGTGCTCTATACAAAACGATTTTATGATCAAATAAATGTTGGGAAATGCTGGGGTAAATACATTTAAATGGGTTTATACTGCAGAACTTCTCAGAGCCTTTACTGCACAAATTTATTATTTGAAGGGACCCACTTTCCAAACCTTTTTTTCACCCATACACCTATTTAACATCTCATGCAGTAGTATTCAATGAAATACAGTGTGTGAAATGCTACCTGGACTTATTCAATAGATACCTTGTATTCTTATCTGAACCTGTATTAAATCTAATACAGGAGGGGGGAAAGGGATATCTCTTGAGCTGTGTCTGTTTGCCTTTCTTGACCTGATCTCTCAGGTGGTAAGTCTCATCCCAGCCATTCTGGGTGCTTCTTGCAAGTGCTTCCCTTTTCTTAAGTCTGTTGGAACTCTGTCTATGGAGATAGAGTAGGGGTGTAGAAGAGAGAGACAGGAGGGAGTAAATCAGAAAATGCATTAGCAAAGTTCTTTTGATGTTAAAAGAAATGTCGAAAACTAGTCTAATATAATAAGTAAATACTTCTTATTTAAGGAAATATATATGCTACTTTTTCCCCTCCTGGGGCTTAGCTTTGTAGCAAAAAATTATAATAAAATGACCTTAAGACTACTAAGTGAATTTGGAACAACTGGTGAACATTCTTCCAAAAAAACTGGATTCTTCTAAGTTTTTATAAGACATAACTAAATTAAATTTTCCTTTCATGTGCTTCTTCTTTCAGCATTTACACACTGCAAGATACAGTCGCTTCGTCTCAGAAGAGCTAACACTCAGCTGTTCTCATCCCATACATCTTTTGAAATTCTAGAAACAGCTTAGCTTACTTTGCAAAGAGGCAGAATAGTTCCTAAGGCTCCCAACATCCAGCTGGCCCTGAAGTTAGATTTTTCTTCACAGCTAGTTTTTGTTTTTATTTTTTATTTGCTAAGACAGAGGTGTGCTCTGCATTCAAGGAGATGTGCCCTGGAGGTATATAAAACAAGAATGGTCAGTTTAATTGAGTGGGGATAGCCAAGACGGCTTCTTGGGGAAGGTGGTCCTTGAACTGAGCCGTACCACATTTGCTTGGTAGACAAAATAAGGCAAGTGCACGCATGAGAGGGAGTGCAGCCAGAGAAACCTCATCGATGCATGTAGCAGCCTGGCACTCTTCAGGAACAGCCAGTTGTTTCTGTGACTGGAGAATTAAAATAGGACACAGATGAAGTCCAAGAGACAGATGGGGCTACATCATGTAGGGGTTAGATTTTATCCTAAAAACCATGGAGAATCATCCAAGGCTTAAAGCAGAGGGAGACAAAATAAGTCTTGCAGGCAGTACAATGATTGTAGCAGCCATAGATTTGAGGGCACCACTGTAGAGGCAGGAAAGCAGAGAGATGACCCCAGAATCCAGAAAGGGATGGTGAGGGCCTGAATCACGCGGCTGCAGTGGGGCTGGGAGGGGATGAAAGAAAGAGTTCACGTGGATAGAACCCATCCTCTGTTTTGATGTGCGTGTGGAGGGGGATCTGAGGTTTTAGCTTAGCTGACTAGAAATGCCTTCACCCAGATAAGAAACACAGGGAAAACAGTGCTCGGGGTACAGTGCAGGGGAAGGGAAGGATTTAAACATTTCACTTCTTGCTTTTGAGTGTGCGAGTTATGAGACGTCCAGGTGGATCTGAAACTTGAAGGAAGTCTGGGCTGGAAATAGTGATTCTGGACTTGTTATTGTATATAGATGGATGGCCAGGTGAGGTAGAGTGAGATAGTGGTGTACTCTTGAGTCATTTCCCTACCACCTCCAAAATTTACTTTGTCACTTGCTACCTATACTATTATTTATTCAAAATTTTTCTTTAAGCATCACCCATTTTACTTAAATTTTTTGAAAGGAAACCTTATGTAATGAGTCTAGATTTTAAAATATTATTTGCCATGAATAGAAAGTAAATGTAAAAATAAATACATAAATTATGTATCTAGCAAAATTTGACCAAATTGCAAGAGGAAATTTAAATGCATAATTATTGGGGGAGACCTTGACGCATTTGCATTTCCCCCAGTAAATGATAAATCAAACATTTAAAAATAATAAATATATAAAAGATTTGAATGCCACTCATTCTTTTCTAGCAAACATAGATCATTATTTCTAAAAATTTGTCATATACTAGGTCACAAAGCAAATTGCCCACACATATCTGAGAATTTCTACCATACTGGCTGTATATTCTGCAGTATAATAGAATGCAATAAAATTAGAAATGGATAACCAAAAAATGATACCCTAATATTTAGAAATTTTTAAAACCTCAAGATAATTCATGGATCCAAGATGATATCATAATGGAAATTAAAAATTATAACAGAGATAATGAAAACACTATGTATCAGAAATCATGGAATGAGGCTAATGCAATATTTGAAGTAATTAAAGAGAACTTAGGGGGAAAAAAAAAAGCCTAAACCCAGAGAAAGTAGAAGAAATTAATAAAGATCAGAGGAAAAATTAATGGAATAGAAAAACAAAGAAACAACAGAGATGATCAAAGAAATAAAAAATTAGTTCATTGAAAAGACTAATAAAATAGACCATATTCTTGAAAGATGGATAGGAAAAGTGAGAAAGCACAAATAAAAATATTGGGTGAGAAGAAACGGATATATCTGTAGACAGAAATTTGAAAATAAGAACTGTATACTAATAACACAAAAAAATTTAAAAATGGATACTTTCTCAGAAAAAAAAGTGTAACTTACCAAATGGACTAAAGAAGAAGGAAAACGTGAATAGACCTAGAACAATGACATAGTTTAAAAATAATTTGAATCAATAGCTTAAAAATAAACATATGGGGAAGCAGACTTGGCCCAATGGATAGGGCATTCACCTACCACATGGGAGGTCCGCGGTTCAAACCCCGGGCCTCCTTGACCTGTATGGAGCTGGCCCATGCGCAGTGCTGATGCATGCAAGGAGTGCTGTGCCACACAGGGGTGTCCCCCACGTAAGGGAGCCCCACATGCAAGGAGTGCGCCCTGTAAGGAGAGCCGCCCAGCGTGAAAGAAAGTGCAGCCTGCCCAAGAATGGTGCCACACACACAGAGAGCTGACTCAACAAGATGACACAACAAAAAAGACACACAGATTCCCGGTGCCGCTGACAAGGATAGAAGCGGTCACAGAAGAATACACAGTGAATAGACACAGAGAGCAGACAACTGGTGGGGGCGGGGGGGAGCGGAATAAATAAAAAATAAATCTTTTAAAAAATAAATAAGTAAATAAACATATGCACATACACATGCTACCTCCATCCTTCCACCACAAGGCCCAGAGCGACTTATAAGTGAGTTCTACCAAGTCTTAAAGGAAAAGAAGGTGTCTATCTGAAACCATTCCAGAACACAGAGAAAGAAGAGCATTACTTCTATTTATCTTATGAAGTTAATGAAACCATTCTGTTAAAACCAGAAAGAGTAATACAAGGGAGTAAATGTATAGACAATCTTACTTAAGAACACATATTCAAAAATCTTAAATGAACTATTAGCACATTGTACCTAGCTCTGTACCAAAATAAAAGATAAAACAACAAAACCAAGTATGGCTTGTTCCAGGATGACAAAGATGGTTTAATATTTTGTAATGTATTAATTTACCATATTCAATTAAAAGGAAAATCTGAAAAAGCTTTTGATAAAATTCAGTTCTTATTTATGATTTAAAAAAATGAAAGTTTAGCAAGCTAGGAATAAAATAAGATATTCTTAACCTAATAAAAGAAGTCTAACAAAAAACCTAGACTAAAAGTCATACTTAATGACAAAAATGTTAGAAATATTTCAAAGTCAGAAACAAGGATGCTGAATATCTTCACTCTACACAATATTACTCCGGTGGGACCACCATAGAACACTGAAACAAGATAAAGAAGTAAAAGGAAAAAGGACAGGAAAAGAAGAACAAAAAGTTAATATTCACAAATGATATGCTTATTTATACAGAAATATCCAAGAAACTGCATGGGTAAACTATTAGAATTACGGAGAGAGTAAACAAGTCTGCTGACTGGAAATGGAACACATGCACACACATACACACATACAAGGAGAGACATATCATTCCTATACATCACCAGCAAACAATTAGACAAAGTAATTTTTTAAAAGATATATTAGAATAGTGACAAAATCTTTATGATATCTAGGAATTAATCTAAGAAGAATTGTACAAAGGAGAGTTATAAAATTAATAAAAGATATAAAGAAAAGCTATACAACATATACTCTTCTACATGAAAAAGAATACTCAATGGATGAAGATGACAATTCTCACCAAATTATTTTATGAATCAATGTACTTTGAATCAAAATCCCAAAGAGCATTTTACATATTTTGACAATGTGACCATGAAATTCAGGCAGAAAAATAAAGAACAAAGACTAGCCAAGAAAAATTTAACTTAGTGTAGATTCACCTTACGGGAAAGATCATTACAAAACTATATTAACTACAATGTAAACTATAATCCATGAGGTGTAGCAGTGCTCCAAATGTATTCACCAAATGCAATGAATGTGCCACAATGATGAAAAATGATGTGGGAGGAGTGGGGGTGGTAAGGTGTTGGGATATGGGAACCTCTTATATTCTTTAGTGTAAAAAGATTGCTTACCAGCCATACACTGTCAACCTCCTTGGGAAAAAAAAAAAAAAGATATTAAATCAGTGCAGGTAAAGACAAAATGAAAAAAAAAAAGAAAGAAAGCCTAAAACAGACCCACATATAAATAAAAACTCAGTATCTGTCCAAAGTGGCATTTCAAATCAATAGGAATGGGATGGACTAATCAATAAATGGTGCTGGACCACTGGCTATAAAATTAGATTCCAACCTCATACTGTATACTGACTTTTAACGGCCCAGAGGTAAAAAAATAAAAATAAAAAAATAAAAAAATAGAACTTTAGATGAAAACATAGGATACATTTATGATGTCAGGACAGGGAAAGACTCTTTAAATGTAAAATCAAAACCCAATCCATAAAGGAAGATATTGTTAAATCTGACTACATTAAAATTTAAAATTTTATGATAAAAAATCCATGAACAATGTGAAAAGATCAGCCACAGACTAGAAAAAGATGTTGTTCTGCATATATAACAAAATATTAATGTCCAGAATATGGACAGAACCTCTACAAATCACTATGAAAAATATAAACAATCCAATTTTTTAAAAATAGGCACAGGAAATGATTAGGAAATGCAAAAAAGAGAATGTCCAAAGCCTAATAAACATAGGAAAATATGCTCACAAATTTAAGTCATCGTCATAAAAAAATCCCATTTCATTCCATCAGATTGGCAAAAATTAATAAGTCTTATATTACGTATACTGGTATAGATGTGGGGACAAAGAAAATCCTATTTTGTAGAATGATTTGGCGATATCTAGTAAAGCTGAGAGTGTGAATACTTTATGGGAAGCGGACATAGCTCAATTGATAGAGTGTCCTCCTACCAATGGGAGGGTCCAGGGTTCGATGCCCAGGGTCTGCTGACCTCTGTGGTGAGCTGGCCCACGCACAGAGCTGCCACAGGCAAGGAGTGCTGTGCCACACAGGGACACCCCCACCTGGGGGTGCCCCACGCAAGCAGTGCACCCCGCAAGGAGAGCTGCCCCACTTGAAAAAAAGTACAGCCGGCCCAGGGGTGGCGCTGCACACACAGAGAGCTGACGCAGCAAGATGATGCAACAAAAAAAGAGATGCAGTTTCCCATTGCCACCAAGGGTGCAAGCGGACACAGAAGAACACACAGCGAATGGACGCAGAGAGCAGACAACGGGGGGTGGAAGGGGAGAGAAATAAAATTAAAATAAATCTTTAAAAAAAAAAATGCCTTATGACCAGCAATTCCACTTCTTAAGAATCTTAGAGAAAACATGAGTTCAAATTGCTATGTACAAATATGCTCATTATATAGCATTGTAATGAGAGCAGGAAAAGGTAAAAACAAACTCTTTGGGATATGGACAAACAAACTGGTTTATTCAAATACTTGAATGAAATAGAGCTGTTAAAATTACTTATTTCCACCTACATAGTTCAACAAGGATAAATCTCAAGTACATAATTTTGACTTAAAAAATAAAAAAGCAAGTTGCAGGAGAATGGTTCAATATGATGCCATTTATTTAAAACTTTAAAAACCCACAGGAAACGACACTGTAGTTTGTATATGTACAAATGCAAACAGTACATAGAGAACTAACACTTCAGCACTCAACACACCCAGCTGCCCCCTCCCTGCAAGCACCTCCGCCTTCTACCTGAAGGGTCCCTGGGGCTGCGGGAACGTGTCCGGCCTCCCAAGGGGCGGACCTGAACTGCAGAGGAATTTCAACCAGTGACAGAGGGAGATGGCAAACAGCCTCCTCAGCCCTCAGGTGGAACAACTCTGACACATGCCTACACAGTCCCCCAAAGGTCCCCGGTGGGATCGAGCCACCGTAGCCCACAGGGACACCCTGCGCATCACCGCACCCTGTTTCACTTCCCTGCTTTTCCTATGAGTGCTACCTGGGATTAATTCCCAAATAAACTACTTGCTCACAGACCCTTCACTGGGGTTTTGTTCTGGGGATCTCAAACTAAGATATTTACCTACATCAGGGAAGGATTGGGGATACATTTCAGCTATATCTGTTATTTTTTACTTTCCGTAATGTTTTACTTATTTTTTTTTAAAGAAATTTGAGCCAAATATTAGCAAAATGTTAGGGTAGTGAGTTCCATGTGTTATTTTAAATTGTGTACTTTTGGGGGCTTTAAATATTTCATAATTAAGGTTAGAAAATTCCTAATAAAGTAAATACTTGATGACTCACTGATAAACAAAACACTAGTCTGAATTTAATTAGACCCTGCTGGGGCCACCCTAAGGTATGTGAGATCCCAGGCAGCTTTTTTTTTTTTACATTTTGATTTAAAAATGTATTACAGAATTCATGGGTCCATGTGAAGTGAAGTGATTTATTGATGGAGCTGTAGAAAAAATAGAGAAGAGGTACTTGCATGTTTCTTTACTGTCCAGTCAGGGCACATGGAGACAAAAACCATCTCTTCCTGTTTATGTCTTGGCACCATTTCTTCGCGGTCTTTACAGTCAGTTGTACCCTTCCTGGATAATTTTGCATCTCCCATGCATGAAAAAAAGGTAGTAACTCTGCTGTGATTCATAATACCATGGTTCCTTGGAACCTGCTTGCAGTCTGTGGTTCCCTAATACCACTTACCTAATGCTTCCTACAGCATTACTCACCACACTGCACCAGCCAGCATGTAGCCTGTGAACTCTGGTTTCCAATGACTCTCTCAGAGATTGTTACAGTATTTCATGAGTAATGACCACAAATGCCAGTCTTACCCAGGCTTTGCAGGAAAATGCAAAAAGCCATTGTCTTCTGGGTGTATTGTAATTACTATTTGGGATTTAATAGCATAAAGGGAGAATAATACATCTTCTTACGTCTTCTCTTGAACTCTTTAGGCCATAACCCCTGCATTCCTAGAATTTGACCTCTTTCAATCAGAAGCCCTACCTGCCACACAGTGATCAGTGAGGGCTCTGTGGATGGGACAAGGAGAGCTGACCCATTCATGCAAGGAGTGTCCATCCCTAATCCAGCAGGGCTTAGGATCAATCAGGAAGAGCATGACATCACCACATCCATTGGAGGCAAGAGATGACTGTCAAAAGGGGAACAATAATCTCAAAAGTCATCAGAGATCAGTGTGGTCACCTGGAGGATGGCCTGCCATGAGGAGAGCCTGTGGGGGTGGGGGAGGGTGGCCACCCTGGGGGCCAGTAGTGGGGGCCACATAGGGTAAGGGATGCCTGCCACCACCACTGCTGCCTTTGGGTGCCATAAGCAGGAGCTAGTACCTTCGTTAGAGCCAACACACACAGTACAAGTCCAAAGGGTCAGGAGAGCAGTGGACCATCAGTAACCCATGGCCAGAAACTCATCCTAGATCCAACGTAAAGGAAAGACACCCAAAATCAGTGTGTCAGCACCATTCAGATGGGCCAGTCTCACATGATGCAATGAAAGAAATACTGCACCAAGACCTGCTAGCCACGGTGCGCTCCTGGAAGCAGAGTCCAGTGACAGGACTCAGGCACAATTCCTGGAGTTCCTCAAGGCATCTGGTCAACCCCACAGAAGGGACAGAGAATCAGAGAGAAACAGGGACCCACACACGTCCTTGTCCTGGCTCATGGTGCCCTACCTGAGAGCTCTGCCAGCCCAGCTGGTCTCAAGCACCTTCAGGGGACTTGGAAATGTTTGAGGAAGGTATTCCAAAGCACCAGGCTCCTGAGACCCAGGGCCAGGATCCAATTACCCCTGTCTAAGGTAGAACACGACCCTGCCTCAGATGATCTGTACTTATTTCATGTGTATCCAGTTGATATTCGAACACGACTGGAAATGCTCTAAATAGAAGGATGACATCACAAGTTTTTTCTGTCAGTCACGGATCCCAGCACAGTGCAAGACTCATACCTAATGCCCAGTAGTAATTGCTGATTGAACAAAGAGTCACAGAAATACTGACCTATGGGAGACATTTGATGAAACACTACACAAAAAGGTAATGACATATCATTAAAATTTCCCTTTTGCATATCTAGCATGTAATCCTCATGCAGCCCTTTATGAACTACTAGGACTCCTGCTCCTTCATTCAAAAGCTTTACAGTAACATTCTGAAATATCTTTTTAGCAACACTGAAGGATATGGATGTTATTTGGTAGTCTAGGATTTTTTTTTAATATTCTGAAAAATCATTTTCTATACAAAAATATGTCTCATCATCCTTTCACAACTTGCATGTGTGTATATATATATATATATTTATTTATTTATTTATGTATATACATATATACGTACATATATTTGTATACATTTCTTCCACTGGTCCTTAGTGGGAACCCATGGGACAGTTAATTCCCTTATCCCAAGCTCTAATTCTCTCTTCTACTTTCAGTCTTCTGGCCAATTTAGCCTTTCCTTCCCATTTTGCTGTTTTTTGTTGAAATGGCAGGGTTTCCACTTTTGAGTGTCATGTCATTACATTTCTAAAGCAGCCATCCTACATTCCCAAATTAACTCTTGTCTGGCGGGAAATGTAAATGGCTTATCAGTGCATAATGTACTTTGTCAAAAAAAAATTCCTCGCTGTAATGTATATTTCCTCCATGTTGTGCTTGGGGGCATCAATTAATGTCAGACAACTGACAACTCCCTGAATACATCCCTTTGACTACAAGATGCTGGTGTGACATTTTCTGACATCTGGGCACTGTTTTCTTCACGTGGCTCACTCCTCTTGCCCTTGATTTTATGACATTCGTATCCTTTCTTCCTCATTCCCTTCTCCTTCTGGGGACAGTGTAAGAGGGCCAGTCCTCAGCAGATTCTAAAACCTGTGGTATATCTTTCTCTTTTTCTTTTTCTCACTCTTTCATTCCTATAAGAAACTTAGACTTGAAAAATCATATAACAATACTAATTTAACCCTTTCTCCTACATTCCGATAACTGTACAGTGATTAGATTTTAAAGAAAGACTTCAACCTCCTAAGCTTCCAAAAATGACAACTTCAGAATCAGAGGCTAAGATTTTCATCTGTCTGTTTGTTTGTTTGTTTTTAAATAAGGACTATATGGAACAAAGCAAACGCATGGGATACTCTCCAAGAACAGAAATTAAGGCTCAGCAGACCCACCCTCAGTCAGTTAGAAGAGGCAGGGTTAACCCTTAGGGAGATAAGCCTGATTCACTTTCTTGTAGGCAGTAATAATGTCTACAAGACACAACACTCCAATACAGGACTATTATTGCATAGACAACAATAGGGCTGGGGCTGAGCCTAATAAAGGAGTTCAGGGATGAGCTGTAGAATGCAGTCTACTGTAGGCTCAGGTGATCCTGTGGGGCCACTGGTGGGCACTTCTGGCTCTAAAGGCACCACCCATCCCAGGCTCTGAGTGCACGCACACTGGTGTTTGCCCTCCTTGTGGCATCCCCTCTTTCTTTCTCTTTCTACTTGGAATGTTAATGACAACTCCAGTTACAAAGGCATAAACTAATGCCCAACGGGAAAATGTGGTAGGCACAGGACCAGGTGTGTCACTCTGGTGAGACCTAACATAAATCCCTGGTAGATAAGAGGGTTACAGGTACATTCCTTCCCCGATTGTCAGAGCATATGTCAATAGTCACTAGAGACCGTCTTATTCTGGTGGCATGTTTTAGGGCTTCCAGCTCACATCCTGGAGATGATGGTGAGGAGGGAGCAGGGTTCCTCCACCACGGTACACAGAAGAGAGGAGTGCTGTGCTTAAAACCTCTCGCTGCTTGGGCCACGGATTAGACCGGCTGGCTACGGGGACCCAACACCCACTACGGAAGCGACTTTGCTCTGTCTCTTTTCTATGTGAGGAAAATGTTGGTCCATCCAATGCTGTACTTCTGTTGGCGACCCCAGCACCTGTATTGGAGTGAGCTGACATCTCTTGATGTGTCTCTCCTGACCGACAGGAAAGCTAGCATATTATTTTTAGGACATAGAATTCTTTCCTCACAGCAAGGCCCTACACATCTCAAGATGGACAGAAAACACAAGAAGTCAGTCAGAAAGAAACTTAAGGGAAATACCACTACAAACAAATGGAAACTGAGTTTGTGTGAGAAAAAAAATAATGTTTGTTTATAGGAATTTGACCATGAGATTTCAAAGAAAAGAAATATGCAAAAGGGATCATCAGTGAAGGAAATACCTTTTCTTAGATTTTTAATGTGGTTTTGTAAACAGATCAAGTCAAAATGAATCAAGATATCAGTAATTTGATTTTTCCCCCCTAGAAATCAGCTTAGTCCCATTCTTCTTCATCATGCTGGGATCTTACTCCAGATAAAAATGTTGTTGCTTTTAAAATAAATTTTAAGGACCTAGAATTATGGTTTTTAAACTTTGAAGACTTTTAGCTTTTAAGCACAAATTCTAATTAACATTTGAAGGATATTCAGGAACAATCCTTCCAAAACCAAACCAGGAGAGGCTTTCCCATGCAGCAAGAGATATACCTGTTGTCAGTCCAAAAGAGATCAGGAGAAAACCCAAGAAAATCTTTGTGATGAGAAATTGCACCAGCGCCTTCACCTCTGAAGCCCCAGCTAACAGCCCGACTATGGAACAGCAGTTTGGTAAGGGAGAAACATGATCTGAACTCCAATAAAACATTTCTTCCCTGCACTCCCTAATTAATAAATCCAGGAAGAAATTTCCAAAGTTTTATCAGGGAAATATTTCAACGAATATAACCTTGGCATTGGCCCCTCCAGCTCCATGTCTGACAAAGCCCAGTATTATCTCTGAACATGTTTCCACCTTGATATCCTACAGCATTCAGATACCTGGAGCGCTTCTACATAAATCACCAGAAAAAAGAACTCTAATAACAGCAACAACTGCATCCTATTCAGTGGCTGAAAAGTGCAGCTATGTTTTCCAATCTCCTTGCAGTGATGGAAGTGTCATCATGTGGAATGAAAAACCATGGATTATAGTTCCTGTGCCCATATGCTTATGAGGCCCTGTTTGCATCAAACCCAGAGATGACTTGATTTTTAAATTGCTTTCTGAACTCCTGCCTTGTAAGCTGAAAGACACGATGTATTTATTCAAGGAGAGCTCTGTAGAGGTGAAGCAGGTGATCCATAGAGACTCTACCATAACTTTTCCAGAACTGCCATTCATTAAACATGTTCCATCTCATGAACCATGAATCATTTCATTTTTAAGTACTCTTTTATTCCCTTTCAATTTATCTAAAACTTTATTAGATTCTACTGGCATAGTCCTGACAGACAGCCCGCATACATTTTAAACCTTCCCAGCGGAGAAGCATAAAACATTTAAAATCTATATTTGATCTGACAACAGCAGCACAGTGTTTGAATTAGAAACAGATTAGACATAATTGAAGATAAAGAGGACGCAAGCACCACTCCCATTTTGGTGAAGTGGGCTTTAAATTATCAGATTCATCCAGAATACATTACCAAGAAACATTGAATTGTTATCTTTAGACAGCCTTTTCTAAGAGTTTACAATTTCTCAGTTCAGTGAAGCTTACCAGCAGCTTGTTATCAGAACAAAAAACGAAAAATCATTCGGTTCAGAGCACAGAACCGATCCCACCTCAAAAAGTACACATTTCCTTCTGATAACAACCACTTCATTGGACAGCCAAGGGGCCACTTCATGCACAACCTTTTCAGGTCCTTCCACTTCCAGGTAATTCCCGAGTACACTACAACAGGCACTGCGTACCAGCAGGTGCCCTGCCAAGCCCCTCCCCCATCCTTTAATTAAACGTCTCACACCTCACAGGCACACAGTCGCATGCATCCGTGTGTGCGGGCGCGCGCACACACACACACACACACACACACCCGGACTTGCCAAAGTTCTTCCACCTTTCCTGTTAGTAATAGAGCTGCATTCATTATGCAAAGCAAATTCACAAAATTTAATTAATGAAAGTTAAAAAAAATTAAGTTTTGGTACAACAGCATGCGTTGTTTTTGCTTGAGGGTTTTTTGTTGTTGTGTTACACTGAAACAAAAATAAAAAATTAACAGGACTACAAAAAGAATTCCATTACAAAGCAAGCTACAGAACATGAACATTTTTTAATCATCAAATACATTTTTATTCATTTTCAGTGTAAGACATACAAAGACTTTCATACAGCATAAAATTTCAAGTCATCTAAAGACAAAAGTGGAGAAAGGGGAGAGAGAAAGGAGGCACTGTATTATTTTGGAAAAATTTAGGGTCCAGCTAGATCATGGAAAACTCAGAATCCTATCAATGAAGCCAAATCTTGAATTTTAGTTTCCTACTGTAGGAAAGCAGTAATTTTTTTAAAATTTTTTAAATTAATAGAGTACAAGGAATGTTATATTAAAAAACATTAAAAAAACAAAAAACATAAGAGGTTCCCATATAACCCACTCCCCACCACATCATTTTTGTAAATTGTATTTTTTTGAAGATATATACACCACAAAAAAACTGTTACACTAAAAAAAAATATGAGGTTCCCATATACCCCCCAGCCACCCCTCCCACACCAACAACCTCCCTCATGAGAGCAGTAGTTTTTATAAGCAATTAGAAATATACTTCTTTTGTTGTTTTCATTCTGCCAAGTTTTAAAGAGGAGCTAAGGTATTTTGGTAATCTGCTGTGTGACAAGCATTAGATCTGGCACACAGTAGGTATTTAATAAGTGTTGGTAGAATTAAATAATTATCTGGCTTTGATTTCACCATCTCCTATCCACACCTTAACATGCCTCAGCTCTCTCTCTAGAACGCATTCTTTTGTTTTCCATGTTACTTTGCTCCCTGGGAGCATTTTTTAATTGGAAAAGCCTTGGAGTGCTCTGTGATTTCTAAATAATTTAAATTAAATAATGAAGATTTAAATCAGGGAGGATCTTCAAGACTTAAGAATTAGACTCTGGGCAGGAGGTAGAGCCGTGCGCATGCGCATGTGTGTGCCTGCAAGTGCCTGCGTATATTATTAGGAAAGTCACACGGGCGGACAAGAAGTCAGAAAGATTTGTTTTTAACCATGTAGTTCCTGGAAGACAACCTGGTCACTGGGAAAAAACACAGATTTGTTTAAACACCAGTGGCTCTGCCTTTAATGAGCTGGGTGACCACAGGCAGACTCCTGGACCTCCAGTACCTGCTCAAGTGAGGGTTCTGCCGCCCTCCAGGGCTGCCTGGAGGTATAAAATGAGGTCATATTCATTAGAAAGCTTCATCCTGTGTAAACGCTAATGTATACTGAGAATTTAGAACCTAAAACCTACATCCTGTATGTACAATGTGAAAAACTGGGGCCATGTTCTTCTAATGCACTTTAAATAATAAAAATACCAAATGATAATGAAACAAAAACCAAAGGACAATAGTTTACAATAAATGTTACATAACACGGTTTTACGAATATTTATTTAAAATGTCAAAACAAACACATACAAGATTTCCATCATAATTCTTCCTTTTCAGGGACTGTCCCAGGTAAGATAAACCAGGCAGGGAGTTTTTATAATAGAGACCTGGTGAGCTTGGAAAGTAGGCCCCTTCCATTCCTGGTGAATCTTGTGGCCGATGCTTGATTGTTCTTATGATTTGGGGGCCGCATTTAAATTAGGGTCATATGTCTGAAGAAATTTTTAACTTATCCTATATGCATGACTGATTACAAAAGTCTTTGGTGAATGCTGGGTAGAATAGGGTCCTTGGCAAATTTATATTCTTCAAGGATCTCTCACTCTCTTAGTACAGCAAGGTCTTCATTGCTACAACCATGGATTCTAACCATTCCCTTCTCCAGGTTTAATTAAGTTTCCTCTCCTGGAAGAACCAAAATATCCTTTGTTCCCTCTGAAAACATATTCCTTTGATGTTTTCAGCAGAGGAAGAAAAAAGCCAGATAATGCTTATGCCAAATTTGGTGCTTAGGTCTTTAGACATGAGTTTTCAGCATCCAATCATGCATCCGTGCAAGCAAAAGTTTTTCCACCTCGCAAACCATCCCATCAGTTTTCTTATCACCATTGATGGCATCGACCTACGTACTCTTCACTTCTTTCAAATATTTTTCCCTGTCTTCAAAATTGCACTCAAAGGCAAATGCAACAATCTGAAATTGAAGCCTAGCTCACCCGCTTTCATAGCCAACTCACGCTGACTAAAATATCATACTTTATTTCCAGAGGGATAGATTTTCTTGAGGCTTCTCTCTCTTTTTTTTTAGCACATTTCTTTCTTTTAAATACATTTTAAAGTAAAAATAATTTCAAAATCTGAAGCAACTTTACCAAAAAAAAAAAAAAGACACTGTGCTAGAGTCAACCCCAGGCTAAGCCAGCAGTCACACCCAACTTGGACGCAATCGTCAAAGCGTTCAGTCCCTATGACGAAACGAGCACGGAGCACCGGCCGCCAGCACTAATTAGGCGACAGTAAATTAGGTGCAGCTGGATGCTTCCAATCTTTTTGCTATTTAGGGGGTGGCAGGCAGTTTTTGTAGAGAGGATAGAGAATAGAATTTGTTTTGGGGGAAAGTTCCTCTATTTAGTCTGGAGGCACAACCCTATTGAGCCCTTTTAGTCTTGCAAATATAATGCAGAAAAGCACCATTGTAGAGAAGTAACCAGAATGCTAGCCCAGATGTTGAGTATTCCATTTATAATGTCGATGAGGCTTCTCAGCAAGCCTGTGCCCTATGCCCAGATTTAGACCACCTCAAGTCTGGGAGGTACCTTTTGTTTCCAGGCTTTTTCTCTTGAGAGGTTGGAACCTAAGGCTGCCCTATCCAGGATTTGCAGGCCAGATCCCCTCTTCTTGACTCCGGGAAGGCAGCTTTGGGAACAGCCCACCTGGGACTGCATGGTACATGTCCCTGCCCAGGCTTACATAAAGCTGAACAAGCCAGACTTTGAGAAATGATCTATGAACTCACGTCTGGGCCATAGGAGATCCCCACTGAAGGAAATGAATCTGTTCCCACAGCTCGTCCCCCAGAAGCAGGAAATGAGTCAGCCTGTCCTGGAGTAAGGCAGGACTGGGAGTTGGTTGGACCTGGGCTCTGAATGCCTAGGAATTCTCATTGGTGGGAGAGGAGTTGCCCCTGCCAAAGGGAAACCTGTGTGGGCCTTACAAGGAAAGATTTTGACTTGTGGACTTTAAGAGTGACTTCTTCTGATCACAGCTGTAAGCTGCTGTGTTGTCTCTAACCCAAAACCTTCAGTAAAAGGGCTGAAAACTGCAGCCTGGCCAAGTTAGGCTATGGAGAACAGTGATGCTTCTCCAAAGCTGGAGTGGGCACATCAGTGGGGGTTGGCAAAGGCAGCTGAGCCCACCGGGGTGGCTATTTCATGGTAAGGCCAGTTGTATGAGCCTGGCATCAAGATAAGAAGGCTGAGCAGAAAGAACTAGAAGGACTTGTTGTCTAGGCCATTTCCATATAGTTGAGGCAGGTTAGTATAGGGAAAGGTGAGGAAAGACATCCTGTCACAGCTGGGACCCAGCAGAGAATACGGCCATGAGACATCACCCAGAAACCCCCTGAGGGAAGGTTGCCACTGGGAGCAAAGCGGAAAGACCCTGCCAAGACCCTGGCCACAAGGTCCACAAGGAACTCCTGGGCTGAAGAGGAAGCCCGGATAACTCCAAACAGAAAGTCCTCCTCATTGGTCCCCTGAGAGCTAACAGCTGAGGGTGGAAAGGCAACCCGGTAAGACAGCAAACAGCTGCCCCACCCGCCCCCAACGTTAGGAAAGGCGAGGCGGGAAGAAATGCTTTAGTACAGAACCCCCCTCCCCCTACCCCAGGCACGCCTGTCTATCGCCCTCAGCCATGTCTTGAGTGTATACTTTTCTCTCTCTTCTCATTTCTCAATAAACTCTTTCTACTGTCCTAATTAAACCGGCATGTTCTTAAATTCTTTTATGCGACAGCCAAGAGCCTAGAGGATCCAGTGTGTTTGGACAACACGGCTACCTAGAACACAAATTCCTGGGCAATTCTCAGTGATACCTGAGAGGACGTTTGAGGGGTGTTCACTTCTGGAAAAAGGGCAATGACAGCCCATGTTGTGATAATCCGGGTATTAAAAAAATAGGTTATTACATTTTATTGTCACATGATGGTAAAGCAATAGACATGCCAAGGGAGTTTTGATTATTTGTGACATGAAAGGTACTAAAATCAGGAGATCTGTAAAAGACACACAGAAAATACTTTCTTTTTTCCTTTTTCCCTTTCTCCAAATTCAGATATACCTCCTTTTCAGAGATCTAACACAAAGGTCAAAAGGTCTCCATCCAAAGGAATGCAATAAAGAATTAATAATAATCTAGTGCAAGCATTAGAAAACTGATGACTTGTATTTTCTTTGGCATTTCTAATCCCCTGAAATATTGCCCTGGGAATAGCTACTAGCAATTCGTGGGTCACAAAACACTCATTTCATAGATCTTGCATTTCACACTAGAAAGCCAGGTTCACACACACACACACACACAAAATGTAACAACACCTTTCATCACTATAGAAGATGAAATATTTAGCCTTGAGAATGGAAACATAAACAGAATGGTCAGCCACAAAAGATATACCTCTTTCTAGAGGGAAGGAAATATAAGAGAAGTCCTTCTAATATCCTGACTTTTTTGATAACTCAGTGAGTCAGTTGCTGATCTTATAGCATCATAGCTTAAACCTGATTTCATGCAACTAATACAAGGCCAGGTGTGAGTCAATAGCAGCCAGAAACAGAATTTGCTTGAAATCAGGTCTCAGATGTAGAAGCACTTTGTCTGTTTAGCACTCCTTACATTTTCTCAATTTCAACAAAATTTTATATGGGTCTCAAGTTGTAGTATTTATCCCTACATAATAGTAAGATTCATGTAAGGTGAGGTACAATTTCAAATAGCTTCTTCTTGGAGCCATTTTTGGATGAGTTTTGTGTAATTCAGAAAAAAAAGTTAACAGGTCTTGTAAATTGGACACATAGCTTGGCTCAATTGTTAAAAATTTTTTTACAGCTTTATTGAGGTATAATTATATACAGTAAGCTGTGCCTGTTTAAAAATATATAATTTAATAAATTTTAATATATGCAAATACCCTTGAACCCATAACCAAAATCAAGATAATAAGCACATCCATCACTCCCAAAAGTTTCTCCCTGCTCCTTTGTTTGTCTCAACTTTTAGCCAAGGAAACTATATCCACAAGGTCTGTTCTCTCTGCCTCAGAAAATCAAATTGCTGAGAAACCTATTTCTGAGCCATATTTGACTTTTTTTGGACAAGCTGAATAAATAGACGCAATTTGTTGACAATGCATTCATAAATGAGGGTACAAGAAATCTGCTTACAAATTGCATCTTAAGAGAAGACATTTCCATTGTAAACTCTATTTGTCCCAGAAACTATTAGATTCTTGAAAGATAGAAATTGAAAAGTAAGCAATCATACTTTAAAAGATCCCAGGGTTTATCTCTTATAGATCTGCAAATTTCACAGAATTTAAACCTGAGAAAAGCAACAGATCCCTGGACCACACATATTGTATTAATGGCTTTCACCCTGCCTCAGACTGGGAAACACATTTTATCACTGCTCAATAAAATCTTAAGGTTTCCAATAAAATAATGTCAAATGCCCTATTAACACTAGGTACATACAGTGATTTTCCCACCTAGGTTGGATCCCTAGATTTCCTGCTTTGTGGCTAACTAGCAGTGAATGTTCTTGGGTAACACATTTAACATTACTAAAACTCAGCTCCCTCATCTATAAAATGGGATTAATAATATAATAGGGTTCCCACGAGGATAAGATAATAAGCAGAGAATAGGCACTGATTAATGTTAGCTGCTATTATTGTAGGTATTTTTAAAATCATGCTGTAGGCTAAAAGTAAGAGATAAAAATCTCAAATTTCAATGTTGTTGACAATCTGGTGCAAGAATTTACTAACCATCAATCTTTAGTGGAGTCAGGCTTCTTCTGGTGGTACCTGGATATTTGCCTGTGGCCAAGAGGTGAACTGCTCTCCAGGCTCCTTTTCCTTTAAGAAGTGACCCTCGCCTGCAGAGGGAATCACCTCAGCACCTGGCTTCCTGAGGACTGGAGGTGGGGTTGTAGAAGCAGCCCCAGTGTTTGGGAATCTGAGTTCTCTTGCAAACCCCCCCCAAAGTGTGTTAGTGAGCCTTCTCCAGGGAAACAGCACCGAAAGGAGATTAGGTATGTAAAAATATTAAGATATTAGGGAAGTGGACTTGGCCTAGGGTTTAGGGCATCCGTCTACCACATGGGAGGTGTGCTGATGTGCACAAGAAGTGCCCTGCCACGCAGGGGTGTCCCCAGCATAGGGAAGCCCCATGAGCAAGGAGTGCGCCCCGTAAGGAGAGCCGCACAGCAGGAAAGAAAGTGCAGCCTGCCCAGGAATGGCACTGCACACATGGAGAGCTGACACAGTAAGATGGTGCAAGAAAAAGAAACACAGATTCCTGATGCAGCTGATAAGGATAGAAGCTGTCACAGAAGAACACACAGCAAATGGACACAGAGAGCAGACAACCGGGGGGGGAGGCGGGGAAGGGGAGAGAAATTAATAAATAAAAATAAATAAAATAAAAAGCAAAATGGCTTTGAAGTATTACAGATCTGCACTCAACTTTGTATCCTGGGGGTTATTAATTTAGGTTCAGTTCAAGTTACTTAACTTTTTTGAACCTCAGTCTCTTTGTCTAAGAAATGGAGGTAATTGTGATTACAATATCTTCTCCCCAGAAACCTTTACTGAGAATTTTTGTTCATTTCACTCTATAAGTTGCCAGGGATACAGTGATGAATAAGACACCAGGCTTGCTCTCAAGAAACACACCCTAAGCAAAGGGTATGACATAAGCCAAGGCAAAGAGGAGGGACATTCCAGGCTGTGGGCAGTTACTAGGAGAGCAGGATCACAGGGCAAAGCTGAGTGTGGCACAACTGGAAAGACAGGCAGGAGGCAGGCCAATATACACCATACCACTCAACTTTACTCCTGCAGGTAATGGAGAGCCACTGAAGGATTTGATGTTGGGAAGTGGAAATTTATTTTGCATTTTACATAGGTCACTCTGGTAGCCCCATGAAGAATAAGGCTCAAGGCACAGAAATCAGTTACAAAGAACTTGGACGGTGGAGTTAATATGTCCAAATCTGAGCTCCTGACATCCTCCCCGCCCCATACCCGCCACAAACCTACTCCCACAACCTTCCCCACCACAATTAGTGTGAGTGGCAGAGGCTGCCTTCCAGTCACTCAAGCCAAAAACCTTGGCGTCACTCTCGACTACTCGCTCTCTCACATCCTGTATGCTTTCCACCAGCAAATGTTCTTGTAGGTTCTACCTTTGGGCCATAGCTAGACTCCAGTGTCTTCTCACTACCCTTGCTACTCTGGTATCAGCGGGCATCATCTCCTGCCTGGATTGTTGCAATAGAAACTAACCATTCTCCCAGCTTCTGCCTCTCCCCCTCTTCACCCTATCTTCAATACAGCAGCCAGAGAGAGCCCTTTAGAGCCTGTCAGTCATGCCCTTCCTCTACCCAAAACTCCCCAGCACCCTTTACCCTTCCTTGCTTTCTTTTTCTCTTACAAACTCATCACCTTCTAACAACACAGCACATGCTTAATAGATAAATACTCACCAAATGAATGAGGAAATGATGAAGGTCATGATCCAAAGTAGTAAAAAGGTGAAACAGTGCGGAGGAGACATTTTTGAGAATGATCTAGGTGAAATTGACCCAATTTAGGGACTGAAGAAATGTTTAAAGTGAAGTATCAGGCATATTCCCAGGTCCCTTATGTGGGCACCTGGATTGACCAGTGGTGGCAGGAACCAAGCAAAGGCACAGGGCAGTGCAGCAGGTCTGAGGCCTGGGACACGCCGGGCGAGAGGTCTCTCTGGGGTGGACGGACCCTGCGGGGTGGCAAGCTGGTCACAACGATCACACGGACGTGCTCTGCCCAACCAGACTTACCTCCTCTGGGTTCCAGATGATGTGTGGAGAGGTACAGGATCCAGACCAGAAATTCTCAAACTTTTAAGTACGTAAGAATGCCCCAAGCATGCTCATCCGGTTGATTCTGATTCAGTAAGAGCTGCAGGGAGCCCAGGAATCTGCATTTTATCATGTGCCCCAGAGGATTCTGACGTAGGTGATGGCAGACTTCACTTTGAGAAGCGCTGTCTTTGATTATCCTTCACCTTGGCCCCATCCTTGCTCCTAGCTATGTGAAAAAATTTATTTCTATTCCTTTTTTTTTTTTAAATCAGGACTTTGTCAGATGGAAACACTGACACCTGAGTAACATGTAACTGCATTACTTGCATACATTCAATAAGGAATTTTATGATAATGGTATATGTCATAATTATA
Organism: Dasypus novemcinctus; assembly: GCF_030445035.2. Lineage (NCBI taxonomy): Eukaryota > Metazoa > Chordata > Mammalia > Cingulata > Dasypodidae > Dasypus > Dasypus novemcinctus. The sequence goes on along the minus strand of NC_080679.1, from coordinate 74,510,742 downwards.
TTACAGAGCACAATTGCATGTTCCAGTGAGTTATCCATAATTATATTAAAAGCAGTATTTAGGGCAATTATATCATTTGTTGAATTGTTGTGATTTCATGAAGTATAGGAACCTGTAATGGATTAAATTCAGAAACACTAAAGTTTTACAGTGGCTCCCCTTGAAAAACATTAAAGGGATACAGGTTTGTATTATTCTGCTGAGTCCCAATTAGAGACTAAACACAAAAGGGAGTTAGATGCAATTTGCCTTGCACAAGACTTTTTGGTTTTGTTCTACCCTCTCCCCTCCCTTCCCAACTCCATACCTACCACCTTCTTTTCTAACAGAAAGCAGTCACTCACTCTAGTCTCCTTGGGTCTAAATGCCCTACTTCTCAGGCATTCTCTGTTTATCTCTGCCATGGTCTCCGTGCATTGAAAAGCATACCATTCTCTCCTCTCAAAACCGAGGAGCCAACCTCCGGTCTGCTTCTTAGAAAGTTGCTCCAGCATTGACATCACCTGGAAGCTTGTTAGACATGCACACTCTGCAACCCCACAGCAGACCTGCTGAATCAGGATCTGCCTTGTAACAAAATCCCCTTTTAACAAGGTGATTCCTAAGCACATCCAAGTTTGAGAAGCACCACTCAAGAGTGTGGAGTAGACTCACCCACTTTCCTGATGATGAAACTAAGATCCAAACTGATGCGCTAACAGGCCTAAGGCCCCACAGCCAGTGGTTAGCAGATTTATGCTAGTGTGAAAACTAAGTTTCTACTATTTTATTAATTATTGTATTTTACTAATAGCTACACTCAGGCACCAACCATGTGCTTTACATATGTCATCTCTTTTCAGCTGCTCAACAGTCCTACAGCGAGGTTATTTGTGCTCCCACTGTCTGAAGCAGAAACCAAAACTCAGAGGCGGAGAGTACCTAACTCTAAGGTTACAGTTAACAAGGATTCAGTACCAAATCTTTCTGACTCCAACATCTATGCTCTTGAAACAGTGCTTCTTATTCCTAGTCCACCAAAAACAAATGGTTGGAATGCCAGGCAAGGTCGGGTTCATATTTCTCAGTACTCAGGTGTATCCTTGGCCCTCTCAGCCCAGGGCCAGAGCACTTGCAAACTCTTTCTCCTGAAGAAGACTTCTTACCTCTTACTGACAACCCCAGGTCTCTTATTTGCAAGGTGTTTTATATTCTTTCCTCAGACTTCCAACCTTCACTGCTCTGAGATGGAGATGTTCTAATCATCTCAAATTGACTCAGCTGCACTTCCCGCTGACTTCAGGGTTCCAGCTTGGAATCAACAGGACCTCCAACCACGCCTCACTCCCCCACTCCCCACAAGAGGCAGGGACCCTCAGAGAGACGGAGATTTGCAGGTGAAGATGATTCCAGTCTGTTTACCTTCTGTGTTGTTCTAGCAATGTCCTTCCAAGTTCCCACGTTGGAGTTTCTTGACATAATCAGTGCAGCTTTGTCTTGAATGGAAGGTCTTATTTCTATCCTCATAGTGGTTTTTAAAAATCCCATTCTTTTCCATGCTTCCCTTAGTGTTTCAATTAGCTTTACAAAAGTTTCTCCTGTTCAGGAACCCATTGTTTTCATCTTCTCCTGTTCTCCCCACCCAATGTCTTCATTATAACCCCATTTGTTGGTAAGCCAAACCCATTCCCACTCCTCATCTCATATGAAGCAATAATTGAGAACTACCTACTTTGAGATTCTATAATTCCACAGCTCTGCTTCTGTGAATCTGAGGCAAACCAACTTCTCAAAAATAAAAATAAAACACAAGGGAAAATAATCCAGCTCCCACAAACAATTTTCAGGTCCAAGAACTCAGTGTGAATTCCTGAATAACCCATGATGTTCCAGCAACTTAGTCTACTGTTCTCTGTATACTATCAACCACAATCTTCCTCTGGGCATTCTTTTCCAGAATAAATACTTATTTCAAAAGTACATAGAAAAGTTGTCAGAGAGAAATGAAATGAGAGAAATGTGATGATAGTGAAAAAAGTCAACAATGTAGAGTGAATGCTTTGCTATTAATTATTTTATAAGATACTTTGTAGTTGCTCCAGTTCCTAGGCTAAAACTCTTACAGAGACTCTTTCCCAAGCCTGAACTATTTTGGTTGTCTTTCTGGCATTCTATCAAATTCTCTATTCCACAGTTCAGATGCAGAGCTCGAAAAATACATTTTTAAATTATACATTCTGGGAAGCAGATATGGCTCAAACAATTGGGCTCCCATCTACCATATAGGAGGTCCAGGGTTTGATGCCCAGGGCCTCCTGGTGAAGGGAAGCTGGCCTGTGTGGTGAGCTTGCCCACACAGAGTGCTGGCCTGCATGGAATGTTGGCCTGTGCAGAGTACTGGCCCACGCAGGAGTGCTGCCCCACGCAGGAGTGCTGGCCCACACAGAGAGCTAGAGCAGCAAGATGACGAAACAAAAAGAGACACAGAAGGGAGACAATAAGAGACACAGCAGATCAGGGAACTGAGGTAGCACAAGAGAATGATTACCTCTCTCCCACTCTGGAAGGTCCCAGGATTGGTTCCCAGAGCCTCCTAATGAGAATACAAGCAGACACAGAAGAACACACAGTGAATGGACATAGAAAGCAGACAACAGAGGTGGGGAGAAATAAATAAATCTTTTTAAAAATATATATATACATTCTATTTGATCTTAAACATAAGAGAGAAATTCCTTGTTTGTGATATACAGGGTAAGGAATTATTCAATATTTAGTCACATCTGCAAGACACCAAAACAGAAAAAAGATAAAACAGTCAAACAGAACATTGGATATTATATAGGCCTCAAATAGATTACTTAGTTGAAGCAAACATGTCTTTCTGATCTAGAATTTATCTGTGTAGAAAAGGCATTCATCTAGTGAAGACTTTCAGGGCAGCGGTAAAATCATGTGACAAAGTTCAGCTCTTTAGCCTTCATATTACACACGTAGTGGTGATTCCTTCTCAACAGATTACAATCCAAAGATACTTGCTGATTTCAACACAGATTTTCAACAACTTCAGTTCTACATGAGGAAGTGGTTACTGCTCAGGAGAAACTAATTTTCACAGAATAAACTGTATTTGTGAGGCAGGCACCTCTGCTCGGGCAGACCCAGTGCTGCACGTGACCTCATTTTCCCCTAAATGGCTTGTGGAATCTGTGACTTATTGCTCCTCTGAATGAACCTGCTTTCACCAGCAACCCTGAGAAATCTTTCATCTACATGGGTGAGAGTGAGAGATCTTTGGTTGTATTATTTGTTTAAGTTTACTTCTCCCAAAAGAATAGGAACATATAATGGGACAGAAATATAAGACAAAGCATAACTCTAGGCTAAAGGAATTCAGTCATTATCAGAAAGGGGTGCCTGCCAAATTTGTTAACCAAACTGTTTCAGTTAACGTCATTGAGATAAAAGGCAGACTTTTTAAAATGAAAACTTTTCTGAATGGGATGAATTTATCTAATGGTTTTGGTAATACTATAACCAATCCAAGTTCCTTATATGGGGAACTGAGTATAATACACAAGAAGCACAAACGAGGGTGTGGTTTCTTTAATTCTTTTCAGGCACATATTCCCACATGAATTTGTGAAACACAAGAATAGGGTTTTAAACATTTCACTTAATTTGAAAAATTGTCTTTCTTTAAATGTCCTTTATCCATGTTACGGACAACTTCTCTGAGCCTTTTATTTCCTTCATTTTTAGACCTCAAAAAAGTCACGTGTTTCAACAAACATACATTCATTCACTACATCAAGGCAGAATGCACAGTTATTACATTTAAATCCCACAATAGCCACATGGGGAAACATACTCAGGTCAAGTGTTCAGGGCCAGGCAAGGATTAGAACCTCCATTTTCTCCTTCCAAGTTGACAGATCTTTCTACTACATCACTACTACCGCTCTTTAAAACTAACCTGGAAATTCAAAGAACATAGTTAGGAGATCCAGGAGTTTCTTTGGACTGGAGTTTGGGGCCATTTCGTGAAGTCTGATAGCTGTTCTCTCCTGGAAGTAACCCCACTTTCTTGAGTCCATATCACTCGATTCTGTATAAATCTCTTCCAGCTTTGGCTCTATGGTTTGAGGAGTTCAGCAGTCAAAATAGTCATGATTTCAAGGGCCTGGCACCACCCAGCAGCCCATAGCACATCAGTCGGCACTGGATGGACAGGTTCCCTCCATTTCCTTCCTCTACTAGACCTTTCCCTGTTTCATGAATAAATTGCCCTCAGTTACACTAACATTACATGTGAGCAAATGCCAACAGTTAATTAGAGAAGAGCCTGTGAAAACTTGGGGGAAGCTACATGTTTCGATTATATTAATGAACACACAAATGCAATCAAATCAAATGGGTAAGCGTTGTGTCAAGTTTTTACAAGAAGAGAATTGCATTTCACATGCATGAAAGCAACTCTCTTGTAACTTACAGAATATCAGACTAAAAATAAGCACACAGGAGAACGATTAAAATACTTATTATTTGAGTTAAATTAGAATTCTATGAGGATGGTTTCATCAAATGATTTGTATTATTTTAATTTCCCTTCACAATCAACCAGATTCAAATTACCCTACCTGCAGGTTACACTGTTAAGCAGTCGTTCCTTAGACATCCAAGCTCATTTTTTATAATATTCATCAATGATTTTTAAGAGGTTTAATATCAACTTGAAGCTAACCACTAAATATCTTATTTTTAAAGTTGTCAACTCCTTCACATAATATTTTATAGCAGTTGATCTTAAAGGGAAAAAAAGATCTCTCAGAAGAGGAAAGAGCTTTCTATCTCAAAATATTTTATGATTTAACAGCTGTCCTTGGAATTGAAAAAGATGATGCTAGACTCGGCTAAAATTCAATACCTGTTCTTTAAAGTGTGCTAACTGCAGTGTGGAGTTCTGAAACTCATCGTCTGCATGCAATTCTAGTTCTTCAACACCAAGAAATCGCCCATGGAGAAGGAACTGCTTCATGAATTCAATTTTATCGTCCATCCATAAGTAGCTATATTTCTTCAAGCAGCTTTGATACTTGTGAGCAGTAACAGTGACCGATTGTGCCCTGCTTAGGAGTTCCTAGCACATTTCCTCTGGTACATCCATCTGAGTCATGTTATTTCCTAATGGGAAAATAAAATTGAAAAAAGTGGGGCCAATGATTTCATTTAAAACCAGGAAGAATTAGAGGTGGGCTAGAAGCCAGACTTGTTAACTTTTCCAAAGCCCAATTAGTATCCCACTGATAAGTAAGTACTGCATACACTTAATGTTATGCAGGAGTTCTCAAAATGCTGTATGTTAACTCAATTTTTGTAAACAGAATCCATGCTCTAAGTATAATAGAGGAACTTTGTTATTTAAGGGAATATGTTGTGAATCACTGGGTAAAGTAGAGAATTCTTTAGGAAAGGGGGGGATTACCCATTTAATTTTTCTTTAATGTGCACATAGAATATCATTGCACCAGATGCAATGTACCAAGGCCTATGTTGGACTTCTTAAGATGAGAAAAAAGAAAAAGTACGCAGCTAAAAAGTGGGAAGTGTATTTCTTTCACCACAAACATTCATAAACCTCCAGAATATCAAAAGAGTGGTAGATAGGAAAGTGAAGGTTTCACTATGACAGCATCATCTCCTAACCACCACAAGAGCTCAAGGTAGGCAAGAGAATTCCAATTGCCGCTATTTTCAAAGATCTCTCTGATTATCAGCCTCTTCTCCCCAGTTTTCAAGCAGCCAGGAGACTGGGATAATGAAGAACATGAGACCAAACTAGAGTTGGTTGTACAGTGAGCATCCAACCATTAGCATCATTGCCCGACAGTGCCAACTTTCCCTCTTAGCTGAGTACATACTAAACCAGCCCAAGGTTATGGTAAATTTGTATAGTCTTGGTTCCAAATCCATATTTGGTTCAAACAAAATACTTACTTTAGTTCATGTTTAGTTATAAAGCAAGTTGAGAGAACAAAGGAACTCGAAGAGTCTCAAGTATGTTTGGGGAAAATATGCCAGTTACCCTAGAGGTTGAATCTTTTTGCTTACTCGTTTTATTCCAATATATCTATCATTTATTCAAAACTTACTTACTACATGTATGTACATTATACTGTATTGGACTCTTGAGAGAAAAGATGTATAAATCAAATTAGAAAGGTTCAATTAATGCAATGAAATGTTAGAAGACAGAGATAATGTTCAACTAGTGAGGCGTGGGAAGGGAGAAAGCAAGCAGAACTAAAGATGGCTTCATGGAGGAGGTGGTATTTGAAAAAATGGGTAGGACCTTGCCATGTAAAGATGAAGACATATCAACCTCTATATAAGGTATGCTCCACAGGTTTATAGAAAAATTTCCTATGTATTATTTCACTAAATCTTTACCTTATGCCCAGGAGGAAGTTAGAGCTGTGTGGCTAAGATTGGATAGATGTCCCTAATCCCATTTTTTTTTCCTTCCTTGCAGTTGGGTTAAAGTCATTTTACTCAGTTCTGGTCAATGGAATGTGGACAGAAGTGAAGGATGTCACTTTCAGGCCTGAACATAAAATGCCATTTAACCTTCCGCGGTTTCTCATTTCTTTTAGCCAGCTGAATGCAAAGAATCCAGTAAAGAACTCAAAGGAGGCCTTAGAATATTGTGGCACTCTGAGTCACTTTTACAGTAGAATTCCCCTCACTATATACCATTAACCTGTGCAAAAAAAGGAAGTAAAATTTATTGTATTAAGCAATTAGGGTTTGGATGGTGTTTGTTATAGCACTTAGCATTAAGTACCCTGATTAACACATGAAGGAATTAAAACTTTTATTTTCTAGATGAGAAAATGTAGCTCCAGGGACAAGCACATGCATAAAAATAGAAAAATGGGAAAGCATGGGACAAACGCAGAGTAAGTCCAAGCCTACAGCCCTTCCTAATCAGACCCCAAGGAGTCGTCTGGCCTCCTCCCCCGTGTGCCATCCTAGGGGTGCAGCCCCATAGGACTTGCTGTGTTCCCAGGCTGCCATGTCTGTGCTCTAATATTTCTGCTTCTGCTGTGCCCTCCTTCTAGAATTCCCTTTTCCCCATTCTTAGTCCTTCAATTATCTACGAATTTTTCACCATCCAGTATAAAAGTTATCTCCTTGGTTAAGCCTCAACAGCACCTTCCTTATTGCAACGTGATGTAATAGAAACAGTAAAGCATTAGAGCCAGAAAAGAAGGATGTACACAAAGGTTTTACCTCTTCCTAGCCTGATCCTAGGCACGTGATCCAAACTTTTTAAAACTTTTTCCTCTTTCCTAAAATGGGGATCCATTGAGAAAACAAGGTGAGATGATAAATGAAAAGGCATCTAAAGCAGTCCCAGACCACGGAAAATACAAAAAAAAAAGCATGAAAGACTCCACTTTTCAATGGAAGGTTGTTCCATCTATTCTATAGCCCTTTATTCTATTCCCTTCCCCTCCCCCATAGACAGTGAACTCCAGGAGAGCAGGAGCCATGTTTTATCCACCTTTACACTCTATACGTAACATGCAGCAGTTGTGTAAAATTAAGTTCAGCTGCATTTGACCAAAATAAAATAAAATACAATAAAAATTTAAGAATGGCCTAAATCCATGAAGTTTGGTTAGGTTTGTTTTTGTTTTTGTTTTTTTGTTTTTCTCACATAAAATACTGAAACAAGAATCCAGAGCTGCTAAGGCAGTTCCACAGATGAATTGGGATCCCATGCTCCTTTTAGCTCTATTCCCTGCTACCCTAAGGATGTGGTCCTCTTTACTGTTGTCTAAGATTAGGATGGGGCTCGAAGTAATCTATATTTCAAGGGGTGTGGAGGAAGAGAAGGTCAGGGCTCTCCCTTTAAGGACATTTCTGGAAGTTGTTCAACCACTCCTGCTAATATCTCATTGGCCAAAACTTAGTTGTATGGCCCTATACAGCTGCTTGGAAGGCTGGGAAACGTAGTGTTTTGCCTGGGCCTCCATATGCTCAACTAATTTTATTTTTTTAAGTTTATTCCCCACTGAGAAGACTCCCTCATCTATCCGCTCGTTGTTTTTGCTCATTGTCTGCTTGCTATGTCCACTCATCTTCTTTAGAAAACACCAGGAGCAGAACCTGGGACCTCCCATGTGGGAAGCGGGCATCCAACTGGTTGAGCCACATCCACTTCCTCACCTAATATTCAAAGGTTCTGTTACTGAGGAATAAGACTGGATTTTATATTGGAGGGACAACTAGTAGTATATGCCATATTAAATATATGACTGGGTTTGGGAAGTTAATTCTGGCAGTGATGTGGAGGATGGAATCAAGGGCCAGAAACTAAGAACACGAATATTTGGGATAAAATAGTAACACTTACAAAAGTTTCTGCTTGCTGAGTGTTTACTCTGTACCAGACACTGTGATATGCTCTTTACTCTTTTTTTTAACAAATCAATTTTATTGATACATAATAATATGCTCATTACTCATATTAGCTCATTTACCACTTCAGTTTTTAAAGGCAGCATCAGAGTTCATATTTTAGCAAAACATTTATTCTAATTTTGGGTTAAATTAATAATTAATTGTTAAAACAGCAATCAGTATATTTCAGGATTTCTGTGGATTGGAAATTTGGGCCAAGCTTAGCTGGGTGCTTCTTCTCTCTACACCGTGATGGTATTCAGCTGCTGGGTGGGCTCATCTGGAGGGCTCAAGATGGCTTCACTCACATGTCTGGGTCCTTGGCAGGGCTGGCTAGAAAGCTGTGCTCAGCTGGCACTGTGGACCCGAGCACTTACTCATGGCTTCTCCAGCATGGTGGTCTCAGGGTAGTTAGTTTTCTTACATGACAGCCCAGATCTCCCAGAGATAGTGTTCCAAGAAACAGGACATGGACGTTGCCAGTTTCTTGAGGCCTGGGCCCCAAAACTGGCACAGCAACACTTCTGCCATACTCTATTGGCCAAAGCAGTCACAAATCTTGTTCAGAATCCAGGGAAGGGGACAAAGACCCAGTTTCTCAAGGGAAGGTTTGTAAAAGAATTTACAGCCATTTTTAATCTATCACAGGTGCCTTGCAATGAATTGGTGTCCAATAAATGTTTATCGAATAGTTCAGAGACTTGGTTCAGTTCTAAACCCTGAAAATAACAATGAGAAGAGATACTGAGTAGAGGAGAAGGAATTCAAAAATGAATTCACAGATTTGGGCCACAGGTTCTGGTCCTGCATGAGCAAAATATAAGTGGAGTTTATTCTAGAACATGAAGAATTAGCCACCATTCTTTATATTGGTTTATTGCTTTTATTAACTGGGAATTTCTCCAAGATTCAAGCTGATTACTCCCTTCTGTCCTAGAGGGAGCAACACAAAACCAGACATGAGTGAGTTATTTCCTAAATATAAACCTCCTTGGCAAGTCTTGGATGAAGAAAGTAAAATGCAGTTGCTGGAAAATGCCCCAGGGAGAGAGCTCCTTTGTTGAAGGAAAAAAAAAAAAGCAGTATCTGACAAGTGTCTCTTCCAAGGTATCTACCAACTCCTTTTACAAATGAGGCAACACTGAAGCTTTGATGAGACATTCTGTCCTGCTACTGACATTTTTATTGACAGCCTGGTTCCAACAAGTTTGGAAAGTCATCTCATTGTCATACAGGATAAGTGGGGCCCCAAATAAAGGAACAGATTTAGAGTTGGTCTTGAAGTTTTCCATCAGAACCTGGTCCTAACTGATATTGATATGTACCTTTGAACATCGAGCATCTTGGACAACCCATGTAAAACCAAGTAATTTCAGTGACAATCCCATTCATCAAAATCAGACTGGAGTAAAATCTGCTTGTCTTGATAATGACTTGAAAATGATAAGTTAGTGAAATTAGCACTTAGACTTTTTCACTTTCACCTCAGCAAATTGGCCGTGTCATTTGTAAGGGAGCTTTGTTAACTAGTTGTCTCTTCAGCTATAACAATACCTGCATAGAGTAGCCAGCTAACCATAAATCTTCTTGGATGTGGCTAGACCTCACTAGAGTTAAGACAAGTTATTTGGAAATGAATTTCATACTCCTTTTTCATGCCATTCAAGTCCTTTAAAGGCCAGGAGTTACACCCTAAACAGATCCAGTCCTGTAAGAGAAATAAAAGTGGGCTTAAAGGAAATTCAGCGTGTTCATCTGATAAAAACCTTTCCAGAATATACTGAATAATAATTCTACTGTTTTCACTTAAATCCTTAAGAGAAATTCTGTGGTACATTCACTGAAAAAAGCAAAACCAATACTTACTGGTTTTTGCTTAGCAAGTAGGAGAAAGCATGAAAAGTTGCTGCATATGTTCACAGGGAAGATGAGGTATCATCAGCATGTGTGGGAAGGACCAATGCAAATTTAGCAAACCAGATAATAACTGGGCAAATCTGACTCCTACCATAATAGCGATGTTGTTCAAGCACGTGGCAGGCTTTGATTGGCTGCCCTGTGAATAACCTTCCTGTGACTGTATAAACAGCCCCAAACAAGTGACTTCACTGGACCCAAATGAGTGACTAGAAGTAGTTATGCAGCCACACTTAGATTCAAACGACTCCTTCGGAAAAATCTCTAACTCCGTCTTTTCTCTCATTGGTTCCTTAACCTAAATATTGTCCCCATTATAAGTGCAAGACATTAGGGAACTGTCAACCTGAGCCAGCTGTAAGCTGCTCAGATTCTTGGGTGCTGGAGCACTTGGAACATGAACTCTTGACTGTTAAGGCAGGCATACCTCCTACCACATTTCTTCAAGAGAGGGCATTGCCCAATTAACGCAACTCACATTGAAGTAGTTCCACATTGACCTTGGATTTCTGGATCTTGTGGTCCATACTCTTAACCGTGTCCTGGTTTACCAGAGATATTTCCACCGTGTGCCAAAACCTGCCAAACCAGAACATGTTGTGTACAACAGCATGGTGTTTGAGTGCATGCATTTGGCATTAAATTACATGGGATGGAGCCCAGCTCTGATACTCTCTCTAGCTAGTATAACTTGGGGCAAGTTAATAGCATTCGTGTCTTGTTTCTGCATCTGTAAAATGAGGAGTATAACGGCTGTGAGGATTATGACAAAATAACATATAAATGGCTTAGCATAGTATCCACATTAGCTACCATTATTATTTCTTAAGTTGCCAGTTAATGTTCTTCACTTTGGTTGCCAAAAGGTGTGATGCAGGGAGGCCCTAATTGCAAAATGGTCTCTCACAGCCTAATTCCTCTCCATGACCAAATTCGTGCCAATATAAAAACTGAAATATTTTTATAGACAGTAAACATGAAATATTCTTTTCCAATAATTCTTTTTTACTCATCAAAGGAGAAAATAATTTCATTTCAAATGACTTTATTTGCTTTTTTATTTTTTCAGTACATTAAAATCTGGTCATGGTTAGGCCACTTGGGCATCCATGGGTTTGTTCCTGTCCCCACACTCAGTAAAGGAAAGAACAAAACAAAAATGAAAACGAGGGCTCTTCTTAGGTCATGTCCACTACAGACCATGTTTAACACATGTGTTCAACCAAATGGGTGTCTACCACAGACAATGAGGTACAGTTGAACAATCCTTCTGGTGGAGAGGCTGAACAAGTCATTCATCAACATTCTTTGATTGGAGCTTCAATTGAACACAGTCTCAAACCAATTGCTTGGGCTGATTCGGCACTCCTACAGCTTTTTGTTCTCACCTACATCTGTCAGAGAAAATGGTCCATGTTTACCTCACGGAGAATGTCTCTTTTAGGATGCAAGCTTGTCAAAACTTCGGGTATGTCAGGGTCTTTCAAAATCTCTAGGTATCGCACTTCCTGGGGAAGAGCTGAAAGCTACAGACATTTACAGCCAGAGTGATTTTAACCCTTCACACAGAGAAGGTGACGTCTCATCATAAATCAGGAGAGATTTTCCACCGCAAGCTCACACTACATGAGAAATATTTACCATCCCAATCAGCTGCTGCTAGCCTTTAGGCTACTCTGTGAAAAGTGTGAAGGCGGGGAGTGAAGGGAACTGAAATTCAGCTGCCAACCTCTGTAGCAGAAAAGATTTATCTCTTGGAAAATGGAGGCTATCACTGTAGAGATCCACCCCTTAATGGTTTTCAACTCTGCAGAATTTGTTGTCAGGGAGATTGAAGCAAGTGCTTGTCATGCAGGGGCCATCTTGTCGGAGAACTCACTGTGAGTTATTGTTTCCACATCCCAGTTAATCCGGCTCCATGATAACCGATATGCAATCGAGCACACAAAAGACCTGATCTTGCCATTAATGATAGATTCATGAAGTGGGCCAGACGTGCCACACCATGAACTCTCAAAGAAAATGCAGACATCTCCCCCTGGAAGTAGGGTTGTCAGCACAAAATGTTGTGAATTGTCCCATGGTCTTACGTTCCCTTTCTCTGAATTCCTATAGCGCTCATTATCCTTATCACACAATTTAGCACTTGATTATATACTGTCTTGTATTGTTCTCTAATTGTTTCTCCACCCAGTTGAGAGGTGGAGTTTCTTAAAGACACAATTTTTTTCTAACATGATTTCTATAATTGTCTTTAGCTGCCTCCCTTAAACCTCTGTCTAGTCACTTTTCTTTCATCTCAGTATATGTTTCAAATTTATCTGAGAGGAAATAAAAACATTAATCCCCCCTCCTCAGGTAAATAACAGAAAAATTAAAAAGCACCTACACACACAATGCACACCAAATAATGGTATATGTGGGTTGAAATATAACTAGAAGTTTTAAAAAAATCAGCAAACATTTGTTTTGTCAGCCACCAAAAGACCTAGTCTAGTATCAGCACACATTTAGAAAAGTCTCTTCACTCTTCTATGCTTCCCTATCTTTTTCAACAGAGAGGAAAGTTTCTAAAAATAACAATGGTAAAGTACTAAGACATAGATCAAATATCCCTTCAGATTAAAGTTAGCATCATATAATCCAGACTTATTACCCCTGGAATTGGTTGCTTGAAATGCAATTTGCAGAATCAACGGTGATTTCGATTCCTAGAAGGAGTACATCTCCTCCTACCGTGGCAAACAAACAACCATTTTCAAATATTTTTGGAAAACCAGATGGTTTTATTTTACCCAGAACCTTCTTGAATGGCAAAATCAACCTCATTGTAAATTCATTTTCCAATGTGCAGAGTGGGCCTGACTTCAGAAACGCTTGCAGACTTTGCCGGGCCACAGTCCACAGCAACCACTAAAGTACTGGTGTGCCCACCAAGGGCAGGTGACATGCGGCCGTGCGGAGATTCCCTGTGTGTCTTGGGAACATTTCAGGTTGGCTATGGCTCACTGACCAGTTTTGTGAAGTTCAAGGCACTCTTCAAATAAAAAGGGAAAAAAAGTTCATTCACAAAACCGGTATGTAACAACTAGGAAAGGCAAAATCCAGTGTCACACAGATGCTTTGACCCTCCTTGAAGTTCTCTGTACTTTACGAAGAATTTATAGAGAGGTGGGCAGTTGCTTAGAGAAAAATGCCCATGGCGGACATTTAAACATCACAGAAGAGTGAGGCTTCATATAATTTTAAAACTCTTCAATGAAGAATTCCACAAATTCCTCCCAAGTTGGTGTTTATTAATTTGCTGCATTAGAAAAATTATCCTCCGTACTGAATGATTCAAGCTTCTTTGAGATCGTGCCCAGGTTGTCCTGCCCACTCCCCACACCCTCAGGCAGGACTGAGTACATAAGTTGAAGTGCCAATGAAAATGTGGGGCGCCTTGTTTAAAAATTATTAAGAATTTCAAACATGTCAAAGGAAATAAGCAAAGCACAAACAGGCAATTGTTGTATGATTATACTTACATGAAATATCTAGAAAATTCAAATTCGTAGACAGAGCAAGTAGATTAGAAGTTCCTAGGAGCTTGGGGGGAGGGAGGAACGGGGAGATCTTGCTTAAGGGGTACCGGGTTTGTGTGTGAGGGGATGAAAAGTTTTGATTATGGACGACAGTTATGGTAGCACAATATTGTGAATGCAATTAATACCACTGAATTATATACTTAAAAACTGTCCAAGTGGTAACGTTTATGTTATATATATGTTACTACAATTTTTTTTAATTATTAAGAATATAAGATGGCAACAGCAGAGCATTAAACCTTCTAAGATGTGAGGTCCTTCTAAGTGCCAGGCCCTGCCTGATTGGCCTCAGGTAAAGCTATGGGTGGAGCTGGTACTTGCAAGCCCGCTGTGTTCCATCTGGGTTGCATTGGGCTTTTTTGTTTTTGTTTTTGTTTTCTTCATGGCACAATCTTGTTTGTCTCTTTGTTTACTTATTGTCTGTCTTCCCCATTAGAATATTAGGACCAAAAACTGGGGATCTTATCTGTCTAGTCCGGCACTGTATCTCTAGCATCTAGGCTGGGCTCATAGTAGGCATTCCCTTTCCTGCGAGAGGGAGTCAGAGAAGGGGGCAGAGAGGGAGGAAGGGAGGAAGGAGGAGAGGGAGGGAGAAAGGCAGGGAGGGAGAGATGACCACCAGTTGTGGTTCCTCCTCAGCCCTAACCTGTTGGGCTCAGCTATCCTCAGTCATTTCTGCTTGTACTTCCTTTGCCCCCAGCTCCACCTGGACAGGTAGGAGTGAAGAAGAACCAGGAAGGAGACAGGAGACAAGAGAATACAGCTACCATTACTAAGCTCCTGCTCCAAGCCCCTCATCTGCTCCTGTCCTTTAATCATAGAATCCCCTTTTCTTCAGCTGGACTGACAGCCAGAAGCAGGCATCTGCTCAGCTGCTTTAAGGAGGGCTTAGAGCAGATGTGGCTCAAGCGGTGCAGCACCCCTCTCCCACGTGGGAGGTCCCAGTTCGCTTCCGGTGTCTCCTGAAAATATGAAAACGAACAACAAGAAAAAAAAAAAAAAAACAAGGTGCGGGCACCTTCGACATGTTCATTTTACAGGAGTGAGTCCTCGCAATGAGCCTGATGGGGTAGGCAGTTTTATGTCCACCATCAAGATGTGAGACTTGAGAATCAGAGATATTAAGCAATTGTCCCATGTTCCCACAGAGGGTAACTGTCAACTTCCGAAGGCAAGCTGCCAAACCCCGCCCTACCCGAGGCCCCCTCCGAAATGGAGAGGAACAAATCCAGGGCGTGGCCTTCACACACATGCACATGCCTGTTGAGGAGTGACTTAAACCCTCCTCAGCATGTTCCTGCTCACGACGTCGTGCTCTGGGAATCAGAGCCGGGGAAAGCCGCAGGCAGCGGGGCACACAGCGCTCCGTCCTGCTGGCGAGCACTGGCACAGAGGCCACGGGCTTCTTTCTCTGCTGCCATGGAGAGCATGGCATGAGGTCTGCTCGTCTCCCCGCCACGGAGGGATAATATCTCAGTTTGGCAATCAATTACAGAGAAACGGCCATCTACCAGAAATATTTTAGGATTTTTGTAAAACACTTTTTAGTCCTCAAAATATTTTCACATATAGTATTTTATCTGATCCTTACAAAGGCTGATGTCTCCATGTTCAACATGAGAATATAGTCAGAAAGCTTAAGTATCTCGTCTAAACCCACACAAACCAACCAAAAAATTGTCCTTGTATATGGCAGTTATGAAGCAACATCATACTCAAGAAGTTCTGTAAATTGAGGGAGACTCTATACATGTGAATATAAATATAAGTACAAATACATAAATATCTTAATCTGGGCACTAGAATTTCTCTTATAGCAGTAACCAAGAAAATAATTTCAGAAGCCTCCTGGGTGTAAACAGTTTGGGAGAACCAAGGAAAAATAGAGAAAATTAAATTGTTTTGCCAAGAAAATAAACAGGAGTTTCAGGAAGAGGGGAAAGAAAAGAGAGGATAGCTGAGCAATAAGAGTAAGTAGATAAAAGGGTCTTTAGAAACAGAAATCTCTACCATTAAACTTTTAAGATTTTCTATTTTTTATGTTAACCTCTTCCATATTCCTAAACCTTTAGAAACACCTGCCATATGCCCAAAAATTATTGTGGAGGTGGGTTTTAGTAGAAATCATACATAGTGTCACTTCTGGGGTTGGCAGGGGCCTGAAGAGAGCCTTGCCTAGGAGAGCAAGGTGAGCCTGCTTGGAACTGTTCAGCAGACACAGAAGCTGGTCCCCTGAGGTGACAAGGAAAACATAAACCACCCCAGCACCCCCCCGAGAGACTGTCAGGGAGCAGAGGCGGTTCCCACACAGGATGGTGTTCGATTCAATTTCATTTGAATTTCAGAGAGCAGGGAATGTCCTCTGACATCGGGGATTACAAAGTAATTTGGTAATTGGAAGAAAGGGCATAAATTGTCTGATTGTTATTTGGTGGAGGTTTTGAGTTTTGAGTTTTATTGGCAGGAGATGGGGATAAGAAGGGATCATTTGAAAAGAACAACTCCTGGCTACACTTTCAAAGAACCCTCAAAGGCCCTCAGACTTCTTTGCAAAGGAAAGATTAGGCAGATGGCTCTCCTGACCAAGATAATCCTGGGTACTAAGTGGACTACTGCCCAGGAAACCCTATGGTCAAATGTTTTCAAATGCAAATAGACTTGGAGCTGAAAGGACTAGAGAACTGGTTTTCAAACAGCTTTAATTCTAGATCCCTTTCCTCAAGCAAAATATTACACAGACCACATAAAGACCGCATAAAGGGCTCAGGTTGAAGAGATGAGGCTGTGAACATGTGTCCCCTTAACCAAAACCTTTAAAAGCACTCTTTAAAAGCCTATGACATCTGGAGGGGGAAATCAATTTTTTCCTGAGAAAAGTTATTTTGTGTTCATTTTCAGTTACAACAGACAAGATAAATTCTTATCAGTACTGCTTTGGAGAGACTGTCAGGATGCCAACCCCCATCAAGATGGCAGAGTAAGAAGGTTCAGGGCTCTGTCCCCACACAGAAGCTTTGAATAACCAGCAAGAACTGGCAGAAACATCTCTCTAAAAGCTCCAGAAAACAGTTAAAAGACTGCAGTAGCAGGGCAAGTACCAAATCAAGGAAAAAGGCTACTTAAAAGCAGTAGGGGAAGCGGACTTGGCCCAGTGGATAGGGCATCCGCCTACCACATGGGAGGTCCGCTGTTCAAACCCCGGGCCTCCTTGACCCGTGTGGAGCTGGCCCATGCGCAGCGCTGATGCACGTAATGAGTGCCCTGCCTCTCAGGGGTGTCCCCCGCGTAGGGAAGCTCCTGCGCAAGGAGTGCGCCCCGTAAGGAGAGCCACCCACCACAAAAGAAAGTGCAGCCTGCCCAGGAATGGCACCACCCACATGGAGAGCTAACACAACAAGATGACGCAACAAAAAGAAACAGATTCCTGTGCCGCTGACAACAACAGAAGCGGACAAAGAAGACGCAGCAAGTAGACACAGAGAACAGACAACCAGGGTGGGGGGGGAAGGGGAGAGAAATAAATAAATAAAATAAATCTTTAAAAAATAAAAAAAAGGACATTAGTGGGATGTATGAAAAAAACTGGAATATAGACTGTAAGCTATATATCAATGTTAAATTTCTCGAACTTGATAACTGCACTTAAGGTGATTCTATAAGTGAATACCCTTGTTCTTAGGAAATGTGCATGGAAGTATTAAGTGTACAAGGAGCCTGATGTACACAACCTACACTCCAGTATTCAGGAAATGGATTGATTGACAGTAAGACAGACAGTTAGATAGATAGACTTATAGGCTGATTGATAGATAAGATGATATATTAATGTGGCAAAATGTTAGAATTAGTGTATCTGGGGGAATAGGGATATGTTTACTCTGTATAGGGTTGGTAATATTTTTGGAATTCTCATGTAAGTTTGAAATTCTATCAAAATAAAAAGTTTAAAATTTTAAAAATAACGAATAAAAATAGTCATTAAAAAAGTAAACAAAATAGAAATAGAAAAAAGTATTGCTTTGACTAATCTATGGTGGGAAAATTTCAAAATGGGATGGGGCAGAAGCGCTGGTGGGGATTGACTGGGAAGGGCAAGCAGGAAATTGCTGAGGTGACAGTAATGTTCTCTATCTTGATAGAGGTTTGGGTGATATTTGTCAAAATTCAGCAAATGTGATCTTCAGATCTGTATTGATACAGATTGATACTGATATGAAAGTTCTAGCCAATGGGGAGAAAACTATAACAAATATTGAACTCTTGCCAATGATACATATGTTGAAATGTTTAAGGGGAAGCGAACTGATGCCTACACGTTACTTTGAAATGCATAAAGAAAAAAAAACAGGATGGTTTGACAGATGGACAGAAGAATAGATGTGTTATAAATAAAGTTTAGTAAGATGTTAACAGCAGAACCTAACAAGTAGTCTGATAGGCTTTAACTGTGCAGTGCATTTGAAATTTTTCATAATAAAATGTTGGGGAGAAGAGTCCTTATCTTTTAAGAGGTACATGTTGAAATACTATGGTTAAAATTATATAATGTCTAGGATTTGCTTTGAAGTAATATGGGAAAAGGGTAAGTGTAAGGTAACAGGGAGGAAAGAAGATTGGCCAAGAGTTCAAAAGCGTTGAAACTGGTGATGGGCACAACGGGCTGCATTTTACTACACTCTCTACCTTTGTGTAGATGCTTGAAATTTTCCATCACGTTTTGCATAATAAAATGCTTCAGAAATGAAAAAATATATTTACATACTGCATTGAATATGGTTTTTAAAGCTTCCTCCTAATTCCTATTTTGCAAATATGACACACTATTTTGTGTTTAAAAAAGAAAATCTTTTTTTTTAAAGCAATAAACAATACATTTTGCCCCTTAGGTTCACTATAGTAATGGGTTCCCATTTAATCAAAAAAGTATTAATAATTATGCTCTTTAATTATTAATTAA
This sequence comes from Dasypus novemcinctus, assembly GCF_030445035.2. NCBI lineage: Eukaryota > Metazoa > Chordata > Mammalia > Cingulata > Dasypodidae > Dasypus > Dasypus novemcinctus. Next base: position 74,491,833 of record NC_080679.1, on the reverse strand, counting down.
TAATTAAATTTAACTAAAATTGCGCCTAAAATGGAGAAAGCCCAGTTTGTATTTTAAAGGTTTGCTCATTATGAAGCATCTGAGGAATTTCACGTTAGTAGAGCGTACCTGGCTCTGGTTCCTGATGTGGGTGCCTAACAAGGTAATAAGAAGAAAGCAGGAACTTTGGCTGTGGCTGCTGAGCTCAGTCTATAGAGTATGCCCCCCTCCTCACCTCCATTAAAGAAACTCCTGGAAGTGGATGTGGCTCAAGCAGTTGAGCTCCCAGCTTCCACATGAAATGTCCCAGTTTGGTTCCCAATGCCTCCTGAAAAAAACAAAACAAACAAACAACAAGCAGAACAAACCGAAAAACCAATTCAGGAAGCCAGTGTGGCCCAATGGTTGGGTGCCAGCTTTTTACATACGAGGTCCTGGTTCAACCCCCATACCCCAGTATCTTAAAAAACAACAACAACTCCTGCTGAGAAGAGTCCAGGAACTTGCCCCCCACAGGTGCTCAGGGTTTCTGCCTCCAGAATCACCGCTCCTACTTGTTTCCCTATTGCCTTTTTAGCAAAATGCTAGAACTTCCAAGCCGAAAAGAAAAAAGTTCACACTTGAAATTTATCAAAATGGAATTTTTCCTAGATGTTGCCTATGCAATAAAGCTCGATTTAAAGAAACGCCCCCACATTCTGATGCTTATCCAAACCACCTCAGGCTCTACAATGGGGCCAGAAATACAACAAGGCCCTGCTGTGTTCCATGCTCCTCCGTCCTTCCTGTTTGGCATCAAAAAGAAAAGCTCCCTTCCCACTCCCTTCCCCCAGTGTTCTCTCGCCAACCCTGGCTTTCTTGTGGTATTTCAAAACATTTCCTTAGGAACCTGGATAAAACCCCAACCGTCAAGGCCACGGAAAACTGGAAAGTTGTTTCCTCAACAATTTGAAACCTGAAAATGAATTAGTCCCTGTGTGTTTGGTTTGAGTTTTGGATGAAAGCCTAAAATGACTTCCTTTTGCACCTGAGTGGGTATGTCCATATGTGTGTGAGACCCTTAGTGGAAATCATATTGGTATTGTTCTGTGTATTTTATGTACTTTTATATTTTAACAGATCACTCCCCGGAGAGGCAAGAGATGTACCTGGGCAACAGATAGCAGAGAACAAAGGAAGAGTGATCCGCCAGAAAGAACTGCAGCCAGGAGACCCTGGTAGGACAGCCAGGGGACGTGCAAAGAGACAAGGCCAGGTGGGAGTGGCCAGGGGAGACTGACAGGGCCGGGCCACCCTGCGTCCATGCAGCGCGCCCTCTGCCCTCGGCGGCCAGGAGAGCGCTGGGTGAGAGGGAGGGCGCCGGGGCCAGCCTGCCCGTGGTCTGGAGCTCGGCTCCTCCGCTGTCCAGCTGGATGACCTGAGTAAGTAACCTGACTTCTGCGGCCTCAGTTTCATCACTGCTATCAAGCACCTTCCACAGGCCCAGTCCAGTTCAGAAAGCTTTGTACTGAATCTTCATGACAACTATACATGTAGATATATTACCACCTCTCTTTAAGAATCTAAGTAAGTTTCTTAAAGTCACACAGCTGCTGAGTGGGGTGCTTGACCACAAGTTCCGCAAGGTGAGTGCCGAACCCGCTCGCCTACCCATTCGGCTCGACTCCTCCATTTTGGGGTTGCAGTGCAAAAAAGGCTATTCGTGTGACCCTCCGGGTCCCCAAAACGTTATAAGGCCTTCGCCAAAGGAGCTGGAATTGTTCACCTAAGCATGGAACAAGATTGAACCTCTTGCTCGTCACTAAGTTAGATGTAAACCAAACTGGGAAGAGAGGAAAGGACCAGGGCACAGGGGAGGAATTCTGAGACTAGGGCCAAAGGGACCACCAAGAGTCTGCGGGTCCTGGTAAGAAGGGGCTGAGGACGTGCTTCCACGGGGTGTGCCTATTACAGTCAGGAAAGGGGACAGCCACCTGCATGTGGCACCACCTAAAAGGTGCCCAGGATCTAAGTTTCTTTCAGCACCCAACCCAGAGAAGGATGCACAGAATAAACACCACAGGCTAAAACCAGGGGAATTGTCACAATACCTCCTAGAAGGGTTTAGAGAAGCAGCCCTGGCCTTTTGTGCCTCAGGGTAAAACACTCGGGATAATGTTCCACTGCTATTTCTTGAGTCTGTGTCCCTATCTGAATATTTGCTACCTGTGTCATCTCCCTTAAAAAGCCCTTAAAAGTGAAAAATATAGTACACTTACTTCAGTGAGAACAAGGAAGGAGGGCTGATGGAAACCATGCATCTTGCTTTGAAGACAGCTTCAGGAGAGGGAGTGGAGGCCGAAGTCCAACTGTCTACAAGATAAAAGAAAGAAATAGATGAGGAGGCTGCCGAGACAGGACCGGTGGCCCCTGGGGGTGGTGGAGGGCTTGTGTCCTCTGACTCGTTAGGTAACCCCTGACGGACACCCACAAGGCCCGGAAGGGTCTGTGGATGAAACAGCGCCAGAAAGAAAGCAGAACAGATCTCACTGGGTGACCGCAAGCACGAGCAGCCAGAGCAGGACCTAAACCCAGGCTCTCCTATGCCCACTGAGTCAGCCTCTGCTGAGCTGACATCCTCTGTCTCCACCCTTCTCACGGAGGTGTGAAGCAAGAGGAATTCTCTCTAGGTCTCTTTAAAACTAAAAGGAGGGAAGCAGACTTGGCCCAATGGACAGGGCGTCTGCCTACCACATGGGAGGTCCATGGTTCAAACCCCGGGGCCTCCTTGACCCGTGTGCAGCTGGCCCATGCGCAGTGCTGATGCGCGCAAGGAGTGCCCTGCCACGCAGGGGTATCCCCACGTAGGGGAGCCCCACGTACAAGGCGTGCACCCCGTAAGGAGAGCAGCCCAGCGCGAAAGAAAGTTCAGCCTGCCCAGGAATGGTGCTGCACACACGGAGAGCTGACACAACAATATGACACAACAAAAAGAGACAGATTCCCGGGGCAGCTGATAAGGATAGAAGCAATCACAGGAGAACACACAGCGAATGGACACAGAGAGCAGACAACTTGCGAGGGGGCGGGGGGAGAAATAAATAAAAAATAAATCTTTAAATAAAAAAAAAAAGAAACTAATGCTTTGAGAGTAAAAAAAAAAAAAGACTAAAAGGAGATCAGAACTGGCACCTTAAGAAGGGCAAGATAGCTACAACATGGATGAGCCTTGAAAGCATTATGCGCAGTGAAATGAGCCAGCCACGAGTGGACAAATGACTGAAATACCAGGAATAAGCAAACTCACAGAGACGGTAGCGGACCACAGGAGCTGAGGAGTCATTGCTTAATAGGTACAGAGCTTCCGTTTTCGTTTTTGTTTGCTTTTCTTTTCTTTTTAATCACACCCACGCAGGAAGAGCCGGGGGAGAGCAGCCGGCAGAGGACCCGTCACGCACCAACCACCCCGCCAGGCGAGGCAAGAGACATGCCGGCTCTCAGGGCCTCCGGCAGCTCCCGTCAGTGCCCAGGGAACAGTGCGCTTGATCGGCAGCCTCTCGCTGCCCTCTTAGCCTTCCTCAGGAGAGATTTCAGCACCCAGTGAGATGGTTCAGACACACCGGCCTAGTCCATTTGGACGACTTCCCCGTGACACCCAGGGGTACATGGAAGCCTAAGAAACGGTGGGGAGAGAAGGCGCCCCCACTGGTGGTGGGTGGAACTCCCAGGTCAAGGCCTCTGAGGTGAGGGGTTAGAGCCCCCCACTCTTTCAGTATTCAGTGGGAGCAGGCCTGGGATTTCATGTTCTTCAGACTGAAGGAAGAAGACAAACTTCTCCTTTGCCAATATTGATCCACTCACAGTTTGGGTGCAGTACCAAATATTAAAAGACCTCCATCCCCTGAAGAGGATCCCAAACAAAAGGGAGGAGAGAAATCAGAAAAATCCTACTGCTGCATTTAAAGCAGGTGTTTTATTTATTTATTTTTTATTTAGGGTTTCTTTATTCTTTTCATTGTATTTTTAAAATGTCTACAGTAAATATATATATATTAAAATATCAGCAATCTAAGTAATGCTTTAAATCAAATTGAGTAAAAAGGTAAACTCAGTAATAGTTTGGTTTTTTTCCTGTTTTTTTAATTAAAGTTAATAGATCACAAGGAACGTTACATTAAAAAACATAAGAGGTTCCCATATAACCCACTCCCCACCCCCACCTCATCATTTTTGTAAATTGTATTTTTTTTGAAGATATATACATCACAAGAAAAATGTTACATTAAAAAATATAGGAGGTTCCTGTATACTCCCCACCCCCCACCCCACTCCTCCCACACCAACAACCTCCCCCATCATTGTGGCACACTCATTGCATTCAGTGAACACATTTTGGGGCACTGCTGCACTACATAGATAATAGTTTACCCTGTAGTCCACATTTTCCCCCAGTACATTCAGTAGGTTATGGCAGGATATATAAAGTTGAGCATCTGACCCTGAAATATCATTTAAAATAACTCAATATCCCAAAAATGCCCCCATATCAGATCTCTACTTCCCTCTCCCTGCCCTCAGCAACTACTGTGGCCACTTTCTCCACCTCGATGCTAAAATTTCTTCTATTACTGGTCACAATAGTTTTATAGTAGAATATCAGTAAGTCCACTCTAGCCCATATTTTATTCCTCCATTCTGCGGACCCTGGTATGGTGATGCCATCTCTGCCTCTAGATTAAGAGGGGGCTTATTTTCCACATAGATGATGAATGCAATTCCTCTGCTTGCAGTTGTAGGCACTCTTGATTCCCTGGTGTGGTGGTTGACCATCTTCACCTCCCTGTTAGCTGACCTGGGTAAGACCAACAAACCAGAGAGTAGGAGTCACCTCTCTGCTGAGGTTCAGGGCCCAGCAGGCACATGGGCAGTCCAGAGATTCAAGTTTCCTGAGTATGCACCATACAGGTTCAGTAAAAGTGACAGGAGAGGGAAGTAGACTTGGCCTAGTGGATAGGGCATCCATCTACCACATGGGAGGTCTGCGGTTCAAACCCCGGGCCTCCTTGACCTGTGTGGAGCTGGACCATGCACAGTGCTGATGCGCGCAAGGAGTGCCGTGCCACGCAGGGGTGTCCCCCGTGTAGGGGAGCCCCATGCACAAGGAATGCACCCCGTAAGGAGAGCTGCCCAGCACAAAGGAGAGTGCAGCTTGCCCAGGAATGGCACCGCACACATGAAGAGCTGACACAACAAGATGGCGCAACAAAAAGAAACACAGATTCCCATGCCACTGATACCAACAGAAGTCGACAAAGAAGAGCATGCAGCAAATGGACACAAAGAACAGACAACTGGGGGGGCGGGGAAGGGGAGAGAAATAAATACAATAAATCTTTAAAAAAAGTGACAGAAGAGACATGTGTAGAAAAGTCACATCTGAGTCCAGTTTCATCACACTCAGGAGCATGAATTCCAAAGTAGGGCCTTCTGCCATGGCACAGAACTCCAAATTCAGCTTCCAAGACCATATACCCTGTGGATCTCCATAGCCTTCAGGAGAGCCAGTACCTAGGGTTGTACCTACTTTAGCTTTTTTAGAGTAGGTGTTTTAGTTTCCTCAGCTGCTTAAGTAAATACCAGGAAATGGGTAGACTTAAAAAATAGGAATAGAATAATAACTTATGGGTCTGAGGCTAAATAGAATGTCCAAAACAAGGCATCATCAAGGTTATGCTTTCTCCCCAAAGGCTGTGGCATTTTGGGACTGGCTGCCAGTGATCCCTGGCTCCTCTGTCACATGGCCAGGCACATGGCAGTGTCTCCTGGTCTCTCCATTCCCTCCCGGGTTCCACTGATTTCAGCTTCTGGCTGCTCTATCTGTAGCTTTCTCTCTCATGTCTGAATTCATTGTTTATAAAGGACTCCAGTAGAAGGTTTAAGACCCATCCTAACTGAGGTGGGCCACAATGTAACGGAAGTAGCCGTATCCAAAGGTCCTACCTACAATGGGTTCACCCCCACAGAGAAGGATTAAATGTAAGAGCATAATTTCCTGGGGTACCTAGCTCTAAACCACTACACTATGCATTGAAGTCAGGCTTTTTATTTTCTGTTTATTTAGTAAATGTTGAAGATGATGTTTTACAAAAACTGGCAACTATACCAACGTTAAATATTCCAATTTCTGGAGTAAGGTGTGAAAGAAAAGGACCAAATGAAATAAAATATAAAATATGTTGCATCCTCTTTAGCATTTGAAGCAATCATTTTTGTTTTTTGTGTTTTTTTTTTTTAAAAAGAGGAAAGCAGCACTCATTTAAAATGGATTCATAGAGATGATTTTAAGTTATTTCACATTTCTAAAATACCTATAGAGAAATAGAAATTTAGACCAACCTTGACCGCTTCTCTCTGCTTACAATGACTTGCTTGGGACTGATTTCCTCATCAAACATTGAAAGAATCAGAAGAATTTGGAGATTTCAATGGGAGAGTTGAATAAGACTTCCCAGAGGCTAAACAAAAACGGATCTATAAAACCTGGTGTGCAAATACTGAGGCTCATGCACAAGCAAAGCAAAACAACAATCATCAAATAGTGAGTGATTATTCTGGGCAAAGCAAAATGCATCACCTGGGCAGTGATTGCCCTCTTGGGGAAAAAGGAGAAAAGTTCTACATTGCCTCTACTCAGAAAATTTCCTTACTGGTAAATATATTTTTTCTACATAAGCTTCCATATTAAGAGTGTGGCTCAAATAGACAAATAAATATGAAAATTTTTACGTGTTCTACATGAAATAAATTTGGAGGCTAACTGTATTTTTCTTCCAGCCGAAATCAAAGTTCTCCAACCATTCCCCTGCCAGAAAAAGAAGCAAATGATTAAGAATATGTGTATTTCTACATAAGAATGTAAGATAGGCTAAGCTGAAAACAAACTGACTTCTGCTTTAACAGGAGACAACATGAAATTCAAGTGTTTGAAGTCAGAAAAACCTAATATGGACCCTAGTTCTCCTCTTAGATGTCAGACCTTGGTGAAGTTTCTCTTTTTGTTCTAGTTTCTTCAGCTGTAAAAGGGGTTTATGGGTTGAATTGTGTCCCCTAAAAAGCTATATTGAAGTCTTAAACCCTGATACCTGTGAATATAACCTTACTTAGAAATAAAGACTTTGCAGATCTAATCAAGTTAAGATGAGGTCATGCTGAAGACAGGTGGGCCCTAATTCAATATGCCTGGTGTTCTTATAAGAAGAGAAGAGACACAGAGGGGAGAAGACCATGTTAAGATGGGGAGGGAGAAATTGGAGTTGGGCTGCTACATCCAATCCAAGGAACACCAAGGATTATCAGCCACCACCAGAAGCTAGGAAGGGGCAAGGAAGGATTCTTTCTCCGCAAGAGCTTTCAGGGAGAGCATGGCCCTACTGACACCTTGATTTGGAGCTTCTAGCCTCCAGAATTGTGAGAGAATTAAGCACCAAGTTTGGGGTATTTTGTTACAGCAACCCTGTATTAGGAAACTAATACACGGTCTAAAGATAAGATCTACCTTATATAATAGCAATCAGAAATAAGATAGGCACTCGGACTTAACACTTAGAAATCTTCAGTGAGATACTCAGATTGAACACATGCTTTTAACTCATTTCCCTTCTAAAAGAAATAAAATAGATATAAACTCATAAGGACAAGGAATGTGAGAGATGAGACAACAATGGACAAGAAAGGTCAACAAATCTTAGGGAGAGAGAAGCAGATAGAGGAATGATAACTGAACAGAATTTATTCAGAGAGGGATGATAATGAAAAGCAAGCTAAATTGCTCCCACATAAAGATTTAGGGGCTAAGACCCCACAGGCCTCAGAAGGCATGGGTGAGGCACAAGGTAAAAACAGGAAGACTGAGTGAAAGGGGGAGGTAATATAGTGGAACCCTAGATTTCGTCCTGACCCACACAGCAGTCACAGCTACACCATCTTCAGGGGATATGGAAGCTATGATCCCTGAAGAAATTAAGGCAGAAGGACAAAGGAGGGTAGCAGAAAGGTATGGGGCCAAAAATGGGAATTATAAGAAAGTCAGCATGGTGAATGGCAAGGCCCAGACTCGTGCTGCAGCCCTGCTCCCAGGTGCCGACAGCCAGGCATGTACTTTCACCATCTCAACTCCAGTCCCAACTCCTCCATGGCAGAAGATCAAAGGACTCAATTCTGGAGAAACTGAGCAGCCTTAAAGGAAAATCCTATATTTGGGGGTCCCTGCTCCCAAAAGTCCACCTAGCCACCCATTCACCCTGCAATGAAACCAACTCATTGTGAAGCCCTGTGCATCCACTCAGAGGTACCTGCCAGCTTTTTAGTGCCTCAGCTTTGAATACAAATGGAGAGCCAAGGATCACCAGAAAGGTGATGAAAATCTCCACCATAAACAATAGGAAACAAAACAAACAAATGGGAAAAAGGACAGATACAAACCAGGAACCAAAGGTTTTGATCTTAATCTTCAGAAAGATAGAAGATATTGTAGCCATGGAATGCTATCTAAACAATTTCTAAATATTTTAAAAGAGAAACCAACAGTGGATAACTATTTTTACTATCATTTTTATTGCCATGTGCTACCCTGTATGACTGCCCCACATAAAGACATCTGTCCTCAAGTCCAGGCCACACGGACTTCCTTTACTCTTTATCCTCCAGCCTTCTGGCCTCCTTCCTGTTCCTCAAGCTGCAAGCCCACTTCTGGTCCCTTTCAGTTGCTCTTCCCTCTGCCAGGATGACTTCGTAGTTGACTCCACCTCATTAGCACATCTCTAGCAAGAGGGCTTCCCTAAAACGCCGAGCTAAACAGAACCTCCTCATACCCGTCACTCTTCACAATTTACGTTCCTTCATTTTCCCCACAGCAGTAATCAGTCCATGAAATTACAGCCAATCCTGCATATTTGTGAATTCACCTACTCACTAAAATGTATTTGTAACCCCAAAATTAATACTCTCAGTGCTTTTGCAGCCATTTGTGGACATGCACACAGCAGGGAAAAACAAGGGTCACCCAACACACATGTTCCCAGCTGAACAAGACAACACTCTTCCTTCTTATTTTAGCTCTCAATACAATAATTGTCCTTTTCAAGTTATATTTAGTGCCATTTGGTTTTTTTTGGGTTTTTTAAAAACATTTTGGGCTCTTGATTGGCAATTTCACTGCTTAAAATGCCCCCCAAGCATTGTGCTAAAACACTGTCTTGTGTTCCTAAGAGCGAGGCTGTAGTGCACCTCATAGAGAAAATACATGTGTTAAATAAGCTTTCTCAGGTATGAGATATAGTGCTGTTGGCCATGGATTCAATGTTAATGAATCAGCAACCTATAATAAATAAGGTATCTTTAAACAAAAACATACAGAAACAAGATTATGTATTGACTGACGAAAGTCTCACAGGAACCTAAACTTGTATTTCCCACTGGGGCAATGATTCAGTATTCACTAATTCAGTGTCCCCTGTGACTTTATAGAACATTACTAACATGAATAATGAGAACTGACTGGATATGATTTATATGTTGCTTTGTGTCATTTTCAGCTCCAGGACAGGCAAAGGGCAGTACCCACCATTTAACACAATGCCTTATTTATAGCAGGTTTTCAGTAAATATTCACTGAATGAAAAAAAAAATTTTTTAACTACATTAGGAGGAAAGGTCTGACTGCAAAGATATTCAATACTACATAGGATTCCTTCTTTTCTCTCTTTGAGGAAACAAAAAAAGCCACGAACAGTGAAGATTCAATTTATGTTGCTGCTTAAATAAAAAATTATAGTTTATTTTTCATTCAGTCTTGGTTCCAGTGCAATAAAATATAAGCACTATTATTATTTACTAGTAAATATGAATGGTATGCTAGTAATGGTAAAAGGTAAAACTGGTCATAGTAATGGTAAAAATGAATGGAAATGCTAAGAGACAAATACATTTACAAAACATGAAAATTATTTTCTAAATTTAAAAGAAAGCTGATTTGGGGAGAGAAGTATACTCTACATGCACGCCTTTAATTGGGACTTCAAATTTAAAATTCCCCAGTTTCAAAGTTGTTCAGAGGGATGGGCTCATCAGAAAAACCTTTATTTAACAGCCTGGGGATTGATACTCCCCTGTGGTTTTTCTCTACACCAGCCACAGCCATAAACAAACAAAAAACAGCCCAATTCAGATGTGTGTGTGTTTTTAATAGTTCTAAATTATTCAGCTAAATCTTTTATTTGAGCTGATATAAGCAAGTAATAATCCACTGCAGAATCTTTGTACTTGGAGGTCATCAAGCTCATACTCATCATTTTACAAAAGAGAAACTGAGGCATAAGAAGCAAGTTGTCCTAGTTTACAGAGACCAACATGGGCCATTTGGGTTCTTACGACTCCCAGGCCAATTGCCCTTTCTGCTCTGACACTGACTAGTAGAAGTTGGCTAACCTTGGAACCTCAGTAAACCTGGAATGGGTGTATAAAGAGACATGAAAGAGGCGACAGGAAAACAAGGAAAGGTAAGGAGCCTGGATAAATCACAGATTCAAAGCTCAGCCGCGGACCAACAAGAGATGATAATACAACGCACCCATGACACCTTAGCAGACAAACTCTACACCCCTTTGGGCCCCTAAATGTAGAAATGTTTGTAAAGTTCCTGAATTTCTCCTGAATCATGTTTCTGCAGAGGCATGTCTTGTACATATCATCATTCCCAATTAACCATTGTCTCATTTTTCACAGAATAAAATGTTCTTTCATTTCATGGCCATTTTTTCTTAATTTTTTTTTAATCACTTCATAAGAGTCCCTGGATAGATGCAATAGCAATGTACAGAGAAGATCATTGTGGACAGAAACTCCTCCCTTGCTATCTCTCCAAAGCATCCACTCTTCCTCCAGTGCTCCCACCATGGTGAACAGCACCACCAACCCAGTTCTCAAGCCCGAAACCTAGGAGTCATGCTTCACTACTTCCTCTTCTTCACCCACCAAGAGGAAATCATCAGTTTCTGTCTAGCCCTTCACCAAACTTTTCTGAAGGCCAAAAGGGCAGTACAGACAGCCCTTGGTATAGCTGAAGAGTGAACACAGTACTGGAGTTAAGCAACATCGAGAGGCAACAATTCCCCATCCACTTTAGGTCTTTGAAATTCATGCTCAAAATATCCTGCTAATAGCTTTTAACCTGTTGTTTTTTTTTACTACACTTTATTTTTTAAAACAGTTTTAGATTTACAGAAAAATTAAGAAAGTAGTACAGGGAGTTTCCATATACCCCATACCCAGCCTTTCCCCCTAATAGTAATGTCTTGCATTAGTATGATACAGTTGTGACAATTAGTAAACCAATAATGATAGATTATTAGTAACTAAAGTCTTATTTTTTGCCTAATGTCTTTTTTGTTGTAGTTCCTATATCTTATCCAGGATACCACATTATATTTAGTCGTCACATCTCTTTAGACTCCTCTTAGCTGTGATAAGTTTTTCACATTTTGTTTCTGATGACCTTGACAGTCTTTGGAGAACATTCTTTTATTAGGATTTGTCTGATATTTTTCTCATAATTAGACAGGGGTTTGGGGGAGGAAGACCCAAGATGTGCCATTTTCATAACATCAAATCAAGGCTACATGCTGTCACATGACTTTTCACTGTTGATGTTGACCTTGATCATCTGGCTGAGGCAGCTTTTGCCAGGTTTCCCCACTGTAAAGTTCCTCTTTTGCTTCCCTCCCACATTGTACTCTTTGGAAAGAAGTCACTATGCGCAGCCCACACTTAAATAGTAGGGAATTATGCTCCCCCTCCTAAAATAAAGTCTCTATTTGAAAATTTTGCAGTTCTTCTGCACAGGAGATTTGTCTCTTCTCCCCTCTTATTTATTTACTCAATAATTTATTTATATCAATATGGACTCCTGGGTATTTATTTTATACTTTGGGTTATGATCTAATAACTACTTTATTAATTTTGTTGCTTTAATTGCTCTAGCTTTGGCCATTGGGAGGGCTTTCAGTTGGCTTTTTTCTCCTTTTGACATACCCTATCGATGTGGGTTTGGAATTTTGGTGTTTTTGTTTATTTGTTTTGTTTTTCTTTTTGTTTTTGTATTGCACATTCTAAGTTTATGGCACTACAAGATGCACCTCTTTTTTAAATCATGCCTTCCAAACCACCAGCACTCCATCAGCTCAAAACTGAACAAATGACTCATGAAGTCTAATCCATTCTTCTAGTCTCAGCATCCCTCTTTCACACTGGGAGGCCAAATTACAGTATTTTATTATTTTGCCTCTTTACTGGATTTTTAAAAAATCTCCGTAGTGCTGCCTAGTTTTCGGCATTTTTCTTTTCAGAAGCCCTACTTGTTCCTACCTGTTATTTGTATTCTTGGTAAAGCCACCAATGGCTATCACATAGCTCCCCCAACCTTTGAGAAGATGTCTAGGTTGTACTCTTGCCACACTGCTAGCTTCATTAATCCAGAGCTGAGTGTTGAAATCCCACTTACCATTTTGATTTATATGTACTCTCAACATTTCTTCATTCTCCAGAATCAGAGTTTCTGTTCCTGGACAAGTGGCTGCTTGTGAAGGCACCCACCTACCAAATCACCAACTAGATAACAGAACAGGGCTCTATAGAATGAAGGTGGGTTGTACTGAACTTCTAAACCTACCTCAAATTGTGAAGGGCGACTGGCCACAGTCAGCTGTCCTCTGTGCAAGGTCCCTGTACCCAGTATGACTTGGTGTTTGGCTTTCCTTCACTTGATTCAGAGTTCCAGGAGGCCACTTACGTCTTGTTCACTGTCGTTTCCCCAGAGTCTAGCACAGTGCTTGACTTTGGTAGGTGCTCAATTAGTATTCGTTGAATGAAAGAATGAATGAATGTGTTTTTCAAAAACAAGGCACTCCAGCTTTTCTTTCATTTCCGAGTAGACGCAGAGGAGATGCTATTGTTCTTAGTCTAAAGACTGGCTCCATTTTATGTGGCCCACCATATTGATTGTCATCTAATTGGTAATTTGAGTTAAAGATTGGGAAGCAGTGCTTCCAGGAAGAGCCTGAAAAGGAAAGGAGGAAAACCAAGATGAATTTGAATAAGAAGAAGAAATTCTGTCCTTCTCCATTGCACTTTCCCAGCCATCCATACCCTACATATCTTTTCTGGCCCAGCCCCTGCCCAGTGCCAAGTTGCATTCTCTTCCACAGAGCCTTTCCTGTCTCACTGACTCATATCCCTCTAAATCTAGAGCATTAATGATATATGAGGCTTATCTATACAACAACATACTCTCTGAAGATACCTCTTGTTCTGGAATCTCTCTTGTTATCTAATCCTTTATGGCTTTCACTTTTTCTGTGTTTATTTCTTATCTTCCCTACTAGATTATAATTTCTTTAAGAGCAGAGATTTTTATCTCATATTTCTTTTTAGCTCTCTGTGCCCTGGCGCAGCTTTGATTCTAGAGGGTTTCCCAAGCCAGTAGCCTAATCACTTCATCACTTCAATTAAAAAGTGGGATAGAGGAGGATGAGGACAGAAGGTCAGAGAGAGGAAAGAGAGAGAATGCAACAAGGCAAAGAACATAGAATCAAAATAGAAAGAACCAAGTCAGGACAAACTCTGCTAATAAGTTAGGTCAAATTTTACTGAAATAGTCAGTGTACCAAAAACCCAGTGGTGCTAAAGGAAAAAAGGTGAACATCGTGAACCATTTAACAATCTCCCTCACAACCTTTCTTATCATTTCACTACTAGATAGTAGAATCCCTTAATACAATCTCTAAGGACCTACCTTCTTCTGGAATTTCACTGCATTAAATATTATTTGAATTAAGTAGATATTTAACCTCCTAGAAATCAAAGAATTGTAGGCTTTTCAAGTTGGAAGAGATCTGAGACCATTTAAGTTTACAAATTTACAGTTACAAATTCTGACCCTTCTGGAAATGGTATGAAAAAAATCTAAGTAAGCTCATGCAAACTTTTCTGGGAAAAGGATTTATAACTTTCATCAGATTCTTAAAGGGGTGATGCTGCCAAAAACTTACAGATCACTACATGGGCTAAAATCAGTGTTACAGAACCAGAAAGTTCTGACCTGAAAAGGTTAGCCAGCATACCCAAGGAAATATAGCCAGGTATTAATAGTAAGAGAAGCAGAATTACAACCAGTTCTCCTGACTTCTAGCTGCCACTTCTTCTACTGCACTTACACTCCTCCCCCCTCCCACCCCACCTTTTTTTGTTATAAAGAGATTTTCTCTGTGGCACTATTTGCTCTAACAGGATTTGACCTGAGGTGTTCTGGATGCTTTGCTCTGTTACATTTTAAGTGTTTTCTATTTGCCAGCTTTCCTTCACCCTAATGATGCCCACAGAGATGTAATTTTCTCACTTCTCGTTTTCTATTATCACCTTATCTGGCCTTTGCCTCTCTCTTTTCTGCTGCACATGGTATGTCTCTGGGTGCCCTTTTGTCCTCCATCCTGATTTTATGAGAAGTATTTATTTCCATGTTTTCTGTATTTGCCTGGATGTATTCTTACCGAGCTGATGGTAAAACTCTTCTGTCTCAGCAGGATACTGTTGCTCACAGCAATTACACCTGCTGTCTTCCTTTTCATTTTCCTTCAGCTCTTGATGAAATTGCGTTTCCAGAGACCCTGTGAATGCTTTCTCAGACTCTTACATAACTCGATGAATTCAGCCATTTCTTTTCCATCCATTTTTCTGTTGTTGTTTGGTTGGGCATTTGGCTCTTTTTCTCTCGAAATAATTTGATGGCTATTTTATCTTCAGTTTCTCTCACTCTATCCATGATCTCCTGCATCCAAATGCATGACTCAAGACACAGATTTTGTTGGTACATGTATCGTGAGCTACAGAATGAGTCTGTGAAACTGCCAGTTGTTTTGTTGTTTCTGTATTTGTTGACTTTGCGTTGGGGGGATTCTTGTTTGCTCTTGAGCGGAGGGGAGCGAGGTTAATCTGAGATCCAGTCTTAAGGCTAAAATTGGGAATTTGTTTTTTTGCTCCAAATTACATCCTTTCTACCTTTAAGGAGTTTGCCCCTTGGGCAAAATTCAAACTCTGTGTGTGTATGTGCCCGCGGGCGTGTGTGTGCGTGCGTAGGGAATGATTCTAGAGAAAAAGATCCATTGGAGTTGAAATATGGGTTTCAACATCTCTTCTACAGATACAAAAGTATTTCAGGATAAAATTTCAATTCCCCTCCCTCCCCCCAGCACACCTCCATCTTCACCCCACTCCCTGTCCTACCCTTTGAGATTAACAGTCCAAATCCAGAGAGGAGCACTGGCAAAAGTAAGGCAGAAATCAAGTCCTTACATACCACGCAAGAGTTCAGAAGAAGCCAGTGGAGTGGAGTCGTGGAAAGGGATTAGGGGGAGGAGCGCAAGAGGGGCCTGCCCAAAAGTAAGTCAGATACCTGGCGGGCATTGGGACTGACAGACAGTAAATGTGCTTTACAGAGCAAGTGAGAGGCTGATCAGTTGTAGCTGAGCCACTGTTTCTTGGGATAGGGAAGAGGTAACTTCCTTCCAAGCCCCACTGAAAAGGCAGGGGCATGGGGGGAGGGGCTATATTTTCTTGATTAACTCAGAGGCAGAGGGCAGAGATTCCACAAGAAGGAGTCATAATGACTCCTGCGGAAAGGAATTTGGGAAGGCAGAGACCACAAGGCAGGGCCTAACATTCTCAGGGCTATCGCTATGGCAACCGCTTGCTTCTCATTCCTTCTCCTCCTCCTGTGCCAGAGTACCAGGCAAACTTTGAACCCTGCCTGGGGATGTCTTGAGAGTTTGATTAATGTGTAGAATGTATTTTTGCTGTAATTGAGAGCACATACGGGCAATGTCTGCCAGATAAAATCTTGAGCTGAATAAGTCACGGTTCGCAGCCTCGGATCTGGAACAACTTCCTGTCAGTAGAAAGAAAAAGGAATATTGTCAGGTCAAGGCAGCCTTGAAGAGAGAGCCCAAGTTCAATGCAAACACTAGACCTTTGCCCTTATGAATTTACAAGATGAGGCCGTCTGGCCAGCTAAAGCTCTGGACAAAGAGCACTTGGTGCTGAAAGGGGAGGTGAATAAAGTGTGATGACTCTTGAAAGTATTTTCAATTTTCTTTTTTTTTTTTTTTCCTTTAAAGACATGTTCAACTTCAAATATTTTACCAAAAAAACTCAAGTATTCAAAAGATTGCCATGAATTCAGGAAGGTTGAGAATCAGTGGAACCAATGATGTGATTTTAGAAGTCTAAAATTTAAAAAATAAAAATTATATACATCCTCTTCCTCTACCAAATTTCACCAATGAAACTCTGAAAGACAGTATAATGAAGAAAAACTGTAATGGAAGTCAGAAAATGGAGCCTCTGGCCCAGGTCTGCCTTTCACATGATGTACATCCTTTGGCAAGTTACTGAACTTCTCTGGCTCTCAGCTGCCTTATCTGTACAATGAAAAGGTTGACCCCATCAGTGAGAGCCACCGCTTTTAATGAGGGCCAATTCAAGAAAATGAAATATGTCAATGGGCCAAATGTGTTCCTTTGTTCACTCAAAATGAAAATTGTTCTCCATTTATTGATCCCCACGGCAAAGAAAAAAGTGAAGATTAGAACAGTTTTGCTTTGTGACTAGAATATAAATGATAATATAATCATTGCTTTTATTCTATTAAAATATTAATATCTGGCCATTTTTTGAGAAGAGGCAAATAAAGATGCAATTTTCTCATCATTGAATCCTTACACTTGTGTAAATTGTACCTGAACAGTCACAAAATTCATGCATGACCATTGTCTCATTTTTTCCTCCAGGGCACCCTGAAAGAAAAACAAAATGATCAGTCCTGGGGTTTTTTGTTTTGTTTTGCTTTGCTTGTTTGTCTGTTTTTGGTTTTTGTGTGCCAGTTTTAATACTTCTATTTTATACATAGAAAAATGAAATTAGAAGTAACTTTCTAAGGACAGTAAGTTGGAGGCAGAGTTGAAGCTAGAATTTCTTCATTACATACAACGCACAGCACAAATGTGGTTTTCATACTGTATAAGGAAATGTTGACACATTCAGAAGATCTGCATAGTTCAATGGCCCAATATTTTCCAAGTGACCAATGTACAACATGCTGATTCACAGTACAAGACAGGTGAGTGGGGAAGCAGACTTGGCCCAATGGGTAGGACGTCTGCCTACCACATGGGAGGTCTGTGGTTCAAACGCTGGGCCTCCTTGACCTGTGTGGAGCTGGCCCATGCGCAGTGCTGATGCACGCAAGGAGTGCCCTGCCACGTAGGGGTGTCCCCTGCGTAGGAGAGCCCCACGCGCAAGGAGTGTGCCCAGTAAGAAGAGTTGCCCAGCGTGAAGGAAAGTTCAACCTGCCCAAGAATGGCGCCACACACACAGAGAGCTGACACGAGGTGATGCAATGAAAACACAGATTCCGGGAAACGGACCTGGCCCAGTGGTTAGGGCGTCCGTCTACCACATGGGAGGTCCGCGGTTCAAGCCCCGGGCCTCCTTGACCCGTGTGGAGCTGGCCCATGCGCAGCGCTGATGCGCGCAAGGAGTGCTGCGCCACGCAGGGGTGTCCCCCGCGTAGGGGAGCCCCACGCGCAAGGAGTGCACCCATAAGGAGAGCCGCCCAACACGAAAGAAAAGCCGCCCACACTTCCCATGCTGCTGATGACAACAGAAGCGGACAAAGAAACAAGACGCAACAAATAGACACAGAGAACAGACAACCGGGGGAGGGGGAGAATTAAATAAATAAATAAATAAATCTTTAAAACAAACAAAAAAACACAGATTCCTGGTGCCGCTGATAAGGATAGAAGCGGTCACAGAAGAACACACACAAATGGACAGAGAGCAGACAACTGGGCGGGGAGGGGAGAGAAATAAATAAATCTTAAAAAAAAAAAAAAAAGACAGGTGAGTGGATTTTAATGTAACAATATAAAAATTTCCTCGGCATGGTTTTAGATTTCATATTGTTACTAACCTTTTTTTTTTTAAGATTTAATTTTATTTATTTCTCTCCCCTTCCGCCCCACCCCCCCCCCCCAGTTGTCTGTTCTCTGTGTTTATTTGTTGCGTCGTCTTTGTCCGCTTCTGTTGTCAGCGGCACAGGAATCTGTGTTTCTTTTTGTTGCGTCATCTTGTGTCAGCTCTCCGTGTGGGTGGCGCCATTCTTGGGCAGGCTGCACTTTGTTTCGCGCTGGGCGGCTCTCCTTACGGGGCATACTCCTTGCAGGTGGGGCTCCCCTACGCGGGGACACACCTTCGAGGGGACACCCCTATGCGGGGACACCCATGCATGGCAGGGCACTCCTTGTGCACATCAGCACTGCGCATGGGCCAGCTCCGCATGGGTCAAGGAGGCCTGGGGTTTGAACTGTGGACCTTCCATGTGGTAGACGGACGCCCTAACCACTGGGCCAAGTCCACTTCCCTGTTACTAACCTTTAAGAAACTACTTCTTATTGAGTTTTGGTTGTGATCTCATGAAAGATGAATAGCTATGATTACCTGAAAAGACTACCACAGTTCTCCATTTTCCAACTACATGGCCATGTGAGGCTGTATTTTTTTCATATAGTTCAAATAAAACAATATATCCCAACAGACTGGTGCAGAAGCAGATAGGAGAATTCCTCTGTCTTCTAATATGCCAAACCTAAAAGAAATTTACAAAAATATAAGTGCCATGTCATTCTTCTCACTAATTTTTTTTTTGTTTGGGAAATTAGAGCTCTTTTTATTTTTAAAATGTGTTACTGTGTTAACATGTAGTGAGTTTCTTGCTGTTACTTTCAATGAATTAATAAATAAATATTTTAAATTTTCTCAGTTTTAATTTCTATTATGGTAAATATGGATAGAGAGAATCCATATGAACAAAATCCCTTTGGGGCTCTCTGTAATTTTAAGACTATAAAGAGGTCCTGAAATCAAAATGTTTAAGAACTGCTGTACAAACCACTAGCTGTATTAATACTGACAAAAAGGTGGGGTTTTTTATTGCAGTCCTCTTGATGGTGCCCCCTCCCCTGTCTCCTCAAGAACCCTTACACACAAATTTAAGCAAAAGTCCTTACAAAGTATGGAGAAAACCACAAAATAATGATAAAAAATTCACTTCACCAGGAAGACAAAGCTATTCTAAATTTGTAAGTACTTTAAAAATAGCCTCAAAGTATAGAAAGCAAAAACTATATATATAAAGCATAGAAATTGGCATATCCACCATCATAATGGAAGATTTCATCTCATCTGTCTCAATTATTGCTAGGTCAAGCAGGCAAAAATGAGAAGACAGATTCTATCAGTCAGGGTTCTGGCAGAAAGAGATGTCATACTCTAATGAGGTGAGTGAAGAGACTTTAAAGAAGTATTCATAAGACATGGGCAAGGGACACCAATCTAGACTGGATGGTGAAGCACATTCCGGGCAAGCAACAGCCAATGTGACCCCTTCTACTCTTAAAGAACCCGGGAGAGATGACCAGGTGACAGGGGCAGAGGGTGAATTATATCACCTCAAGCCAAAAAACGTCATGTATGGCTGGCCCCCCACCATAAGCCAGGGGAGAGGCATGGCACAGATTTTCCCCTTTAAGAGGAAGAATGCAAGAAGCTGATGTGGCTCAAGCAATTGGGCTCCCATCTACCATAGAGGAGGTCCAGAGTTCAATTTCTGCGGCCTCCTGGTGAAGGCAAGCTGGCCTGTGCAGCGTGCTGGCCCATGTGGTGAGCTGGCCCACACAGAGTGCTGGTCTGTGCAGACAGCTGGCGCAGCAAGATGATGCAACCGAAAGAGACACAGGAAAGACAATAAGAGACGCAGTAGACCAGGGAGCTGAGGTGACACAAGTGATTGAGCACCTCTCTCCCATTCCAGAAGGTCCCAAGATCAATTCCCAGTGCTGCCTAAAGAGAAGACAAGCAGACACAGAAGAACACACGGTGAATAGACACAGAGCAGACAGTGAACACAAACGATGAAGTGGGGTGGGGGAGGAGGGAGAAATAAATAAATAAGCTATTGTTTAAAAAGGGACAGGGGGAGAGTGCTACTGCCAACACCCTAGTTTTGGACTCTTAGCCTCCAGAACCATGAGATAACAAATGTCTATTGTTTAAGCCAAGTACTTTGGTACAGTGGCCACGGCTAACTAAGACATTATCTAATAGGGATAAAAACAAGCAAAAGGGTTGCTTGGCTCCTGCAGTGGAGGAGGAGCAGAAGTGATGCTCATGGAGAAAACCATGCCAACCAAGGAAGATAAATAAGCCAAAGACAAATCAGAGACCTGTGTCTTTGTTTTATCTGTAGCCAGTTCTATCTTCGCTATTCATGTGGTGTGTGAACATGGCCATTCAGGTGGGATTTGGGGGTGCTGAGGGCTCTCCATGGTGACAGAAAATCTTTTCATTGTACTGTTTGGGGAATTTTCTTTGGGTTTTTGTATTTTTCCATTTTTCTTCCTCTGCTTTATAATACATTTCCTACTGGGACCACAAAGCCCCTCGCGCTGTTCAGTCATCTTTTCAAAACGGAGGACCACTTACACGCGCCCTCCTAAGACGTGCGGACCAGAAATGCTTGAATCATTCACATCCCAGGGTTGTACATTCATGGAATTCTGTGAAAGGCAAAAAAGAACTGTGAACCAGGAGCAAAGAGGCATTTCCAGCTTCACAATTATGAAGAGGAAATGGCATTTCGAATCCCTGGGTGCAGAATTGAGGTTGCCATAGAATAGAGGGACACAGGTTAAATAACTGCATACCACACTATCCACTGTAGATTAGTAATAGTAACATAGTAACTTTGAAATAGATCTACTTGTTAACAGTTTCAAACCACAGTTGAATAAAGTCTTAAAATAGAAATACAGTAGTTCATTTTCTCATGCCACAAGCAGGTTCAAGTCCTATGACTCTTGAAATGATTAGTCATTAATTTGCTGAAAATATTCAATGAGGTGGAGAAAAATCCCTGCATTCCAATTTATTAGAAACTCAATTCAGAATACAATTGAAAACATTGATATTCTTCAGTCAAAGAAATATCCCCCAAATAGCTCTTTCATTCCCAATTTTAATTAAAATAAGAGTCAAAGAATTGCATGTTGGGAAACGGACTTTGGCCCAGTGGTTAGGGCGTCCGTCTACCATATGGGAGGTCCGCGGTTCAAACTCCGGGCCTCCTTGACCCGTGTGGAGCTGGCCATGTGCAGCGCTGATGCGCGCAAGGAGTGCCGTGCCACACAGGGGTGTCCCCCGCGTGGGGGAGCCCCACGCGCAAGGAGTACGCCCGTGAGGAGAGCCACCCAGTGCAAAAGAAAGTGCAGCCTGCCCAGGAATGGCGCCGCCCACACTTCCCGTGCCGCTGACGACAACAGCAGCGGACAAAGAAACAAGACGCAGCACATAGACACCAAGAACAGACAACCAGGGGAGGGGGGGAATTAAATAAATAAATAAATCTTTAAAAAAAAAAAAGAATTGCATGTTCTGTTGCCATACACATCCAGAAGCACACTAAAATTGATATTATCCTTGTCATGACTTTAAAATTCTCACCCTAGCCATTTATAATTGCCATAAATAAATAAAATACGTGTCTCTACTTATTTAACTATTAAGGAAAGAGACTGCCTTCCTTTGCTAGTCACTTCTTCAACGTAATAGAACCCTGACTAGGAAAAGATATTTTTGTTCTGTTTTAATATCTGAGTATGAAAAATGGTCTCCAAGGACCCTTCTATATTTTTATCTTAAACTTGGATTATTCCTACATTCACATAAAGCTTCCAACTATGCTTTTTAATTCTGTGACACAGAAATCAGAAATAATATTTATAAATAATCTCTGAAGAAATTAATAAATATATTGCATAATTATTTCAGTGGTTGCTCTAAGTTTTGTGTTATCTTTCCATTTGTATTCCTACTATCAGTCAAACCTAAGGCACAGATAAGTAATAAAACTTCTAGGCTAAAGCTTATTACACAAGACCCTAATTCTTCTGAATTCTTCTAAAGAATTACCATCAGCAAAATATGAGTGTTTTCTTGTTCCAACTTATTTTTCTACCTTTGAAGCCTGAGCATTATATTCATTAAAAATTATAATGTAATTCCATGATAAGTCATACAGCAAATAGTTTAGAAATATACGTGCAGGCCTGCACTCAGGGTATAAGAGACCTGCCTTCTTTCAGTAAAAGCATGACTCCTATGCAAGACCAATGAGGAATTTTCACCCCAAATTGCATAAGTCTAGCATTTAAATGATGTGTAAATTAAGTACTCCCTGAATAGACATTAAATGGGCATTAACAGGGAAGACCATAACACTCCATCATTTCAATGGTCCCAGCAAAAGGTACTTCTAAGTTGCCTGGACACAACAGCATGTGACAGCTTCATAGGCGTTGTTTCAGGCTGTTGAATCAAAACTCAGTGGAAAAGAGCAAATGAAAATAGCTGCAAGGAGGCACTGGGGGCTGAAGTCCCGGGCCCTTAACCGCAGATGGCACAGTGCCTCACTATTCCAGATTGGTTCCAAACTGGACACACAGTGGGGAAGGAGGCAATGGGTCGAGATTTCACGTGGCTTGGCTTTAAGTGAATGACGGGCAACTGAGATGGAAATAAGCCCATCAGTTAATTTTTTGTCTAAGTCCAAACCCTGGGTAATGTTTGTCAAGCACAAATATCACCCAGGGAGAGCCCCGACGGAGCAGACGCAGGAGCTGCTGCACCCAGCCTTGCCGCCCCTGCGGAAGGGGTGCAGGATGAATGATTCATCTTTCACTGTGGGGATTGAGAATAAAAACGTCTGCCTTTTGCCAGCCAACACCTAACATTGTCTATCTTTTCTCGAAAAGGGATAGCAGGGAAGCGGACTTGGCCCAGTGGATAGGGCGTCCATCTACCACATGGGAGGTCCGCGGTTCAAACCCCAGGCCTCCCTGACCCGTGTGGAGCTGGCCCATGCGCAGTGCTGATGTGTGCAAGGAGTGCCGTGCCACGCAGGGGTGTCCCCCACATAGGGGAGCCCCACGCGCAAGGAGTGCGCCCCATAAGGAGAGCCGCCCAGCGTGAAAGAAAGTGCAGCCTGCCCAAGGATGGAGTCACACACATGGAGAGCTGATGCAGCAAGATAACGCAACAACAAAGAGACAGATTCCCGTGTTGCTGACAACAACAGAAGCAGACAAGAACACGCAGCAAATGGACACAGAACAGACAACTGCAGGGAGGGCATGGGGGAAGGGGAGAGGAAAAAAAAAAAAAAGGATAGCATACAACAGTCCAATCTCAGTAATAACACCTCCGTTCACACAGGGAAATAGATCCTATGCTGTTATGGCAGGGACGGGCGCACCACATATTCAGTGCCTACTAACTGACCATGAGCATGGTAGGTGCTCAGATATACTTAAACAAGTACCCCTTGAGTTGTTTTTGAACTCTCAAGGGTGGATTTGTGACCATCCAACCATGTGCTTTTATACAACTCCCCATGTACATTTTGGCATTTGCACCATGCCAGTCCGGAGGTGGAAGTGAATTATATACCACAAAACACAACATCATCACCCAGTTCATGAGAAAATTACCCATAACTTGGTGAACTATATACCATAAAACACAACATCATCATCTAGTTCATGAGAACGTTATCCATAACTTGGCCTCATGAATATTCTCTGCTGGTATCATTGGTTATATTGTAAGGAATAAGCTTTACTTCTAATAAGAAAATTGAATACCCAAATGTTGGCATCCAAAAATGTATCGCTAGGAAAACGTCTCTCTCTCTCTCTGCTTCCCTCTCTCCCTCTCTCCCTCTCCTCCTCTCTTCCTCTCTCCCTCTCCCTCGCTCTCACAGTACAGACATCTAACCTCAATATTAGTTTATTTTCCAAGTAAACTTTTCAAGAGAACATTTTTTTCATCATTTTTATGACATTTCTTTTTAAAGATGTATTTTATTTATTTCCCCTCCCCACCCCCACCCACCGGTTATCTGCTCTCTGTGTCCATTCACTGTGTGTTCTTCTGCATCCACTTGCATTATCAGGCTATGGGAAACTGTCTCTTTTTTGTTGCGTCATCTTGCTGTGTCAGCTCTCTGTGTGTGCAGTGCCACTGCTGGGCAGGCTGCGCTTTTTTCACACGGCCAGCTCTCCTTGCAGGGCACACACTTTGAGCTTGGGGTACCCCTATGCAGGGGCGCCTCTGTGTGGCATGGCACTCCTTGTGCGCGGCAGCAATGCACGTGGGCCAGCTCACCACATGGGTCAGGAGGCCCTGGGGATCAAACCCCGAACCCTCCATATGGTAGGCAGATGCTCTATCAGTTGAGACACATCCACTTCCCAACATTTCATTTTTTAACATTTAATTTAATACTCCTCAATATGTGAATTCCAACCATTTCATTTCACCTTTTCCTAATGTAAGTTAATGTTCTCTCCTATAACACAGACCTGCTCTCCAGGCCTATTAATGCAAGTAGAACTCCCATTTTTAGTTATCTTGAAAAGCTTGAGTTGGAGGGGGAAGTCTGTTTTTGTTTATTTCTTTGCTTGTTTGAGGATTTCTGCCTTCTCCCTGAAGGAGAAATCATCACTTCTCCCTGCTGCTATCACTTCTCCAAATACCTCCAAAACTCTTCTTTCCTCCTTGCCCCAACCACCACCCCATCATTAGATTTTTCTGCTTCCAAAACCTTATTAGAACTGCTTGTTCACTCATGACTCCATTCTACACGTATTTAATGAGCCTTTCCTATGTGTCAGGCCTTGTCCTGGGGATGGCCGAGAAGGTGTTCTAGTACAGCCAAAGTCAATCAGTGGAGACAGACAACAGTCAAAGAATCTCACAAGTAAATGTAACGTTATCTCTGAGGAAGGAGGGCATGTGCTGTAATAGAGAAACTTTTCTCTAGGGAGATCAAGGAGGCCAGGGAAGACATCTTTGAGGAAGTGATAGTTCCGCTGACTTCATAAAGAGTTAATGAGGGGATGACGGCATGGAGAGCATTCCTAGTAGAGGGAAACACATGTGCAAATGCCCTGTGGTAGGAGAGAACACAGAGAATTCACAGGATAGACAGGCGAGGAAGCCCAGACCACCAAGCCTTTTGGTCTCCATTCTAAGAACTATGGGAGGCCGTTTAGATGTAAAACAAATGTTACATCAAAAATATACGGGATTCGGGGGATTGTGGGAAGATGGTGACGGATTAACAAATAGAGCTGAATGCTCTCATAAAAACAATGGAGAAAGAGCCAAAAGCTGTCTGAGAGAACTGCTTTGGGGGTCAGCAGACCAGGACAGTGCTACACAACTCCCAGGAGGGTGAGGGACAGAGAGACCAAGAAGCCGAAAAGACAAATGTGAGTTACCAAGCCCCTGTGACAGCCGGGAAGGGCTCCCCTCCCACACCAAAATATTATGCTGGGGTAAAACCCCTGGTTCACTGCAGCTGAATTAGAGGGGGACAGACATCTTCCTCCCTGTCAGCTGTTTCAAAGGAAAAGGGAAAGGAGGTCAGTGTCCTTTTCTTCAGTGAATTCAGCCAGCAGAGCCCACTTTTAATCTTCAATCTGGAGATTCAACACAGGAACAGAAGAAAGTTGAGACTGAAATACCTCCGTGGAAAGGTGTGCTGACTAGCGCCATCTGCTGGCCAGTCTGGATATTGCATGGACAAAAAATGTTTTCTGTGCTCTCTGTATCCAACCAAACCTGGGATAAAATATGCACCCCACTGTGACTCCCTGGCCCGATTTTGAAAACTTAAGTTGAGAAATTTTAAAGACTGAGAATAAGTTGAACCAAATGAAAAAGAAGAGCTGGGAGGAAAAAAACAATAGGCAAGAAAGAGAAATTAACCATCAGAGTATATTTACCAACATATTGAGATGCCTAGACATTAGTAAAAAATTACAAGCCATGCTAGGAAACAGGAAGAGATGGCCCAGCCAAAAGAACAAACCAAATATCCTGAATAGGATTTAATACAATTAATCAGTGAAAATCACACAACCCTCTTAAATCACTTCAAAGAATTTAAAGAAACTATGACTAAAGAAATAAAGAATACTAAGAAGACATTGGGAGAGCATAATATACAACTTAAAAGCCTGAAAAGAAAATTAACAGACCGTATGAGAATGAAAGACATGATGGATGAGATTAAAAATACATTGGAGGCACATAAGAGCAGATTTGAATTGCTTGAAGACAGAATTAGTGATTTCAAAGACAGAACATCTGAACAGGAAAAGACAAGAACAGAACAAGAAGAGAATGGGAAAAAATGGAACAAGTGTCAAGGAATAGAATGGCAACACAAAAGATACAAACATTCGCATTATTGGTGTCCCAGAAGGAGAATAGAATGGAAAAGGGGTAGAAAGAATATTTGAGGAAATCATGACTGAAAACTTCCCAACCCTCATGAAAGACATAAATATCAATATCCAAGAAGGACAATGCACCCCAAACAGAATAAATCCAAATAGACTCACCCTGAGACAGCTGCTATTCAGAATCATAAATATCAGAGAAAAAGAGAGGATTCCGAAAGCAGCAAGAGAAAAGCAAAGCATCACATAAAAGGAAAACTCAATAAGATTAAGTGCTGACCTCTCATCAGAAACCATGGAGGAGAGAAGAAAGTGGTAGGATGCATTTAAGGTACTGAAAGAGAAAAAGTGCCAGCCAAGAATTCTGTATCCAGCAAAGGTGTCCTTCAAAAATGAGAGTGAGTTCAAAGTCTTCACAGACAAACAAAAACTGATAGAATATTTACCAAAGACCAGGTTTGCAAGAGATACTAAAAGCGGTGCTGCCGCCTGAATGGAAAAAAACAAGGGCAAGAGATTTGGAAAAGAGTTTCGAAATGAAGATTATTAGGAAGGTAAACTAAAGGATAAGAAGACAGGCAGTGGAATGATATGACAACAGAGAGCAAAATGGATGAAGTAATGCCTTTACCATAATAACACTAAATGTTAATGGATTGAACTCCCCAATCAAAAGATATAGACTGATAAACCAGGTGAAAATATGAACCATCTATATGTTGTCTATAAGAGACCTGTATTAGTCACCCAAAGAGGTGCTGATGCAAAATACCAGAAATTGTTTGGTTTTTATAAAGGGTATTTATTTGGGGTAAGAGCTTACAGATACCAGGCCATAAAGCTAAGTTACTTCCCTCACCAAAGTCTATTTTCACATGTTGGAGCAAGATGGCTGCTGACATCTGCAAGGGTTCAGGCTTCCTGGCTTCCTCTGGGCTCAGTGCCTCTGTTTTCTCCACAAGGTCAGCTGTAGACTATCAGGAAAATGGCTTTGTCTCTCTCTCCCTGGGGCTCCAGCTTCAGCTTCAAACTCCAACATCAAAACTCCAACATTAAAGCCCTCAACTCTGTCCTTTCCCATGCCTGGGTGGGGACTCACCGCCTACTGGCAAAAGAGGTTTACATGATTACTTACTCAAGGAAATCTATGAATCCAATAATCTAATATGCCCAGAGGAAAGATCAGTTTACAAACATAATCCTATATTTCTTTTTGGAATTCCGCAATAATATTAAACTGCTACAAGACCCACTTCAGATGTAAGGACACAACCAGGTTAAAAGTGGTAGGTTGGGAAAAGGTATTCCATGCAAAGAGTAACCAAAAAAGAGCTGGAGTAGACCAGATAAATGTAAAATAACAACATTATAGTATACGAACAATAATTAGTAGGTGCAACTAGCAAATTTTTCCTATGATTAGTGTTCTGTAATTTTTTTCATACAAAATAAACACTTGCTTTTAATTGAGAAAAAAACATATAGGTGATTCCCATATACCCCCACCCTTTCCCCTCCCACGCTTTCCCCCATTAACAACATCTTTCATTAGTGTGGTACATTTGTTACAATTGAGGAGCACATATTGAAGCATTGCTACTAACTATGGACTATAGTTTATATTATAGTTTACACTTTGCCCCGCACAATTTTATAAGTTTTGACAAAATGTATAATGGCCTGTATCCATCATTGCACTGTCATGCAGGACAAATACATCTTTATTTTTACTGAGCTTTAATCAAAATTTAGTGTTTCCTTCCATTATAAATATAGACAACAAACCACAGTAATATTAGCAACACCTTGACTTTGTTACTAATAAGAATCACAGGTGTTTTCAGATCCCATTACTGTTGCTCCAGATATATCAAGATAACATTTTTACTCATTGCTACTTCAAAATTACTGAAGTTATTATGCCCGCTACTATGTGATATTATTTTATGCATGAATAGAGAAGCATATATTATAACTCAAAAATTTTAATATTTTAACTATATTTTAATGCCATTAATTTCCTTTGTAATCCTATGTCTTTAGTTAATGCATTTTAAAGTTAATGCATTTTAAAACTTTATTCTGCCAAGAGGTCCATAGGCTTCACCAGACTGCCGAAGGGTCCCATTGCACTAAACAGGTTAAGAATCCCTGGAGGTACAGAAGAGTGGATGGTGTGAGAGCTATTTAGAAGGCAAGGGTGGCCTGACCTGGAGAGGGCTGGCTATGCCAGGATGAAGGGGAGGATGGTACCTGGGATAGCTCCTAGGGGTCTGGTTTATGCAAGTGGATGGACTGTGGAGCCTTTCCTCAGGAAAGGAAACACTAGAAGACCTCAAGAACATCCAAGGATAAAGTCCAAGGCCTGCAGGTAATGAACTTGGGAGCATCTTATCTGGCTGTTCAAAGGTTCTCATTTTCTCTCAGTCAAATTGCCGGCAGTTGAGAAATACTGATCAACTGGATGTCACCATAGGCATATACACACACACATACAAATAGGAACTATTATTCAAAAAAGGATAGGTTTCTATTCACCAAACAATTTCAGTTACGAACTATTTTTAATACTCACAAATGAAAGTTTCTCTGTATTACATTTTCTGTATATCACAAGACTGTCTTCTTTTGAAGGAGCTTCTTTTCTTGGAGAACTCTAGTTTTCATGAAAACCTCTACTTAAACAATGGGTGTCGTCACTTAGTCCTCCTTCCCTAGGTTCCAATCTCCATGCTATCTAACACCAAAAAACGCTACCACCGTTCCTTTCAAAAAATCAGAAGTGACGTCAGTCCAAATATTTTCATTATTTCTATTTCTACATAAGAGTAACATATTGACTTTGCCAAAACACTTAAAACAGAAATGTAAAATGTGAGCCATTAGCCAAATAGCTCCCGTCTTGACCTCAGGCAGACCTCCCACCAGCTTTCCCACCATGCCTCTGTTGAATTCAGGGCAAGGGGAGGTTGCAAACAGGGCAGTTTAAATTCAGTGTTTATCTCCATTCCTGTTTACCTGAAAATGTGTATAGACATTCAAAATACTAATGTATTCAAGCAAAAGTTTTGAACATCATTCAGGGGCAGAACAATTGGTTTGCCCTTGACTGGGCAGAGCTCAATAGAAATTCTCTTATTTTCTTGTATTTTTCATTTCCTGTGGAAGGAACACTTGAGACAAGAAGAAGTTCAAAAGGCTGATGGTCAGTTTTCCTTGACCTCACCATTCTCAGGTGTACATGCACAATGTATCAGCATTCTGACTCTCGCAATGATTTTTTTCTATGCCTTTTATTTTACCCACTCACCAGGCCCAAACCCTGTCCTGAAGAAAATCCCAAAGGAATAAAAGCCATGACAACTTTACCTTTTAGACTCTTCCCCCAAATAAAAAACTCTGTAATTTATACTATGCTGAGTGGCAAACATTGTAGACCCTCCTTTCTTCAAATTTCCAAAATTTAAGAAAAAAAATAAATATTTTATTTGATTAATATACCTATTCAATGTTCTATGAAGGCAATAATTTTTTTTTCAAAAGAAAGTAACTGGGAATAATGTCATCAACATAAGACATCCCCTGGAAAAGTCTTCCCTTGGAATCAACTAATAAAAGGACAAATCTCACTTACAACTCTGGAGGATGATAGAGATTGGAAGACTCCATAAATGTTGGATTAAAGAAAAAGAAAAATAATCTCCAAGACCAAGTGGGAAATTTCTGCCCATACTCACCAGTCAAGATCCCTCTCCCTCACTCATTCCCTACAGCTTGGGAGTTACACAGAGGCAGCACAGCTGGAGTCCCTCCAACGGCAGATGCAAACTATAGAGCCACTCACTTCAGTGAGTGAGAACCCTCTGCATACCCAGGCACGTGGACCCAAATCCACAGAAACCCAGGGAGGAATGCAAGCTGCTAAGTCATGCTGCATGAAGAGAGAGACCACCCGTTGGCACGTTGGCAAGAGGTGTGTGCACTCAACCCAGTTCCTATTGTCTGGAACACCTAATGCAAAACAGACTTTTCTGGAGTGGTCTGCCTTTCTGGATTGAGTCCAGGGATGGGATACCTTAATGGGGAAGAAACTGGAGGCAGAAAAGTCTTACAGAAAACAAAGGGGGCAGGGAGCTGAACTGCTGTAAGACAGGACAGGTCCCAGAACTGAAAAGCATAAGGAAAAGGGTGAATGGAGTGAGGGAGAGATTTTTGAACGAATCATAGGAGCTGAGGAAAAAATTCTGCATGAAAACAAACAGAACAGATTAACAGGCAAAGAAACAGGGGAAAGGAAACTTCCTCCTGGTGTAGAAACAATTGTTCAAAAGGTACAATCTTAATAATTATACCACATTTCCAGGGCAAGAATCAGATGAAGAAGAACTAAGAAAATCTAAAGAATTAAACATGGGCTACTCTAAAGGTTCAGAGTAAGTTGGGCCAAGCATCAAAGAACCTTAACACAAAGCCAGTCAACAATAAAACCTGAGACAAGAAGGGGAAACTGACGTTCAGAGTTAACTCACTAAGATAATCAGATGCCCAGACATCAGTAAAAAATTGCAAGCCATACTAAGAAACAGGAAGTTATGGCTCCATCAAGTGAACAAATTAAAACTTCACAGGAGACACAGATTTTGGGACAACTGATCAAAGACGTTCAAACAAACCTTGTATATCAATTAAAGGAGAGGAAGGAAAATATGGATATGGAGTTAAAGGATATTAAGAAGACAATGAAGAAGAATTTTAAAGTTTAAAAGGAAACAACAATAATGGGGATAAAAGGCACAATAATGGAGATTAAAAAGACTCTAGAGGCACACAATGGCAGATTTGAAAAAGCAGAAGGAAGAATTCGAGAACTAGAAGACAGGACAATTGAAATCATATAGTAAGAAGAAGATATAGAAAAAAGAATAGAAAAAATTGAGCAATGTCTCAGGGATTTGAATGACAGCATAAAGTGCCTAAACATATGTGTCATGCATGTCCCAGACAAGGGAAGAAAAGGGAAAAGGGGCAGAAAGAATATTTGAGGAAATAATGGCAGAAAACTCTTATGAATGACACAGATATACATGTTGTAGAAGCACAATATACTCAAAAAGAATAAATCCTAACTCTGAGACACATACTAATCAGAATGTCAAATGTCAAAGATAAAGAGAGAATTCTGAAAGCATCAAGAGAAAAGTGATTCATCATATACAAGGGATCCTCAGTCAGACTATGTGCCAATTTCTCATCAGAAACCATGGAGGTGAGAAAGCAGAGATGTGCTATAGTTTAGGTTCTGAAAGAGAAAAACTGCCAGCCAAAGATTCTTTATCCCACAAAATATCCTTCAAAAATGAGGGGGAGGGGAAGCAGACTTGGCCCAGTGGATAGGGCTTTCACCTACCACATAGGAGGTCCGCGTTTCAAACCCCGGGCCTCCTTGACCCATGTGGAGCTGGCCCATATGCAATGCTGATGTGTGCAAGGAGTGCCCTGCCACACAGGGGTGTCCCCCACGTAAGGGAGCCCCACGCGCAAGGAGTGCGCCCCGTAAGGAGAGCCGCCCAGCATGAAAGAAAGCGCAGCCTGCCCAGGAATGGCACCGCACACACGGAGAGCTGACACAGCAAGATGACGCAACAAAAGAAACACAGATTCCCGGTGCCGCTGATAAGGATAGAAGCAGTCACAGAAGAACACAAGCAAATGGACACAGAGAGCAGACAACTGGGTAGGGGGAAGGGAGAAAAATAAATAAATAATAAATTAAATAAATAAATAAATAAATAAATAATTTTTTTAGATGAGGGGTAGGAGATCATAGATGGCAAAGAAGGGAACAGCAGGCTCCACTCCTCCAGAAACTTCAGGAAGGTAAGCAGATTTGCCAGGCAGAAGGGAAGCTGCAGGACCATGGGGGCAATTGCAGAAGGCAGCTAGAGAAAGGGGACCCAGTTGGCCAGAGGAAAGAGAAGCCACCGTAGACACGGCACTCAAGCCAGTACTCACACGGCTCAGAGGGACAGGAAGCCAGGGGTTGACTTGGCTGAAGACCAGCACTCAGCCAGCTCTCACCTCCAAGGGTGAAACAAGCCCCAGGTGATCAGGAGTGTCCCAGTACCCAGGAGGCTCTTGAGGTGGGGACGCTGCAGGGCAAACAGGTGTGAGGCTGGCACCCAGCCCACTCAGGGGGCGAGAGGTATAGGGGGAAGGGAAGACAGGGCAGGCAGACCAGAGTTTTCTAAAAAAAAGGAAAAAAAAAAGGAAAGATATCGGCCAGCATTGAATTGGCTGCAGGGAGAGGGGAGGAGAGAACTGATCAAACAGGCTGTCACACCCACATGCCCTGGGAGAGAGAAGAACTGGATCAGTGAGGGGGTGGGCTGGCAGGTGCCTAATAACCCAGGAAAGAGGAAAGCAACAAGCAACCATCAGAAGCCCAGTTGGCCTGAAGGAAAAGAGAGTGGGCAGAGACAGACAACAAACCTTCAGAAGCCTAACTAGTGGGGTGGGTATAGCTTGGTGGTTGAACGCCTTCCTCACACATACAAGGTCCCATGTTCAATCCCTTGTACCAGAATGCCTAACTAGACTGAGAGATAGGAGGGTTGGGAAGAAACAGCCTAGGAGCTGTAAGTTGACTAACGAGCCCTGAAAAGAAGGAACCCAAAGAGCGATCCAGTGGGTTGTCAGCACTCAGCTGCCTCCTTAAGGGAATGGGAGTTGAGGGACATCTCATGACAGAGAATGTAGAGACTGAGATTTTTTTAAGCATTTTTTGATTTGTTATTTTATATTTTTATTTTTTATTCTTATTTTTCTCTACACCTGGGTACCTTACCTGTAGAGGGCAGGTTGCGGGGTGATTGATTGGTGAGCTGGCAGCCTGAAATGGTTATTAATAATCTAAGAGGGAAGCCAGTTTTTCCTGTTTTTTTTTTTTTCCTTCTTGCTTTTTTTTTTCTTTTCCTTCTTTTTTCTCTTTTTTCTTCTTAGTTTCTTTATATCTTTTCTTTCTTTCATTTTTCCCTCTTCCATTGCTTTTCTGTCATTCCACCTTCTCTTGTTTGGTCTTTATTTTCTTTCTTCTCTTCTCATCCTTTCAGTCTTCTTTTTTATTCTATTTTCTCCTGTTCATTTGTTTTTTATTCCACTTTTTTATTCTTATTCCTTTTTGTTTTTTATGAATTTACACTCTTATTTGTTTTTCTGGTTCTTTTATGGTTTCTCTTCCATCTTTTTAATTATTATTATTATTATTATTCTCTTCTTTCTTTCCTTTAAATATCTTTTGGGGGACACAGACAACTACAAGGATACAGAATAAATACAATCAAGTGCAAAAGAGGACCCTTAACATGAAATAAAATAAATAAATAAAAATCCTATCAAGATAAACAGATGGTGAGCAAATAAGTTACAAGCTATTCTAAGAAACAGGAAGACATGGCCGAATTTAATGAACAAACTAAAAAACAGGAAGAGACACAGAACATTGAACAACTAATCAAGGATGGCCAAATAAATATCATGAATCAACTTAATGAAGTGAAGGAAGAGATAAAGGATATTAAGAAAATACTGGGGGAACATAAAGAAGAAATCATAAACATACATAAAAAGATAACAGATCTGATGGTAATGAAAGGCACAATACAAGAAATTAAAAATACGCTGGAGGGGAACAGCTATATCTCAATGCTTGAGTGCCTGCTTCCCATGTACATGGTCCTGGGTTCAATACCCAATATCTCCACACCAAAAAGAAAAGATAATTTAAAATACTGGAATAACGTAACAGTAGATTTGAACAGGCAGAAGAAAGAAATAGAGACGTCAAAGATAGAACATCTGACACCAGACAGATAGTAAACAGATTGATAAAAAGATAGAAAAAATTCAACAGGGACTCAGAGAATTGAATGAAACATGAAATGCACAAACATATGCATTATAGGCACCCCAGAGAGAGAAGAAAGGAGAAAGGGGGTAGAAGGAATGTTGGAAGAAATAATCGCCAAAAATTTCTCAAGTCTTTTGAGGGACATGGATATACATGTCCAGGAAACACAGCACACTCCAAACAGTATAAATTCTAATAGGCCTACCCCAAAACATATACTTACCAAATTGTCAAATGCTCAAGACAAAGAGAGAATTCTGAAAGCAGCAAGAGAAAAAAGATCCATCACATATAAGGGAAGTTTGATAGGATTAAATGCTAATTTCTCATCTGAAACCATGGAGATGAGAAGGCAGTGGTATGACATAGTTGAGATGCTGAAAGAAAAAAACTGTCAGCCAAGAATTCTGTATCCAACAAAGCTGGCATTCAAAAGTGAGAGTTTAAAATATTCACAAATAAACAGAAATTAAGAGAGTATATCAACAAAAAGCCTACCCTTCAAGAAATACTAAAGGGAGTAATATCAGTTGATAGGAAAAAACAGGAGAGAGAGTATTGGAAGAGAGTCTAGAAAGGAAGATTATTAGTAAGAATAATTAAAAGGATAAAAAGAGATATAAAAACATAATATGACACATATAAACCTAAAGGAAAAATGGCTAATATAAGTACTTCCTGACAGAAATAACATTGAATGTTAATAGATTAAACTCTCCAATCAAAAGACACAGATTGACAGAATGGATATGGAAATATAGCCCATCTATATCCTGTCTACAAGAAACTCACCTTAGAAGCAAGGAGGTTGCAATTGAAAGGTTGGAAAATGAATTTACATGCAAATAATAACCAAAAAAATGATGGGACTAGCTATAATATCAGAGAAAATAGACTCTAAATGCAAAGCTATTGTAAGAGTCAAAGAAAAACACTATATATTAATAAAATGGGTAATCTATCAAGAAAAAAGAATAATCATAAATATTTATTCAGCTAACCAGGGTGCCTAAAAACACATGAGGCAAACATTAGAAAAACTAAGTAGAAAAATAGATGCCTCTGCAATTATAGTTGGAGACTTTAATACACCATTATTATCACTAGACAGAACATCACAACGGAGGGTCAATAAAGAAACAGAGACATTGAATAATATGTTAGAAGAACTAGACCTAACAGGCATATACAGAAAATTGCACCCAAATACAGATGGATATACATTCTTCTCAAATACATATCTATCATTTTCCAGGATAGACTACATGCTGGGTCACAAAAAAAGGCTCAATGAATTTAAAAAGATTGAAATTATACAAAGTAATTTCTCTGATCACAACAGAATGAAACTGGAAATTAATAAGGAACAGATAACTAGAATAGGCACAAAAGTATGGAGGTTAAACAACACACTCTTAAACAATCAGTGGGTCAAAGAGGAAATTGCAAAAGAAACTAGTAATTTCCATGAAACAAATGAATATTAGAAAACAATATATCATGCTCGCTTTGGCAGCACATATACTAAAATTGGAACAATACAGAGAAAATTATCATGGCCCCTGTGCAAGGATGACACGCAAATTCATGAAGCATTCCATATAAAAAAAAATAAAAATAAAAATAAAACAATATATCTAAACCTATGGGATGCAGCTAAAGCAGTGTTGAGAGGGAAATTAATAGCCATAAATGCTTATATGAAAAAAAGAAGAGTTAAAATCTAAAACCTAACTGCACACCTGGATGAACTGAAAAAAAGAACAACTAACTAATCCCAAAGCAAGCAGAAAGAAGAAATACCAAAGATTAGAGCAGAACTAAGTGAAATTGAGAATTAAAAAGAAAACTAGAAAAAGTAACAAAACCAAAGCTGATTTTTTGAGGTTAATAAAATTGACAAACCCTTAGCTAGAATAACAAAGAAAAAAGAGATAAAATGCAAATAAATAATATAAAAAATGAGAGAGGGGATGTCATCATGGATCTCATAGAAATAGAGTATCATAAAAGGATACTTTGAAAAATTGTATGCCAACAAATGGATAACTTAGATGAAATGGATGATAGAAACATATAAGCAACCTACATTGATAAAAGAAATTGATGAACTCAACAGACCAATCACAAGTAATGAGACTGAATTAGTCATCAAAAACTCCCAAGCAAGAAAAGCCCAGGACCAGATCCTTCACTGGTGAATTCTACCAATCACCCTGGAAACTCTTCCAAAAAAATAGAAGTGAAAGGAACATTACCTAACTTATTCTATGATGCCAGCATCACCCTAGTACCAAAGTCACATAAAGATGCCACAAGAAAAGAAAACTACAGACAAATCTCTCTAATGAACTTGGATGCTAAAATCCTCAACAAAATACTTGCTAATTGTATTCAACAGCACATCAAACAAATTGAACACCATAATCAAGTGGGTTTTATCCCTGGTATGCAAGGATACCAATCAATGTAATATACCACATTAACAGATCAAAAGAAAAAAAGCACATGATCACCTCTATAATGCAGAAAAATGATTTGACAAGATACAGCATCTTTTCTTGATTAAAAAATACTTTGAATGATAAGAATGGAAGGAAACATCCTCAACAAGATAAAGGGCACATCCCATAGCTAACATCATACTCAATGGTGAAATGCTAAAGGCTTTCCCTCTAAGATCAGGAACAAGACAAGAATGCCAACTGTCACCCCTCTTATTTAACATTGTGTTAAAGTACTAGCTCAAGCCCTTAGGCAAGAAAAAGAAATAAAAGGTTTCCAAAGAAAAGAAAGAAGTAAAAATTTCACTATTTGCAGATGACATGATCCTATACATAGAAAGCCCCCAATAATCTGAAAAAAAAGTTTCTAGAGACGCTAAACAAGTTCAGTAAAGTGGCAGGATATAAGATCAATATGCAAAAATCATTAGCATTTCTCGACACTAGTAATGAGAAATCTGAGGAGGAAATTCAGAAAAAAAATTCCATTTACAACAGCAACTAAAAGAATCAAATATCTAGGAATAAATTTAACTAAAGATGTAAGGGCCTTGTACACAGAAAACTATATAACATTGTTAAAGGAAATCAAAGAAGACCGAAATAAATGGAAGAATATTTCTTATTCATGGATTGGAAAACTAAGCATCACTAAGATGTCCTACCCAAATTGATTTATAGACTTAACACAATCCCAATAAAAATTACAACAGTATTTTTTACTGAATTGGAAAAGCCAAATATGAAATTTATTTGGAGGGGAAAATGTCCCCAAATAGCCAAAATCATGAAAAGAAAGAAAGAAAGAAATTGGAAGAATCATGCTTCCTGACTTTAAAGCATACTACGAAACTACAGTGGTCAAAACTGGATGGTAGGGAAGCAGACTTGGCGCAGTGGTTAGGGTGTCCGTCTACCACATGGGAGGTCCGCAGTTCAAATCCCGGGCCTCCCATGTGGAGCTGGCCCATGTGCAGTGCTGATGCACACAAGGAGTGCCGTGCCACGCAGGGGTAGGGGAGCCCCACGTGCAAGGAGTGCGTCCTGTAAGGAGAGCCGCCCAGCGCGAAAGAAGGTGCAGCCTGCCCAGGAATGGCACCGCACACACAGAGAGCTGACACAACAAGATGACTCAACAAAAAGAAACACAGATTCCCGTGCCACTGACAACAACAGAAGTGGACAAAGAAGATGCAGCAAACAGACACAGAGAACAGACAACTGGGGTTGAGTGGGGGAAGGGGAGAGAAATAAATAAAATAAATAAATCTTTGAGAGAAAAAAACTGGAGGTATTGGCACAAGGATAGACATACTGACCAATGGAAACAAACAGGGTTCTGATATAGATCCTCACATATATGGTCAAATGATATTCCACAAGGGTGCACCTAGGGCTTGCTTCTACAGAATATGAATGTGTTCATCTTGTCATAGTCTGTTATCTCAGTGGGTAGAATTCCACACAATAAACATCAAAATATTAAACTCCCATCCTGGGGAGTGCTGCTATATTCTCAAATAGAGGGGCAAGAATCTCTTGAGTATATAGGCAGTTCCTGATGAAAGAAAATAAATTAGTATGCCAAGCCCTCAATATTAATGCAAGTAACTATGAACCTTGTTGTTCAAATTGAAATTTAGTTGTTACCGTAAGTTCTGAGGGAAGAATAAGGTATTTTTAGGGCAGTGGAATTGTTCTCCATGGTTTTACAATG
This sequence comes from Dasypus novemcinctus, assembly GCF_030445035.2. NCBI lineage: Eukaryota > Metazoa > Chordata > Mammalia > Cingulata > Dasypodidae > Dasypus > Dasypus novemcinctus. Next base: position 74,453,277 of record NC_080679.1, on the reverse strand, counting down.
ATGGATAAAGGCTATTACACATTTTGTCAAAACCTATAAAAGTGTACAGTGCAAAATATAAACCATAATGTAAACCATTGACCATGGTTAGTAGCAATGCTTCAATATTTGTTCATCAATTGTAACAAATGTACCATACTCACGTAAGATGTTATAATAGAGGGAAATGTGAGAGGGAGAGGGGGGTGGAGTATATGGGAATCCCCTATATATTCTATGTGACTTTTCTGTAACCTAAAGATTCTTTTGAAAATAAAGTGGAGGAAAAAAAGACACTGGGGGAACATATAGCAGAAATTGTCAATATACATAAAAGATAGTAGATCTTGCAGTGATGAAAGCACAATGCCAAAAAAAAATTTTTTTGGCTCTGTTTTCTGGGGAGGTTTTGGATTGCAGAAGGTTTGCAGCTGTGTTAGGGAGTATCGCTGGTGCCGGGTGTCTGTGGTGGGGGAATGTGTGGGGAGGGTTACACTTGGGGCATGCCTGTATGGAATATGAATGTGTTTATGTGGTCATAGGGTGTTATCTCAGTGGGTGGAGACCCACACATAACCTACGGAATATTGGATTCGCATCCTGGGGAGTCCTGTTACATCCTGTAATAGAATGGCAAGAATCTCTAGAGTACATGGGCAGTGCCTAGCAGAGGAGGACAGACCAATATGCCAGCCTCTTGATATCAATGCTTATAGTTATAAACCTTGTTCTTGTGAAATTGAAACCTTGCCTAGAAATATATATTGCCTAGAGTTATCTCTGGAAAGCCTCCTTGTTGCTCAAATGTGGCCTCTCTCTAAGCCAAACTCAGAATATAAACTCACTGTCTCCCCTCCCCACCTCACCCCTGCCCCCATGACATGGGACATGATCCCAAAGATGTGCCTCCCTGGCAATGAGGGATTATTTCCAAGTGCCAACTAGCAATGCATTTGGAAAAAGACATTGACCAAAAGGGGGAAATATTAAATACAAATCAGTTTTTTAAAAATATTTATTTATTTATTTATTTCTCTCCCCTTCCCCCCCACCCTCCACCCCCCACCCCAGTTGTCTGTTCTCTGTGTCTATTTGCTGAGTCTTCTTCTTCGTCCGCTTCTGTTGTTTCAGCAGCACCAGAATCTTTGTTTCTTTTTGTTGCGTCATCTTGTTATGTCAGCTCTCCGTGTGTGCGGCACCATTCCTGGGCAGGCTGCACATTCCTTTGCGCTGGGCAGCTCTCCTTATGGTGCACTCCTTGCGCGTGGGGCTCCCCTACACAGGGGACACCCCTGGGTGGCATAGCACTCCTTGCACACATCAGTACTGCACATGGGCCAGCTCTACATGGGTCAAGGAGGCCCGGGGTTTGAACCGTGGACCTCCTATGTGGTAGATGGATGCCCTATCCACTGGGCCAAGTCCGCTGCCCCCAAATCAGTTTTTATGGCTAAGAGATTTCAAAGTGAGTCAGGAGGTCATTCCAGTGGTTATTCTTAGGCATGTCTCAGGAAGATCTCTCTCTGGCTGCCTCAGTAAACAGTGTCCCAAGCAGGGGAGCTCCTGAGGTCTGCCTAGACACTAAGGGCAGAGGAGACAACTCCAGGAAATTGGCACCCCATTGGTGAGCCTTACCTTGAAATATATGATAACCTATCTCCCCAATGTATCCAGAGTTACACTCATTTATAATTTTCCATCACATTCTGCCCCTTTTATTTGAACTGATAATTAGCACTGTACCCAGTAAATATATATCCCAGAGACTTAAACCTTTGGCCTGTTCATATGCTGATTGAGCCCTGATGCTCAGGAGAGTTGCAGCCAACACCTACTCTCCAGTTCATCATACTCACCCAGCACAACTAAGAAAAGAGGATGGTGGACAATGCCCACCCCAAACAACTGCAGATACTCAATCAGAAGCAGAGTGGGCATCACAATCCCAGAATCCTCAAGATTGAGGAATGACACAAGGGTGTCCCCCGCATAGGGGAGCCCCACGCACAAGGAATGCACCCTGTAAGGAGAGCTGCCCAGCACAAAAGAAAGTGCAGCCTGCCCAAGAATGGCGCTGCACACACAGAGAGCTGACACAACAAGATGACGCAACAAAAAGAAACACCGATTCTTGTGCTGCTGACAAAAACAGAAGCGGACAAAGAAGAAGACACAGCAAATAGACACAGAGAACAGAAAACTGGGGCAGGGGGGAGGGATGGGGAGAGAAATAAATAAATAAATCTTTAAAAAAAAGATTGAGGAATGAACATAAGGTGGGACTACAACTATGGACTAAAGTAGACTTATTGTTATTTTAGTAGTGGAAAAACTTGTAACATCAATATAAAGACAGGGGTCACCAGAGGTTCTGGGGGGAGGGAGAGGGAAAAATAGGTAGAACATGGGGCATTTGGGGGACAATGGAATTGTTTTGCATAATATTACAATGACAAATACAGGCCATTATACATTTTATCAAAACCTATAAAATTGTACAGTACATAGTGTAAAATGTAATGTAAACTGTAGTCCATGGTTAGTAGCAATGCTTCAATGTGTTCATCAATTGTAACAAATGTATCACACTAATGAAAGATAATGCTAATAGGGGTTAAGGTATATGGGAATCCCCTATATTTTCAACATAGCATCTATGTAATCTAAATCTTCTTTTAAAAAAAGAAAAAGAAAAAAATGAGGGAGGGTTGAAAGTATTCACAGATAAACAGAACTGAGAGAGTTTGTCAATAAGAGACCTGCCCTACAAGAGTTACTAAAGGAAGTTCTCCAGGTTGAAAGGAAAAGATAGGAGAGTGTGGCTTGGAATAGTGTGAAGAAATGACTAACAGCTTCAGGAGTAAATGCAAAACTCAGTAGTACTGTATCCTCAAAATACAATTTTACTTTTTAATTCCTATAAGTATCGAACTACAATTAAACAAGAAAAGGCATATTTTCTGATAATAGACATGCAAAATGTAAAGAGGTGGGACAAAAACAACTTAAAGAGAGGAAAGAGGGATTTGGGAGCAGAGAATGTGTATGCTATTGAAGCTAAGTTGGTATCTTTTCAAATTACTATGGTATAGATGTAGGCTGTATAATATAAACCCCAGAGTAACCAGAAAAAGTATTTAAAATATATACAGAAACTAAAATGAGAAAAGGATCAGTCAGATACATCACAAAGGATCAACCAAACAAAAAGGACAAAGCAACCAGAGCTAATATATGAATTTAGCAAAGTGATGGGAAGCAAGATCAACATGCAAAAATCAGTAGTGTTTCTATACATTATTTTTTTAAAAGATTTATTTATTTATTTATTTCTCTCCCCTTCCCCCCCCACCCCAGTTGTCTGTTCTCTGTGTCTATTTGCTGCGTCTTCTTTGTCCGCTTCTGTTGTCAACGGCACCAGAATCTGTGTTTCTTTTTGTTGTTGTTGCGTCAGCTTGTTGTGTCAGCTCTCCGTGTGTGCGGCACCATCCCTGGGCAGGCTGCACTTTCTTTCACACTGGGTGGCTCTCCTTACGGGGTGCACTCCTTGCACGTGGGGCTCCCCTATGCAGGGGACACCCCTGCGTGGCATGGCACTCCTTGCGTGCATCAGCACTGCACATGGGCCAGCTCCACACGGGTCAAGGAGGCCCAGGGTTTGAACCGCGCACCTCCCATGTGGTAGACGGACACCCTAACCACTGGGCCAAGTCTGCTGCCATCTATACATTATTAATGAGTACTTTGAGGAGAAGATGAAGAAGAAAATCCATTTACAAAAGCAACTAAAAGTATCAAATATCTAGGAATAAATTTAATGAAAGAAAAGTACAAAACATTGCTTAAAGAAATCAAAGCCCTAAATAAATGGAAGGGCTTTCAGTGTTTATGGATTGGAAGACTAAATATTGTTAAGATATCAATATTACCCAAAATGATTTACAAGTTCAATGCAGTCTCATTCAAAATTCCAACAGTCTACTTTCCAGAAATGGAAAGGCCAACCATCAATATATTTGGAAGGGTAAGGAACCCCAAAAAGCCAAAAACATAACAAAATTGAAGGATGAAGCTGGAGAATTCACACTTCCTGACTTTAAAGCTTATTACAAACTATAGCGATCAAAACAGCAAGGCACAAGGACAGATATATCAACCAAAAGAATTGAATTGAGTTTTCAGAAATAGACCCCCACATCTATGGCCAATTGGTTTTTGACAAGGCTGCCAAGTCCACCCAATTGGGAAAGAATAGTCTGTTTAATAAATGGTGCTGGGAGAACTGGATATCCCTAAGCAAAAGAATACCATACACTAAATACACCATATACAAAATTTTGTATACACCATATATAAAAATTACCTCAAAATGGATCATACACCTAAATATAAGAACCAGAACTCTCAAACTCTTAGAAGAAAATATTGGGGAGTATCTTCAGGATCTTGTGTTAGGTAATGGTTTCTTAGACTTTATATCCAAAGCACAAGCAACAAAAGAAAATATTTACAAAAGAGACCCCATCAAAATTAAAAACTTTTGTGCATCAAAGGACTTCATTGCAAAAGTGAAAAGACAACCTACTCAATGGGAGAAAATATTTGGAAACCATATATGATAAGAGTTTAATATCCAGAATATATAAAGATATCCTACACTCAGCAATAAAAAGACAAACAACCCAATTTTAAAAATGGTCAATAGGCTTGAATAGACATTTCTCCAAAGAGGATATACAAATGGCTAAAAAGTAAATAAAAAGATGCTCAACATCACTAGCTATTAGGGAAAAGCAAATCAAAACCACAATGAGATAGCATTTCACACTGACTAGAATGGCTCCTATTTAAAAAGACAGAAAACTGCAAGAGTTGGAGATATGTAGAAAAATAGGAACACTCATTCATTGCTAATGGGAATGTAAAATGGTGCAGCCGCTGTGAAAGATAACTTGGCAGTTCCTAAGAAAGCTAAGTATAGAATTACCACATAACTTGGCAATCCTCTCCCAGGTATATACCTAAAAGAATTGAAAGCAAGAACTGAAACAGATTTTTGCACACTGATGTTCGTAGCAGCATTATTCACAATTTCAAAACATTAAAGTAACCCAAGTGTCCATCAACTGATGAACGGATAAACGAAATGTGGTATATACATACAATGGAATATTTTTCTGCCATAAAAAGGAATGAAGTCCTAATACATGCAACAACATGGATGAACATTGAAGACATTTATACAGAGTGAAGTAAGCCAGACACAAAAGGACAAATTTTATATGAGCTCACTTATATGAAATAATTAGAATAAGCAAGCTCATAGAGTTCGAATCTAGAATATGGGTTACCAGGGGCCAGGTCAGGGCTGGGTCAGGGATAGAGAATGGAGAGTTGATGCTTAATTTGTACAAACTTTCTATTTAGGTTGATTGTCAAGTTTTGGAAATTGATGATGGTGATGGTAGGATATTATTGTGAGTGTAAGTAACAGCACGGTCTCTCTTTCCTGGGTTTCCTCTTCCTCTTGAGGCTCTGTGGGCTCGGCTTCTTCCCAATCTCCGCCATAGGCTGGCACAGGGCTTGTCTCTCTGGGCTTCCTATATCAGTCTCAACTCTTTTCCCAAGGTCAGCTGCTAACTACCAGGCAAATGGCTTGTCTCTATTCCTAGGGCCCCAGGATCAAAAAGGACAGCGCTCTCTCTCTTCCTGTGTGCATTCTTGAGTGTCCATTTATCTCAGCCCACCAAGGGGGTGGAGACTCAACCTGACTTAGCCCGATCAGAAGCCCTAAATTAATTTTATCAAGTAAACTTAATCATAGACCCCTCACTGATTTTAATACAATCAAAGGATATCACACCCAGAGGAATAGATTCCTTTACAACATAATCTTTCTCTTTTGGGAATACCCAAAAATAATTTCAAACTGTCACAGGCTGCCATGCAGATTTCTCGTGTTTTTCCCCCCATATTCTCGTTGTACAATAACACAGAATGCATGTTGAAAAAGAGCAAACTTAGAAAAAGCTAAAAAAGAGTACTTGTAAATATTTGCTTCACATGGACAATGTAATCTACCTTCTCAGGCAGAGAAGGCATATTTGCTTAACTCATTTTATCTAACAAAGCTAAACAAATTCTGCATGTGTTAGAATTCTATAAACAGTGGTTGGTTGCAAAGCAGTATAAACTTAACCAGCAAAAAGGAAAGGAAAATACTGTCTGATGTAAGCAGACTCCAGAGAGGCAGAAGAAACAGGAGCCCTAACAGACTCGAGGATCTCTTTCCCCAGCTCTCCTCCCTCCTCCCCTCTCTGCTTCTCTCACTCAGATCACTTTTATCTATCTATCTAAAGGGCCACTTCTAATTCAAATGTTGAAACTTCCCACCTTCAGGGCAAGAGAGAAAAGAACCTCTTCTTTCAGAAAATGCCACGGAAAGGCTGCTTAGGTCAGCCATTCTCAGACCAAGCGTTGTTGCCAGCGAGTACGGAGCCAGGACTACGCAGCCTCATACCAACGTCGCACCCAGAGGTGAGCCCAGTGCCAGGAAGTTGAGGGCAATTAAAAAAAAAAAAGTGCAACTCCCTTTTGAATCATATGCTAGACCAGCAGTTTTCCAAAATAAGTTCTCAAAAGGAAGCAAAGTAATACATGCTCACCCTACTTACGTGGTTTCTACCTCTTTACCAGGTAAAATTTTGCCTAGGTTTGACATTTAAGATGCCAGAAGGTTATCTTAAATTACTTTATTTCAAAGGTCTTATTTCCCCAAAATAAAATTATAATTGTGTGAATCCTTAATAAGGATACAATATGAAAAGGAATAATTCTATAGTGACATTGGGTGAACTCTTTTTCCCCATTTCTAGCATCTGTACTTCTCAAATATGTCTTTCCGGAAGTAAAACAAAACATTGAGTTTTTTTTTTCTCATCATTTATAATAGGGTACACCAATAACTTTAGAGTATCATTAATGATCTTTCCTCATAAAAATAAACATTCTAGATTTGTTCTGATTCAGCACCGTCATTAGTGCCCAGGAAACTAAATGAAAGTGCCATAAACATATGCTATTAGTGGAGATGGCTGTTTTCTTCTCCACGCATAGATAACTGAGCAAAACTAGTAGCCCAAATAGAGTGTCTTTTCTGCTCAGGGTTGGGACTCTGAATCATAGGTGAGCCCAGTGCCACCTGAGCAAGTGGCATTTCCTTAGGTGAGTTCCTTAACTACTCTGGACCATTATTTCCCTGGCTGAAAAATTGACAGGATTAAAGTAGATAAACTTTAGGGTGCTTTCCAGCTCCAAAATATTATAATCCTTACAGAAAATAGCTTAACATAATCGGGACATTTTAAAAAGCCATTTTAAAAATCACTTCAAGTAAAGCCTGGATGTAGGCAATATCTCATTTATTAAACCTTCCCAGAGCCACTCACATTTCAGTCCTCGTGTTCAAGGAGTACAAGGCTGGTGGGGGAGGCAGGTGTGTAACCAGCTCATTCAAATGCCAAGCAAGTAACCACTGTTTAAAGAATTCTAGGGATGGGAAGCAGACTTGGCCCAGTGGTTAGGGCGTCCGTCTACCACATGGGAGGTCTGCGGTTCAAACCCCAGACCTCCTGACCCGTGTGCAGCTGGCCCATGCGCAGTGCTGATATACGCAAGGAGTGCCCTGCCACGCAGGGGTGTCCCCACATAGGGGAGCCCCACGCGCAAGGAGTGCGTCCCGTAAGGAGAGCCGCCCAGCGCGAAAGAAAGTGCAGCCTGCCCAGGAATGGTGCCACACACACGGAGAGCTGACACAGCAAGATGACACAACAAAAAGAAACACAGATTCCCGTGCCGCTGACAACAACAGAAGCAGACAAAGAAGAACACGCAGCAAATGGACACAGAGAACAGACAACGGGGGGGCAGGGTGAAGGGGAGAGAAATAAATAAATAAATCTTTTTTTAAAAAAAAGAATTCTAGGGATGCAGATGTGGCTCAAATGATTGGGCTCCCATCTACCAAATGGGGGGTCCCAGGTTTGGTTCCCTACCCGGGGCCTCCTGGTGAAGATGAAGCTGGCCTGCACCACGAACTGACGCAACAAGATGACACAACAAAACAGACACACAGGGGAAAGACAATGATAGACACAGCAAACCAGGGAGCTGAGGTGGCTCAAAGCAATTGGGTGCCTCTCTCTCACATCGGAGATCCCAGGATCAGTTTCTGGTGCCTCTTAAAGAGGAGACAAGAAGACAACTAGACACAGAAGAATGTGCAGCAAATGGACACAGAGAGCAGACAGCGAATGCAAGCAGGGGGTAGGGAGAATAAAACAAAACAAGTCTTTAAAAAAATGAATTCTAACACATGCAAGGGCTCTAGGGAAGGAACCAACAGGAGAGCAAGGGAAGAAGTGACTAAGTCTACTTGGAGAGGATCCAACAAAGGAGGTACCTGTTCAAAACGAGTCTTGAAAGGGGAAAAGTCCAGCAGATCATCTTTGCAGACAGCCAATTTGAAGGAAAAATATCTGGGCAGGGGACAAAGCATGTGCCAAAGGAGCCAGAATATAAAAAAGAAAGAAGTCTGGTAAGAGTGAGACAAGTATGGGGCAGCAATGAGAGGCTAGGCTAAAGGAACTTTTCCCTGTTGACAGGAAAAAAGACCGACTTCACCCAGGAGCTAGGCTCGCTCAGACCTGCCTCAGAGAAAATCACTCATGGCAGTGTGGAGGGTGGATTAGGGTAGGGGGCCTGAGGTCAGGGGGGCTGGGCCATTGGGAAGCTGATGTAGTAACAGTCCTGCCAGCTGATGAGAGGCCTGTGAAGGTAGTTCCAGGGGCAAAGGAGTGAGGAGACAGATGCTTCAAAAGGAAAAGGAGATTTTCTGGGGCCCATGATCTGAATTACTTTTACCTTGTATGTAGTTCTGTGTTTTACCTCACTGAGCCTCACGTATCTCACCTCCAAAATGGAAAGAAAACTTTGCAGATTTGCAGTTAAAATAAAATGAGGCAATCCATTTAAACAACTGAAGACAATAGTAAGTGCTCAATAAATTCATTTTTATCATTGCTCAGCATTAGCCAATCCTCCTTGAGAGACAATGAGAGCGAGCTGAGCTGGCCAGTGTCCCGTGCACTGAAATGAGGTGTGGTGGGCTGGGGTCCAGTGACCTAGAGGACCCATAGTGACCAGGAGTGTCCTCTGAGTCCCAAGGGCCAAAGCCAGAAAAGCCAAAATCCATCATCAAGGCTAAGGGCCAGAAATAGGAAACAAAGGCAGGAGGGTGCAGGAACTGAGGAGGGAGCCAGAGAAACAGTTCAGAGAAGACACTAGTTCCAGAACAATTGCTGCTGTGTTCACGGCTGAAGAGCACAGGCTATGAGTGGCCTGAAGGTCAACAGGGTTTGAAGGACAGAGCAGAGCCGAGCAAACACCCTTTGCCATCACCCAGCAGTGACTTCAGGGACACCTCTCAACAACGGACTGCAGAGCCTTGTGAAGTTCTCTTTGCTTTCAAGAAGGAGAGAACGTAAGCTTTCCCCTGGACCTCCAAGGTCACAGGCGCAACGGCCGGCTCTTCTCATCGTCCTTCCCATCCAAAACAGAGGCGTGAGGAAAGAGGCCACTGGACGACACAATAACTTCCTTTGAGCGGACTGTGCCAAGCCTTGCTCTAAAAGTTTTCCTCTATTAATCCCAATATTAATCCTTTAATCCCAACAAGCCCAGGAAGTAGAGACTATCATCCTCCTCGTTTACACATGAGTAAGGCGAGGCTTGGAGACAGGGAGTGACCTGCCACCGTGACGCAGCTGGCAGCCCAGAGGCTGCCTGGCATCAGAGCCCACAGGGCTGCAGGGCGGAGCCAGGGAGGTGATGACAGCCCAGACAGGAGGGCGACCCCTGCTCTGAGAGCAGAAGGAAAGTGAGGGAGGTTCATAAGGTTGAAGCCGGCGGAGGAGGGAAGTTGAGGGAGCTGAGACTTAGCCTATTTTGAAAAGGCTCTGAGAAACCGAACTTGGTTCATGTGACAGCACTAGATGTGAGGAGATGGAAGAGAAGGGAAGCTGAAGACTTCCTGGAAGAGGGAAGGGCCCTGAGAAGTTGGGAGAAGGGTAGAGATGGGTGCTGCCCTAATCAGGGCTGTGCCTTCCCAGGACAGGTGCTCCTTACAAAGTCAGGGGCCTCATGAAGCCAGCCACAGGGCTCTCTCCTTTCTAAAGGCTGAGATTTGGGGTGCAGAACAACATTCTTGGGGCCCTGTTGCAACCTGTAAAGAGGGTGTGTGCCAGAACTGTTGACATCACCTGGGAGCTGGCCAGAGGCAGACTCTGAGCCCGCACTCCCACACGCCTGATTCACTGCATCAGAACCTGCATCTATCAAGATCCCAGGTCATTCGCCTGCACTGCCAGTGTGAGAAGCAGCCAAAGGCCAACCCCAAAGCTCCTGTTTAACCCCAAAGACGCGTAGAGCTCTACTGGTGGTTCTCAGGGAGACATACATCTCTGGAGAAAAAGAAAAATACCCAAGGGTGGGTCAACCATTCTAGCCTTAGTCTATATTTCAAACTGGAGGAAGAGACATGAAATGGTACAGTTCCTTGATGTTCTCCAAAAGGCACAGGAAGTCGATCCTACCGCATAGTCCTGTGCTGGTGATGCTCCAGTCGCACGTTCTGTGTCCTCAGGTGTTCCCACCATCATTACTGAGCACCTCCTAAGTGCCAGGCACCCTTCTAGCTGTGGGGACATCACAGCAATGAACAACGGGCAAAAATTCCTGCCTCCGAGAAGCTTACATTCTAAAGGTGGGGAAATAAATAAGTACAAATGGTGCAAGTGCTATGGAGGAAAATAAAGCAGGACAATATAAAGGCCATGTCAGTGGTGATTTGCACATTAAGATAGGGGAGTATGGGTAGGCTTTCCTGAGAAGGGGATGTTAAATCAAGATGGAGAGCAGGTGAGGGAGCAAGCTGGACAGTTATCTATGCAACAATATTACAGGTAGAGGAAACAGCCAGTGCAAGCAAGGGCCCTGGGGCAGTTTTCCTGACATGCTGAAGGAACTAGGAGCCCTGCATGGCTGGAGAGGAATGAACAAGAGAAGTCAGAGAAGAGATCAGCGACTCAGCACAGGCCCAGAGCCCTTGGGTCCCTGGAGACAACGGTGAAAATGTTCACTTCTACCGTGAGTGAGATAGGATGCAGAGAAGGTTTTGAGCAGAAATGTGGCATGGTCTGACTTAGGTTGTAACGGGATCCCTCTGGCTGCTGTGTGAAGAAAAAACTGAAGGAGAAAGAGGCAGAAGCAGGGAGAGACGTTAGGAGGCTACTGAAAGAATCCAGCCAAGAGACGATGTGGACTTGGACCAGGGTGAGCCTAGCGGAGGTGGCGAGAAGAGGCTGGATTCTGACCCATGTGTGAAGGTAGGGCCAAGAGGATTTCCTGGCCGGTTGAATGTGGGATGACGCCAGAGGTTTTGGCCTGAGTGACTGGAAAGATGGAGTTGCCATCATGTGAAACTGGAAAGGCCGTGGTGCAGCAGGCCAAACAAAAGAATCTGGAGCAGTAGTGTATGGTGCAAAGTGCTCAAGGAAAAACATGTGTCATGTTTTCATTTCATATGTTCTCAGAGCAAGTGGTTTTTATTTTTAGTTGGAAAAGGCAGTTAGGTGTTCCCTCCCGCCCTACTTAAAAGGATAAACTAAACTATCAGATTACCAAATCCTTGCCAAATGGCAACAGGGAGCTGGCACCAGAGAAATTTGAGTTGGTACTTTATCCCAAACACAGAAAAACCGTTAAGATCCAGGTCACCGCAATGGAATCTGAGTGGTGGATTTGGCCATGAAATAGGCTTAACGCTCTGAATTCTGCTTTCTTGCACTCTTCCCCACCCTGCCTTGATTCTCTCAGAATGAACCTTTGGTTAGTGCCAGCTGGTGCTGGGCCACTCCAGTGGCAGCCCGGAGGAGATTTCCCTGCCTCCAGGGAGACCAGCAAGGCCAGCAGAAGCCCTGTCCAGGGCACAAAGTGTCCAGGCTTCATTTATCAATTGCTGAGACCTTTTTATCTAACCTTTTTAAAATATACACGCAATGTCCCAAGACCACCTGTCATGGAAAATTCGATCGTTCTCTTTCAAAAATTCACTGAAATTATTCTCAGCACCATGAAAAACATTTAGCTCATATCATGCAGTTTTGGTGTTGGGATCCTTAAAAGTCATCAGTTAAAGGATTTTAAAGATGGTGAAAAAGAGTCTACAGATTAGCTGGAGTTATGGGCAGAGTTGAGACAAAGAGCTCTACCCCTCCTGTCCCAACACAGGTCAGTGGTCCCATCCACATTTGGTGACCCTTAGGGGGCCAGTAGTGTGTTATAGGTAGGCAGAGAGAGTGATGGTCCAGTCGTTCTTATAGAGATGAAAACGGAAACTTTCTAAAATACATAGTTGAAATTATATTTGAACAAGAGTTCACTTTGAAAACTTCCTAAATCCCTAATTATGATTTTGACCTGTAAGACTTTAGCATAGCATCTGCCTCCAGGGAATCATTTAGAGCGACCACACTTCACAACACTTCCCCCACTTGTGATGTTCAAATACTGTGTTTTTCTGTCTGTGCTTTGATGTGAGAAGGGTTGTGAAACTTCCCGTTATTTTTTATATTTTCTGTTTTGGCAATAGCCTTAAAATAACATAGATCAGCCCATCAATCCTCTGAGTGGCTTTTATGTTTCTTAGAAAGAAGGCTTGGCTGAGCATCATCTTAGAACCAGGCAGCCTCCCCTTCCATGCCAAAGAAAAGACGTTCAGTGCGTCAGGCTAAGAGCTCAGACAACGCCCTCTGTGGGAAGAAAGAGAACTGCACCTCACGGGGCATCGTGAGCCTGGGAGGAAGAGTCAGGTTCAGGGAAGAAGGTGGCAGTTTTCCACCTTTTGGACTGGGATGGATTCCCTCGTAGTCAACTTTTAAAGTTGCTCTGAAGCTCAGCAATGTTTATAATTTCTCCAAGTTTTTCTTTCCTCACTTCCAGGTCCATTTTCTAAATCTTCTGGATCCTTTTTTTTCTAATCTCTTTAGGAATAAGATGTGTGTATGGCTGGCATGAAGGACGTGTTCAATAAAACTGTGTTGAATGAATTATTATAGTTAGAGTTTTTCAAGACTTATGAGAAATAAAAAATATTCATTATGGCCTTTAACTGAATGTTACAGAGTACTTCTCTATATAGTAAGAAAATAGTAATGGGTTCATCCAGCAAAAACGAAACAGTAAATATTTACTAAATAGCTGTCTGTTTTAAAATTTTCAGTTCACTGAGACGAAATCCAGCAGGTACCACCAATGCATTATCATCAGAATGGTGCAATATTGTATGTAGAATATCTGCTTAATAATCCACAGAATTTTTACTGTAGCTATTGGTGACATGATGACATGATTTTCTCCTTTATTATATTAATATGGTGAGTTTCACTGATTTATTTTTAAATGTTAAGTACTCTGAATTTGGTGGCTAAACCTGCTCGGTCTAGATGTATTGTTTTTTGTACTGTTAGTTTGATTTGTATATTCATCAAACCAAATACATTTCAATGTTTGTAAATTATGCAGCAATTTAAAACATAAAATAAAATGGATGAAACATCAAGAATAAATAAATAAATAATCCACAGAATGACCAAAAACAAACAAAATGGCAGAATTTTTCAATCAATGCTTCCCATTATATTTTTTTATCCAAGGATGATGTAAATTACACTGAAATTAGTAGAACATTTGGAACACTGGCAAAGCCTTCTAATGAGACATATGCAATCATAAATTAGACGAATTTACATACTTTGTACCACTATGCACTCTCAAGGGATTTCAATTGTACACAGAGTACTCAATTTCCTTGAATTACTTAGTTGAAACTTTCATTTCTGCTCTTCTGTGTAAGCAACTCCTCTACCTCTTTCTTTTGGTAGGAGAGGTGGAGGTGGGGGGTAGGCAGGGACCAGCATACAGAGTATCATGTCTGATTTCATATGGATGTGCAATCAATATTAACCCAAAATAACTTAAACAATAAATTCTTCATTACAAAAACAAAAAACAAAAGCACATGCCTTCATTACAGTTTGTACTCTGAGAAAGCAGTCACATGCAAAAGACAATCTAATGACCGGCAAGTTAACTCTGTCAGTTTCCAGTTGTTTTCACCCAAACAATACCATAGGAAATACTCAGCCTGGATTCCTGCCCATTTAACACGCAGTCTCAGCACCAGTTGATCCCACCTGCCAAATAGCTAGTTAAGGGCCTGTCGATGAGTTTCTGGGAATATTGTGCTGTATTTATAGGTACCTATTCCTGTCACTTACCCTAGCCTCCACCTCTTCATGGGCACTGAGTTATAATAACTGTCCTTTCAAATGGCACCCCTCCAGCGCAGCTGTGTGCCATGCAAAGCCTCAAAATTCCTTGACTGGCATACACAGAAAACGGCACATCTTAGCCTCCGTGTGACTGGGCAAGGTCGTGCAACTAGTCCTGGCCGATGGGTTGTGTGTGGAGGGGAGTGTCATTTCAAGGGTGAAGCACAGAAAAGCCCGTGTGGGGTCTGCCAAGGCAGTGAGGAGGTAGCATTCTCCAGGCGGCGCAGCTCCCAGGTGGTGGAGTCTCTGTTATTCTGTTATCACGGATTCCTGAGTATGGAGCAAAGCTCCTGCCAATTTGAGTGGAACCTAGAAATAAACTGTTGCTGTATCAAATCACTGAGCTTTGGGGGTTGTTTGTTTCCACAGGATCCTGATGAATCCAGTAACTCTAGCTGGCCTTGCTCCTGAGCCACCCGAACCAGCTATTTCCCTATAAACGTCCTGCCCGTTCTTTCGCAAGCCCCACTCTCTGGTCCTGGGAAAGGACACATGAACTTAGAGGCACAGACGCAGAACCTTTCCAGGAGGCGCCTTCTACCTCAAAAAACACCGCTTCTTCTGGCCCATCCAGCATACCTCTTGTGCTCTTCCCAAACATGTTCTTGGATATTCTTGGAAGACAATTACTGGTAATCCCTATTTAGCAGGACTCACTTCCAGGACCTCCCTCCCAGGAAGCTCATGCCGAGGTGCCATCTCCCTCAGGAAACTATTCTTTGCTGACCCCCTGGCTCCTCTCCAGCAACTTCACTCAATTCAATTCAGTGTTGTTTTTCTAAAACCAGACTAAGGCTTGCCTCAGTACTTATTAGAGAGGCTTCTTTCTCCCTCTGTTCATAAGCACACACTCACATTTCTACAGTTTCTCTCTCCTGCACAATAGAAGGAACTATCACTTTCCACCGAGAGCCAGAGCTGAAATCTGAAATTCACTCCTGAGGTCACAGGATGATTTCATATATTGTAGCACCTATTCCAACTCAGACAATTCCTATGCAGGCAGATGCTTCCAGCTAAAACTCTTCCAAACTCCACTTCTGATTTTCCAGGGTTTCCTTGTCTCTAGGTTTAAGCCTGCCCCTGCCTGTTATTTTTAGATTTGATTTTACTCCTTGTAAAAAGCCAGCGGTGGGGAGTTTTGGTGGGGAGGGAATTTTTTTTTCTTTTTAATTAAGAGCAGATGACAAAGACAACTCAGTCATGGAAAATAATAGGAGTCAAACTGTCTCTCTGGCTCCCCTCCGTGCATTTCCTCCATCAGCCGGGGACTGAGCAGAGCCGCAACAATGCTAATGGAGTCTCCTCTGCCTTTTCTAGAAGATACAGATTATCTAAACAGATGCCTGCAGGGATCCACTGGGTAACTGCATATGCCGGTCTTCCCATACACTGCCCTCCCAGAATGATGCATTTTAGAGCTGAAAGGGAGCTTCTAGGCTATCTTCAAATTACCCATGAAGAGTCCAAGGCCCAGAGAAGTCAAGGAATGTGACTGAGATGCTCCAGCCTGGTGAGGTCTCTTTCATCCCACACGCTGAACGCTAAACCTGCCTGCTGTACCTGTGCTTCTCCACTGTCCTAGAACTCAAAATAGATCGAGAGCTCCTTCAAGTGAGGGGTTCCTGCCTTGTAGTGTCTGTCCCTCCGGTCCTCAGTAAGAAGGGCAGTACTGCACACGCAGATAAATGTTCACGGCTAAGCACTGGGCATTCACTCATTCTTCAAAAAAGTTGTGATGTTGCTCATCTCCTTTCCAACCACTTCCTGGTTTTTTCCTCTCAACCAAATTCAGCTTTGTGCGTGCTATATGAGCTTGGACAGCTCGTTTGCTTGGCTGCTTGTTAACTCAAGGACACTTTTTTGCAGATTTTCTTGCAAGACTTCATTTAGATTCAGTCTTCAAAGTCACATTATTAAACGTGTTTACAGTTAAGATGTGCTACTGGCATATACAATACTTCAAAAGGTCTTGTCTTTGCTCTCAGGTAACTCGTGCTCTGAACAGAACACAGCATTTGTTGTGGGAATAGCATGGAATAGGGTTTTACATTGTTGAACTCTTGCCTCCCTTCCTTGTTCCCCAAAATGTAAGAGATAGTCATGGGATGGGAGTGGCCAGATGAAACCACTTACAGGTTATCAAAGAGACTAAGCCAGGGAAGTCCTGATAAAGACACACTCCCTCATGTCATGAGGTAGACAGAGAAGGCATGTGTTCTGGAATCTCTGTCCTGCTCATCGGGAAAATCAGGTTTAGGACTCTCGATTTCAAAAGACAGAAACCCACCCAAACTAGCTTGAGCAAAGAGGGAAGCAGGCTAGAAGGCTCCGAGTCCGCTATGGGAAGAACAGGGATGCCTCTGCACATCAGAGGCTGCTGGAACCAAGGACTCAAAAACCCCCAGCAGGCTCTCTGTCTCTTTTCTCTGCATCTCTTTGTGAGCTGACTTTCTTTCTCTCAGACTCTCTTTGTCCAGGTAGTGAAACCCTAAGCTCCTCCTCAGGCCCTGCTTAACCATCAGGGAGGCATTAGCTCTCTCGCCCAAATTCCACTTTCAAAACTCCCAAGGAATGACTGAATTGGCCTGATGCGGGTCAGATACCTACTCCTACTCCAGGGTGTTGGGGGCCTTTCTCAGAGAAGGGGGGAAAGAATTAAGGCCCCTGCAGTCACCCTAATTCACGTTTCAACAACGTGTGATGATGAGCAAGTTTCTTACCTTCTGAGTCTTGGTCTCTTCATTATTTGATGAAAAAAGTTAGTGGGAGGGAGTAAAATAATATCTTCCTCAAAGAGCCATTGCTCATCTTGCATAGATAATCTATGCCAGAGGGCACAGCAGTTCTGGTGTATAAGAGGCATTGACAAATGTTCATTTTTCTTCCAAGGTGAATCTTAAAGTCAAGGAGGAATTTAACACATAAAAATGGAGAGGAAAATTACTTGGAGCAGAGGGAACTGAATGGGAAATGCTGTTCAATTCAGAGTAAGAGGCACTACAGGAGTTGTTAAAAGGAGGGTAATAGAGCCTTAAGTCATTCCCACCCATAAATCACCCACAAAATCCATGTTCTAGAAAAAGGGGGCCAGCATGAGCTATTGGGAACCTGGAATGTCAAGTTGACCAATTAATTTGTAGCTTGTGAGAACTTCTTTACTATCGAGGGGAAGATTATTTCAGTCAAGTAACACTTTAGGACCAACATAAAAAGAGTTGTGAAAGATTTGGATTTTGATGAACTCTGAGACTCAAAAGCTACATTTTCTCTTATTCCCTTTATAACTCTTTGGAAGCAAGCCAAGGAACATACCCAATTGTGCAGTAGGATAACTTGAATTTATTACATGTTCTGTAAAAAATATTCCCTATGTTGTCTTCCCTCATACATTTCATCCTTAAGTTTTATGAGAGGAAAAATAGATTTTATATTATACATTTCTTAGGAATGATTACTACACCAATGGAGCATTGAAATCAATAATCATAAAATTTCCAGTTTTCCCAAAGCTTTCAGAATTTAGTACATCTCAGATTTGGTGTTTCTTCATCTGAATCAACTTGGCTTACACTGACATCTGTTCTTGATATAATAATATGAAATGTAATGTGTTAATGGTGTCACAGAACCAAACCCCACCCCCTCTCCTTGATCCTCACCCCTTTCTTTGCTATTCCCCGGGCCACTGGCTCCTCCAATTTACAGATGACCTTGTCATCTAACAGCTCACCAGAATTCACCAACCCCAGACTTCCACTACCCTAGACACACGTGGGCTACTCACGATACCAATGTCCATAGCAGCATTATTCACAACAGCTAAAAGGTGGAAGCAACCCAAGTTTCTGTCAACGGATTAAAGGATAAACAAAATGTAGTGTGTGTACACACACACACACACACACAGTGGAATATTATTCAGCTGTAAAAAAAAAAGGAACAAATTTCTGATATGCACAATGTGAATGAACCTTGGAGACATCATTTTGAATGAAATAAGTCAGACACAAAGGGACACATATTGTATGATTTCACTTGTATAAAATAACAACAATATGCAAATGCATAGAAACAGAAAGTAGATTAAAGATTACCAGGGACAAGTGGAGGGAAATGAGAGGGAATAGGGAGATAATATTTAATGGGTAGAGTGTTTCCCTTTGGAGTGGTGGAAAAGTTTTGGTAATAGATGGTGATGATGGTAGCACAACATTGTGAATGTAATTAATACCCCTGAATTCTATACTTGAAAGTGGTTAAAATGGGATATTTTATGTTGTTGTATATATGTTACCATAATAAAAATTTTTAAAGAAGTATAAGTCCAGGCTCAACCATTGGAAAGGTTGATACAACTGATTGGAATGGGACCCAAGAATCGTTGTTTATAACAAGTACCACAGGGAAGGATGGAAAACACTGCTTCAAAGCGGTGGTCTCAAAGTGTGGTCCCTGGACCAGCAGCATCAACATGACCTGGGAACTTACTAGAAATGTAAATTCTCAGATCCACCCTTGATCTACTGAATAAGAAACTCTGGGGGTAGGGCCCAGCAATCTGTGTTTTAACAAGCCCTGGGTATGACCTCTGAAATTAAAGTTTCAGAACTGAGACAAAAAAGGAAAAAAAATTTTTTAAAAGATTCAGAATCGGTACCTTAAGGAAATGATAAACAGGGAGTGACAAAAGTTTCTTACTAAAAAAAAAAAAAGTTTCTTACTACAAGTAAATACTACCCATCAATACATACACACACAAACACATACCCCAACATCCTAATGCCTTCCATGCTCCAACAACCTTCCATGAATTTCTTTGTTTACCCATACTTCAAAAGAAGCATGTAGGGGAAGAGGCTGTGGCTCAATCGACTGGGCTCCCAACTACCATATGGGAGGCCCTGGGTTCACGTGCCAGGGCCTCCTTGTGAAGGCAGGCTGGCCGTGCCCATGGAGAGCTGATGGACATCCCCCCTCCCAATGGAGAGCTGGTGCAGCAAGATGACCCAACAAAAGGAGTCAAGCAGACACAGAAGAATGCACAGCAGATGGACACAGAGAGCAGACAGCAAGCAAGCCACAAGGGGGGGTTAAAAAAAAAAAAGCATTTAGGAGCACAGGCATATAGGAGACTATCCTTTATGAGAATAAGACTAAAAGCTGCTCCCTCAAAAGTTACTTAAGAATTAGGAACACACTTTCATCCTCATCCTCTTGAATGCTCCCCAAGAATCATGAAGAATAATTCAGAGCAGGAAGGATAAAAGCAAAGGCTCTCCCAAGAGTCCAAACACAGTTGAACATTATTAGCATTTTAATTAACATCTGACATCTGACACTCTAAGTGGGCTTGGTAAATAGCAACTGAGAGCAAAACAAGGTTCCAGATGGAAAATGATGGTAAAGATGATGGAGGGGAGGAGAAGGGGAAGATGAGGAGGGCTGTATTAGTCAGTCAAAGGGGTGCTGATGCAAAGTACCAAAAATTTGTTGGTTTTATAAAGGGTATTTATTTGGGGTAAAAGCTTACAGTTACAAGACCCTGAAAAGTCCAGTTCAAGGTTACTTCCTTACAGAACTCTGTTGCCACATGTGAAGCAAAATGGCAGGCAATATCTGTGAGAGTCAGCCTTCCTCTTCCCTCTCAAGGCTCTGTGGGTCCAGCTTCTTCTGATCTCAGCTATAGGCTGGCATAAGGTTTGTCTTACTTCCCAGGGCTTGTTTCTTTCCGGGCTCAGTTAGTTGCTGTGTTCTCTTCACAAGGTCTGCTGCAAACTATCAGGTAAATGGTTCATTCCTTCCTGGGGCCTCTGCCGTGTCTATGGAGCTCTCTTTTCTTGCACATCTGCTTCTGTGTTCTTGACTGAGTGTCCATTTATAGACACCTTAATGATATAGTCAAATCAAAGCCCTACTCTTAACATAAGTTAATCAAAATCATCTCAGCTGAATCTAATACAATCAAAGGGTATCATGCCCAGAGGAAGAGATTAGTTTACAAACATAATCTAGGGAAGCAGATGTGGCTCAACCAGTTGGGCATCTACTTACTGCATGGGAGGTCCCAGGTTCAGATCCTGGTGTCTCCTAAAGAAGAGAAGCAGATGCCGCCCCCACAATGAGCTAGACGCTGCCCCCACAGCAATGAGCAGATGACACAAGCCAGCAGACACCACAGCCTGTGGGGAACCGATGTGGCTCAGGCTATTGGGCCCTCGCCTCTCTTGTAGGAGGTTCCGGGTTTGGTTCCTGGTGCCTCCTGGAGAAGGTGAGCCAACAATGAGTAGACAGATGAGAGAACCATCTGGAGGAGAGGAGATAAATAAAGAAAAATAAAAGAAATAAATCAATCTTTAAAAAAACATAATCCATATCTCTTTTTGGAATTCATAAATAAAATTAAGCTGCCACAAGAGTGAAGAGGGCTTGGAGGGTGAAGAGCGGGGAGAGGGCAGGGAGGCTCCCATAAGGCAAGTTCAGGACCTCAGTCTCTGTGCCCAGTGCCTCCTCCATGTTCTTACTTAATGCTCACACAGCAGCCTCCCTTTTGCAGTGGGTGATCTGAGGCCAGGGGAAGTTTATAACTTGCTCCAGGTCACAGCTGTTAGTGGCAGAAGGACTCGCAAGTCAAGACGGAAGGTGCCTGGGGGATAAAGGATGCCAGGAATGGGAGAGAAACTCTGAGAACAGAGGCTGGGGGATGCTTAAGACCCCCTGGGGCCAGAACCGTCATGTGGTAAGGCACTTGGGAAAACAATCTCACCATCTGGTGTAATCTAAGCATGATATACTACATCATGGGGAAAGGATAGGGGTGCCCAGGAGTCAGGGGCAGCCTTGGTGAGAAGGGAGCAGTCTGGGAGCCTGAGGCAGTGGCAATGGACCAACCCACAGGTATGGGTTCCCCCACTGGAACAGTCAAGGGCAGCTGTACCTGTGTCCTGGTGATACAGGGCCATGGCTTAATGCAGTGCAGATACAGAGCATAAAATTTTCTGTAGTTCAGTAGATTTTATTTTTCAAAAAGACCTTTGGCAACCACCTTAACCCATCCTTAATAAGATCCAGGATGTCTCTCCTGGGTCAGGATCACAAGAACATTTAACTGCCTCTCTGAGGTACAAGGCTTCTGGGTCCCAGAGAAGGCCATCTTGCCTGCTTGGTCTGGAATCTGATGCAAATCAATGCATTGGTGGCAGGAGAGAGAGAGGAAGAAAGGCCTAAAATATTACAAAGATTTATCTCAAATTTCACATTTGAGCTGGGAAAAACACACCCAAAATATAACCAACAGGAACAGTCCATTTTGTCTATATTTTCATTCTGCTATGCAAGAGTATCACAACTTCAGAGAAAAAGGCATCCAGTGGGGAGGGGAGGAGGGGAAAGGAGGCCTCCAGGAAGGCTCCAGGAGCCCAACAGAGCTGGGAGTTCCAAGTGACTACAGGGAAAATAAATCAGAAGATGCCGCTTCAAACATGTTAACCATTGTGAGATAAAAATGTGTAAAGAAACATATGGGGAAATGGACTTGGCCCAGTGGTTAGGGCGTCCTTCTACCACATGGGAGGTCCGCGGTTCAAACCCCAGGCCTCCTTGACCTGTGTGGAGCTGGCCCACATGCAGTACTGATGCGCGCAAGGAGTGCCTTGCCACGCAGGGGTGTCCCCCACATAAGGGAGCCCCACGCGCCAGGAGTGCGCCTCGTCAGAGAGCCGCCCAGCGTGAAAGAAAGTGCAGCCTGCCCAGGAATGGCCGCCCACACTTCCCGTGCCGCTGACGACAACAGAAGCGGACAAAGAAACAAGACACAGCAAATAGACACAGAGAACAGACAACCAAGGGAGGGGGGGGAATTAAATAAATAAATAAATCTTAAAAAAAAGAAGAAACATATGGACTGATATATATTATCTATGTAATACCATGGCAACCATTTTGCACATATATATGGAAATTAGTACAAAAGAAAAGAGAGGAGTATCCAACATCAGGGGTTATGTCAGGCAAGAGGCTCTGTAACCCTGTTTTGAATGTTTTGTTTTCTTAAACTTTTTATTGTGAAACAATTTCCAACTTAAAGGACAGTTGCAAAAATAATACAAAACACATACAGAGAACACCAACATATCCCCCACTCAGACTCCCAGATCCACCAATTTTTAACATTTTGCCACATTTGCTGTACAACTTGAACACATAATATGTCCATGTACATTTCCTAAAAACAAGGATACTCTCTTATGTAAACACCTTAATAAATGCAGTTCTCAAATTCAGGAAATTTAACATTGATATAAAGCTTAGTTTATATTCCAATTTTTTACTATGTCCCAGTAATGTCCTTTGGAACATTTTCTCCTCCATTATTAGGTCCCATTGAGAATCATGTATTGCATTTAATTGTCACTGTCTCTTTAATTGCTCCTTTTTTAAAAATTGTGGAAAATGTTTATAACAAACTTTCCCATCTCAACCTTTCCCAAGTATACCATTCAGTGAGCTTAATCGTAGTCACCATGGTGCAGTGCCCTTAATGCCTTCTATTACTATATTTTCCCATCTCCCCATACACCCATTTTGCCCCTGCCCCTAGAAATCTATACTCTAATTTCTGTCTATGAGTTCACATATTCTCTGATATTTTCTTTATAGTGACCATGGGGCTTAACTTTAACATCTTAAATTTTAACACCCTCATACTTTTTAGTATCACTGTTAACTTCAATAGTAGCCACAAACTACTTTCCTATATCCCTCTGTCCCTCCACCATTATATAGTTCTTGTCATAAATTACATTATGAGCCCCAAACTACTTATTTCTTAGTACATTTTATGCTTTTGCCTTTTAGATCCTGTAGGACATCCTGACAGCCTTCATGTTACTCAAATGTGGCCAAACTCAGCATGTAAATGCAGTGCAGTCCCCCCAGCGTGGGACATGACACCCGGGGATGAGCCTCCCTGGCACCAAGGGATCACTACCACATATCAGCTGAAGTTGCAACTAGAAAAGGACCTTGAATTAAAGGTTCAACACGGATCAGCAGAATATCCCTGTCTATATATAATGACATGACTTCAAAATGCTGTTTGACCTAATGTAAGAGGGAAAGGGAAAGGAGAAATGAGAATATAAGGCTATGAGTCTCTAAAAAAGAGTCTGGAGGCTGTCAGAAGGAATGCCCTTATGCACAAATGAGCAGAGTCTGAGAGACAGATAAAGTAGATACAATCCCAGGTATTGGTTCTTTTGAGGAATAAAGAGACCCATGGGTTCTATGATCATGGCAGATGGCCCTTCTCTGGAGCTGGTGTTTCTGCATGATGGAATTGGACTCAGAGGGGATCTCTTTTCACAAGACTTGCATGCTACTTTAATGGAATTGTAGTTGGTGCTGGGGTTTTAGATATATTTAGGGGATTTGAATCTCTGGACTGATAATATGACACCCAGGCCCAGAGCCTCAACAGACTTCAGCTCCTACACTTTGATTTATTGGACTTACCCCACTCAGCTAACATCGAGTTGAAGAAGGTCAACCACCACACCATGGAGCCTAGAGTGTCTACAACTGAAAGCAGGAGGAGTGCATCCAGTATCCATGTGGAATCTAAGCCCCCACTTGACATACATGTGCAATGGACACAACCAATCCAATGTCCACAGAGAAAATGTGGAATGGGTGTCAGAAGGGTGGCCATGGTGGCTGCTGGGTTTGGGGAATGGGAGGAGGAGATGGGATGTGGAGGCGTTTTCGGGACGAGGAGATGTCCTGGGTGGTGCTTCACGAACAATTACGGGACATTGTAGAGCCCCCCAGGGCCCACCGGATGGAACGTGGGAGAGTGTGGGCTATGATGTGGACCATTGACTAGGGGTGCAGTGATGCTCAGAGATGTACTTACCAGGTGCAATGGATGTGTCACGATGGGGGGAGAGAGTGTTGCTGTGGGGGGAGTGGGGAGAGGGGGCGGTGGGGTTGAGTGGGACCTCATATTTTTTTAATGTAATTTTTAAAAATAAATAAATAATTTAAATTAAAAAAAAAAAAGTAGAGTTACAAACCAAAAATACAATAGTACTGCCATTTATATTTACCCCTATAATTACCTGCATCAGAGATCTTTATTTCTTCATGTGACTTTAATCTACTTTCTGTTGTCCCTTCCTTTCAACCTGCATAACTCTCTTTAGCATCTCTTATAGGGCCAGTCCTCTGGTGATAAAGTCCCTCAACTTTTGCTTATCTGGGAATGTCTTAATCCTGCCCTCATTTTTGAAAGATAATTTTGCCACATACAGAATTTTTGGTTGGCAGTTCTTTGCTTTCAGCACCTTAAATATGTCTTCCCAACTCCACAGTTTCTGATGAGAAATCAGCATTTAATCTTATTGACGTTTCCTTGCACATGACATATTACTTCTCTCTTGCAGCTTTCAGAATTTTTCTCTTTTTTATTTGGCATTTGGAAGTTTGATTATAATATACCACAGCCTAGATTTATTTGGTTTATCTTGTTTGGAGTTTGTTGCACATCTGAATGCATACATTCATGTCTTTGGCTAAATTTGGGAAGTTTTCAGTCATTATTTCTGTGAATATTCTTTCTTCTCCTTCTGGGACTCCAACTATGTGTATATTGGTACACTTGATAGTGTCTCACAGGTCCCTCAGGTCCTTTTCTTCCTTCTTTCTTCTTTCTGCTCATCACTCTAGATGATTTCAATTGTCTTATCTTCAAGTTCACTGATTCTTTCTTCTGCCAGTTCCAATCTGCTTCTGAACTCCTCTAGGAAAGTCAGTGTCTGTTCCTGTGGTCTTCAGCTGTGTTTAGTTCCTTTTCATAATTTTCATTTTTCTGTTGATATTCTCATTGTGTTCATCTATAAATTTCCTGATTTCCTTTATTCTTTGTGCTTGTTCTCCTTTAGCTCTTTGAGCATATTTAGGATTCTTTTTTTTTAAGTCTTTGGAATGTCCCAGGTCTGGTCCTCCTCACTGATGGCTTCTAATACTTTAATGTTCTATTTGCCTAGACCATCACTTCCTGTTTTTTATATATTCTGTAATTTTGGTTGAAAACTGTACATTTTGACATTTTAATGTGTTATCACTGTGATTTAGAATCTGAGACATCTGTTCTTTAAGTTTATATCCAGTTAGTGTTATGACAGAGCTTTCCTTAAATGCCAAGAGCTAACAAAAACAAATAAATAAAGGGGAAAAAAAAAAAAAACACTTTTCCCAGTCATTGCAGATTGCCCTATGCCAGTGCTCTCCTTCAGGATGTATTCATACAATGAGTTTAGAGAATACCTCAAAGCCAAATCAAAGGGGCCTCCCTGATTCTTTATACTCATTTGATCTTGTCTTAGGCACATGTGTATGACCTTGGGAATTCCCCGGTTTATATGAAATGTCCACTTTTTCCTAGAAAACAGTTTCCTTATGGTCTCAGGCACTGCACTGCATACCCTACAGCCAGCAATCCCTTGTCCCAGGCAGGCAGTTGACTGTTCTCCCACTGAATTCTGTGTGAGAGCTCAGTGAGATGCATTCTACATTTAGGGCATGTTCTGGGTCAGGGAGTCCCTCAGGCCACCACCAGACATATTGAGCCAGATGTACATGCTCCTAGTATGTGCACAAGAGTTATCTTACTCTCTGTGGGACTGGAATCAGGGGTCTGTATACCGGGAGTACGAGTTGGCTCCACATCAAGCTGGGGGTGGGAGGTGGCAGCTCAGCCAGGACACCACAAGAGCCTACTGATTTTAATAGCCTTTTCCTTGATTTGGCATTTGCCCTATTACTTGCAGTCCTTTAACTGTGTTCTGGAGCTTGGAGAAAGATGTTTCTTGTTATTCAAAGTTTCCGTGGGGAGATGGAGCCCTGAAGGACCCCATTCTGCCATCTTGACCAGGGAAGCACCTCAAGATGATCCTTTATCTTTTTTTTACAAATGAGGACACTGAGGCACAGATAAGCGTGGTAAATTGCCCCAGATTGCATATTTAATAAGTGGTAGAGCCAGGGTTCAAAACTAGGTAGTCTGGTTCTGGGCCTCATGTTCCTAACCATGTACTGCCTAAGAAACACACACCTCAGGGTGGAGGGAAAGCATTCTATGAGCTCTGAAAGAATTAAATAATACCACTTCTCAAAAATGATCAAGATAATGGTAGAGAAATTTCTCCATCTGATTGCCCATATTAAGAGACATACAAGAGGGAGAGATTAGAAAATAAACATGACTCTGTTGTAAGCAAAGCTAGTACTATTGCTGGGTAAGGTTGGGCCCTGGTTATGTAACATGGCTTTGCCCTTGAGTCCCACTCCCTCCAGGCAGCAGTGGGATGCTACTCCACCCAAGTCAGGGGAATCCTGAGCAACTTTGTTTTCTCAAAACGATGATCTCTTCATTTAGTTCATTCATTCGTTTGTTCATTCATTCGTTCCTTCCTTCCTTCCTTTTTTTTCCTACTTCAGTCAACCACAGGAAAACTTTATTGCAGTCTCAAGGCCATGGGGCTCAGGCAGGAGGAAGTCCCATAGGAAGTCAAGGAACCGTGAAGAGGGGGTCCTTACTTGACCCTCCTCTTGGGTCGCAGGTTGTTGGTATGGACACACTTCTTGCAGCAGCTGCCAGCACAAGGTACCGGCGAGCCTATTCTTGCAGCAGATCATCTTGTTGCAGTTGTCCTTCTGGGCGAGCCGGCAGAGGGGAGGTTTGATGATGCCGCCCTGGAGACAGAGCACCAGGTGCAGGGTGGACGCTTTCTCGATGTTGTAGTCTGAGAGAGTGTGGCATTCTCTAGCTGTTTGTCCACACAAAAAAAATCAGACTCTGCTGGTCAGGCAGGATGCCCTCCTCCTTTTGGATCTTGGCCTTGACATTCTTGATGGTGTCACTGGGCCAGACCTCAAGGTTGATGGTCTTCATGGAGATGGGCATCTCTGCATTCTCTCGACCTCTCCTTGAAGAGCAAGCTCTGCTTAGTCTCTTAAGCATGAGAATCTACCCCCAACTAGCAACTCAGATAATCAACACTGCAGGTCCTCATCAGAGAATACAAGCTCAGACAGACTGTAAGCCGGCTCCAATCAAAATCCCCACTGAGAGAAAAGAAGTAACATTTATGGAAGGATATACTTACTGAGCTGGATGTAGTCGAACCACCACAAAGCTGAATATCTACACTATTGTCTAGTGTTGTCCTGGTCTCTTACTGAATTGCATCACCTGAATTGCATTTGGATGCTTTGCCCTCAATATTTATCAAAATTCTTTGTGAAACAGTCATATGAAATTCATGCACCATCTGTAATGGGAAAATTTTTGAGTTTATCATCCACTATATCACCCAGGTTCCCATAGGAAAGACTCCATTAAATTTTTTTTAAGTTGAGAAGATACCTCACTTACCTTGAGGAAATAATTTTATCCTTCCTGAGCATATGAACTGGGAACTAATTGTGCACCTCTCACTTTCCCTGCCTGTGTCTCATTTTCTAAAGCTGCTAGAAAGTTCAGAGTCAAACTTCAAATTCAAATATAGTATAGGCCTTTGTAACCTAATCCAGGGATCTCAAAACTTTTTTTTTCTCTCCCCTTCCCCCCACTCCATTGTCTGCTTTCTGTGTCCACTTGCTCTATTCTTCTGTGACCACTTCTATCCTTATCAGCGGCATCAGGAATCTGTGTTTCTTTTTGTTGTGTCATCTTGCTGTGTCAGCTCTCCGCATGTGCAGCGCCATTCATGGGCAGGCTGCACTTTCTTTCGCGCTGGGCGGCTCTCCTTACGGGGCTCCCCTATGTGGGGGACACTCCTGAGGGGCACGTCACTCCTTGTGCGCATCAGCACTGCATATGGGCCAGCTCTGCACGGGTCAAGGAGGCCTGGGGTTTGAACCGTGGACCTCCCATGTGGTAGGCAGATGCCCTATCCATTGGGCCAAGTCCGCTTCCCTCAAAACTTTTTATTTCACCATTCCCACAGGAAAAAAATTTAAGGACAGCCCCCTGATAGATGTTTGTTTATTTGTTTGTTTACTTGTAGATGATATGCAATATATGTACCTCTATTCTTACCTCCTATTTTAAAGCACAATACACACAGAGTTCAAGGGTCATTGTTAATGACTGAGGATGTAAATCTGTGATTTGAAGGTTTTCTAATAATCTGAAAATTGTTTTGGTTTCTCTCAGACCCAATTAGACTGAGCTGTCATGACATTTGTCTGGTAATGTGGCTGACAAGAGCTGTCTTAACAATAGAAGTATCAGCTTTGCCATTTTCTTAGTCACTTGAAGATAATTCTAATATGGACAGCACAATCAGCAGTTTCTTTACAGGAATATTTTTAAGCCACTACCCTCCCTTTGGGAGAATGTATTTAGACATGGATAATATAAACCAGAAATTCATGTAACTGGACACATGCAAACTGAAAGATGTCACAGCCTGCTGAAAGCAACCAACCCACCCAGCGAGGTAACTCTGCCAGCCTCTCTGTGCAAAATGCCTGCCCCACGTTCCTCAGGACACCACCAGCTGAGCGAGCACCGTGACAATCGCATACTATCACTAATTCTTAATTCTCATTTTAGAATGAGAAATGACTAAGTAAACATTTTAACGTATTTTCTTCCCATACCACAATTGATTTCACATACCGACGCCATTTTGAATTTCATCCATCGGTACCTCTGTTTCTATCTTTCCCAGGTCCTAAGCTCCTGCTTATATTTTTCTTGCCCTCACTCTTTATTTCTATTTATATTAACTCTTTTGGGGGGTCTGGGTTCTCATTAACTCATTTATGGAATGAGAGTATACACTCCTACATGTTGGGAGCAGAATGGCTATAAGAAACTGAAAAAGGCTTCTTTCTATCGATTTTAGTTAATCATATAGTTAGGAATCTGTAAATTTTGGAATCCTCCATACACCTATGTCTCCAAACATTATAAACTCATGTTCAGAGAAATAAATGCGATCTAGCATCAATTATGCACTGAAACTAAAAAATGTAGACTTTAATAAGATCAGGATTGAGATTGGTGACAGAAATTAGGATTAGGTTTTGTGACTGAAACCCTCAGAAAACAGTGGCCTTACACACTAGGTTTTATTCTTTCATGGAAAAGAAGACCAGAGGAAGGTGACCCGGGGCTCAGACGGCAGCTCCGTGAAATTATCTGGGACCCAGCGCCATCCGTCCTGCCTGGGGTGTGATCTTCATCCTGGGATCCCCAGTGGCAGCTGCAGCTCCAACTACCATGTCCATTTTCAAGGTGGACAGCAAGAGGCAGGAAGGGGGAGGATGGCACCCTAAGGACGCACCCCCCGGAGTGCCCGTGGCACACCTCTTCCCCTCACACCACACTGGCAGAACAGTCATATGGCCAAAGGGGAGGCTGGAAACGTGAGCACAAAAAATCAGGAAAGAATGGATATTGGAGGAACAACAAGCTGTCTCTGCCACATATGTTTTATAATTGAGATTTTCACTAGCAAAGTACAGGGATCCAATATTTAAAACACACTCAGTAGAATTCTGATTCTAGGCCAATAAAAGATTCTGATCTTTTTTTTTTCCCTATTCAAAGATCCTTTATCTATTACCTCCTAGGGGTATTTAACACAAGAATCACCTCCGAAATGCATCAGACATTAGTAATTCTGAGAACGATCTCTCTGAGCACACAGTTCAGATCAGCCACAGTATTGGGCCATACTGAAAGGCAAACTTTTTCAGTCTAATAGAAATTGCCATTTACAATACATGTCTTCCTAAGAAGTTGTTGTAGGTCAGGTGTTAGAAATCTGGTCCTTCTTCAAAAGCTGTAGGAAAAACATAAAAGAAAAGAAAAGCAGTAGGGAAGTTAGCTATTTAAAGAAACCTGCAGCGAATTTTGGGGGACGGATTTCCATTTTATAATATTTGAATATCTGCATGCTAACAAATTTGCCTCTGAAGTCGAAATGTTCACTTACCAGATTTTTCTAAGGTAGGACAATCTCATTAGCAATTTCAGTAGACTAAAAGCCTCTAAAACAAACTCAAAACGCAGTTCTGACAATGGCTCATTTCCCTTTGGAAGTTCTATCTGAGTTCCCTGGTGGATCCCGTTAATAGTTGGTGGGTTTTGCTACTTTCCCATAAAACTGACTTCAGCTGCAGCAGGGGTGAGCAGATGCCAAGTGACAATCTTACTTCTGCTGCTGCACATGAATCAGGGAGAGAACCTATGTGCAATAATACACATTGCTTATCTTGCAGATGGCAAATGTTCAAAGTATAAGAATACCTCACCTGGTCACTCACAAGAAGAAGACGGGCAGTGATCCAAGGATGAGTTCACGCTACAAAGTGACTTCACATTCTAACCAGGGGAGGCTGTGCAGAAAAGCCCAGGAATCTGGAAAGTTTCACTGAGCTGAAGAGTAAAATATATCAGGGGTTTGTGTATGTGCATGTGTCCATGTGCCTGTGTGTATGAATTTAACTGCGTGCCTTATGGGTAATGGAATTGCAATAGCAAGACGTGTGGTTTCTCGAAAGCTGACACCATGTGAGCACAATCACACGTGCCACCAACTATACCCTCCAGCCCATAAGTAGCGGAGAGGGGGGCCTCTTCCTCTTTTTTTTTTTTTCCTTTCTGAATTTTAAGGAAAAAAAGGAAAATTATAAAACCAGAAGCCTCATATCCCCTGAGTTATTTAAACTTAAGCTGGACCAAGGACTACCCACGTATCACAGGCAACAATTTCACCCTGGCAGGGAAATGGACTAAGTGACTTAATGGGTATTTTCCATCTCTAATTTCCATGATTAAAAGAAAGAGGTTGAGAGGGGTACATGTGGAGCCTATTGTGAGTTTGCCAATGAATCCTAATTTAGATCAAAGAGAGTCTATGTGATACTGAACCATAAACACCCTAGCGTGCGTTACTTCAAGGAAGTTGTTAGTGTGTCCCCGATGGCTATTATGTGATATAGCCAAGCTCTATAGCCTGCACCCTTTAATTACTAATATAGAAGAAAATCCCATATAAGAGAGAGGAATGTAAATGAGACCTCTGCTCTTTTGAACATTTTATGCATTAGCCAAATTAAAATTTGCTGTGGACTTTGGTTTTCCCTGATCATGGTTGGTAGTGATCATTTGGCTCTTGGGATTAAATCCTACTTTCCAAAAACGATTTCCGATCAGTATGCAGGTTTCAGATCTTTATGTATGATTTGCACTGAGACATGGATCATCAGAACCAGATTGGGAGCAATTTCTTTGAAGTTTTCAAAGGTAGGAAAGAAATCCTCTTTTGTTCTCATCTTTCTTTTTGCTGCTCATGGTTGAAGGGCGGGTTGAGGGACTGCGCCTGCGAGAGGGATTTGTGAAGGCCGGAGTCACAAGAGTCCCACCACACTCGCGCACTGCTTCCAAGATGGAAGTGGAGCTTCTGCGCAAAGAGGGCCGTGGTTTAGGGATGTGGGTGTGGAACAGTGAGCACGACCACACACGATGCAGTGGGGGCACTCACAATGAGTTTTAAGCACGCTTTCAGGATGAGAACCGTGAATGTCAAGTCGAACAGCACAACGCTAATAATACTTCCCTGTCTAGGATTCTTCTGCCTTCAGTCCTTGTATAGAAAAAAAAAAGAATTAATAAGAGCTTTGCACATAAATTAAGAGCCGAGTATAGGACCAGGTCCTGGACAAAGGCAAAGATGCTTGTTAGACAGAATGCCTACTGAAGATATTAACCATTCAGGGAGATTTGCCATCTCCGATACCGCATCTTGTTCAGTAAAGCAAACTCCTTTGCCATCTGTCTCATACTACAAAGAGATAATAATAATAAAATCATTGCTTAATGAGTAAACTAAATAGAGGATAATTCCCTGGTAGATCATATTGGTGTTCTTCTCCAAAGGATGCCATATCCTCAATGAGGCAGAGAACACAGGGGAGACCGCGTGATCAGGCACAAACGGGGGTGCCTAACATCAAAAACCAAGGCAGCATATGTCAGTATTTAAAGCCCCATCAAAGAAACATCCAACTTTTCAGCTGTAACTCAAATATAAATTTTCCTTACCCTGTCAATTAGCAGATTACAAAACTTCTGTAGCAGGAAGACCATTCTGCCAGCAAAGCTGTAGTGTTTGGAATGGGTCCAGGGCAGACAGATGGTGTGGAAAAGGGGTGCAATGAGACATTCCATATCTGGAAAGTCGACTGTTCTTCCATGCAGTAAATGTAACCTTTGAAGGGCTGAGCCACGAGGTGAGGAGGTGAGGTTGCCAGCCTCCCACACAGCTGGGGGAGCATAAAGATGTCTAGACAGACTGAAGCTGGCAGTGAAAAGTACAGCCATGGACTAGCTTATGGAAAGCCTTTAGAGAAGGAAAATATGCAAAATGATAAATAACGGGAAACCTTGTTGGTTGGCATCTAAAAAGTGCCTCCCCAACCCTAAGCCAATGAGCATAAAAAGCAGAGTCATATCTTCTCCAAAATAAGATATGATTGTTTAAATCAGGATTAACAGGGGGTCCCTCCTCTCTTTGAAAGGCTTACTATACTACAGTCAGCTGATGTACCCATGGTGGAAAAACAAAGGAGATTTGCTATACTATCATTAAATACCACCTGTACTTATCACAGTCTATTTGCAAAACTGGCTCACGTACAAACAGCACCTTCCCAGCTGCAGAGAAAAGCTTGATTCAGGAGTCAATGATTAATGGAGTTATTATGCATAGTAACAACCATCATAATAAGCCACTGAATTTAGAAGTGAATTTTAAAATGTAAACATGGATTGATGACGTTTTTTAATGAAAAAATTTTTAAATTCCCTTTCATTAAGATCAAAAAGCAAAGCTACTTCATTAACTTAAATATTTTTAGGTCAGTAAAGAGTGTCTTGGTTGCTTTCTCTTTCATTTGGTACCAGCCAGCCATTTGTCAGCACCAACAATGCACAAGGCACTTCCTGCACATCAACTTGCTGAATGCCCTAAACCACCCTGCAGATTGGAATTTTTCTCATCATTTTAGAGGTAAGAAAAGAAAGCCCCAAGAAAGGAAACTGGCCACACTCTGGCAGTAACTCACAGCACTGGTATTCAAACTCCCATGTCTGTCTCAAAAGCCTGCTTTCTTTCCACTACTCCCCAAGTCACAATACTCCCCAAGGAGGGAGGTGGCAATTTGTTGCAAATTCCAGATCAAACTTTTTTTTGCAAATGGAGAGATGCCACCTGCCAATGTGCAGATCACTTGCCCTAAATGCAAATGACGCAGTCAGATTCAACCTTTTCCAGTGAAAGACGATTTTGCCCCATGAAATGCTTTGTGGCCACCCCCAAGCTGCCATCTTTCCTTTAAGTGTTATCCTGTAGGGGTTCCGGCATATCAGAAACCCAGCTCCATCCTCATGTCTGTCTTCCCAAGGGAGAAAGGTGCAAAAACAAAGATCCAGGCACTTTTGATCTTCTCAGTGATCTTCTTCCACCAAATCCTGATTTTTTTTTCCTCCTGCTATTTTTGTCCACTCCCCACCAGAGGCTGTGGAGAGGGTACTCTATTTAAAACAAGGTGGAGAGGAAGACACTGATGATGATGGCTAAACTCTTTTCAGCTGCTTTAGCAAAACTATAATCTGTCTTCATACAGAGGCTGGGTTTTCTTTGATATGATCTTGACAGAACAAAGTAGGAGAGAACTAACACGCCATGCTCTGTCTACAAGAGCCCCTGACTAAAGGGAATATAGACTTTGCATCAGATTTGATGCTATAGAGATTTCAGAACCAAGGCAGAGTTGACCTGCCCAGCCTGCAATGGAATTTTATGACTAGCACTGCTGTTTTCACTTCAGAACAACCCATAAGAAAGATGATCCCATGGTTAAAACAACAATTAACTCTGTCATCAATTTAAACTTTTCAACCCCAGCTCCTGCCCTATATCCACACCCTGTGAAGAGAAAGAAGAGGGGAAAAAAAAAAAAAAGGCACAAAAGCCTCATAGAAAGAACAATTGCTTATTTTAATGTTGGCAATTTATAACTGACAATTATGTTGTTAATTGATAGCTATTTCAATGAGTTGTCATCCACGCAGATTGTTCAGATTAGCAATGTTGTTTTTGCATTGTGATTAAACCACTGGGTAACTGCTTAAAAACTGTTGTGTTCTATTATACATCATTCTAACATTTCAGAAGAGAAAAAGGGCTAAGCTCCTTTAAAAACAGGTGATTTTTAAAAGAGGTTGGAGTTGTAAAGTCTTGTTAAAATGTGACTTTTAACAGAATTCTAGATTGATGAAATCAATGTTTAATTAAAGAAATTTCTTTCTATGTGAATGAAGTAGTAATTAGAGGGAAAGAAGTAAAAGAGGGAGGGAGAGCACGGTTACTGAACTTTTACCAAGGGAAGCAGTGCTCCTGCCTGGAACGAGGCTGGCACTGAGACCCGGCTTTGTCCTTGGACTTCTCACCAACTTAACAGCTGGCTAAGGAAAGGATGTAGCCGATTTCTTTCTAAGGCTGGAGACCAGAGCAAGTGAAACCTCAAAGGAGTCTGACCTGATGGAAAGATTTAGAATAAATTCACAGCCCAAGACAAACAGCAATTGTTAACTCCACATCTTTAAAACAAAACCTCCACATTTTACTCTTTCACTGTTTTGTGTGGCTTTTAAATCTAGCAACAAATTTCTAAGTTTCTAAGTTTTTTCTACTGTACAGAAGCTTTAAACTGTGGTCGTTTTAGTCGTCTCATTAAAAGAGGATCCCAGGCACCCCTGACAGCAACCCGGGGAGGCCTGCCAGGCCCCTCCTGGCCTCTGGGGCTGTCTTGGCCACAAGGTGGCAGTTGCCCAAATCTTGGGCAGAGAGACCTGTTGGAACGAAACCGGGTCTAGAGGGTTTGTTGCAGAGTTTCTGCGTGAGCTTGGACAAAAAGCATTCAAATAATCAAACTTCTCTCTCCTCTTAAACTAGGTCGATCTAACGAGCCTGGCAGCAACTCTTGATAAAGGAGGGCAGTATGCCTTTTCAAATCAACTGCACATCCATCTTTTACTCACTTCTGTGGTAGTCGAATCTGTGCAGGCTATCCTATACACGACCCCCACCCCCGCCCCCAGCCTCCTTCCTGTCCCAGGGCACACCCGTGGGTTTACCTGGCACAGAATGATCTCCCTTTCTTCCCATAACAGGGCCCTACTTTTCCTCTGGAGAATCCCCCCTCACTGCCGCTCTGTCCCTGTGGTTCAGGTGGGACAGTCACCCCCTCCCCGGCTCCAGGGCAGGCACAGGGCACGGGCTGGCCATGCAGCTTGCTCCATTTTTCTGACCGTAGTAAATGGATCAGGGATGAGAGGGAACCCAGTCAGTCCAAGAAGAGCCCATCCTGGCCCCCTCTCTGGAAGTCCTGGGAAAGAGAAAAGAAGCCCTCTTTTTTTTCCCAGGGTTACTAAGCCAGGAGAATGTACACTTAGAGATGCCGTGGAGAGAGAGCCTGGTTGAGAATGAGGCTGAACACAGAGCAAAGCAGAGTCAAGACCGAGGGATGGTTCCTCAGAAGCTAGCGGTTCTGTACGTGCTTTATGTTCATAGCAGGGCCGCACAGACAGGTGTACGGAGTCGATGAAGAGCCAGGCCTGTCACTGTCTGAGAAAGGAGTTAAAAATAAGGAAAAAGGAAAGAGAAGAAGGAACCTTGAGGTTCTGAATTAGAATGGGAGGTACCAGTGTAAGTCATGATTTTTAAATATAAGCGCAGAGAGATAACTACAGAAATAAATACAGGTGTGCGGGCGTGCATGGGTTAGTGTGCCTAGATTTCCTGGCTCTCTGCTGAGAAGAGCTGTTGCAGTCACAGCCATTAGTGATAAGCACACCATCCCCAAATAAAAGAAAATGGAGCTCCTTGGAGAACGTGATTGATTCCAGAGCTGGGATAGAGAAAATATAACATGAATCTGTAGTATCTCATGGCACCATAAAGTAAGGATGGGCTCAAAATAAAGGATAGGGACACATCAATGGAAGAGCTCACCGTGGCCAAAGCTGGAACAATTTGAGCAATAAAATAAATAATGAGAGCATTGGATTATAATCCATACAATAATATAAATGAGTCCATAATGATATTTTAAAAACCTGAAAAAATAAGTAAATGGAGGAAAAGGGAGAAGTTTCCTTAGAAAAAATCAAAATGAATAAATGTAGAAGTAATGAAGGAAATAGAAAATTACTATTAGAGTAATTGTTCATGCAAGATCTACTGAAGGTTTCTAAAATTAGTGGACACAAGTTTGGGAAGCAGATTTGGCCCAACGGATAGGGCATCCGTCTACCACATGGGAGGTCCAAAGTTCAAACCCAGGGCCTCCTGACCCGTGTGGAGCTGGCCCATGCGCAGTGCTGATGAGCACAAGGGGTGCCCTGCCACGCAGGGGTATCCCCCATGTAGAGGAGCCCCACGCACAAGGAGTGCACCCCGTAAGGAGAGACACCCAGCGCGAAAGAAAGTGCAGCCTGCCCAGGAATGGTGCCACACATACGGAGAGCTGACCCAGCAAGACGACACAACAAAACGAGACACAGATTCCAGGTGCTGCTGACAAGAACACAAGTGGACATAGAAGAACACACAGCGAATGGACAGAGAGCAGACAACTGGGGGGCAGGAGGGTAGGGAAGGGGAGAGAAATTTATCTTTAAAAAAATAAATAAATAAAATTAGTAGACACAAGTTTGAGGAGAAATGGGATATCTGCACAGTCACACAGTATCTCCCCTAAGATAGGTATTAATTACAAAGAAAGAAATAACAGCTTTTCACTGGAGAAACCTGGCAGTCACCACCTGAAATGCACATTAATGCACATTACCAGTAATAAGACATAGCAACATCATATACCCCAATACAACATCCTGAAATGAGAACATCATTTCTGAAGTATTCTTACCAAAAATGGGAACAAAGAACAAACAACTGGGGCGGGGGGTAGGGGGTGAAGGGGAGAGAAATAAATAAAATAAATATTTTTTAAAATAACTATTAGCAAGTTAGGACCAGTTTATTAATGGGAATAACTTCTGCCCTTTGGTAATATAGTGAAGGAATGGGACAATTCTTAATGAAGGACTCAGCGATGGGGCATGAAGGAGGGGAAAGGAAGAGTTTAAAGTCCAAGAGTAGAAGCCTGGATGGTGTGCTGACTTTGGGGTTCCAGCTGGAAGGCTGCAGATGGAGAGAACAGAGAGTAGTAAAGCAAAAAGGAATAAGGAAAGAAGAACATCACAGTGCTAAGGGCAGACTTGCTGAAGATTCCTATCTGTAACTGCCATTTTCAGTAATAACATCAGCAACGTTTAAGATGCACATCAGATCAGGGCCACCAGGCGTGGTTACACAGGTTGCCCCTGGACAGAGGGTACAAGCAGGAACTGAAATCCAGCTCACGCTTCCCTTGCCAAGCGCTGAGCTCCAGAGGGGCTGCACTCGCGCAGACCGATGCCATTCTCCAACTCCTGCGAAAGCACAGTGGCAGCCCTGCATCAAAAAATACTTTGTAGCTTTTTCACCCCTGGGTGGACAAGAGTGTGCAGTCACGTTCTGCTCTGCACAATGTATCTTCTTCCACGAAGGGTTATGTGACAAGGAGCCTCGTTGCCTTCAGCTGTGCATCCAGGTCACCGTCAGCCTAGTCACCCTCCTGACTCTCCCAATTGTTTTGGAGGTGGAAGAAGACACGGAACAGGAGGCCATAGTGCAGAAAAAGAACTTCCCATCAGTGACAAAGCCACTGCAGCAAGGAGCAGGACAATGAAGGAAAGTTTCCATTCTACTAGAATCCTGCTCAATGAAAATGGCAAATAAAACATTATTATCCCCTCCCTTTTCTGTTAAGTTACTCACTGCAAAAACCACTAGAGTTAGAGAGTATGGTAAATCACCATGCCCTCTAATTCTTTCTCCCTACTGTTTTCAGGACAGTGTTAATTTGCAGGACTGCTTCTAACATATTTTGACAAGGAAAAAGTGGCAAATTAGCACATTTTCTCTTTAGAGCAGACATAACAGCTCCTACCTGTTATTTTCCTAACACAGAAGCTCAGAGAAAATCCCACTTGGCCTTAGAGAATTACCTAATGGTGGTGACAAGCAAATGCTCCTTTTGATTTTTGCCCCAACTCTTTTCTGCAGCCTTTTTCTCTGGCTTTTTGTTGAAGCTGAGGCTCACTTTGAACCAGGGTAGCCTGGTATCTATCTCTCCAGGATTGCATCTCCAGAAAGCCTCATGCACCCTTGGTGAGCCCAGATGAGAGCCCAAATTTCACTCATAATGGAAGCTCAGGTGATCGTCATAAGCATTTAGTCTCTGATTTTTCTTTCCATATTCCCAATCAATGACCTAATGCTGGTGCCAAAAATAGAGAAGGCAGCCATCTAGGAAGTTTTACTTTGAGGCACCATCTGCCCGTAAGCTCTTCCTCTGATAGTCTGCCGCTGCCCAAAATATCTGAATTGGGTAAAGGTACTGTGATTCCACATGGTCCGGCTGAATGCAAGCATGTTGCTATGAAAGGCCTGCACATTAGCAGCCCTTTCCCCAATCACTTGACAAATGGTTACTGACTGCGTACTATACACAAGCTGGTCCTCTGCTCAGGTGTTTGGATAAAGTAGTGACCAAAATAGATGAGAGGAGTTTCCTGTCTAATCTGCAATTTTCTATCCCTCCAACTCTTTTTCACATTCAGTTCCTGTCACCCATCCAAAAAGCCTTCCAGGAACCCCACCTCTGGTTGAGACGAACACCCCCTCTATTCTTCCATTCTAATTTATGCAAACCCAGAAGGCACTTAGCACTAAGGGGAACTTCCCGTTCCAAGAATTTGAAGAAGGTACAAAAGTTAGTTTACATATCTCAAAATACCTTGTCATTTTCATTTCCGTTGTAAAAGACCACATAAAATAACTCTTAAAATAGGCTTTAGTGGTACTCAAAAGGAGGGCAAATTTGATATTCATTGTGCAAAATCTGGAAAAAGTAAAGTCTATATTGCTCATAATGGCAAATGTGGTTGTGGGTCATGAATCTGGTCTAAATCACTAAAATCCATAAAAATAGTTACAACCTGTTCATAAAACATCTCTTGCGAGACTTTGCATAAGAAATTTTAGAAGGTAATGAAACATCAGATAATAGGGAGAGCTAATTAACTCTGGCAAAGCCGGGATAGGCTCTGCTTTATTATTTTAATTGATACACCATGAGCACTGTACCCACAGACACACCTTCTTCACCCAAATTTCCAATATTGACAGGCTAAAGAATCAGAACTCTTCTTGCCACCATATGGGCACAGACCAGATTCTATTTTTTGAGTGTTTCAATGTACCTTCTTATACGTTTCCCTGTACTTCCTGGGTGCCCAGGCAGAATGACTTCAGTGAGCAAATCCTATAATTGGAAATTAAGACTCTTAAGGGCCCTGGTCCCATGTTCAAAATTTAAAATTAAAACCAGACCTATAAATCATAGTGAAAGATGTAATACCAACATGAAACTAAAGAAGAGGGGAGAAAAATTACCATGCAGACATATTTTTATGTCTAGTTTCTGTCATCAAATATGGAGTCTTGGATTCACAGTATCTTGGATTCAGAAAGCCCTTTCTACTTTATTCTTTCTCTTCCTTGCCTTTTTTTTTAAATCCCTGATAGCTTTGGCCTAAATTCTCAGATAACCCAGATCCATTAACTATTCTGTATTAACATGGTATTTATTATCATCTTGAGCTCTTGACAAAAGTAGAGAGGCAATTTTCTAGTATGGTGGAATATTTGCTAAGTAATGACAAATATTATTTGCACTCTCCAAATGGAGATAATTTCAACAAGTTTAGGTAAGATTACTGAGTATCTAGGCTTCAAAATGACCCATTTTATTTCACAAAATAATTCAAAGGAAGGTAGGGAAATCCACCAATTACTAACTGTCAAGAATAAACTAAGGGGCATGGTAGCCACTGTAAAGTTAGTAGGTTAATCTATGGAAACTTTGTTTTCTCTTTATTTTCCCCTCAATCTTCTGTTCAATACTTACTGTTGACAGTACCCATTAATGCCTAAGAACTGCTTTAATAATCTTGGAACTGGAAAAAATAATTAGCATATATTGTAACAAAAGGTGTATAGATATTGATGCTGTAATTATATATCAAAATAAAGAATATAATTCAATGTCCTAAAAGACAGCTTGTCTGTAAACATGTGGATGATCTGGGGACATATTTCAGGGACGTAGCAATTTGGTAGTTGGAAAATAATTTAGGCAGCAAGCAATGTGGTCTGCTTGTCCAAACCACAGAGCAAATGTAATTAAAAGGGAGAATGGAAAATACTGTGGGTTTGACTCAAACAGATTGGATAGGGCCTTTTCCTGACTGTAATCTTCTCTTGTTAAGAATGCCAGCACAGGGAAGTATTGTGTTCATGCAAAGAACATGAAACAATGGCAGATCAGTCCAGATCCTTCCTTTTGGTATACAAATTGTGAGAAAGATAGAGATAATTCTAGAATGTAAGTCTAGTAAATTTAGATACTTCATTGCCTTTGATAAAGCTCTCTACTAGTCTCCTTTCAGGCTTTCAGCTGAATTAACATGGAAGAAAAGGAAGAAAAGAAAAGGAAAATAAAGAAGCTTCAGAATAACATAAAAAGAGAAAGAATATTGTTCAAACAAAACATGATTTTCCTCTCTGTTTTCTGCTACTGTTGGGCTCTCACAAAATCACCAGAGGAGTTTCGCTCGCATCTACTGAGAGAATGGTGACAAATCTCAGCAACAAGACTATCAACATTCCAGAAAATGCGGACATCACACAAGGGACCCACAGCGATTGTGAAGGGCCCCAGAGGAGCCCTGTGGAGGGACTTCAGTCACACCAATTTAGAACTCTGTTTCCTTGGACGGAAAAGAAGATGCTTGGGGTTGACGAGCAGGGGGGAAATAGAAAGGAACAGTTCACTTTCGCTGTAGTCCTCCTTAAGGGTGTTAGACTGGGCTTCTCTTAAAGGTCAGGCCTGTGTATGCTCACTTCCCCGTCAAGGACGCCATTCAGCAGAGTGATCTTTTGTTGAAATCAGAATTTTCTTGGATGAAAAATATAAAGGGTTTGGATGAGGCCAGGTGTTACTTCTTCAGTATCTCGAGCACAGAAAGATGAATTCATTCTGAAGGAAAATTAATTTCATGAAGGAAATGACAGTGAACTTGTATCAAATTCAGTTGCTTTGATTCAGCAAGTCACAACAGTTAAAAACAAGGATATCAGAAAATTCTGGGGTAGTATCCATGTCTCTGAAAAGGAACAGTTCAGCAGCCCAATGAACGAGATCTAAGAGCTGTCCAGCTATGGAAACAAGATACCAAACCTTTCTGTGATGTATTGATGCAAAAAATTTCATCTATTGATTTGAGGATAGGAAGAAACAAAACAAAACAAAACACCAGAGGGGATATATGACGGCATGCTAGGAAAATCACCATGCCCTCTACTATAATTTATGCTACTTGAAATTTCTTTCTTCATAAAGTTCAGAGTATACTAGAGACTTCACAATTAGCATGAGCATATCATCCAAGGTCTTGAAAAAAAATTAGGTCAGCATAAGTTGGTTATATTTCACTATCTAACACCACCAGGGCTATAATTTTAAAAACTAGAGGAATCAGTAATTTTCTTCTTTTAAGGCCAGACTCCCCCAAGGGGAGGCAGCTGAGGTGGTAGAGCACATCAGACCAAGAGCTAGTCAGGAGCCGGGGACATGGTAGGAAACAGGGGGTGGGCTCCTCACCTTCATAGCCCAGCCAAGGCTGTAGATAGTGACCTGATTCTGCAGATGGACAGAGCCCTCTTGCTCTGAGCTCAGGCAATTGCAATCCATTCATATTTCTCCTTGGGATGGGAATTGACACTAGATCTACCTAGTGTCTACCCTACTCAGCAAGTCTCATCTGCACTATGAGACATCTGCACCAATTGACACCTTGCTAGCTGGGGCTACCCTTCTCCTGGCACAGCGAAGGTACAAAGGAAGCATTTCAGGCCAAAGGAATAGAAGGCAGGGTCCACTTAACCAGCAGGCACAGCAGGCACAGTCTCCAGGTCACCAATACTTTTAGGGGCCCACGAAAATATTTTCATCTCTTTTAAAATTGGAAGAAAAATGAATACATAGAGAATCCAGGCTGTATTAGATTTATCTTTATACCAACATAGTTATAAAATAGATATACTTTTTTAAAGTAAGGGAGCCAGGAAGGCAAAAGTGCCTACAACCCATGAGCATCGTAATGCAGCCCTGACAGAAAGTACAAACCTTCAGAGGCAAACCAGAAGGGACATGAGCTAGCTGCGGGAGTGAGAGCAGGCAGCCTGGGGCACAGCAGAAGAGAGAACCTCATCTGAGGGGAGGCCAGCAAAATCAGCAGAGGCCCGGCCATGGCGATGACCCAGGAGGTTATTTTAAGTGCCAATAAAGAGTTTTGAGGAGACTGATATTTTGAAAAAATCACTCTGCTCTGTTGTTTGGAGAGTAGATGGGAGGTGGGGGTGAGGGGGCAAAGGAGCATGGTTCTGGGATATTGCAGTAATCCAGGCAAAATCCGGTGGCTGCTTGCTAGGATGCTGGCTGAGGCGATGCAGAGAAAGAAGGCTTTAAGACATCTGGGATGTGAGCAGGCCTTGGGATTAAAGTGATACGAGGGACAAGAAAGAGAGGAGCATCAAGGTTAATGCTCGTATTTCTGGCATAAACATCTAGTTGCATATGTTGATGCTATTCATTAAGAAATATGAAGGTCCAGTTTAGGGACAGACATTCAGCAACTGAATTTCTTTTTTAAAAGATTTTTATTTTTCTCCCCCCTCACCCTCCCTGTTCCCTACTGCTCTCTGTGTCCATTCACTATGTGTTTTTCTGTGTCTGCTTATATTCTTAT
The DNA here is from genome assembly GCF_030445035.2 of Dasypus novemcinctus. Lineage (NCBI taxonomy): Eukaryota > Metazoa > Chordata > Mammalia > Cingulata > Dasypodidae > Dasypus > Dasypus novemcinctus. The sequence continues at coordinate 74,409,789 of NC_080679.1, read as the reverse complement.
TAGGCGGTTCCGGCAACCCATCCTGGGACCTTCCAGAGTAGGCGATTACTCTCTTGTGCCACCTCAGGTCCCCTGTTGAGCTATGTCTTCTTATTTTTCTCTCCTCTGAGTCCCTTGTTGCATCATCTTGCTGTGCCAGCTCTCCTCATTGGCTGGCACTCCTGCGCAGGGCAGCTCTCCTGCACGAGGTCTCATTCCCACACAGGGCAGCACTCCTGCACGGGGCTGCATTCCCATGTGAGCTGGCACTCTGCATGGGCCAACTCACCATGTGGGCCAGCTTGCCCCCACTAGGAGGCCCTGGGCATTAAACTCTAGACCTCCTGTATGGTAGACGGCAGTCCAGTTGGTTGAGCCACATCCATTTCCCCAGAAACTGAATTTTGAGCATTTAAAGTTGAGGTACCTGTGAAAACTTCCTATGGAAAGGCCAAATAAATGGTTAAATATCTTGACTGCAAGTCAGGTGAGCAGTGGAGCGGCTGTAGATAACTTGGGATCTGTCTTTGTCTAGACTAAAAGGAAATCCCCAGAGTGAAAGAGATCATCCAGTAGAAGTGCAGAGTGAAAAATGAGCTCAGGATCAAGCTTGAGGAAACCCAACATTTAAGTGTCAGGTAGAAGAAGATGGGATGACAAAGAGTGAAAGGAGGAGTGGAAAGTGGTAGGAAGAAATTAAGAAGGGCCATGGCTGTCAAGGGAAAAGACTGTTTCAAGAGAGGGAGAAGAGTCATAAAACACTGAGGTCAAGCAGAATGTGGGTGTTTAAGTGTTCCACGGATTAGTGACATGGAAGTCATTGCTGACCTTTTCATGAGCATTTTCAGTGACGTGACAGAGGAGAAAACAGATGGGAGTAAGTTGAGAAGTGTGTGGGCAATGAGGAAGTGGAAAGGGTGTCAGCAAATCTTCCAAGAGTCCAATTGTGAAGGTAATAGTGAGACAAGCCGAAGCCTTATTTCACTCACTCTAGCTGCCTGCAGGACAAAAAAAAAGGGAAACTAAGGCAGAAGACACTTTTAAAAACAAAGGAGTTACTTCAACAAATGGTGCTGGGAAAACTGGATGTCTGTTTGCAAAAGAATGAAGGTGGACCCCTACCTCAAACTATATACAAAAATTAATTCAAAAGAATCAAAGATCTAAATATAAGAACAAAAACTAAACAACTACACAACCCCTAGAAGAGAAACGTTTCAGGAACTTGTGTCAGGCAACAGTTTCTTAAACTTTACACCAATAGCATGAACAACAAAAGAAAAAATAGATCAATGAGACTTCATCAGAATTAAAAATGTTTGTGCATCAAAGCATTTTAACATGAAAGTAAAAAGACAACCTACAGAATGGGAGAAAATATTTGGAAAACACAAATCCGATAAGGGTTTAGTATCCAGGATATATAAAGGAATCATACAATTCAACAACAAAAAGCCAAAAAACTCAATTAAAATATGGGCGAAACCTTGAATAGACATTTCTCCAAGGATATACAGATGGCCAATAAGCACATGAAAAGATGCTCAAGGTCATTAGACATTGGATAAATGCAAATCAAAACTACAATGAGATACCATTCCACACCCAGTAGAATGACTACTATTCAAAAAACAGAAAATAACAAGAATGTAGAGAAAATATAGAGGATATGGAGAAATAGGAACAGTTTCTTTGTTGGTGGGAATGTAAAATGGTGTAGCTGCTGTGAAAAACTCAGAAAGTTAAGTATAGAATTACCAATGACCCATCAATCCCACTTCTAAATTGAAAGCAGGAACTTGAAGAGATATCTGCACACCAATGCCACAACAGCATTACTCACAATTGCCAAAAGATAGAAGCAACCCAAGTGTCTATCAACCAATGAACAGATAAATAAAATGTGGTATACACATAAAGCGGAATATCATTCAGCTGTAAAAAAGGAAAGAAGTTCTGATACACACAACAACATGAATGAACCTTGAAGACATCATTCTGAGTGAAATAAGCCAGACAAAAGGACAAATATTGTATGATCTCACTGATGTGAAATAATTGGAATAAGCAAATTCATTTGTAACCCAGGTACCACCTAATGCAAAGTGTTGATAATAGGGGAAATTGTGTGTTTGAGGGGGATTTATAGGAAGTCTGCATTTTCTGCATGATTTTTCACATTCCTCTCTTCCTCATCCCTTGTATCATTTTACTCCCAAGGTCTTGTTTACATCCCAACTATCTAAAGTTTTCCATCTCGACATCACCTAGATAGACCTACAACTTCTATTAATTAATTAATTAAATAAATAAAAACAAAGCAGTTAGCAATCTGTTACTGCTAATGACCAACAAAGGCCCTTCTGCAGCTGGATACCTGATTGTCTAGCACCTTGATAGATGTCATACCATGGTTCTGTTAATATTATGATGGCCCCTGCAGAGCAAAAAGAGAGAGGAATTTAAATTTGCAAATTGACCCCCAGCAGCTCTCAAAATTGAGGGGAAAAACCTCAAGAACAAAGAAGGTGTGATCACACTGGGTAGGAGCCCAAGAGGCCACTTTCAGATAATGTTAGGACTACAGGAGCAGTTGCCGCCTGTGAATTCCTTTGAAGGTTCTTTAGGTACATATGGTTAAAAGAGGATGCCCAGCCCCAACGCTGGAGGCTGAGCCTGTGCCCGCACCTCTCCTGCATAAGCCACAATGCTGTCTTCGTATCTTGCTAACTTCTTTCCCCAAGCCTTTCCTCCCTATGTCCTAAATATAAATTCTGGGATGGGAGAAATATTTCAAACATTCTTCCTTTATTCTTTGCCAGTTGAAAAGGAACCAGCTCCGTAGAGAGGGGCTCAAGTAATATAAGACCCCTGGTTTTGGGGGCTGGTCACACCTCCTGTCCCTCCTGTTATCCTTCATCATCAAATAATAATTTACAGGGCAGAATGTTACTTATTCCCTCTTCACCAACTATGATTATAAAGTTGGTTTTGTTCATCTGCTGCTGTCTTGAAGTCTCCAGTTTCCATTTCAGGGTTGACCAAGGGGACTTTGCCCAGAACGACAAGCCCCATAAGCAATTCTTCTTACTTTCTTTGATTTTATTCTATCTTGAATTGGGTCTAGCAAGTAAGCCTCAAGCTTCACACTGAGGCCTAAGTAAATAAGCCCCTACGTTCCTTCTTCGAATGTCATAAAAAGTTTATTAGGTGCTCTCCTGAGGATAGCTTGCCAAGCAGAGACCCTTTAGTCAGGCTCTCACATACTTGCGGATACAATGTTCCAGATGTTAAGTCTGTGGACACTTTGCAGGGTTATGCTGTAGCCTTTGGAGGAACATGTTTAAGGGAGGGAAAGTTGGTTCACCCCAACTTTGAAATAAAGGAACTATTTCATTACCACTGAACAAGTATAGGATCTCAGCAGAGTTGCAATCAACACCTACTCTCCAGTTCATCAGACTCGTCCAGGAAAACTAACTAAATGATGATTATGGACAACCCCATGCCAAAAAGCAGAGTATCTACAACTGCAAGCAAAACAGTTCCTTCCATCTGCCCCATAAGATCTAAGCCCCCTTTCAATCTGAAGCAGAACCGGCATCACCATCCCCAAATCCTCAAGATGGTAGAATGAGCAAACATAAAGCGGGAATGAAACCACGGACCAAAGTAGACTTATTGTAGTAATGGAAGAATTTGTAACATTGATGTAAAGGTAGTGGTTACTTCAGAGGAGTCCTCTGAGGGGAGTGGGAGGGAAGAACAGGTGAACATAGTGCATTTTTAGGGCACTGGAATTGTTCTGCAGGATTTTGAAATGACAGATACAGGCCATTATACATTTTGTCAAAACCTATAAAATTGTACGGTACCAAGTATAATCCATAATATTTACAGACCATAGTTAGTAGCAATGCTTCAATATTTGTTCATCAATTGTAACAAATGCACCACACTCATTAATAGGTGGAGTATATGGGAATCCCCTATATTTTCAATGTGACTTTTCTGTAATCTAAAATGTCTTTAAAAATAAAGTTATATACATACTACCTTGAGAAACAAGATACATTTTTTTAAAAAGAAAGAAAAGTGACCCTAGTGAGGATGTCATCACCCTTCCTGACTAAATTCTTCAGGTCAGATGAATCAATCACCATTTTATCCCTGGTGCTGCGTATACAGCAAGCACTCAACAATTTGTTAAATGAAGAGATAAATGCCATCAACCCTATAAGTTCTATGAAGATAGCTGGGGTACTTGGGAAAGATCACACAGCATTCGAAGTCAGAAGATCTGGATTTGAGTCCACGCTCTGACATTTCCCAGTTATGTGAATTTTTGAGCAATACTTTACATACACCTGAACCATATCTCATAATGACATAAGGATTAAATGAAGTTACATATGAAAAAGGAAAAGATAGTCAGGACAGAGATGAGTCACCGCCACTTAACATTAACTTGCCAATGTAATAAGATATAAAAAAGAATAGAGGTATAAGAATTGGGAAAGACACAAATCTTTTTATTTGAAAATGATATGATTGCCTTCATAGAATATGTCATAGAATATACAAGCAAACTATTGGAACTAGTAAAATACAAATTATGGAAGGTAGATAGACAAAATCAATTTATAAAACTCAAGAGCATTTATATACACCAGCATTGATGGATTTCAACATTTAGGTTTAAAAAGCCTATTCCCCATTGCGACAACAACAAAAAAGCTAAATGGGAATAAATGTATTAAAAGAAAATAATTTATAAAACATATTAAAGAGGACTTGAATGAACTGAGAGATAACAGAATGTTCGTGGGTAGGAAGATTCCTTTCTTCCTCCAAATTAATCTATAAATTCAAAGGAATTCCAATAAAAATACTAACAGGAGTTTTTCTTAATGGCATTTGATAATTTAATCCAAAATTCACAGAAAGAGCCAGGTTCAGTCATTTTGATGCAAAAAGGATGGGAGCCAGGGTGGGAGTGGATAGGAGAGGAGGCTTTCCCTACTGATACCAAGACCTTAAAACCATGGTTATTGCGAGTGTGGTCGCAGAACAGGGATAGACAGAATGGAATCAAGACATATACTGACACACAAAAGGAAATTTGATATATGACAGAGGTAGCATTACCATTAGTGGGGAAAAGATATACCTTTTAATAAATTGTGCCAGGACAACTGGTTATCCATATGGGAAATACTACAGACTTCACACCATAAACAAAACTCTTTCCACAGTAGATTAGGGGAAGTAGATCTGGCTCAAGCAGCCGGGCACCCGCCTATCACATGGGAGGTCCCAGGTTCAGTTCCCAGAACTTCCTAAAGAAGCTGAGCAAGACAGTGAGTTGGCATTGACAGGCTGGCATGGCAAGCTGATGCATCAAGATGACACACCAAGGCAGCGGACTTGGCCCAGCGGTTAGGGCGTCCCTCTACCACATGGGAGGTCCACGGTTCAAACCCTGGGCCTCCTTGACCCGTGTGGAGCTGGCCCATGCACAGTGCTGATGCGCGCAAGGAGTGCCCTGCCACACAGGGGTGCCTCCCGCATAGGGGAGCCCCACGCACGAGTGCGCCCCATAAGGAGAGCCGCCCAGCGCGAAAGAGTGCAGCCTGCCCAGGAATGGTGCTAAACACTCAGAGAGCTGACACAAGATGATGCAACAAATAGAAACACAGATTCCCATGCTGCTGACAACAACAGAAGCAGACAAAGAAGACGCAGCAAATAGACACAGAGAACAGACAACCAGGGTGGGGAGGGAGGGGAGGGGGTAATAAATAAATAAATCTTTAAAAAAAGATGACACACCAAGATGATACAGCAAAATGACACAACGAAGAGACACAGCAAGGAGACAGAAGCAGTAATTGGAGGTGGCTCAAGTGATTGGATGCCACCCTCCCACATGGGAGGTCCCAGGTTTGGTTCCCAGTGTCTCCTAAAAAAAACAAAAAACCAAAGAGAGCAGACAGCAGCTCACACAATGAGAGGGATGGGGAGAAATAAACAAAGTAGATTAGTAAGCCAAATTGAAATCAAAATTTAGAGAAAAATATTTTTTATGATGCCAGGTAGAGAATTTCTCAAGACAGAAAAGCCACAAATTATACACCCAATAAAACTTCTGAAAACAACATATACTTAAAAAAAAAAAAAAAAAAAAAAAACACCATAAAAGCAGTTAAAAGAGAAATCCCAATGTGGGAAGTTATTGTCTGGAGTCCACATAAGCAGACCAATCAATGCCTATTTGAGGCTGAAGGTGGGGTGAGGGGTGGGGGAGGAGAATGAAGACAATAGGGCAGAGGCAGGAGACGGCAGGGGGATAAGGCTATCCTGGAATGAAGTGAACACCGTGGAAGGCAGCTAGCTGGACTTGAGCCTTTTTACAATAACCATCCCACCCAAGAGAGAGTTCTGCTGTGAAGAGACTCTTACAGTGAGAAGCCATACGACACCATACCCAGGCAGGGGTTGAAGTGGAGTACAAAGATGGAATCAATAAGAAAAGCATGTATTGTTTGTTACAGTTAATAAGTAGCACTTTATTTTCTTTGGTATCAAAAGATTAAATATGTACATGCCTTGGCTTTTCTGGCTTTTTAATTTCCTAGTTATACTAGCTTATTGTTCGCTCAGATTAATGTAGAATAATTTTGTCAAATTCCAAATTGCTTTGCTTTTTCAATAGAAAAAAATAACTGCCAAGGCGAAAGAGGGTGTGGAAAACTGAATTCCCATACACTGCTGGTGAGAGTGTAATTTGGTGCACATTGTGGAGATCAATTCGGCAATATCAGTAAAATTGGAGATAAGAATATCCTGTTGGTTGGTAATTCAACTTCTAGATACATACCTCAGAGAAATTCTCACACATGCATAAGGCAACATGTCAAGCATTTCATTGCAGCCTTGTTTATAACAGTCAAAAACTGGAAATAACTAAAATGTCCATCAACAAGGAGGTGGATAAACTGATATACTTATCCAACCAATTACCACTTTTAAAAAGAGCAAGAGAAACATACATTAATATGGACAAATCTCAAAAACAAGGGTGGAAAAAGCAAGTCCCAGAAGGTTCTATACAGAATGATATCATTTATATAAATTTCAGAAACCTGAAAACAATCCTATATATTGTTTATGCATGCATACATGTAAGTATACAGAACTATTCATAGCATTGATAAACAACAAATTCAGGCAGCAATTACCTCTGTGGGTCAAGGGAGAGGAATGGAATGAGACAAGATTATAACCATAGCTGTAATCATTTCTTTTTTAAAGAAAAAAGTAATTCTGGTAAAAATGTTAAGATTGTTAAAGCTGGATGGTGGGTACATAAGTATTCATTATATTGTTTTCTGTATGTTTGAAATGCGTCATAATAAATAAACAATACAAATACTAACTGCTTTGTTAATGTTTGTTGACAGACAAGTGGGTGGATTAAAGATGAATGAACTCATGAGAGATGAGGATAATTATCTCTAAGTGAAGAAAGAAAACTGTTTTCTCCAAGGCTTACATTTACTAATACTTAACATGTACTAGGTACTGTGGGAAGTGGTTTACATGCAATAACTTAATCTGTATAATCATTCTATTAATTTAGCACAGCTAGGACACAAGCCAGGTAAGTCTAAGTCCAAAACCTATGCACTTAATCACATTATACTGTGAAACGTTTTACCTTTACTAAATGAATCAAGATGAAAATCCATAGAACATTACCAAGAGTAAATACGGGAAAGATGCAATTAACACACTAAGATTTTTAAAGGATCAGGTGTAAGGAAGACTAAGTAATTGAGTACGCACAATTTAGTAAGTGCCTGACCTATTCTGAATCCAAATACATAATGAAAATATAAAGGTAAGACCATGTGGTGTGAGATATTAGTGGTAACACCAATCTTGGCAGAAAGTAAATATTCCTTAAGACCAGACACAGACCTTTGAGTAGGTGTACCAAGATTGTAGAAATTACTAGGCTTTTTAATCATGGTTCTCGGACACATTTTACTGGCCTTTCAATGCCCATCCTTTCTGACTCATCTGGCTCTATGTAACTCCTCCCTCGTCTAAACCTGACTCATCCATCATTAACCATTTTTTTATCGGTATTTTTTACAGGACCAAGTCACCAACCTTTTCAAAACCATTGTATATTTTGTGTGAGAAGGGACTATTATCTCAGAGGTTTTAGTTGGCACGATTTAGTAGCAAGAAACAGACTAACAAAATTGCTTAAGAAAAAAACAAGAATGGAGGAGGGAAGTCTCACTATTCGATTTTAAGGGTATCTTACAGAACTTAAGAGCAGGAAATGCTGACAGACAAAAACACTGCAACAAAGCCTGCAGTTATCAGGAATCAAGGCAACAGTTTTATTTTTTTCTTCTGGGGTATATAGTCGCTCATCTTTGCTTTATTCTTTCTCTCTACTTCACACATACCTTCCAGTCGTGACCTCCCAAGACATCAGTTTTTCAATGACAAAATCTCAGGAGAAATAATCTAATTGGCTCAAATTTGACCAGATGTCCACTCATTGTCCAATTATCTAAATAAGCCATCCCTGAAGATGGCAGGAAGTAATATTCTGAAAAAGGGACATAAGTTGAGATCTTCTAAAAGAAAGATACCTACTCAAACCTTTCCATGTTTTTCTTTTGCCTATTAATTATAAGCTGAGACCTCTTTTGGAGAAATAAGCTGCACTTCTTTGATGGCCTTTTCCAACCTTGAAACTATTAAATGATAAATTTTTTCTTTTAATGAACCTAAAGATTCCTTGGCTGGTTCCTATAACTGTTAAAATTGGAAAAGATACTTTCATTTCTTTTCTTTTTATTCTATCCTTTCTGGTAGGGTAGCCACTTTAGACACACTGTCCACTATCAATTTGAGTTCTAAATGCTCTTTTTTCACATTTTTTTGCATAAAATAAAACGTCCCCTCATTCTGAAGGAGAAAAATCAATGCATAAACCATATTCAAACAATTGGTGTACAAAGCACTGGTCTCTTCACCACAGCAAAATGAAATTTCTAGAGATAATGAACACATGTAAGGGGGATGGGGAAAGTGGGAAGAGATACCATCTACTGAGTCTCTACTAGAAGCAAGGCTCTATGTTAAATGTTAATCCTCACAGCCACTCTATGAGAAGGTACTATTGTTGGTTATCCCTTTTATGAATGATAGGAATTAAGTTTTAAGAAGGGAGAAACCTACTCAATATCACATATCCGGATTTAGAAAAGAAACAAGAGTTAAAGGGTGGAGAGCAGGAGGAAAGAAGGTGAAGGAGACAGAGGAGACCTCGTTTGGCATATCACTTTTAACACTAAAAAACTGTTAACAACTATACAGTGAAAAGACGTGAACAAAATTCTTGTACATGACAGCATACTAGGCAGCTTTTTAAAAAAAAGATGTTCATGCACACCAATGTTTATAGAGGTTATTCACAATTGTCGAAAGATGTAAACAAACCAAGTACCCATTAACGGATAAACAAAATGTATACACATACAAGGGAACTATATGTTGCTGTATGAAATGAAATTGGGACACATGATAACATGGATGCACTTTGAAGACATTATGCTGAAATAAGCCATTCACAAAATGACAAATATTGTTTGGTCTCACTAATATTCAAATACAAAGAATAAACAGTTAAAACCTAGAATATAGGTTACTAGAAGATAGGATGAGGGCAGAGAAAGGGTACTGGTGCTTAATACATGTAGAATCACTAATTAGCTTGACTGTAAATGTGTAGAAAAGGATACAGTTGATGGTAACACATTCTAGTGAATATAACTAACACAATTGGTTTATAAATGGGATTGTGGCTGAAAGTAGTCTAGTGATGTAAATGTCAACTTAGGGAAGTGGATGTGGCTCAAGCAATCGGGCTCCTGTCTACCACATAGGAGATTCAGGGTTTGATGCCCAGGGCCTCCTGGTGAAGGTAAGCTGCCCCCGCAGTGCTGGCCCACACAGAATGCTGACCTGAGCAGAGTACTGCCCCACGCAGGAATGCTGACCCATGCAGGAGTGCTGGTGCAGCAAGATGATGCAACAAAGAGACACAGAGAAAATAACAGACACAGCATATCAGGGAGCTGAGGTGGCGCAAGAGAATGATCGCCTCTCTCCCACTCCAGAAGGTCCCAGGATACGTTCTCGGAGCCATCTAATGAGAATACAAGCAGACACAAGAACACACAGCAAATGGACACAGAGCAGATGGGGGTGGGGGGTATAAGTAAATCTTTTTTAAAAAGTCAACTGAAAGAAACCTGGAGAATAATCTAGGGACTGAATAACAGTGAACTCAGAAGTGGATGGGAACTATGATTAATAGTACAAATACAAGAATGTTCTTCTATGAACTAGAACAAACATACATCACTATTACAAGAATATGGTGATGCATGAGAAAAATATAACTAATTTAAGGACTATAGTTAACAGCAATATCGTAATATTCTTGCATCAGTGTCAAAAAAGGTACTATATCAACACTAAGGGTCAGTAATAGGGGGTATGGGATTTTTTTTTTTTTTGACTAAGAAAACGGTTAAAAACTGAGGCAATGACTGCACAACTCTGATTAAAGTGAGAGCCACTGAGTGTACACTTTGGATAGATGGTATGAGTTATGGGACTATGTAACAGTGAACCATGTGGTGGAAAATGGACTGTGAACAGTAGAAATATGAGAATATTCTCTTATGAACCAGAACAAATACTATACTAATAATGGAGGAGTACGGAAAAAAATACACGAAATGTACACTATAGACCATAGTCAGTGGTAATAGTCTGATGTTCTTCCATAATCTGAAACAAATGTTCTACAACAATGTAAAGTGCTGGTGGAGAGGTGTTGTATAGGAATTCTGCACACTATGCATGTCTTGTTTATAAAATCACTTTTAACTATATATACTGTGTATGTATATGTATGAATAGTTTTTAAAAGTACATTAAAAAGGGATGTTTGAAAAAATACATCAAGAAGTCTATTTTGTAACAGCAAATGAAAACAGGAGAAAAGGTCTGTATATCCTCTAAATCCCAATTTTGTTTCACATTTTAAAAGGAAATAATTTAAACAATGGTTCTCTCTAGGAGCTCAGAGGTCATTTGAATTTTTATAGTCTTACTTTCTTAGTATTGATATTCATCAATATGAAATACTTTGTCACTTATAATCATAGAAATCATGACTTTTTATGGCTTCTAGGACAGCGTCGAGGGCTCCTCTATCAGTTCCTTAGTGATTTAGTCCTGTACAATTTGACAGCCCTTCTTCTAAAACTTTCCATTCCATCTCTCACAGATTTCCCTATCACCCATAACAAACCATACTATACCTTTGCGAAAGCCTTTTTCCTCTGTCTGACAGTTTCCTAGACTTCTCTATGCAAATTCTCCCTCTTCTACATTTCTACAGCACTTCCTACCTGCCACTAGTATGTATTAACCACATTTTATTACAAAGACCAAATCAATACATCTTTCTCTCCAACACTAAATAAAGGAGTGACTGATTTCACTAAAATATCAAATTTTGTTCCCAAAATAATAATCAATTTGTTTCGTATTCACTGTCAAACAGACTCATTCATGGTAACAAGTTTCAAACAGTACTTAGTGAAAGTTCTTTTACATTGAAACAATTATCAAATTCACATAATTAAAACTAAACATCAAAATACCTACTAGGTTGCATAACAAACGTGTTAACTTAAGTATTTTTTTAAAAAAGTTACTAAACTAAAAAATCATTTACATAAAAAACCCAATTGCAAACAATATTGCATACAAATTTTTAACATACCAAAAACTTTGGGATCCTAAGTAGGCAGTCTTAGGATTTTAACTATAATTAAGACCCTGAGGAGATGCTTGCTCTAGTCAAATAATTCTTACCCAGGATTCTATCAAGTCACCTGAGTATGTTTCAAAATACATGCACAACAGCCTCCCAGATCTTGGTTTAGGTCAAGTATTGAAAGGACAGGTCTGTGGACTTAAAAATGCTCCCCAGCACTGTATGATGAACAATTCTGTTTAAGAGCTATTCTCTAGGAATTGTTTGACCTGCCTTCATCTTATATGTACATAAATTTTTCAGTATATTAAGCATTTTTACCATTTTGAAAGACCAAAGTTATTTACAGGACACCTGACTTTTTGGAATAAGCGCTGCTCCTTTGAAGTTTTACTTTTTGTGTTTTGGTTATGTGAATCATTTCAAAAGACAAGTGATATTTTCTTTAATTTGGGTAGAAAAGAGCACAGACACCTAGTTCATTTGTATGAATACTTGTAATAAAGAGGAATTATTAGCATGAAAATATACTGAATATGAGCTAATTACAGCCTTTACAAAAGATAGAACAACTGACAAAAGACATTAATATGTTCATCAATTGTAGCATATGCATCACACTAATGAAAGACATTAATGGGGGAAAAGTATGGAAGGGGGAGGAAGTGCGGCATATGGGAATCCTTTATATTTTTGATGTAACATTTATATAATCTAAAGCTTCTTTAAAAACAACAAAAATAAAGACAATAAGTTGAAGAGTAGTCTTGAACTTAGAAACTTTATATTCGTACACAAGAGATTTTATAACTAGAAAAAATGGTTTGACTAATTCTTCAATATTAAGTTTCCAGAGTATATCAACTTTTTTAAAATATAAAAATAGAAATATTTAAAATCACCTGCAATAACTTTGATTTCTTTGCTAGGTAAAAGATTTAATTCACTGATATACTCCTAGTGAGCGCTCAAAAAAAATCTAAAAACTTATTTAAATTATTTTTAAGACTACTTTCTTCACTGCATTCATGCTTTAAGAACTAATTTAAAAGGTAAATAATCTAAACAATGGTTCTCTCTAGGAGCTCAGAGGTCATTTGAATTCTTATATATTCTTACCTTTTAATGATATTCATCAATATGAAAAAGTATGTTGGAAAACCAATCAATGAAAAATGCTCTAAACTTAATAGGAGAATTTCAGTATTATTTAAAAATGCCTCTACTATCCCAAACTTTTTACCACCTGACTTAGTATTTTGATCAAGTGAGCAACCAACCACCTCACAATTCTAAACAAAAATTCTATAAATCTTCCAAATTAATTTGAAGATTCAAACGCTAATTCCGAACTTCAAAATATTGAACATTCTATTGACTCACCTCTAAAAGTCCAACCAATAGTTCCTATTACACATTGCAAACTTAAGCCTCACAATTAGAAAAAATTTGCCTGTTTGTCTTACATTTAGAAAAATTTTGTTCATGTTTATGAGCTAGAGTGTCGTAAGCATTCAAAGAGATTACTGAAAGTGTTTATTTAGACTAAGCCTGGAAAAGAGACAATCGAAATCTTTACCCCCACTGAGTATGTGTGAAAAGGAATTTCATTATTTATTTTAAAATAAAATGCAGACTATCCAAATAGTCTAATTTTTCCTTTCTTACAACCTTACCCGTATCATGATGAGACACACAATTTGAAAGCAGAACCTTTTCTAATAACTCCTGCCATCGTTACTAAAGTTTGTCTTGTTACCTTTTTTAGGAGTTATCATGCAAATTCAGGTTTTGATAAATACAAATATTCTGTATTAAGAGAAAACAAACAAAAAGGTTTGCATAACAGTATTAATAAAATTGATATGAATAAATGTGGGCTAAAGGGTTAACAGATTTTTTAAAAAGTTACATTTAATAAGCTCATTCTTAAGTGAAAAATTAGTAAAAACTGCCAGTGCCTCTGCACTTCCTTTTCAAATAAATATTACCTATTTATAATAATTTCAGTGGTCTGATTCACAGACCATCAAGAATCTGAAAATGAAGGGCTGGACTGAAGTAAAATAAACCACACAGATTTTCTTTCCCAAACCACCTTAATATTTTAAATGCATAGGAATACAACAAACTCAAAAGAAAAAAAAATAGTGTTTTATTAACTACCACACTGTTATAATACACTTTTTAAACGTACAATAAGGTAGCCTTTAAATTTGAGGTGGTCTTAAGAATAACAAATGAACAGAATTCCAAATTTTTGAAATAGGTGAACTGCTGCAGGTATAGGTATACATTTAGGAAAATTGTATAGCTCTTACAAGACCAGCAATGTAACTTTATTTTGTACATTTAATAATTGAAAATATAAACAATAATTAAAAAATAAAAAGAAAATACAGTTGAATAAAAAACATACATTTCTCAATTAAATGTACTGGATACATATAAATTTTAAGGGAAGAAGCAAAAAAGGAAAATGGTTGATATTTAAGTATGGACTACCTAGACCAAAAAAAAAAAAGCCTTAAAAAAATATCATAAAACCTCTAGTTTTCTATGACTAATATCCATATGGTTGGAGTATCGTCACTATGGAAGTGATTTTGTTATGTTTGCATATGTTATACTTTACGGGTAATTTACATGATGGCTTTTAAGGCCCTGGCAGACATATGGTTTTTGGAAACAAGATTGGATAAAAATCACTGCTAAGATGCAATATACCTTATTATTTTTTTTTTTTTGGTCCTCCAATATTCAAGAAAAGGGATAATTCACTATAACATTTTTCTTACCACCCAAATGCCTCAACCTATACATTTGAAACCTTTTTAAACATTGGTTATATTGCCCAACTTCATTATTGAAAGGATATTAACAAGACATTATTTTGGCAAATTAAATCTTAAACATGGCTTTTCAACAGGATTTAAAAGGTGACTATCCCTAGAGTTCCATGTTAAAATGTAGTTTTCAAAATCTTACAAGAGTAATGCTTAAAATATTGTACATAGTTAACCTAATTAAAATAATTAGCTTCAAAATGACAAATTGATAAGCTAAGTAAAGCCTACACTATGTAACATTTGCTTGGAAACTTGATTTGTCAGTTATGCATAATAAAAATTCCAGTCATCAAGAAAATTACAAAAATTTTTTTATCATAACATGATTTCTTTCACCCACCAACTTTTTTATCTTACAATAGATAAATACCAACATGTTTCTCATTTTTACACTAAACCACACAGGATTGATGCATTTGGTTAGACTACCATTCGCATTGTTAAATTCAATTTTCTCTTATTTATATAACTTGGTAAAATTTCATTTCTTCTAGATTCCAAAAGTACCTACAAAACCCATGCAATTTTGCCATTTTTAATATACTATGGAATATCATACAAAGTAAGGCATTTCAGTGTCATGTATAACCAAGTTACTGTCAATCCAAAAATTTTTGCACATCAATAAAAAGATATCTAAGAACTTAGGAACAATATTCTTCTCACTACTGTATAAAAATAACCACAATGAATAAGTATTTGTGTAATATTTACTCCATTGTCTCATTTCCAGAAACTGTGACAAGCTGTAAAGGTATTTCAGTGTTGGTAAGGATATCTTGATTGCTGGTGGCAGAAGTATTAACAGTTCCTATCCCTGAAACAGAACCTTGTTGAATATTTGCAAGGATAAGTGTTGTTCCTCCTGCAGTAATCAAAGTATCATCTCGCGCAGCTTCCACAGAGGCCAGCACTGTACTGCTAGAGTGAATACCTTTTTTATTTTGATGTGTTTTAATATGTTTGGCAAGGTGGTCACTTCTCATGAAGCGTTTTGAACATTCTGGACAAACAAATTTCTTCTCACCTGTTAAAAAAAAAATAAGTCTATTAAAATTTAATATCAATATGTCAATCATACCCTCAAGACAGAAAGGAAACCCACTCTGATGGTTGAGGAAGAGCCATCAAACTATTAAATGTACAGACTGATAGTCGAACAACACTAATATCTCAAATATGTTAATACGTTATTTTGAAACACCTATTACAAGATAACAGCTTTAAAAAAAAAGATGATCTGTAGCCATGCCATTGGTTATGAAGATGGAGGAAGGGGTCACAAACCAAGGAATATTGGCAGCTTACAGAACAGGGGTTCTTAACTGTTTTTGTTCCACGGACCCCTTTGCCAGTCAGGTAAAAACCACAGACTCCTCCTAAGTCTATACTATACTGTGTATTATTTAATAAATATGCCATACCCTGAACCAATATGTCCCCACAAGAATAACATTTTTAAAAATTTTCAATTTAAGCTCCTGGACTCCTGGTTAAGGACCCTTGCTGTAGAAGCTACAAAAAGCAAGCAAACAGATTCTCCCCTCTAGTCGCCTAAAGCAACACAGTTCTGCCAATCCATTTTAGACTTCTGACCTCTAGAATTCTAAGGGGAATAAATCTGTTTTTCGTTTTTGTTTTAAATATCTATTCATCTGTAATAATATACTTCTTTAAAGATTAAATAAAAGTAAATTGTTTTAAACTATATTTAATATAATATTAACATGCCATATCCATGACACTAACTCTTCAACTCTTAAACTTGAATGCAAATATTACTTAGAGTTGTTCTGGATTAAAGCAGAGAGGCAGTTTTGAAGTTCAGTAAGATTTGAGGCAGGCTTGAGGTTCAGTAAGAGATGCTAACTGGCTTGATTTCAGCTGGAATAACTGAGAGCAAGCCCAATATGTCAAGATGTTAAAGTGAGTAATAAGACTCCAGAGCGTACATTTATTTTCCAGTATGAATAATTTTTTAAATACCAAAAAAAAAAAAAGACCGAACTTTTGATATGCTGAAGACCAACTATGCAAGTGGATTACTAGAAAAGAAGGTAAAGGCCAACCAAAAAGGAATTCAGAGAGAAAGCAATCAAATCTAGTAAATATTTTTTTAAAAATGTCTTCTCTAACTCTTGAATCACCACTTCTATTCTAGGAAGGTCCCTATATCTGAACTATTAAAACGACACTCTAGTCTTTCTCTCTCCAATCAAGCAATAAACCAGTGCCAGATAAATCCTTAAATAATAATCTTTATCACATTGCAAAGCTCCACCATTGTAGAAGTGATTTAAGGATAACTTGCAAATAATCCATGTAGTGTAGATGCTCCACTGCCTAACTTACAAGGACATCAATAATGTGGCTCAATCCTACTTAACAGAAATGTGTTATGTAATACCCCATCATCACTCATATTGCCATCATAAAGTGGTCTGTCATCTCTTCTACTCACATACCACCAATCTTCTAGGAAAGTAATTCCTAAAGTTTTTCTTGGAACATCAGTCCTCATGTTGATACTTCATGGTAAATGGCACAATGATCAGATGGGGTTGGGAAATGGTACACACTATATACATCCCCTCACTCAGATTCATAATGCTCATTTACATTCAGCTAAATGTTCTCAGAGGTGCTGCAGGTACTAGTAACCCTCTAATCCACACTTACTTGATTACATAGACTTTTTCTTTCCTTTTATGTTATTCCTTTATACATCTGGCTGATCAAACCCCACTGAGAGAAAATCTGTTACAGGGCCATCTTATGGTCTACTCTATCTGTCAACCCCCCAAAATTATCTTGCCTAACTGCTCCAGGCTATAATCATCTATGCCTCTAAGCATATCAACAGCATACACTATAATGTAAAAAAACCTCTTACTTTCTCATACATTATCTTATATTATTTTTTTGCAGCTTCAGGCAGGTTAATCTTTACTAAGCCACCGGACAAAAGAGACAGGGACTAATAAAACAAAAGAGTATTAATATGTGTACTACTGGGATGCAGATGTGGTTCAAGATATTGAGCTCCTGCCTACCACATAGGAGGCCCTGGGTTCGGTTCCCAGTACATTCTGGAGAGGACAAGCATGACAGCAAGTTGACAAAACGGAATGACACAGAGAGCTGAAGCAACAAGATGCCACAAGAGACATAAGGAGGAATGCAAAATAAGAGACACAACGAAGCAGGGAGCGGAGGTGGCTCAAGTGATTGGGTGCCTCCCTCCCACACAAGAGGTACCAGATTTGGTTCCCAGTGCCTCCTTAAAAAAAAAAAAAAAAAGAGGATAAGCACACAATGAACAGATACAGCAAGTGCACACAACAAGGGGGTGGGGAGAAATAAATCTTTAAAAACAACAACAAAAACACTGCTACTTATTTCACAGGTTATTTCATATAATACTTTAAGGCAACATAGAAAATACGTAAGCAGAGCCAGAGATATGAGCTTATTTCCTTAAACCAACACAAAACTTAGATTTGAATTCAGATATAGCAGACTTCAAAATCCATGTTCTCCATTTCACCAGGCTTCTTCCTTTTTAAAAGCACTCTAGGGATTGTAAATTCATTACACATTTTTCAATTCTCCAGTGACTGAAACAGACTAACAAACATTCACTCATTTACATTGTAAGAGAAAAATATAAGTTATTTTAAGTTAGGCTTTGGTTTGGTCAGTCTTAAGTCCATTTCATAGAACAACTACCCTAGCATTAAGCTAAACAATTAAATGAAAGAAAAAGTCTTGACATCAACAGTGCCTTGGTCATTTCTCAATGAAATCCAAGTAATATCTTTCTCTTATATCACACATTTTAAAAATGAAGTATATGAAATGCCTGAATTTATAAGAGATTATTTTTTGTGATAGTGTTAAGGGGAAGAAGAAAAGAAAGATCAAAATGTGAAAGCAGACAACTGATTAAAAATGTTAACAGAATAAGAGAATGTGGTTCAAACATTTAACAATGTCCACAAAGTCTGCACCAAAAAAAAAAAAAAAAAAAAATCAAACCCACATACACAAAAACAAAACCCAAAAACAAAAAACACCTTTATTGCATTAGACAAACCACATGACTTTCTCCTTGGAATTGGTGTTTCAAAACTGGTTTTATTACAGATAAAAACTTGATGTGATTAGTTATATTTTTAAAAGTTCAGTTCATTTAAAAATGCTGAAAGAAAATCTCAAGGATATAGCCTTATAATATTTATTTTTGTCTGTTAAAAGCAAATATTAGTAACCTGTATGTGTTCTTCTGTGCCTCTGTAATTCATCACTTCGAGTAAATCTTTTACCACAGAACATCCAGTTACAAATAAAAGGGCGCTCCCCAGAATGCCAACGCAGATGAGCTCTCAGATGTGAGGTCTTCCCATAGACTTTACCACATCCTGGTATATGACAAATGTGCTGCTTCTTTTTCCCAAGATTGGTACCTCTAAAAAAAACACACAAAATAATATATACTTACATGAAAATATTCAAATGAAAATTACTACTTACACAGGTAGCCCCATGTTGAACTTTAAACAGAAGACATTCTCACCATGAGGTCAATCAGAAACCAAGATTAATATTTTAAATCAATTTAAATGAAAGTTTATATAAAAATTTTACGTATTAATTTTACTCAAAAATGAATGTGACTGATGTCCAAATGTAAATATATTCAAGAATTATGTAGTTAAAGGACATTTCATATATAAAGATTGCATAATAAGCTATTTACTATTCCATCAGTTCCACTGATAAATTCTATGCATAGGCCCAAACCAATTAATAAGTTAGCTGTATGGGAAACCTTTATTCAAAAGCCATAATGCCTGCTAATTAAAAAATAAAAAAGTAAATATGTAACTGATCACAGGTACAATTAAAAGGTAGATCGCTTACAAAGATTTTAGCATATTTATTCATCTATTTGTATGGCCATACTCTGAATATATACAGACTTGGAAAAAGTCAAAGAAAAAAAATCTAGCTAAAAATCTAGCTTTAGCTCCTTTAGCACTGTATGAAATAAATATAAATCAAAATTATGTTTTCAGTTAAAATTCCCTTCACATTAACCATACAAAGATACTCAAAAGTATACAAAAGAGTCTGTAAGCAACTTCATTGTATCTAATAGTTTTTTTCCACATCCCAGAATCTGACATTTGTTATCTATTTCAGTATTTGAAACCAAGAATGGAGTTTGGGAAAGATGTGCTCAGGGGGGTGAAATGAGGTTTCTTAGCCTAAGCGGGGAAAAAAAAAAGAGGAAAAAAAAACCCAAAACAACAACTATAATTCCAGAAGAGATATTCAAATGGTATTAAACACCACAGAAAATGCTATTTCTCAAGCTTTTAAAAACAACATAAGGCTAGGCACTGAATAAAATGTGTTTTTAAAATATTGACATTTTCAACATAGCAATTATTAAAATACTGTATATACTTTGTTTCTAAGATTTTTAAAAAAGGGTACAGTTTAAAAACCCCAACTCCCCCTCCCCCAATCTCATAATCTCAGTATAGTCTGTAAATCTTCTATAGCCTGCAAATCTTCCTACATATACCTATGTTTATCGAATTTTACTGGAAAAAAATGCATTTCCCCCATGTATATTTTAATGTACTCACACTCAGTAGCATGTGAAATTGCCATAGGACAAACAGTGCTAAACGGTGCAGTGCTGGCTGTTAGATGCCATAGGTGTTCTGAACAGGGAGACATCAATGTGGGCTCCAGTAGTTGGAGAAGGCTTCATGGAGGAGGTGGGTAGGATTTAGATAGAAAGGAGGGAAGGCATTCCAGGCAGAGGAATAGCATAAGTAAAGACAAGGAGGAGTCATGCTGTTGTTTCAAGGGTAAGGACGTTATAATCTAACACAATTCTAGTTTCTGCACCAGTCCACCCCCAATTACTACAACTCTTCAAAGAGCTGAGTTGAGTGAAACAAATTTTTCTGGCTCATTTGCAATGTCTCTATCTTAACCAAAATAACTATTGTTTCTATTTAATTTACTTTGTTCTTAAATAGACTTGAGAGCAAGCTATTCTTAAGTAGACCTAAGAAAAAGAGCAGTGTTTGTAGCTATTGGTGTACAAATTTTTACGTATCATGTTCGCCACAGCAATTTCACAGAAAACTAATTCAATTCACTCTTGTACTCATGATTTCTTGCCTCTCTTCTAAGCCTGCTACTCAGGTGCATCAATGTGCTTTAAACTCAAAAGTGCTATTTCACCAACTTTGCTTGGGAGCACTAACAAGGCACAAGACTGTAACAAACAAATTACAGCAACAAATCTGGGTTTTCAAAGAAACCAGAAACCAGGGAAAGATATTTTCGATTGAATTGTAAAAAACAAGAAATATTCAGTTTGAAAAAGGAAAAAAATGGAAGGAGGTAGCACACACAGAAAACATAGTTTGGGGCATAGTCTCTATTTAAAAAGAAAATGTGACTCCATACAATTAACTAGATATTGATTTACAGCACGTGATGTTAAGTAAAGGAGAGAACTGAAGTGCATTTCTTAACCCACTTCAGGTAAGAAAGTATTTAGTCCTAGATTTTCTTGACTGACATAATCACACCATTACCACTGATTACGTAATCTGGAAAACCTAACAATTTTAGGTTTCTATTCTTGAGGGTCTAAATTTGCTCCTAATAATTTAATTATGCCAAGATAGAATGACAAAGAATACATAAAGCTAAACTCTGGGTTTAGGGACTAAGGATAGCAAGTAAATCTTTTTGCTAGATCTTTCTTTGGTATGGGGTAGGAAAAAATGGCACATGACTGAAATGCTGACAAAGAGGAAAACAGGTTTTGCAAAATAACTTAATTCTAAATATACAGATTGATGTTTAAGCCATACAAACCTATACAACAATAATGCCTTTAGAATTTATTTCACTTTATTATGAATTACTTATCTCCTTCACTAGTTTAATACCTCTTGGGAGGCTATTTCTGCTCAATAAATATTGGCTAAATAGCCAAATAATTTGCAGAATGGATACAATTTTTAAAATATTTACTTATATTTTACCTTACACAAAAGTTTTAAAAAATTTAGTCCTCTAAATATAAATGAAATTTAATTACCTAATGTTACCGTCCCAATATTCCTTTAAAAAAAGAAAAAAAGAAAAAAGAAAATTCTAAGAAAAAGGCTAATATTCTAAAAAACTTTTTTTTAAAGTACCACCTAAGCTCAACTTTGCAGAACACATTGGAATATTTTGAGTTTACCATATTCGGTATGCTTACACTAATAAGATGCAGCAATTATCATAGATACAATTGCATGTATGCTACACAAGCTGAATTTTGTTCAAATGAGCACTCAGAAACACAAGACATCTCATTAAAGGATGAGAAATCTGTGTACTAAAAAAAAGAGCTGCAAATTTTAAGTGATAGAACCCTTTCTTTATGGTTAACAATGCATTTTACAAACTAATCATATAAAAATATTTAGCATATTTAACAAATTAACAGATTTACAAGACAAAGAAAGAATTCACAAAAGAAAAATTTTTAATGACAAAATAACATACCAACAATGTTCAACCTCACAAAATAATCAAAAATATACCAAATAAAACAATATTGAGACATTAGTTTCATATGTCAAACTTTTAAAAGTTAAAATAAATGGGCAAAATTCATAGTTGGCAAGGACATAAGAAAGCAGATACTTTCAAGTACTGCTGGTGGGAGTATAAATTGATACAGCTTTTCTAGCAGACAATTTATGCTAATGAAATAATCAGAAAAGCATGCAAAGATGTATGTGTAAGGATTATAATAAATATAATAAACCTAAATGCCTAATAAAAAGAAGTTAAATTATTATACATCCATACAATAAAATACTGCACAGCCATAAAAAATGTGATGCAGCTCTTAAGCAGGCTTGGAGATACGGTCACAAAATTTTTCTAAACAAGAAAAGCTGACATGTAAAACAATGGGAATAAGATGAATCAACTTTAAAATATATGTAAAGTCTATAAAAACATACAGAAAAGTGTTGCAAGGCTTATCTTGAAGTGGAGTAGGATGAGTGGTTTTTCTGAATTTTTAGAAGCATGTGTTAGTTTTATAAACATAAATAAGGTTTTTATTTCAAAGAAAAGAATAACTGAAAAAGGTCAGGCCTTGACCTCCAAGAACATTTGGCTTTCATTTCTAACATGAAATCAGTAATTTCAGAAAAGTCAGTACCTAAACAGAATTCCACCCTTACTATTTAAATTGACCAAAACATTTCAAAGAACAAATAAAATTTTAAACAACCAAGTAATTACCATTAAGCTGATTATCTAAGGATCAGATTCAGAAACACATATGCTTAGAAGACAATACCATGGTTAAAGAACCTCAAGAAATCCCAGTTGTGTGTTCTTAAGACAGTGATTCAGTCTCTCTACGCCTCTTTAAGACTGTCTGGAACACAGTAGTAAACTCTAAATGTTATTAGCACTTATTAGCCTAACAATTAATATTATTGTACATGGACAGCTGATGTGTAAATCACAGAATAAGATCAAATCAAAGGCAGGCAGAAAAGCTCTATCAAATCAAACTAGTTAACTGTGTTATGGTGCATCTTTATTAATTTTTTGTCTATTTAAATTGTATTTCTGAGAGTGGTAGGTTAAAGCTTTCACTATGACGGAATTTGGTTAGTATGTCTTTAGAGAATTTTGTAAGTTTTTGCTCTATATATTTCAAAGCTATGGACAAAAGTGATTGTAACTATTAATTTTGGTGAAAATATCATATTAATAGCAAGAAATACATCCCTCTGTCCATCTGATGCTTTTCACTTTAGTCCTACTTTGCATAATATTAACATTAAATCTTTTTCTATACCTTTTATTTCAATATTTCTGTGCCAATTTAAGTGAGGTGTCTTCATCATCTATGTAGTTGGAATTCTCTTTAAAGTGTAATTTGAGAGTTTCAATCTCTTAATTATTAAGCTTAACCATTTGCATTTAATATAATAAAACTGCTGTGCTTTGAGTTTATTCCTGTCATGTTATTCTGTCCTAATGCTTATTTTTAAAACACAGAATTGAAATTCTACAGTCCCATTGTTTTAAAAAATTCCAACTGTAAGGCTTATGATTCATTTTTCTTGAAAATGGAAATAGTTTATGCTTTTCAACTAATTCTGAACTTCTTATTTCTATATAACTATCTTCAAGCTAAGAATTAATTTTTTATCTGTGTTTAGGCAAATCTATAGCTGATTTGCAAACAGGTTAAATTCTGAAAGAGACATATTAAATGGCATCTATTACCACTGGGGGAGGAAAAAAACCTAAATAATTTTAGTTAAAAAAAAAAAAGACATTTTTAGATCTGAAAATTCAATTTCAAGTGTTTTGTTCTCTAATCTTTTCTGCCACATTCATACAGACATACCCAAAATGATCATGTAATGAATAATTTTCCTTATTAAGTGACACGGCATGCAATATGTCAGAAAGTATGGTGATGAGATCAGTACTCTTTAAAAAAAAAAAAGTGCATACCTCCCACCACCTTCTTTACAGTTGGGACAGGTACAAGCTACCCTTCGAAGTCTTTTTCCTTCTTGATGTTGTTGGTCCCCTTCTTCATCTACCACCTGTACTCTTAAATGTGTTAGATCATTGGTATTCAAAGTTGAATCACCACTGAGCTGCCACTCTTCAGGATCAGGTTCCTCTTCCTTGATCCTAATATCTATAAAAAAAAAATATTAATAATATGGATAAGAAGCAGCCCACTGGCCCAAAAAGAGCATGAAATCTAAATCTCTCTAAGGTAAAGTGAGTATTATATAAGAGCCCAAAACAATCAGTTTGTGGAACATAAAAGTCATTGCTCCTCACAGTGGTTTATTTCTTTCAAAGTATCTATTTTATTCTAAACATTAAAGATTAAACCAAAAAGTAGATAAAGCCAGATGAGAGCTTATTTTTTAAAAGATTCAGTAAGAAAAACAGGTAATGTTTTCTGAGCAAGCTGAGTTATAAACTAAAAGTAATTTAATACTTTGGATTACAGTTTGTCAATTAGTTAATAAATCCAATGTAAATGCAGAGTGGGACAAATTCTGTTGCCTTAAATCTCTTTTACAACCTGCATCAACTATGCCTATTTGCAGATACCATATGAATGCAAAAAGAAGGTAGTTTCACTTAAAATGGTTTCTTATAAACTTGGGCTTTAAAGTCAATCATTACTAAAAACCTATGAAGGCTGCAACATCACCACAGAAGGATATACAGACATATGAAAGCCAACTTCTATTTTCAAGACCTATGAAAGCCAGCTTCTATTTTCAAAGAGTTTTATTACAAACCAGAGTGGGAAACAAAATGAGCACACACAGGTGAAGAAGATATGGCAGGAGGTTATGTCATTTTCTCAGCAAAGCAAAACATCTTTTTTACACTGATGATGATACATCATTTCCTAAGTGAAACTAAAAGAACAAATCAATTGAGCTTTTTTCCTCTCAGAACAGTGACTTTTCTACAGAAACATAAATGATTCAAAACAGTGAACATAATCTTCTTTGGTAAAACATGAATGCCCACAAATTTTTACTTTTATTTACATAAACTAAAAATATTAATGAAATAAATTATTTTAAATCTATATTAGTCACTAAATATTTGGAATAATAGCTTTAAAAATCAATTGTACCTAATAACACTTGAATTTACACCAATGTGAACTTTATACCAATGTGAACAACAATCAAGAAAAAGAAATGTGAAGAGAGTGAAGTTAAGGATGATAACTAGGATTCTGGTCTGGTCAAAAGGATAGATGGGTCATTCATTAACAGAAAATCCTGGAGAAGGTCCAAGTAGAGGCAGGGATGAAGAAGCACTAGTTCATCACTGAAGATCACTGAGTTTGAACTGTGAGACATACAAGTAAAGAAGCTAGCCCTACAAGTATACACACACAGAGACTGAAGCCCATCCAAAAAAGTAGGTAAGATATCTCAGGAATAATAATGAGAACAGAAAGTGACATATGATGAACACAAAACATTTAAGGAAAGCATAGAAGAGGAGGAATCTGCAAGGGAAAGAAGGGACAGCCAGGAAAATATGGCATCACAAAAGGAAACAAAATTTTACAAGAAACAGAGATAGTGGTCAACATCTAAATCAAGGCAGAAACTGACCAAAAAAGTGGTCACTGGAGGTTCTGAGGGAAGGGAAAGGGAAGAACATTAGTAATACAGGGGCATTTTGGGGATTTGGGAATTGTTCTTAATGACACTGCAACAGCAGAAACAGGCCATTATAAATCTTGTCATAACATACAGAATTGTGTAGGAAACAGTGTAAACTACAATATAAACTTTAATCCACACTTAGTGGCAATGCTCTAAAATATGTTCATTCATCTCAATAAATGTAACCTCACTAATGAAGGATGTGGGAAAATGGGGGAGGTGTGGAGAGCGGGGCATGTGAGAATCCCCCATATTTTTTATGTGGCATTTATATAATCGAAGTATTTTTTAAAAATTTTTTAAATAAAATTTTTAAAAAAAGGATGAGGGAATCTAGGGACAGGACTTATAGGAATAAATATTTAAAGACAATACAGAGAAGGAAAAAACAATTGATGGGAGAAGGAAAGAGTGAAATGCAACGTGACTGAGAGAATGAAGGAATGAAGACGCTCCTACTCTTCTCTATTGTAAATTGTATTATTTAAACTTACAAAATATGTTTAAAGAAGTCAAATGTGTAACAAACATAGCTATTTATGACTTAGTTTTCTTTCTAACTGTATCTGAACATATCACAGGCACACAGAATATGTTAAGACGTGTCCAAATTGACCACATCTTGCCCCACCCACCAAACTTTCTACTTGTATCCTTTTTACTTTTTTTAAGATTTATTTTATTTATCTCTCCCACCCCCTTGTTGTTTTTCACTTGTTGTGTTTGTCTTTCTAGTTTCTTTAGGAGGCATGAGGAGTCGAACCTAGGACCTCTGATATAAGAGGGAGGTACCTAATTGATTAAGCCACCTCTGCTCCCTTACTTCTATCCTCTTAATTAACAGCATGAGGATCCATCTAATTGCTCAAACTATCAACTTCAGATGAGTCCTATAAGTCCATTTCTAGCCTCTCATCTCTCCCTTTTTCCAACCCACTTTCTACAGCTAAAATTTTCTTCCTACCTAAATATAATCACTTTGCTGATATAATACTTGGTGCTAATTCTCTATTTTCTGGGGGATAAGGTCCAAACTCATTTTATCTTTTAGCATTCAGGAATGTTCTCAAATCTAACACTATAACTTCTCTTCCAACTTCAATATTAAAATCCTGAAATTTTCATCATTTTCAAAATATACAGTGCTCTTTCCCAACACCACACCCAAGCATGTGCTATTCCTTTTGCCTGGACTGTTCTCTAGCTCTACCCTTCTCTAATTAACCTTCAAGAATCATTCAAATGCCATCTCCTTTATTCATGCTTATCAAAAGATTTAATTATATTTATTGGCTCATAAATCCATTAGATAATGAATGCTATACTCAGAACTGCTCAGAAAATACAATCTGACTAAATGAATGAAACTTCCTTGAGGAGCTTCCAACATAGAAAATAATATACCTGGAAAAGCTTTATCCTCTACTTTTCTAGTATATTTTCTTAGGCACATAATACATAAACAAAATATCTTTATAAAATTAAGTCAATTCATATGGCACAAGACTACAATGCGCTCATTTAAGACAATAAATTAAATGCCCAACAAATATTACAACCAATTTTCAATCATTGTACTTACCCATACAAATCTGGTTATATTTTAGAATCCTAATCATCAAATTAAATAATCTACTAAGTCCTAAATAATTTCCCTTTACCAACTCAGATACCTTAAAAATAAATCTTTAGTGCCTGGTGATAAAATTTATCTCTTTCTCACCATCTTAGTGAAAGTAATAGGAAAAATACCTTTTACCATGCCATATTAGTGGCCAACATGGGGTCCAAAAATCTCACTATTTTTATTAAGGTATTATGCATACGGCTCTGGTGAAGAAGTAGCAAATAATCCATCAAAATAGCCCATGAAAGTATGAAAGGGTACTCAACATTATTAGATAAAATCACAAGATGCCGCGCTACAAACTCACTCAGAATGACTTAAAAAAAAGACCATACCAATTGTTGGCAAAGAAGTAGCACCACTGAAACTCTTCTACATCACTGGTGGGTATATAATCAGTAAAACCATTTGCTAAACATTTGGCTGTCTCTTCTAAAGCCAAACCTATCATTCTCTATAATCAGATCAATTTTACTCCTGGGCATATACTCAAAAGGAATGCAGATGTGTGATACCAAAAGACATGTACTAAAATCCATAGCAGCATTATTTGTAATTGCCCTGAACCTGAAATAACCCACTAGTAACAGAATGGAAAAATATATCATTATATATTCATACACACAATGGAATAAAATAAAAAGATGAAAATCAACAACTCTTTTTTGTGATTACAAAAATGAATCTCACAAACATAATTTTGGGGGGGAAAAAAAAAAAGCCAGACTCTCCCTTACTCTAACATATGTGTGTATAATTCCATTTATACAAAGTTCAAACACAATAGACAAAACTACTCTATGGTGGTAGAAGAATGTTAATTGCCTACCTTTCAGGGGGGTAATGACTGGGTACAAGGGAGACTTCTGGGTTGCTGGTAAAATCCTATTTTCTTGATCTGGGCGATGATTATATGTGAGTGACTACAATGTGTCAGTCACTATTAGAGGCTCTAAGGATAAAGCAGTGAACAAATTAAGTTCATGCCTTTATTAAGTTTACCTATTAGTTGGGAGGAGACACAACATATGCACAGTATTTTAGATGGTAGATAAGTGTTATGGAGGAAAGTCAAGACAGACAGAAAATAAGTTACTACTATAAACAGAGAAAGCATCACTGATAAGGTGACATTTCACCCTGAAGAAAGAAAAAGAGTAAATAAGAATGAAGGAGTAGCAAGTTGGATGTGTGCTCAGGAAAAAGTAAGGAGGTCCATGTGGCTAGAATGAAATGAGTATAGAGGAAGAATAAGAGGCAATAAGAGCAGAGAGGTTTTTAAAAAAAGGTCAGAGGTAGAGGGGGAGAAAAAGATCATGTATTCTATTACAGGCCACTGTGTATTACCATGTAGGTGATTACAAGGAGTCCACATTTTATTCTTAGTAAAAGAAGCCATTTGAAGGGTAAAGAGTAGAGGAGGTTATATAATTTGAATTTCATTTTATTTAAGCAGGTCACTCTGGATCCTGCATTATACATACTGTTGGAAGGCAAGAGCAGAAGGAGAGAGACTAAATTAGGAGGGCACTGTAATTATCAATGCAAAAGACAATGGCAGCCTACAGTTAGGACGTAGGTATAGAGGTGATAAGAAGTGGACAGGGTCAAGAAATATTTTAAAGGCAGAGCCAAAGACATTTAAATCTGTTAAGATTTGATAAAATTTAATGAGGTGAGAGAACAAAAAAGATTTAAAGATAATTCCAAGATTTTTTCCTGAGCAACTACAAAGGTGCCATGAACTGAGGGATAGGGTAGACACTGGAGGTAGCACATTTTAGTGGGTAAAGGGTATTAATCATGGGTCCATTTTGAGCTATGAAAGGTTTTCGATGCCTATTAAACAGCCAAATGAAGGCACTGATTAGGCAGTTGATGGTGTGGAGGTCAGAGAAAAGTCTGGCCTGCAGATGTAAATTTAGGTTTTATCAGCAAATATAGTTGGCATTAACAATCACCTGGAATGGAGTACAGATAGGAAGAAACCCTGGGGCACTCCAAAATCAATAAGTAGGGAAAATTAAAAACAACCAGCAAGATCCAGAATCAAAATGGTGACGTGAGATGGTTCACCTCAGGGCTCTGTGCCCTCACAGAAGTTTTAAACAACCAGCAAAAACTGGTAAAAACATCTTTCTCAAAGCTCCAGAAAACAGTTAAAGGATTGCAGTAAAATGATAAAAGCAAAACCAAGAAAAAGTCTACTTAAAAGTGGTAGGATCCCGATGTGGAGCCCACATGTACTCCCAGTGCAGACCCCTGATCCTGGTTCCAGAAGGGGCAGAACAACCCTTGTGCATACACTGGGAGGATATATATTTGGCCCAATGAGTCTGGTAGTGGTGCAAGGGACTCCCTGTCCCAGAACCTGCTCTGCATGCAGAAGGCTGCTCTGAGAGCATTCTTAGAGAAAGCTGTGGGAGAACAATTAGCTGCCTGGGGCAAGGGAATGCTGGCTATGGGAAATAAAGGGCAGCTAAATGCCCAGGACCATAGGGAAACCATATTCTAGTAAAGGAGGGACATTTGGAACCATGTAACTGGAAAAATTCCTATGGTCGAACATCCATGCCCAAGACAAGACTCATGTACAGAAAGGACCAAGGAGGCCCCTATGTCTGGGCCTAGAATTATCCTATAAATTCATTGTATGGACAAGCCCTGAAGGAGAGTGCATGCATAAATCAATCTGCAAAGACTGGGAAATGTTTTCTTTTTTCCTTCTAATTTTTGTTTTTGTTGTTAGCTCCTGGCATTCAAGGAAAGCTTTGTTATAATACCAAGCTGGATGCAATCTTAAGGTACAGATGCATCAGAAAGAATCTAAATTTCAGCAATAGATAAAAATATAAAATGGCCAGGTTTGAACAAAAGATTATAAACATACAAAGAAACAGGATGCGATGGCCTAGACAGAGAAGGAGACTAAAGCATTATAGAAGCTATCAAATGAGGAGGACCAGAACCTGGGATATTTCTGACAAAAACTTTTTTTAAATGGTCTAAAATATGCTCAAAGAGCTAAAGGAAAACATGGACAAAGAAACCAACAAATGAACACAAAGAGAAATATCAATAAATGGAAATAATGAGAAGGAACCAAACACAGCTGAAGATCACGGTAACGGAAATTAAATATTCCCTAGAGGAGATGAACAGCAGATTGGAGCTGATAAAACAAAGAATCAGTGAACTTGAAGATAAGACCACTGAAATATCTAGTTAGAGGACAGAAAGAAAGAAGAAAAGTGAACACACCCCAAGGAACATGTAGGACATCATCAAATGTACAAATATATTCAATGCTGGAATCCTGAAAGAAGAAGAAAGGGACAGAGAAATATTCAAAGAAATAATGCCTGAAAACTTCCCAAATTTAACAAAAGACACAAATATATACATCCAAGATGCTCAATTAACTCCAAACAGAATAAACCCAAATAGACCTACAACATGGCATTATAATCAATACAAAGAGAATCGGAATGCCAAAGAAAAAGAGAAAATTCTGAAAGCTGTAAGAGAGAAGCAATGTGTTACGTACAAGAGAATCTCAATAAGAAAAAGCACCAATTTCTTACCAGAAACCAGGGAGGCAAGTAGGCAGAGGAAACATATTTTTGTCAAGAACAAAAAGCTGACAATCAAGAATTCTGTATCTGGCAAAAATGTCTTTTAAAAGGATTGAGACATTCCCAGATAAAGCTGGGGGTCTTTCTCACCACGAGACAATCCTATAATAGGTGCTAAAGAGAGTTCTGCAGGTTGAAAAGAAAGGACACTAGACAATAGATTAAAGCTGCATAAGAAATAAAGATCTACGGTACAGGAAACAACAGTGGTAAATATAAATGCCAGTAATATCATATTTTTGATTTGCAATTTCACTTTTTACTTCCTATAGGATCTAAAAGGCAAATGCATAAAATGTAATGATCAATCAATGGCTTGGGACATATAATGTATAAACATATAATCTATGATAAGAACTACATAAAGGTAGGCAGATGGAGGGAATAGAATAGGAATATAATTTAAGCACACAATTGAAGTTAAGTTTTTATCAAAACAAATGAGACTGTTATAGATTTAGGGTGATAATTTAAGCCCCATGGTAACCATGAAGAAAATATCTGAGAACATGCAAGCTCACAAAGACAGAAAATAGAGTGCAGATTACAGGGAAATGGGGGGCTTGAATGGGGAGTTAATGCAAAATGGCTTCCACTTGGGGTGAAAGGAAAGTTCTAGTAATGGATGGTGGTGAGGGTACAGAAATACTGTGAATGTGATTAATCTCACTAAATGGTATGCTTGGGAAGGGTTGGGATGGCAAGGTTTATGTTTTATTTATGTTTCCACAATTTAAAATAAGAAACTAAAGAGATAATGACAGCTAAATGCAATACATGATACTGGACGGGATCTAAGAATGGAGGAGAAAATGCTGAATAGAACATATGAAAAAATATGATACAAAATACAAGCTTTATATCAATGTTAAATTTCTTGAACCTGATAGCCACATGTAAGTGAATATCCTTGTTCATAGGAAATGTGTATGTTCAAGGAGTATGATGTGTGTGAACTGTTTAGAAAATAGATAAATTCAGATAGGATGGAAAGATGGAAGGACAGAAGAATGAAATAAAGGGAACAAAGAAAGGGAGGGAAAGTAGGGAAAAAAGGAAGGATGAACAAAGGTGGCAAAATGTTAAAATTGTTAGATATGGGTATGGGAGGGTATGCTGGAGTTCTCTGTATAGGTTTTGTATTGGTTTTGCAACTTTCCTGTCAAGTATGGAACTATTTCAAAATAAAAAGAGGGGAAAAAACACAAAAACTGGCAAACAGACTAAGAAGGAATGGTCAGTCAAGTGGGAGGACTGGTGTCCAAAAGACAAAATCATTTAAAGAACATAATCAACCATACTGAATGCTGCTAAAAGATGTGGATTGAGAAATGACCTTGGAATTAACAATGTGATAACCACTGGTGATCCTACTTCAGTGGAGAAGTGAGGACAAACCCTGCTTACGATAGAGTCCAGAGAATGGAAGATGATGATTTGGAGACATTTAAGAGCTCCTAAATGTCTCCTAAAGTTTTACTGTAAAAGCAAGCATTACAAAATGATACTAAAATTCTTAGGCTAGTCAATAAAGGTAGATTTAACATATAACAGTATCCTGAAATGGTGTAAATGAATCATTATATTCAGTAGCAGTACCAGTAAATAAATATGAGAAGTTATATTTAAATTTGACTGTTGGTACTTGAAAAAGAACAAATTTAAATGCAAAAAAAACTTAAGAAAAAAAGAAATTCATAAGAAATTCTCAAGGAAATTTACATAAATATTACAGAACTTTATAAACTAAAAGCACTGATTTTTTTTTCTTTTTTAAAATAGGTCTACTCTCTATCTACCTTAAAACGTGTTAGATTTTTTTTCACCTGGCCGGGTACATCACTGACAATATATTGGTCAGTCATGATTACATTTGTTTTTAAAACCTATCAAAACAAAACTTTGCAAAAGGGATATACGCAAGATAAAGATTTCCTGCACACCTGGTTAAGACTTGAAGGAAAAGAGAAGGAAGCACACAGTTTAAGATGATGAGCTATATTTGTAGACATGATGTGGGTACAAAGGTAAAGACTAATTTTCTTGTTTGGACAATAGGCAAATAACTAATAGCACAAAATGACAAGAGAGATACTGCTTAAAATGTGACTAATACAATCTAAGTGGAGAAAGCCAAAAAAGGAGAAAGAATTCAATGTAAGAACAATCTCTCCTTCAGTATGCTAGTAACGGTCGTGAGGATTTTGATGGAACCACTTCCCCCATCCACCACTAAATAATTTTGTTGGCTCTGAAAACCTGGTTGTTTTTGTGGATTATGAAAAGGATGAAGCTTCCCAATTTTTCTGACTGCTTGATACTATTGGTAAATTTCTGATGATACATCCCATCAATGCCTGTTCATTTATTAATCATATAAAATTATATAAAATTAAATCATATAAAATTATATAAAATTATTGATTATAAAATAATTTTAAGACACAAATATGAAATTAAAAAATAAAGATATACATTTTCAATTGTCTAGTGATTAGTAATAACTCAATATCAACAAAACAGTTAAAGTAAGGTTTAATGTTATCAATGGCAATGGAAAGAGTCTGCTCTGACATTTACCTGTTCCTCAGTGGTTCCTGTTTTTTCTTTTTTTTAATTCAACCTACAGTGTTTCTTCACAGGAGTACTCTGTGTTAGTCATGCCCAGGGGAACAGACCAGTTTACAAACATAATCATCTTTTTTGGAATTCATAAATAATATCAAGCTGTCACACTCCACCCTCTGAATTCCAAAAAGACATTACAATAAAAAAAAAAAAAAAAAGAAATTTAAATCTAACAATGTTATGTACAAAATCACACCACAATCAGTTTAAAGAAACACAGTGTGTCTTGGGCAAATTCTCCTCTGGCTGTAGACCTGTGAAACCAACAAAACCACTTATCTGCTTCCAATATACAAAGGGACAAAGGATAAAATATTTGCATTACCACAAGGAGAATTCAGAAAGGAAACATGAGTTACCAGGCCCCTAGAGTTCTAAAAATACAGGGCATACTTTATTTCAAAGTCTATAGAGTCATTCTTAAGATGATAGCTTCTTCTCCATCTTTGGGGCCTCATAGGGGCCCACCCTTTCCACAGGCTTGCCCAAAGGCCATTTTCCTGGTTCCACCCTCATCAAGTATCTGACCCAGTTTCAGACTTCACTTTCCAAAAACAGTGGGGTAATGGCCACAATTTGCCCAATCTCTGGAGTAGAGTCTCAACAGCCTTCGTACAGTGAGGTAGAAGCCACATTCTCCCTAATCTCTGGCGTTCAAGCCCAATCCTCTCAGAGCAATGAGTTGGCAACCTGGCCTTCCCTAATCTATGGGGGTCTGGTCCACCCCTCTCAGACCAATGGGTAGTCAACCTTACTCTCCCCAAACCTTGAGAAATGCATTCCACCTTCTCTGTAGCCGTGGGCAGCAAAACTCTCCCTGAACAAGCTGGCTGGAACATCCACTCTCTTCATCCACTCTGTACATGTGGGTGGGGTTCCTCTCTTGGCCCAAGTAGATGTCTTAATTCCAGACCTCAGCTTACATGGTTTTCCTCTTAAAGTTGTTTTCCCTTCCCATTTCTCCCCTTCATGTCCCTTTAAATTCAGGCTGACAGTGGTTTTGCTCATACAGCTCTCTCAAAAAGCTTACTGATCCAGCATGCAGGAAGCAGGGTTCCAAGCCATCAGACAGTAAGACTTTCCACAAGTCTTTCCTAGATAACTGCGTTTTCAATCCTGACTTACAAGTTCCATGTTTAGTTAATTCCTCAAATGGAGCACTACCATCTGGGGGCTTGATTTCCAGAGAAGTGGAATTTCTGGGATCAGTTTCTGTTTTCTTTTTGCCCAACAATTTAGTTACCAGCTTATCTCTTTCCTCTAACATTTACTGTAAGCTGCAAGGAGAAGCCAGGCTGCATTTTCTACATTTAGCTTGGAAATCTCCTTGGCTAAAGTACAAGCTCCTAATTTTCAAATTCTGCCTTCCATATAACATCAGGAGTCAGTCTTGCTAAGTTCTCTGCAACTTTAAAACGAATCACCTTTCCTTCAGTTTCCATTAATAGTTTCATCATTTACTTCTAAGGGCTCATCAAAAGTCCCTTTGGTGTCCATATTACTATTGACAGCCTCCTCAAAGCAATCTAGGCTTTGTCTATCAAGAGTCTTACAATTCCTCCAAAAAATATTCCTTACCCATTTACCAGAATTTCTGGTATAAATAACTGCAAAAGCACAACCCCACTCCTGGTACCAAAGTCTGCATTAGTCAGCCAAAGGGGTACTTGTGTAAAGTACCAGAAATCTGTTGGCTTTTATAAAGGGTATTTATTTGAGGTTGAAGCTTATAGACAAGGCCATAAAGAGTGAGTTACTTCCCTCACCAAAGTCTGTTGCCATGTGTTTAGAGCAAGATAGCTGCCGGTCTCTACAAGGGTTTAGCATTCCTCTTCTTCCTAAGGCTCTGTGGTCCTCACTTCTTCCAATCTCAGCTGTAGACTGGAGGGCTAGTTTCTTTCCAGGCCTGCTCAGCTGCTCAGGGTTCTGATCTCTTTGGCTGCAAACTTTCAGGCGAATGGCTCATCTCTCTACCTGAGGTCTCTGCCATGTCTATGAAGCTGCCTCTCTTCCTGTGTTGTTCTTCTGTGTTCCTGATTCAATGTCTGTTTATCAACCCTGCATGCCATAATGATGTAGTCAGATCAAAGCCCTAATCCTGATTTAATCAAGTAAATATAAAGTTGAATTTAAATTCATCAAAGGCTATCAGGCCCAGAGGAACAGACCAGTTTACAAATATATCTCTTTTTGGAATTCATAAATAATATCAAACTGCCACAAGTATTAAAGCTACTTGTTCACTCTGAAGGTTAATCAGTTAAAACCAAATACAATAAAGTCATTCAATTCAGGTATACATAAACAGCAATATGTAGCCACATGCAAAATGCAATCAACTATAACAGAATTAGTGAAGGTACCAATGACAATCTGTATAATAAATATTAGTTAAGTATTAGTAACAAGGCATGCCTAGGTTTCTATTTAAAATATTACCAGGAAAAAAAGCTAAATGTCTTCCTCAATAGAGCTAACAATATTTAACATAAATTCTTGGACAGTAGATGTGGCTCCAGCAGTTGAGCGCCTGCTTCCCACATGGGAAGTCCTGGGTTTGGATCCCAGTGCCTCACAAAAACGAAAATACAAACAACAAGCAAAAACCGAACAAAATAACCAACTAAGGGGAGCCAATGTGACTCACTGGTTGAGCGCCAGCCATAAAAATCACCAAAACAAAATTTCAGAATTGACAAGATCTCCTAATATTTTAATTAGATATTCCTAACTATTCAGATTCTTCAGAGTATTCTGAGTATTCAGAACTTCAGAGTTATCCCCCTTCCCCAATTTTTCTTTTAAGGGGAGAGTCCTAAATTGCAGGTATGGGTTCTTAAAAAATGTAACTTCATTAGTCTATTCAAAAGATGCTAAAATTTTAGTGGCAGATTTTAAAACTAGTAGTATTAATTCTCCCTATTTTATCAAGATAATGCAAGCTTTTATAGGATACACAACATACAAATATGTATAAACATGAATGACTGATTTTCTAATATCTTACAAAAAACTTCATTTTGCTGATAAGAGAGGCTAACACATTAAGATTTACTACCTGTCAGACACTGTTTTAAGTACTTAACATATTTTAACTCATTTCATGCTCCCAACTATGCTGAAGTTAGTTATTACTTTCCCGCCTATTTTCCAGATGAGAAAACAGAAGTTAATCTGAGGTCTCACAGTTGTTAATGCATGGAGCCAGGATATAAGACAAAGAATTGTGTACAACCATATTGCAAATATTGCTAAAGATCAGTTCCTTACCAGGGCCAGTTCACAGGAAAAGCAGCATAAATTTAGCTTCCCCTACATAGAAACATTTCTTTTTAAATTTATTTTATTTATTTCTCTCCCCTTCCCCCCACTGTCTGCTCTCTGTGTCCATTCGCTGTGTGTTCTTCCTGCATCTGCTTGCGTTATCCTGCAGCACTGGGAAACTGTGTCTCTCTTTTTGGTTGCATCATCTTGCTACGTCAGCTTTCCACATGTGTAGCTCCACTCCTTGGTGGGCTGCACTTTTTTTTTATGCAGGGCAGCTCTCCTTGTGGGGCACACTCTTTGTGTGTGGGGCACCCCTATGTAGGGGCGCCCTGTGTGGCACGGCACTCCTTGCACACGGCAGTACTGCATGAGGGCCAGCTTACTAGATGGCTCAAGAGGCCCTGGGGATCGAACCCTGGACCCTCCATATGGTAGACAGATGCTCTATCAGTTGATTCACATCTGCTTCCCTACATATGAACATTTGATAATCAATGTGGTTTTTAAAATCTGGAAGTCTCCCCTGTTGCTTCCCACTCCCCATAGAGGACATCTTGTTTTAGGAAATCAAAAATAAAATCTTCAATCTCACAGGTAAGAAGTTCAGAATAACTATGAAGGATTCGCAAGCAATATATCTATATCACTACAAACAGTACTCTTTCCCAAGGCTCCTCTTTGTCCATAAGCTTTTTTTTTTTAAAGATTGATTGACTGATTTTCTCCCTTCCCCTCCCCTGCCCTGCTGTTTTTGCTATCTATATCCATTCACTATGTGATGTTCTACATCTATTTCTCTTTTGGCCCTCTCTTATTTTTTCTCCTCTAGGGTTCACCGGGATTCAATCCTAGGGACTTCTGATGTGTAGAGATTCCGTTAGCTGTGCCACCTCAGTTCATGGTTTCTGATGAGCTTCACCCTTGACTCTCCCCTTCGTCTTTTTGTTGTGTCATCATCTTGCTGCGTGACTCACTTGTGTGGGCACTGGCTAACCACATGGGCACTGGCTCACTACAAAGGCACGCTTTCTCTTCTTTTCTTTAACCAGGAGGCCCCAGGGATCGAACCCAGGTCCTCCCACATGGTAAGCAGAAGCCCTATCACTTGAGCCACCTCCGCTTCCCTCCATTGGCTTTTGAGGATAGTTTTCCTCTCTCCTTCGTATTAAAGAAAAAGACCAACCACTTTAACGCTATTGTAAAGGGTGAAAAAACGTATTGTCCCCTCACCATCCTCTCAGGTTAAAATAATATAAAAAAGGATGACAGCTCCCAATAATCCCTAACTGCTCTCACTATTAAAATCTTAACAGTACCAAACATTCATCTCTTAGAGGAGTAGATTCCATTTTTAGAGACAACTAAAGATTATCAGAAACCACATTTATAAATAAGTATTTTAAAGAGATGATATATTGTTCTTGACTCAGAACAACCCATATATGACTATAAGTGAAGTAGTACAACCCCCTCTCTCCCAAATCACCTTATCTTGTTCCAAACATTATATTACAAAAATAAGCAAGCACTCTCTTGGATCATGTACAAGAAGGAATAAATCACAATTTCTTATTTATTAAAGCTTCCTACTTTAAGTAAAACCAATGGGGGACACAGACAAAAATAGCAGTAAGTCACATATGACTTTTTTAACTTCACCTCTCAGTCCTTTCTTCAGTTTTCACACCTTCTAATCCAGCAAATATACCAAAAACTTTTAAAATTCAAAACTTTCAGGACATGAGTTTTTGGAGCAGTGATTTCCAAGATATTTTGAATTTACAATATTTTGAATGGAAATCTCTCCAGAATGAATTAAACATTAACTTATTTTCTTCAGCAGGAAACTTAGAATGTAATTTAAATTTTGTATAATGACCCCAATTCATTATGAAAAATAATTTTCAGTATTAGACAAGCCTTGGTAATATTTTATTAAAAAAAACCAGAAATCCAATTTTTGAGGTCTTGTATCTACTTTTTAAGTTTTTCTGCCCTTTTCCCATCTCCAGTGATAATCAGCGTGAAAGAAAGTGCAGCCTGCCCAGGAATGGCGCCGCCCACACTTCCCGTGCCGCTGACAACAGAAGCGGACAAAGAAACAAGACGCAGAAATTGGGTGAACAGGGAAACGGACTTTGGCCCAGTGGTTAGGGCGTCCGTCTACCATATGGGAGGTCCGCAGTTCAAACCCCGGGCCTCCTTGACCCGTGTGGAGCTGGCCATGCGCAGTGCTGATGCGCGCAAGGAGTGCCGTGCCACGCAAGGGTGTCCCCCGCGTGGGGGAGCCCCACGCGCAAGGAGTGCGCCCGTGAGGAGAGCCGCCCAGCGAGAAAAGAAAGAGCAGCCTGCCCAGTAATGGCGCCGCCCACACTTCCCGTGCCGCTGACGACAACAGAAGCGAACAAAGAAACAAGACGCAGCAAATAGACACCAAGAACAGACAACCAGGGGAGGGGGGGAATTAAATAAATAAATAAATCTTTAAAAAAAAAAAAATTGCCACTACTATGGCTCCTATGGCTAGACAAAATAATGGTTTGGATATTTTCCCCCTTCATTAAAAAAAAAATTCCTTTAAACAAAACAGATGCCCTTTCCTCCCTCAATCCTGCGTTAGAAAGGTGTCTATATATGCATATCCCTCCCCCAACAATTATTCACAACACTCTCTATAGATTATCAACAATCATAAGTTTGGGTTGATAGCACCAGAAATACACGATAATGCTTTAAATGATATGATTTTAAATATCCATCAAACCACACCAAAGTACAGCTTTGAACAGTTATTTCTAATTATAACATTCATTTTTTTCCTTTTTTAAAAAAGATACATAGATCAAACAAAAATATAACATTCATTTTTATTCTACTTTTCCTGTCTTCTACCTAAGTAATCTCTTTTCATAATCCTATACAAAAGGGTATTAGTCAATGTGGCCAATGTGTAGGGAAGCTATTGTGAGGGATATAAGTCAAAAAGCTTAAAGCTGGCAGTTTGGGAATTTGTATATGTTCCTTCTGCCCCCAAATATCAATGCATTCGGTTCCAACACTTATTATTGAGCACGACTAAAATTATAACCCAAAATGTCAATCAAAAATAGTGAGATTATGCTACAGTAATAAATAACCCTGGGAAACGGACTTTGGCCCAGTGGTTAGGGCGTCCGTCTACCACATGGGAGGTCTGCGGTTCAAGCCCCGGCCCTCCTTGATCCG
Source organism: Dasypus novemcinctus (assembly GCF_030445035.2). NCBI lineage: Eukaryota > Metazoa > Chordata > Mammalia > Cingulata > Dasypodidae > Dasypus > Dasypus novemcinctus. Next base: position 74,369,404 of record NC_080679.1, on the reverse strand, counting down.
TGTGGAGCTGGCCCATGCGCAGTGCTGATGCGCGCAAGGAGTGCCCTGCCATGCAGGGGTGTCCCCCGCGTAGGGGAGCCCCACGCGCAAGGAGTGCACCCCGCAAGGAGAGCCGCCCAGCACGAAGGAGGGAGCAGCCTGCCGAGGAGTGGCGCCGCCCACACTTCCCGTGCCGCTGACGACAACAGAAGCGGACAAAGAAACAAGACTCAGCAAATAGACACAGAAAACAGACAACTGGGGGAGGGGAGGGGAATTAAATAAATAAATAAAAATAATAAATCTTTAAATAAATAAATAAATAACCCCAAAATCTCAATGGCTTGACACACAAATGTTTATTTCTCACCAATTTTACATATCCAATTCAGGTTAGCAGGAGGGATTTGCTAATCAGTCCCTCAGAAACCCAGGCTCCTCTTGACACACTTCTAAAAGTGACTTTTACAAGGAAAGGTAAAAGGAAATGTGTTCTTGAACTTCCACTCAGTTTCTTGGCCACATTCAATATCATGTGGCCACAAATGACATAAAAAATGACAGCAAAATTCAATCCTATCATGTGCTGGAAGAGAATGGACTATCTGTGAAGACTCTTTATGACTCCCAAGTTCCCCAGCTGGTCAAGTAGTCAGTTTATTCTTCCTACATGCAGAATTCACCCATCCGCTCCCTGCAGAATATAGACCCAAAATCCCATCGAGTCACAGCATCAAGTTCAAAGACCAGGTTCTATAGGCAATGTAGAAATAACCTCTAGATTAGGTTCAGAAGAGGCCACTCTTCTCACAGAGACCTATTTACCTAAAAGACAAGCTACCTACCTCCTTTTACATACATAATATACAATGACAGAATAAGGTAGATAGAAACATAAAAAATATTACTATTCAAAAAGAAGAATGGGAGACACAATAGTCACTGGTTCATAGCAATTCATAAACCCAGATGAAGAGATAGTTCAAGAACCCTCTGCCCTAGAGGTAAGGAATGTTCTGAGTCTGCTCTTTGGGAGGTGTGGCAGTTTGAGATTATTTTTCAGTCCCAAAAGGGAGATTATGTTTGTAAACTAATCTATTCCTCTGGGTGAGATACCTTTTAATGGTACTGGATTCAGCTGGGATATCTTTGATTGAATTGTTGCAACTGGGGTTTTGGTTCAACCATGTCAGCGGGGTGTAACTCGGAGTGGGTCTCCGCTCCCTTGGTGGGCCTATATAAATGAACACTCACTCAAGAAGACACACAGAAGAAGAAACGGAAGAGGAGAGAACTTGGTCATTTCAGTCCTGCCATGTGACAGAAAGGAGAAGGCTCAAACAGCTTGGGGCTAAAGCCCCATGAAGAGAGATGAGCCATTTGCCTGATAAGTTTGCAGCCAAAGAGAACAGAGCAGCTGAGCAGCTGAGAAGGCCGAGACCTGCCACCTTGCTTCAACATTTTGGTGAGAAAGCAGCCTTGAGTTGGACTCATTAGGGCCTTCTTACTATAAGATTTTACTCTAAACAAACACCCTTTATGAAAGTTAACAGATTTTTGGTACTTTGCATTAGCGCCCTTTAGCTGACCAATACAGGCAGTAAGTTTTTGGGGTTTTGTTTTTCAGTTTTAGTAAGATGTATTCATTCCATCCAAAGTGTACAATCAGTGGCCTTCAGTATGATCAAAGAGTTATGCATTCATCACCACTATCAATTTCAGAACATTTTCATTTCCACAGAAAGAAAACCCTATACCCCTTGGCAGTTACTTCTCAATCCCTCTGTTTCTCCAGCCCTATATAACCACTAATCTAATTGTCTCTATTTATATTTATACCTTATACAAATTGAACCATACCATATGTAGTAGTACTTTATATCTGGTTTCTTTCACTTAGCATCTTTTTTTTTTTTTAAGATTTCTCCTCCCCCCCGCCCCCAATTGTCTACATTCGCTGTCTGCTCTCTGTGCCTGTTCACTGTGTGCTTGTCTTCTTTTAGGAGGCACCATGAACCAAACCCGGGACCTCCTATGTGGAAGGGAGGCACCCAATCCCTTGAGCCATATCCATTCCCCACCTGTTTTTCTTTTTCAGTACCATAACTATATCATACCATTGCCTTCTCACGTCTATGTTTCTGCTGAAAAACTGGCACTTAAACTTATTGCAGTTGTTTCCTTAAATGCAAAGAATCTCTTTTGCTACTTTCAGGATTCTCTCTTTATCTCTGGCATTTGACATTCTGACTAGGATGGATGGAGACAATCATGAGTGGCAAGAAGTTGCACTTTTTTCAGACTGTTTTTCATGCTCATAGTTTCTTAGCTGTACAGTCCCTGAGAAACTTAGAAGGTTTCTTATCCATAGCCAGTTCCAAGTGCAGTTCCAGAATTACAGCTTTTTTGCTAGATATGTTTCTTAGACTTACTACAATCTTTGCTTCCTTGTACCATGAAACTGTGCCTATTTCTCTCTACTAAAATCAGGTACAGTTAGCTTACCTTGCTTTGGTAGAGAACCCATACCTTCAGCCTTCTTTCTCTGACCCAAATAAAAGGCAGCACCCATTTAGTTTACAAACCTTTACTCTTTAAGAAGTCACTTAATCCACTCAGAAATTTTAACAATGGAATAATGCTCATAAACCTTGACTTGAACCTTGCCATAAGACTGAGTTTCAATTATTTGCTCAAAGGCCTTCTCGATTTCATCTCTAATTGACAACGAGCAGAAGCAGTTGCTTCCCCACAATTTCTGGACTCAAATCTTTATTGCTTCTCATTCCCACTTGCAAACCAGTCAATTCTTTTCTGAGCTCATTTTTCCCTTATAATACCTTGTCAAATGGCACTATCAGCAGCTACAATACAATTTTGTTTTCCAACCTCTTCCCCCAAGAGCTACAAATGCATTAAGCTACATTACTTGCCTCTCAAGTCTTACAAGCATTTTACCAAAGTTTCTCCTCTACATCGTAATCTTTCTACCTCTAATATCAGTTTCCTTGTTGCCTGATCCTTAACACTATACCACATTTGAATATTTGAGGTCTTTTGGTATCAGTGTTATTCAACAGAAATATAACACACGATAGATGTGATTTTTTTTAAAGATTTATTTATTTCTCTCCCCTTTCCAGTTGTCTGCTCTCTGTGTCCATTCGCTGTGTGTTCTTCTGTGACCGCTTCTATCCTGATCAGCAGTACCAGGAATCTGTGTTTCTTTTTGTTGCGTCATCTTGCCGTGTCAGCCCTCCATGTGTGCGGTGGCATTCTTGGGCAGGCTGCACTTTCTTTCATGCTGGGCAGCTCTCCTTATGGGGCACACTCCTTGCGCGTGGGGCTCCCCTACGTGGAGGCCACCCCTGTGGCAAGGCACTCCTTGCATGCATCAGCACTGCGCATGGGCCAGCTCCACACCGGTCGAGGAGGCCGGGGGTTTGAACTGCAGACCTCCCATGTGGTAGGCAGACGCCCTATCCACTGGGCCAAGTCTGCTTTCCTATATATAATTTTAAATCTTCTAAAAGTCACATTATAAAAGTAAAAAAAGTGAAATTAATTTAAACAATGTATTTCATTTATCGAAATCGAAAATCACCATTATCAAAAATCACCATTTCAACACAACAATTGTGTAAAATTTATTTCAGTTCTTTTTCTTTTTTTCCCCACACTTAACTCCTCAAAATCCAGTTTGTATTTTATACTTACAGCACACCTAATTCAGACTAGCCACATTTCAATTTCATGTGTTCAAGAGCATCATGGAGCTTTAAACTACTGTATTAGACTGTAAAGGGCTAATTAAGTTGCAATTAACAACTCCTGAAATCTGGAACAAAGGTTTACTTTTCATTCATGTCCACCATGGGTCAGCTGAAGGCATACTGCATGTTTTCCTCACTTAAGGATCAAGACTAAGAGAGCAGTTACTATGGCACACTTCATGGCCAAAACAAGCCTCACAGTTACACACCTAACTTGGGTGTCCCTAGGAAGACAACACTAATGACTACCACAGTCACTTTTTAGTCATGATTTTAAGCTTTCAAACTAAATCTTCAAGGAAATATATCTTTTAAATTTTCCTTTTATTCTGATATAAACCTTCTCCAAAACAGAAATCAATGATGAAGTGGGTTTGAGAAGATAAGGTTATACTACATAAGTAAACTACTTCTGCTACTAGCTAGATAAAACTAAGATAAATGAAGTTTTCTTTACCATGGAACAAAATTTTCCCCTTTACAAAGTTTCTGAAGATTGATAAAAGCTACTGAAATGATGTGGAAAGAGCTCAAATACCATTCCTTTTACTTCCTCTGGGCAAAAAAGTACTTCAATTCCCTTTAACTTTTCTTACCAAGTCCACCCCTGACCCTCCATGAAGTCTTCCTGACAACTGTAGCCCTCTTTGATCTCCCATTCCTTTGAATTTCTACACAATTATCTGCATCATACAATTTAGGAACTTACTATATTGATTTATAATCAATTATTGTTTTGTGGACTTGAGAATTTATTATACTATCCCTTCACACAAATAAAGCCTAAACAAAATTTTAAGTAGCATTTATTCTTAAAAATGTATATTGCTTTCTCCTTCATACGCAAGGAAAAACAAGAATACTTCACAGAAGTTTAGTATGAATGACTAGCCCCTGAAATTTATCAACTAGCCTCTTTATAATATAGGAAATAAAGTGGGGATATAGTTTAAATAGTTTAAATCTACCTTCAAGGTTTTTAAAAATTCATAAATTCTCTTGCCACGTATGATGCAAATTAAGTACTCATATCCAATCTAGGCAGTTACTATGAATAAGGCTCACTAAACCCAACCTTCACATGGGATTCTAGCACCAAAATTAAAGTCCATTCCTACTTGCATGCTAAATTTCATTTTTAAAAATGTTTTTTAATAATTCAAAGTTTCTACTACCAAAAAACATGAGGGGGAGCAGATGCGGCTCAACTGGTAAGACTGTCCATCTACCATAGAGCAGGTCCAGGGTTCAAACCCAGGCCTGTGTGGTGAGCTGGCCCACGCTCAGTGCTGCCACGCGCAAGGAGTGCCATGCCACACAGAGGCACCCCCCACATAGGGGAGCCCCACGCGCAAAAACAGTGCAGCCTGCCTAGGAGTGGCACCACACACACGGAAAGCAGACACAGCAAGACGACGCCAACAACAAGAGACACAGATTCCCAGTGCCTCGGAGAATGCAAGGGGACACAGAAGAACACATAGTGAATGGACACAAGAGAACAGAGAATGGGTAGGGGGGGGCGGAGGGGGGAAGGGAGAGAAATAAATAAAAATTTTAAAAACCTGAAGATATAACCCACATTCCTTAAAGTTTTTATTATAGAAAACCTCAAATACATAAAAAAGTAGAACAGCATAACAAACTCCACCCAATAATGCCCATCACCCAGCTTCAATAGTCAACGCTGGGCCAATTCTGATTCATCTATACCCCACACTCTCCATATTTAATTTCAAACAAATCCAGATATAGTATTCACCCATAAATATTTCAGTATGTAATAATAAAAGATAAAAATTTCATATTTTAAATTCTCTCGTTATTCTTAGAATGTTTATGAAAATCATAGTGTTAAAAAAAATACTTTAGGAAAGGGAGTCATCTATAATAACTCTAAATTCCCTCATATGTAGGCAAGGTTAAGTCTAAAATTCCTATCGCTTCTCTCAGTTTTTATGTACAGATTTCAAGTTGATTTCTAAACCAATTCTAATTGCCAAGGATCTTTAAAAAGCTACATACTTTACACAATTACACAAAACAACAAAATTAAGTAACACAATTACACAACTGGTAGTGTCTTATACATCTGAACAAAATTAATTACTTCGGAAGCAAACAGGTAAAACTTACACTACACATTACCACATAAATCAATGTTAATTCTGTATCTATTACTGGTATTTGTTGAATTTTCCTTTTTTTTTAAAAAAAAAAGCACCATTAGAAAGATGAAAAAAAAGAATGCTGAATTTCAGAAGGAGACAGTTATGTTAACAACTAACTACAATACAAAATGAAGTAAACAAATACTATTAAACAAGGCATCATTTAAAAAAAGCAAGAGGCAGGAGGCAGGAGGCAGGAAAGTACTGCGGCTCACTGTAAGTATGCCATTTAACACATCATATTAAAATTATCTATGTATCTAACACAGTAGTTCTCAATTGGCAGGGCAGAGGGATTCTTGCCCTGAAGGGGACATTTGGCAACATATGAAACCATTTTTTTATTGTAGACTGTGAGGTGGGGGTGGGTGCTATGGCAACTAATGGACAGAAAACAGGGATGCTGCTAAACATCCTGTAATGTGGCAGAGTGTGTGTCGTCCTCCCCCATAACAATGTATTATCAGGTCCAAATTATCAACAGAAGGGAGGCTGAGAAACAATAGTCTAACCTGTTAGATAGTGGGCATTTTAACACGGATGTAGCATATTTTTTGTATCCCCTACAAAAGGAGCTCTAGACCTATTTGTAGACTCAATGTACTTCACTTTAAAGGCAATGGAAGAGCCAGTAAGATTTTTAAGGCAATATGACTGTGTTTAGGGTAGGGTAGGGAATGATGTATAAGACATAATAGACTACTTCCAATATCTTCTGAAGTTAAAAACGTATATATCCTCTAAGCCAGGAATTTTGTTTCTAGATATATATGCTTCAGCTGTACATGCTTCAGACAGACATTCTTGCTCTAAGAGGGAAAAAAATACACGTAAGGATATTCACCGCAGTGTTATTTAAAATAATTAAAACACTGAAAACAAATACCCATTAATAAGGATTTTATTAAATACGTTACGAGACATCTGTTCAAGAGAATACTGTTACTACCATTGCTAAAGATGGGATAGCTCTTTATTTGTAATATCGAAAGACATCCAACACAGGGAAGTGGATGTGGCTCAACTGAGAGCAGCTGCCTATCACACGGGAGGTCCAGGGTTCAGTACCCAGGGCCTCCTGGCTCATGTGGTGAGTAGACTAAGCGCAGTGCTGCTATGCACAAGGAGTGCCAGCCCACGCAGGGATGCCCCCGTGTAAGGATGCCCCCCAGTGCAAAGGAGTGGCCCCCACGCAAGGAGAGCTGCCCCGCGCGAAACCACAGCCTGCCCAGGAGTGGTGCAGCACACACAGAGAGCTGACGCAACAAGATGATGCAACAAAAGAGAGACACAGATCCCCAGTGCCGCCTGTTAAGAATACAAGCGACAAAGAAGAATACACAGGGAAACGGACTTTGGCCCAGTGGTTAGGGCGTCCATCTACCACATGGGAGGTCCGCGGTTCAAGCCCCGGGCCTCCTTGACCCGTGTGGAGCTGGCCCATGCGCAGTGCTGATGCGCGCAAGGAGTGCCCTGCCACGCAGGGGTGTCCCCCGCGTAGGGGAGCCCCACGCGCAAGGAGTGCACCCCGCAAGGAGAGCCGCCCAGCTCGAAGGAGGGAGCAGCCTGCCGAGGAATGGCGCCGCCCACACTTCCCGTGCCACTGACAACAACAGAAGCGGACAAAGAAACAAGACGCAGCAAAAAGACACAGAAAACAGACAACCGGGGGAGGGAAGGGGAATTAAATAAATAAAAAATAAATCTTTAAAAAAAAAAAAAAGAAGAACACACAGCGAATGGACACAGAGAGCAAACAATGGGGGGGGGGAGGGAAATAACATAAATCTTTAAAAAAAAAAGACATCCAAAATAAATTTTCAAAATACATAAGCATGGATATAGCATGGTACAATTTCAAGGAATGGGAGAGAATGTACAAGTATGGTAATATTTGTAAATGTAGCCTTCCAGAGATATTCTATTTAAAAAACAAAAAACAAAACTGGTAACAACAGTTACCTCTAGGGAGAGGAAATAGGGGGTTAAGATAAGGAGGCAAAGAAACTTTTTATTCATTACCCTGTAACACCTTCGGAATTTGGACCTTGTGCAGATACTATTTAACAAGTAAAATTAAAAAGAAAAAATTTTAATGCACTGGAAAGATTAGGATCTTTCCTCTTAGATTAGACGCTATAACAGCAGCCCAGGAAAACATTTAATATTCAGTCTAACAAAATGAGAATGCAGAGGAACAATCAATCAGAATTATGATACAGAATCAAAATGACCAGGAATTTTCTACCAGGAAACAGAACAGCGTTAACTCTGCACCTATGTTTAAGTAGCTAAAGGGAACTAGAAGAAAAAGAAAAAACAAAACAAAACACACAACTGTCCTGACTATTCAAGTGGGCACCCAGTCCTGTCCTGGAATTCTGTATTTCTCTAGTAATTTCACTTTCCAATTCTCTAAGATGACCATTTCATACCTTCTCCTTCTCAAATTTACTACAGAAGGAAATTAGTTCACAATAGGGTAACAAATAATTGTTCCTACTAACATAAATCTGTCAATTTCTATCCTGTGGCATTCACATAATTTATGATTATCCACCACTCCTATGGCCAACCTCTACATTTACATTTCATCTTGATTGCCTTTTTTTTTTTAGGATATACTCGAGATTGAACTCTGTATCTTGTACATGGGAAGCAGGTACTCAACCACTGAGCTACATCTGCACCCCTTGACTACCTTACCTTTTTAAGATCTTTTTTTTTTTTAAGATTTTTTTATTTATTTCTCTCCCCTCCCCACCCCCCCACCGGTTGTCTGCTTTCTGTGTCCATTAGCTGAGTATTCTGTGACCACTTCTATCCTTATCAGCGACACTGGGAATCTGTTTCTTTTTGCTGCGTCATCTTGTGTTAGCACTCTGTGTGTGCGGCACCATTCTTGGGCAGGCTGCACCTTCTTTCGTGCTGGGCGGCTCTCCTTACGGGGCGCACTCCTTGTGCGTGGAGCTCCCCTACGCGGGGACACCCCTGCATGGTACAGCACTCCTTGCGCACATCAGCCCTGTGCGTGGGCCAGCTCCACACGGGTCGAGGAGGCCTGGGGTTTGAACCACGGACCTCCCATGTGGTAGGCGGCCGCCCTATCCATTGGGCCAAGTCTGCTCACCTTTAGGATATTTTTAAGAACTTTCCTCCATTATAGTTTCTCCTCTATCATCTAACTTTTTATTGCAACATTCCCAGAAAACTCCTCCTGTATCTCAAATTCACCTCCAACTACTATATCCTATTTCCATATTCCTCTCCTCTTTACAGAAAAATTCAAAATATTTATAATTACTGTCACTACTTCCTCGTCTCTTATTCTTTTAAGCCATTCTACTCAGGCTCTCCTCTCTGGTACCCCACTGAAAACACTTGTTAAGGTCACCAACAATCATTACCTTGCCAAACTCAACATCCCATTTGTTCATCTTATACATCCTCTCCACAATATCCGACACAGATAAGTACTCTCTCCTCCTTCCTTAAGTAGTTAATTCATTTTATTCACTTATTCTGGAAGTTCCTTCTCTGTTTCCTTTGCTGGCTTCTCTTCTACTTCCTAAGGCTTTTTCTCAATTTTGGTTATTTTATGTTCATTCCAGAATTTCTATGTGGGTCTTTTCCAAATATGCTATGTCATTTAAGTTCCCTACTAAATATGAAATAAAATCCAAATCCCTTCCTATGGCTTATATTATCTGGCCCCTTACTACCTCCAATCTCACATACTCACACTTCTAGTTCACAAAGCCCCAGCCACATTAGCTTATTCCTCCTTTCTGGAATAATCTTTCCTCCAAATCTCAATATGGCATGCTCCTTCTTAATGTTCAGACATGTACTAGAATTTCACGTCCTTATAGGCACATAGTTCCTAACCATTCTATCTAAAACAGTCATCCATTCTCTGGTTTTTTCTTATTCCTTGCTATTCCATAACCTTGTTTTTATTTTCTTCATACCACTAATTTCCTAAAATCAGATTTGCTTGTCTTCCACCACTAAAATACAAGATTCATGAGAGTGGGGATTTTCTTTTTCACTGTTACAGTTGAAGAACCAGGAGAATATTACCTGGAATACTGTAACATACTGTCAAACATTTCATGATTAAATGACGTCTCTAATTTAGGTTGCCAATAGGATGATGATGCCAAGTTCTAAGAGTATCTATAATTATCAATATCAAGCACCCTCCTCAAATGAAGGTGGATACAAAAATGCTCCCCAAGAACCACTAAAATAACTAAATAGCTTAGAGAATAAGCTATAATAAAGTTGTTGCCTTAGACTAAAAGTAACATGGTACTATAGAACAATTTATACATTTTGTCATAACTTATAAAACTGGGGGGGGGGGGCAGAGTATAAACTATAGTCCACAGTTAATAGCAACGCTTCAATACGTTCACCAATTATAACAAATGTACAACACTAATGAAAGATGTTAATATGGGAAAGTGTGGGAGGGGTGGGGCATATGTGAACCCCTATATTTTATGTAATATTTATACAATCTAAAGCTTTAAAAATTAAAATTAAAAAAAAAAAAGCATTCTAAAGGATCAGACATCAGATATTTCCATTATTCTGTTGTATCTACCCAAAATTACTTGCATTTTTATTACCGGCTATATTACCATGAAACTTGTTAATCATAAATGGAATATACAACTTCAGAAAACAAATTGAAGTGAGAAGAATTTTAAAAAGTCATTTATTGAAGATGCATCCAATGAGTTGAACGGGCTTACCTCTATTACTATATGGTTTAAATTACATCACTAGATCAAAACAAATACAACTATTATACTTAACAATGTTAAAATAAATAGGCATGCGAGACTGAAGGAAAGTATCACCCTCAAGGAATTAACCATAAATCTATGATCTCTATTTTTCCATAAAATACTAAGACAGTAATAAGTGTTGACCAAAAGCATACATTAAAAATGATTTTATTTTACAAGTCACATAATGTATTCTAGATTTTTCTAGTCACAGAAATTGTATTTTAAAATTCCCAGTCTTTTTCATACTGTTGCCATTGGAAATCAGTACAAACTAACAGAAACTACACTTGAAAGTTTCTAAATTATTTTGCTCAAAAAGTCTATTAAGGGAAGTGGACTTGGCCCAGTGGTTAGGGCGTCAGTCTACCACATGGGAGGCCCACAGTTCAAACCCTGGGCCTCCTTGACCCGTGTGGAGCTGGCCCATGCACAGTGCTGACGCGCCCAAGGAGTGCCGTACCATGCAGGGGTGTCCCCCATGGAGGGGAGCCCCATGCGCAAGGAGTGCGCCCTGTAAGGAGAGCCGCCCAGGCCCAAAGAAAGCGCAGCCTGCCTAAGAATGGCGCCACCTATATGGAGAGCTGACACAACAAGATTACGCAACAAAAAGTAATATAGAGTCCAATGCCGCTGACAACAACAGAAGCGGACAAAGACGACGACGCAGCAAATAGACACAGAGAACAGACAACCAGGGTGGGGGGAGGGGAGAGAAATAAATAAATAAATATATATTTTTTAAAGTCTATTAAGGACTTATGTGTAGGGAAGTGAATGAGGTTCAAGCAACGGGGCTCCTGTCTATCATATGGGAGACCCCAGGTTCGGAGAGCTGGTACAGCAAGATGACGCAACAAAGGGAGACGCAGAGGAGAGACAGTGAGAGACAGAGCAGACCAGGGAAATGAGGTGGCTCAAGCAAGTAAGTGCCTCATGGGAGGTACTGGGATCAGTTCCCAGGGCCTCCTAAAGAAAAAGAGAAAAAAAAAAAAAAGACCAGCAGATACAGGAAGAACACACAGTGAATGGACACAGAGAGCAGACAGGAAGCACAAACAACAAGGGGGCGGGGATAGTAGTGTAAAGGAAAAAAAAGTAAAAACAAAAAAAACTTATGTGTAGGGAGCAGATGCAGCTCAGTGGTTTGAGCACCTGCTTTCCACATACGAGGTCCCGTATTCTATCCCCAGTACCTCCTCTGAAAAAAAAAAAAAAAAAAAAACTTAACATATACTAAAACTCAGACTTAAAGGCAAAACAAATGGGGAAAATATTTGTAGTACGTTGTAGTATGTGACCAAAGATTAGTATCCTTAACATAGAAAGGTCTCTTATAAATTAGCAGTGAAAAAACATGCAAAAGGAAAAAACAAAAGGCAATATACTAAAGATGCACAAATAACCATAGACATGCAAAAATGTTCAACTTCCCCAATAATCATATAAATGCATAAGATTCTATTTTCACTCCCAAACTTCACCCATTTGATAGACTAATCTCAATGTTGACAAAATATGCAAAAAATCTGTTCTCACATTTTTTTTTGCAATATGTAAAAAAACCTTCCATTTTTAAACTCAATTCCACTTTTAGTAATTCTGCATAAGGAAATAATTAGATGTGAACACAAATTTGTATGTAACAGGAAAAAGTGAGAAATAAACTCAATACCTAACGAGAGGAATAATTAAATAACATCCACATAACAACACATATAAATGCAACCAAATAGGCCTGTTGTTGTAGAAAACCAATGGAATAATGCAGTTAAAAACAAAGTTACAAAACTGTTGTGTAGACTATATGATCCCAGTTTTACAAAAAAAGTTTAACATGCACAAGTAAGACAAGAAAACTATATATAGCAGAATGTTAGCAGATAATTTACTGATTTTGCTGGCTGTGGAATTATTAATATGTATTTTCTGTTTCCTTTTCAGGGCTTTCCTGAATTTCTACATCTGTTATTACTATCTTTCTTTGCTGTGTTACTTCTTCACTATTTTCTGTTGGACTGATAAATTTTCTACCTCCCAGTTTAGAAACTAAAGTTTGGATTTTTGTTTTCTTGATAGTTATTTACATCCAACCCAATGAATTTCTGTAAGAAGGCTGAAACTATCGGCCTTTAGGAGATTTCCCTCCTAATAATGGCAAGAACCTTTACCCACAGACCAACACCTCACGAGTCCCCCACTCCAATTTCTTTGTTTTCATACTTAGAATTCCATTTCTTTTAGCACTAGAAAAAATCTACCAAGAATGATTACAATGGATTAAAATACAAAGATTAAAAAAATGAGTTAATAACACCCCCCCCAAAAATAGGGAATCTCTGGCAGCTAACTCATTCTGCAATAGATAAATTTTTAAAAATGAATAGTTTAACCTGCCTTTCTTTTTTTTTTTTTTTTTTAAAAGATTTATTTTTATTTATTTAATTCCCCTCCCCTCCCCCAGTTGTCTGTTTTCTGTGTCTTTTTGCTGCGTCTTGTTTCTTTGTCCGCTTCTGTTGTCGTTCGCGGCACAGGAAGTGTGGGTGGCGCCATTCCTGGGCAGGCTGCACTTTCTCTCGCGCTGGGCGGCTCTCTTATGGGTGCACTCCTTGCGCGTGGGGCTCCCCTACGCGGGGGACACCCCTGCGTGGCAGGGCACTCCTTGCGCGCATCAGCACTGCGCATGGGCCAGCTCCACACGGGTCAAGGAGGCCCGGGGTTTGAACCACGGACCTCCCATGTGGTAGACGGATGCCCTAACCACTGGGCCAAAGTCCGTTTCCCAACCTGCCTTTCTTTTACAGACTATATTTGGAGATAACCAAATACCTGAGACAAGTTCTTTAAAGAATCAAAGCTATAAAAACAAAAGGAATGGGAGAATTAGAAAAATCAATTCTGCAACTCAAAATAATGAATCCAAATAACAATGGAAAATTGTTGCTAAAACCATTAGGTGAAAAAAGTGAGATTTGAGGGCACATCAAACTCCCTTTCTGAATCCTGATTTATATATTTATTTGAATCCTAATTTAAACAAACCAACTATAAAAAAACATTGATCCCTTTAACTCTTAAAAATTATGGAGAAGGGAAGCAGATGTGGTCAAGTAACTGGGCTCCTGTCTACTATATAAGAAATCCAGGGTTCAATTCCCAGGGCCTTCTGCAGACCAAGGAACTGAGGTAGCGCAAGAGATTGAGCACCTCTCTCCCACTCCAGAAGGTCCCAGGATCAATTCTGGGTGCCTCCTAAAGAGAAGATAAGCAGGCACAGAACGACTCACAGCAAATGGACAGAGAGCAGACAGTGAGTGCAAAACAAAGGGGGGGGGGATAAATCTTTAAAAAAAAAAAATGATTGAGGACCTCAAAGAAGCTTTTATGTCTCATACACATATCTGCCAGAGACTAGGGGTGAGAGGAAAGCACTGACCAGAGTGGCATGAAGGAATGGGGGGAGAGGGTATGAAATGATACACTGTATCTTGATTGTGATGGTAATTACACAACAGTGTATATATCAAAACGTGCAGAACTGTGCACTAAAAATGGTGAATTTTATTTATGTAAATTACACCTTCATAAAAAGTAAAAAAATATCAGTTTTAAAAACTTAAGGATTCAATCTGCATGTTAAAGTGGGGGTAAGGAAAGTATCTTGATTCCATTGGGACTCCTCAGTTTTCATAAAATAATTGAGAAAGTAGTTTTTCCTATACTGCTAAAGTAAAATACCTATTAATTAATGTCATGGTAAAGGTGTAAAAGTAAAAAACAAAGTACTAAAATGTTAAGCTCATCTGATATATTATAAACTGCATTGGAAGTGTTTAAAAAGCGAATGAAAACCAAGAGACTTCAGTATTGTCAAACTCTCTCATGCATTCAAACCAGGCCCAAATACCTAACATGGTGCCTCTCCATTTGAGATATTGGTTAGGTTGGTCACTGATCCCTAAAACAATAAAAGTTATCTACCACATCTCTGAACATGCTCCTGAAATGGGTGGAGAGTATGCTGCAGTTTCAGCTCCTGCAGCAGGAAGCAATGGTTGGATGCTAGATATGGCCAGATGTACAATGGACAGTGACTCGAGACTGGCTGTTTCATAGTACCAAAAGGCACTATGCACCAGGCTGGTGAAACACTGGAGCCTCACCTTCCTAGTCTCTCTCTATGATGAACCATGTTGAAGCATGCTGGCTGTGTGCAGGGCATACCAAGCGGAGCAATAATTAGCAGAGTACTGTGAGTAGAAGTTAAGTACAAATGGTATTATGGCCTGCTCCCATGAAGAGACAACATGTATGGTATTGCAAACCTGGAGCTTAGATCTATTAATTGCAGCTCAAAGAGGAACTTGTGCATTGATTAGTATAAAGTACTGTACCTATATGCCTGATGATTATGATGATATCTTTCCTATTCCAGATCATATGTAGAGGAATACTGAACATGTTAAAAGTCCTGGTAAACTTAATTAATTTTCTATAAAAGAATGGCTCTCCTAAGTACTGTCTTTGTTTGCCATATGCTTTTCTTGTTGTTGCCTATATTATCTTTGTGAGTTTATGTGTAGGGCAGTTCCTCTCTTCGTACCTCTCCTAGCTGTTCTAAACATAACCACTGCTGTGGGAACTAGGGTTGGCAGTTTATACCCAAACCCAGCAGGTCTACCATAATCTCTCCGTAGAGTTAACCAACAGCATAAAAGAACTTAAGAAGAATGCTGTTTCCCATCAACTTTGGGAGGGTGCAGCCTCTGAAGGCACTTGGCCTTTCTCACTCTTGAGGTCTAGTATGTCTTGAATGGCCCCCTTTTTGGGTCCACCTACCACCATCTCTTTATCCTTTTAATAGGAATATTTAATAGGAATATCCTTTTAAAAGGAATTCAAAATTCTAATCAGGTTTATTTCTTACAGAATCAACACCTTATTAGTTATGCTGGAATTCCATCCAGTTCCAACTAGGGTGCCATACTGGTCTTCCCTGAACCACAATAGAAGAGAAGAGGTTTAAGGCCTGTCAGGCAGAGGCTACTGTCCTAATCAAGAGGAAGTAACTACAGAATAATGACCATTGCCCCCCAGACACCCCCTTAATAATATCTTAAAAAGTTGACTTTAATGTGTAATATCTAAAAACAACAGCTTGGTCCCCTATTTGTGTATCAGTGCCAAACATGCAATCTACAAATTACTTAAAAACAGCATGGATCTAAATCATTCACATTTTTCCATTCTTTCATAAACATTTTAAGGATGACATTTCTACCATACACTCTACTTTTTTTTACACAAAAGCCTTGGCCTATTAGCAGTATATGCACATTTCTACGTAAGTCAGCTCTGATATGTTCCTTGGGTAAAACCAATAAAGTTGGTTACTTTTATTTTTGTTGGAACTGCCAATAAAAAACATTTCAGAAGACACTGGCTCCGTTCATCACGAAAAAATACTTAAGAAGGCTAGTATCTTTTCCCCAAAATGAAAAGGAAATCTGAAACAAAAATAACAAGAAAAAAAATAGGAAGAAAAATACATTATTGATGTAAATTAAATACCAGAACACCAAGGTAAGATAATACAGTAGAAAGAACATATAGTAGCTGTGAAGGCTGGAGCTAGTTTTCTTCCTTACCCATTTGTCAGCATACTAACAAGATTATTCTGAGAATTATATAAAGTAATATATCTAAAAACACCCAAAACAGTATCTGACACAGTAAAAGCACACAGGAGATTCCTTCCTTTTGTCCTTCAACACTTAAGAAGTAATTAAAGAAAAATTCAACTTTTTGTAGGGCTTCCAATCTCTCACTGCAATAAGCACCAAGTACCAATTAGTCCGCAACTATCTAGTTTTTCATGGATAATGGAAAATTCTAAACATTAAGTAGTTTAAAGTAATGTCTTATATAAACCTTTCTTCGTACTTCAAACATCTGCTTTTCAAATATGCCCCATCTTGAAGGATAAAGCTGTGTTTAAGATAAAACAAAATGTGGTAGACTAAAATTTGAGAGATTGGGATAAAATTTGGGGGACATTATCTGACTAGAAAAGATACTGTCAATTCATACTTTGTCTCCTCCCACCTAGTTTCAAAATACACAGAAATGACAAAGTAAAAATTAAAATTACAAAGACAGAAGTTCTCTAAAACAGCATCCATTTCTCAGTGGGCAAGAGATGACAGAAATACAAGCAATGGATAGGCCTCTGGGCTGTACGTTCCAAGAATAACGAGGATTTTGCTCCTAAGGGATATCAGGCACTAAAAAGTACCACACATGAGGAGGGGCAGAGAGTCATACTGACTACTTAAATGGGTAGGAGAAGGACTTCTTTTGGTTTTTGTGTGTTGTTTTAGGAGGTACCAGGGATTGAAACCAGGACCTCATATATGGGAAGCAGGCCCTCAAACCACTGAGCTACACCCGCACCCTAGGGCTTCTTTTGTTACAGGGGAGCTGAAAAAAAAAAAAAAGTCAAAGAAATTCTAAAGCCCAGTTAAAAATGTGCCTTCTCATTTTTTGGAAATGTTATATTAATTCCATACTTGCCAAATATAAAAATGTAAACCGATGATGTTAAAGTTTTAATCATTTCATCTGGCCATACTAGACCTGAAACAGTTGCTCTCCCTTCTAGCCAATTAAAAAAATACATCAATGAGTAGTTTTCCTATTATCTGATAGTCGATAGTCCCAAAATGAAAACTTCCAGGTTATTACTAAAAATGCTGTGTTCTATCTAGCATTTTTATTCTTATTCACTTCAATATTTATTTATTTCAAATTAGAACAAAATTCTAATTAAATGGCTCTCTTCTTTGCCACCACTCAATAAACTAAATTACCTGTTTAGGAAAAAAAAATTTTTTAAATAGAAAAAAATTTTCAAAAAGAAAAGATGCTGAATATGCTAAAAAATAAATAGAATTGCCACTTTTAAAACTTCACTTTGTATTTGACTCATATAATGTTTCTATTTTGGAAATATCTGACTTTACTTAAGCCTTTGGTATTTTATACCAATCTAATTTCAGAACCAACATAAATCCATAAACTTATAAATAAATTATCTTAAGATGTTTCTCTAACATTTATAGGAACTCTATTACTGAATAACTTTGTGCAAGCTTTAAGAAATTGGTTTTCAAAAACTATCAGTTCTGGCTTCAGAAGAATGTCACTCAACCAGTGGTTCCCAAACTCTTTGTTCTCAAGACTCCTTTTAGGGAAAGGGATGTGGCTCAACCAACTGGACTTATCTCTACCATACAGGAGGTTCAGGGATCAATGCCCAGAGCCTCCTAGTGAAGGCAAGGTGGCCCATGCGGCAAGCTGGCCGATGCAGAGTCGGCCCACGCTGGAATGCCGCCCCATGCATGGGTGCCCTCCTGGGTGAGAAAGCTGCCCAGCTCAGGAATGCCGCCCAGTGTGGGAAAGCCACCCCACACGGAAATGCCAGCCAATGCTGAGAGCTGGCGCAGCAAGATGACACAACGAAAGACACAGAGGAGAGAAAGTAAGAAGACATAGCAGAACAGAGAGTTGAGGTGGTGCAAGAGAGTAATCACCTTTCTCCCACTCCAGAAGGTCCCAGATGTGTTACCAGAGCCGCCTAATGAGAATACAAGCAGACACAGAGAGCAGACAAAAAGGGAACGGGGTGGGGGTGGGGGGGAGAATAAATAGATTAAAAAAAAAAAAAAAGACTCCTTTTAAACTTTTAGGGCGTCAGACTTGGCCTAGTGGTTAGGGCGTCCGTCTACCACACGGGAGGTCCGCAGTTCAAACCCTGGGCCTCCTTGACCCATGTGGAGCTGGCCCATGTGCAGTGCTGATGCGCACAAGGAGTGCCGTCCCACTGGGGAGCCCCACGCGCAAGGAGTGTGCCCCATAAAGAGAGCCGTCCAGCGAGAAACAGTGCAGCCTGCCCAGGAACGGCGCCGCACACGACGGCGCTACACATGGAGAGCTGACACAAGATGACTCAACAAAAAGAAACACAGATTCCCGTTCCGCTGACAACAGAAGCAGACAGGGACGACGCAGCAAATAGACACAGAGAACAGACAACCTGGGTGGGGGGAAAGGGGAGAGAAATAAATAAATAAATCTTTTTTTTTTTTTTATAAATAAACTTTTAAATATTACTGAACAAAGGATTTTTGTTCATATAGATTATATATATTGGTATTTCCCATATTAGAAAATATAACAAACTTTAATTTATTAATCATTTAAAAGCAATAAATTACTTATTAACAAAAATTACCATTTTATGATAAACTGTTTTTCAAAATCAAAAAAAAATTTTTTAATGACGAGTGGCCATTTTTGCAAATCCTTTTTTTAATATCTTAGTTGAAAGATGACAGATGAGTCTCACATCTGCTTATGCATTCAACCTGTTGCATAATATGGTTTGGGTTGAAGTATATGAAGAATATCTAGTCTCACAAATATATGTAGTTGAAAAAGGGAGGAGTAATTTAATAAGCCTTTTCAGCCAACTGTGGATATTGTTCTTCAATACTACATCAACTTCAACAAGTGGCGATTTCTTAAAGGTTAGTTGCAATGTGGACTCTGAAATCAATAAACTTTCTGTACTCTGTTACTGGTCTATGTCACACTTTGGATTTTTTATCCATGTATGATTACTTAATATAATGTGTTGACCATTTAAAAAACAGCATGTTTCATTATAATATATTTTTTTAAATCCTCTATTAATATCACCACCCATTTCATAAAAGTATTTAAGTATGAAGTTATTAAGCTCAAGGTAATAGACTCAAGTTTTCCAAAATTTTAATTTTCACTTGAAAACCTACATGACTGGCAGCAAATATTGTCAGCGTCCATTAAGTGACAAGCTCATTCTGTTCATGGGTTAGAGAAAACATCTTTCATTTAATACAAACTTTGAGTCTTAACCATAGTTTGTCAGTTGTTCTTTCAAGGACAAACAATGTTTCATCAAAACAGCATGTTCAGTTTGCAACTCATACAAGCGGTCAACAGGAAAAAAAGGTGATTGTCAAAGACAATTATCTTATTTCTGTAAGCAGGGTACTTTATTAAAAAGCATGCTTCCCATTTAATCAAAAAAAGAGTAAAGAGGCAGGCAGTGAGAAATACAGATCAAAACCACAATAAGCCACCATTTCACACTCACTACGATGGCTATAATCAAAAAGATGGACAGCAACAACTGTTGGTGAAAATGTAGAGAAACTGTAGAACGGTACAGTCACTTTGGAAAATAGTTTGGCAGGTCCTCACAAAGTCAGAGTTACCACATGACCCGGCAATTCCACTCTTACGTGTATGCCCAAGAGATATTAAAAAGTATGTCCCACCAAAATGTTCACAGCAGCATTAATTCATGATAGCCCAAAAGAGGAACCAACTCAAACATCCTTCAACTGTTGAATGGGTAAATTAATGTGGTATATCCATACAATGGAATATTTTTCAACCATTAAAAAGAATGACATACCTCTACATACTACAAAATGGATAAAACTTAAAAACATTTAGCTAAATGGAAGAGGCCAGACAAAAGGCCACAAACTGTATGATCCCATTAATATGAAATCATAGTAGTATAGTCCAAATTATCCAGAGAAAGTAAATTAGTGGTTGCCAAAGGCTGGGACGAAGGGGAATGGGGTAGTGACGGCTAATGTTGCAGGGTTTCCTTTGGGTGGGGAGGTGATGAAAATGAATTAAAATTAGATGATGGTGATGGCTGCACAACTCTGTGACTATACTAAAACCCACTAAATTGTATACTTCAAAAGGGTAAATTTTCTAGTATTTGAACTATATCTTAAAGCTGTTATTCAAAAAAAAAAAAAAGACATGCAGCATTCAAAGGTCAAGATTTAGTAAAAATAACCTTTTACTGGTTCATCAAGGATACACATCAGTGAAACTAGCATTTTTTAAACTGCAAGAGCACAGTCACAAAGAATACAAAGACTACTAGTACAGACTAATGCAATTTCTTGATTCGTGCTAAGACACCAGCAGTTTTACCTACCACCACTTTCGCACCATTAGTGCAAACATTAATAAAGTGAAAAAAGCAAATAAATTATTATTACCGTGAAAACAGTTCTGACATCAAGAACCTCTGAGAGGATCAAAGGGATCCCCAATTTGACATCTGCTGCTCTGAACTCTAGCTTAAGAAGGCTCGAAAGTAATTAAAAGATTTCCAAATCCAGATCTGAAGCTCTGGGACAATTCAAATTATCTAAACATATAGCTCAATTTTCTCAAAAGAAAAAAAAAATCTTTAAAGGGTGATGGGAGTTATTTCAATAAATTAAACTCAAGTGCTCCAATTTAAAAGTTTAGAGTCACTGACTTAGTGGAGTCAGTGACTCTAAACTCCACAAAAACCTAAATACTAAGTAGAATAGTGAAAGCAATGACATTCAGGAATTCATGTACAACAAAATATTCAATAAAATATTATCTAGATGAATACCACTACTAGGATAATAATGACATTACATCTTTTCAAACTGTATTACTTAATTCTTGCAAACAGGAGACTTTTGAAATTTCTACCCATACTATCAATATTTCTGGCATGACTAAGTTTAATAACTACACACGAAGAAGAATAAACTACTACAGAATCAAAGAATTATAGGTGTGGAAGAAACTCTTAGAAATAGTTACTGTGCCCAAAAACCCCATTTTACATGAGGAGGAAAATGAGGTCATAAGAGGAAAAATGACTTGGCCAAAATCACACATCTAGCTAGTGGCTAAGACAGCATAGGGAGATCCTTACTCTCAGTACCATGTTTTCAGTATGCCATCTTGATTTCCAAACCAAATAAAATACAGTAAATGTTTCACATATATCACACCCAGGCCAACCAAGACACCGTGTCAAATAAATATTTTGTAATGCTGGGCAATACTAATGAAATGTGAACACAAATATAAAATTGATGGGGAGATGGAAACTGCAAATGTAATTGCTGTAATAGAGAAATGAGACTTTAACCTCAAAATTTACAAACTTTCAATAGAGAACAAGTTGGAAAAAATTTGTCCACTTCCATAAAAACAGAGAAATCTATCATCACTTCTAAAAACAGCCAAATGCAGATTAACATTTAAAAATAAAAATTTCCCTACAAATTAACCACTGAGAACTTATCTATGGTGTGACATGACTTATGTCTCACAATTTGTGTTTTTATAACAAATATGTTAAAACAGACATACCTGCAGGACTGTCAGCATTTTCTCCTGGATGTAGCTGTATACCAGTAGAATCTATAGAATTCACTGTAACTGTCTGTAGATTTGGCAACTGACCAGTGCTTAGACTAACTGGAGTTGAAGTCAAGGCTCCACCTGCTGCAACTTGACCAAGTGTGAGTGTCTGAACAGGTGTCAAAGTTATTTGTTGGGCAGCAGTATTCTGTATTTGCAAATTCTGCAAGTTCTGGACTCCTTGTACTTGAAATGTTTGCCAAGTTATCTGTCCAGAAGGGGTCACTGTCTGTGCCTGAATTAAAAAGGTTCCAGGATTCAGGTGCAACTGAAGATTTTGCAAAGCCTGTTGTGATATATTTTGACCACTGGCTTGCACACCATGGATTGTCTGTGGTGTAATACCTTGCACAATTTGGGCTTGACTGGTTGGCTGCTGAGACTCTTGAAGTTGTAGATGTTGTACAACAGGCTGTGCCGTAGAAACCTGAATATTCTGAGCCTGTGTCTCCTCTGAAACAGGCGACTGGATATAATTTCCCTGAAGATCTGAAGAATGCACTTGTCCACTAGAAGTGGTCAAGTTATTTGTATTTTGTTGTAATATACCTGTACTATCTATGGTTACAGGCAACTGTGATGAAGAGGACGTTGGCACAAATAAATCTGTATCAGTATTTGTTTCATTAATATCAGGAGAAACCCGCTCACCAGTCCTTTCTGAATTGTCTGAACTATCCATTGCTTGTCCTGTGTTTATCAAATGTCCATCGGCATTAATGCCTGCAGTCATTGTCTGAGAACTGCCCGAGAGTCCCAAAGAATCTAGATCGACACTATTGATTGGTACAAAGGTAATATTTCCTGGCAGACCAAGAGGCACATTAGCAACAACTTGGGTTTGGCCAGGAAAAGATGAACCACCAATTGCAACTCCCTGAACCTGGACTTGACCAGTCTGTGGTATAAGATTCTGGATATTAGCAGGAGGTGTTCCAGAGGCAAGTAAGGTTTGATTAGAGCCAGGAATGATCTGAATTTGACCACTTTCTTGATTTATACCCCCATTATCTGAAGAGCCCGTAAAACCAATCTGTACCTGCTGACCATCTGCTGACTGAATCTGTGGTATTACTTGATATTGAACATTAGACACTGTACCATTTGATGAATCTGATCCTGGTGCAACAGAAAATATTTGTTGATTCTGCAAATTCTGAAGGGGAAGGACATACTGCCCACTCGTAGTAGCAGCACTTGGGATCTGTACTAGATTACCAGCTTCATCTTTTATAGTTGTAGGTGTGGCTGACAAAACCTCCCATCGGTTTGGTGCTCCTCCTAACTGTGCAGAAGCCAAATCACCTGTCTGGAGGAAGAAAACAAAAACAGTTACGTGATATACTATTGGTGTATTTAAATGAATCTTAAAAGAAACCTCTAAATATTGGAATAAATCCTACCACCTGAAAATAAAAAGTATCTTAATAACACAGGATTTCAATTGCAGAAGCAGTAATTTATAAACTACATTATCACTTCCAGTTGTGTTAGTTATTGCAAAGCTAACCCATATAAATCTTATTTGGCCTGGGAAGGGGGACGGATCTCAACCAGAACAGTCTGTGTACAATCAGAAACCAATCTTTTAATCTCTCACAGATGATTTCCAATGCTTTTCGGTTAAAAATAAATAAAAGTAGAGATAGCTATTAAAGATTATGGAAGCACTCAAACTAAATGTATACCTCAATTACAGGGAAGAGTTCAAAAAGCAATACAGCCCAGTAAAATACAGCATTAAATTAAGTGCATTGTATTTGCATATAAAAAAGAATCTTTATTAGTGCAGTGTTATCTAGTCAACCAAATTACAAAATAAATTATATGTAAATGCTATAAACTTTAAATCTAATCATGAAAACTAATTTACTCTACGAGTAAACTCATAGATAAGGCTATTCCATTAGCAAGCCACCAAAGACCCTTTACTTTTCCCACAAACTACTAGAAAAAATGAGAATTTAAAATAATTTCATAAGGAAATGTTTTCGTCCTATGAGATCACACAGCAAAGTAGCCACATCTGAGAGGTTTTTCTAGAATCTAAAGGCTAGAGAATAGTCTGTGACTTTACCTACTATTCTACTTTAAGTTTGCGGCAAAATGCCAGAAGTATTACCTGATAGAATCTCAGGTACCACCCCAATATTTTATGGATTAGACCAGGTAGGAAAGCAGAAAGCAATGAAAGTATACATGCTGATATCAAAAAGGTAATTTTTAAAATGGAAATCATAGCAGTAATATTCAGTATTTGTGTTTTTCTTTTACATGCCAAGTACTGTAGTAGCAGTTTATAAGATTACAATATTTACTCCTTACAAAAATTCATGAGGTAGTTGCTATTAAGTCTCATCTCAAAGATGAGAAAACCGAGGACAAGATCACACAGATAGCAAATGAAATGGCCAAGACAGGATATAAAACTAGGACAAGTCTGATTCCAGAATCCAGACTATCGGCCACTAAACCGTACTTGTTTCCCACTAAGAAAGGGATGAAATACATGGGGAATGATATCCTATATGAATGAGACCACATCAAAATAAAGCCAACACTATCCCACTTCCTTCTAGACCTATCTATGATTACCTGTAACTCATATAAACTAGACAATGAGAATGTCAGCACATCTAGCCCAGAATTTTGAACCTAGGATCCATGATGAGGACTCAAGGAATCTGAGAATACTTTAAAATAGCATACCAACTTTTAGGGGGCATGCAATTTGAGAGAAGATGACCTACAGTTTCCTTATACTCTCAAAGGGGTCTGGGACATTAAAAGTAGTTAAGCCAAACACTGGTCCCCCAACATTAACTATTCCATAAATTTAAGCAAATACTATGGAAACAAAAGATATTGAAAGTTTCTTAAAGAAATTCATTGCCTTGTTTTCATGTAGACCCATGGTTGAAAAGTATATATATATCAACTGATACACCAGTTTAATGACTCAATTTAAACATCTGAACATTATCTGCCAAGGTTAAACAAACATGAGTAAGCCCATGGAAATACATAATCCCTATCTTCAAATAGTTCACAATTTATCTACGCAGACACGCACGTGCTAATACAAAGTGAAAAGTGATGTATATCACCATCCCAAAATCCTCAAGACTGGGGAGTGAACAATGGACTAAAGTAGACTTATTTTTCTATTATAGACATCATTATTCTGGCAATGGAAGAAATTTTATCATTGATGTGAAGGTGGTGGCCACTAGAGATTTTGTGGGAGAGAGAAGAATGGGTGAAGCATGGGGGCATTTTTGGGACATTGGAATTGTCCTGCATGACACTGCAATGACGGATACAGGCCATTATACATTTTGACATAACCTATAAAACTGTGTGAGGCAGAGTACAAACCATAATGTAATCTATAGTCCATGGTACCAAAGCTTTAATGTGTGTTCATCAATTGTGGCAGATGTGCCACACTAATGAAAGATGCTGTTGGTGTGGAAAAGTGGGGGAGGGGGGCATGTGGGAATCCCTTTTATTTTTAACATAAAATTTACACAATCTAACGTTTCTTTGAATATAGAAAGTTTTAAAGAATTTTTTTTTTTAAGCGATGTACACCAGCCATATGATCAAAACACTATGTGGAAACATAGAATAATAGGGGGGGAAAAATACTTCTCAGAAGACATATTTGAAATACTCTGAGAAAATAGAAGATTTCACTGTGGGCAGTTAGAAAATAATGATAGACAAACAGAGGTGTTGATAAAGGTATATAAACAATATAGTTACATACAAAAAGAAACCCTAAAGAATAGTAAGTAGTTTGCAATTCAAGAGAGGATCCAGAAAAGGCTCAAATTCATAGAGTAATGTGGAACATGACCAGACATCTTTATCAGGGACTGAAAATGGCTTCATAGATCCTATTAAGGAGTTTGGACTTTATCCTGCAGATAGTGAATGAAAGCTATAAAAGGTCTTTGAGCAAGTGAGTGGTGTAATCAGATCTGTATTTCATAAAGATAACCTAAGGTCCAATAAAAAGGAGATTACAAGGTAGAAGAAACTAAAGGCAGAGAAACTGTAAGACCCAAAAGAAATATGTCTAGACCAGATCTTATTTTAAAATAGTGATGTGCCTTTTAAATAAAAACACTGAAATTATAAAATCAAGCACCAGATTTTAAAGTCACGTATCATTCTTCAACTTCTGGTATAGAAATTACAAGCTTAAGCCACCTTTCCCAACACTACAGTAACAATTCACGTTTCATTTCAGTCTCTTGACATTTTAATATACTTAAGTCTATACTTTATACTAAAACCTGTCTAAAATCCAATCTGTTTTACGAAGATACTGGAAAATGAACTTACTAAAGTACTAGAGAATCAACTGTTGAACTTTCTCTGACCAGATTTAAATTTACAATTACTCAACTTATAACAAAGAGTACAGTACCTCAAACACAAACTAATTTTACAATACTAGCATTTTGTTCCTTTTTCTCCCTTTAAAAAAAAAAAAAAGCCTGGGAACAGTGTAACTCAGTGGTTGAATGCCTGCTTCCCATGTACAAGGTTCTGGTTCAATCCCCGGTACCTCCTTAAAAGAAAAGAAAAAAAGGTCAAATTTATGATATCCCAGAAGATTTTTATAAAACAGTAATAAAGACAGATTAAATATTCAACCTTCAGTAATCAGCTTTCTAATGAAGAGATTCCTTGAAAATACAACTTCTCAAATGACAAATCTGAGTAAACACTGTCCAAGTCATTCCCTCTCCAGAAGCTAAACAAAAATCAATCCTTTTTTCCTAGCAATGAGGCCATTAACTGAAGGAAAATCCCCAAACTTAGGACAAAATTATAAATACTGAACAAAGCATTTATAAAATTATCTATAAAGCAAAAGCTTGGAAAAAAACCAGGAAATTATTTTAAGAAAAAAACTTGGGCAAGGAAAACGATTCCTTTTATACCTTAAATTTTCAATTTTTAAAATTGCTATATATTAGATTTCTTAAATGTAACTTAAAAACCACTGAATCAGAAAACTATGAGACTTTCATGATTTAAGCTGAAACTATGCAGGGGGAGAGGAGGGGTGGGGTGCGTTAAGTATGTTATATTGGAAAGGAACTCAACTGACTTCTACACGTAGCTAGAATGGTGTGTGGCTTGGAGCAAGTCTCAACGTCTTCATGTTGAAAATGGAGGAAAATATCACCTTATGGGCTCATTTTTTAAATATCAAAAGAAAGTTTTAAGCTTTATAAACTGTAAAGCACTATGCAATCCTAGGTAGTAC
Source organism: Dasypus novemcinctus (assembly GCF_030445035.2). Classification (NCBI taxonomy): domain Eukaryota; kingdom Metazoa; phylum Chordata; class Mammalia; order Cingulata; family Dasypodidae; genus Dasypus; species Dasypus novemcinctus. The sequence goes on along the minus strand of NC_080679.1, from coordinate 74,342,067 downwards.
TATTAGCACGAAGATCATGGTAACAGTTGAAAAACATCCATCAAGTAAATGCCTAGTACAATTCCTGGCACAAAATAAGATAAGTACTTACTTAATGAATAGTTTTAAAATGTTTTTAAATAATTGCAATAATATGATAAAACAGATCAATAAAACTGACTTTGAGGCATTAGGGCCTTCTTATAAGAAACACTAAATCAATTTTTAACCTATTTATTTCCATAATCCCAAACTGAATAAACCCCAAATATTTTGAATTGCAAAGCCTACCTATTAAGCCAATTTGTAAAAGAAATTCATCAGCACCATACCACCAAAAGAAATAAACTACATTAAATACCAAATGAAAAAGGGATAAATTAGAAAACTAAAAAGAAAAAGAGGAAGAAGTCAAAAATGTTTGAAGCTAGGTTATTGGAACACTACAAAAACAAAGAAAGGTACATAAATCAGGCAAGAACTAATATTTTATTTTATTTTATTACTGTAAGAATGGTTTGCTACATAAGCCTAGAAACAAAAGGTTGCAAGCATGATAACCCTGTGTATAAGCAAAAAGAAAAATCCACCTGTTTCAGTACCCAATAGTCTTCCTGGACTAACAACGCCCCCCCCCAGAAAAAAAAACCCACACATTAAGTTGGTATTACTATAAAAAGTGGTAACTGAAGGCATTCTAAGTCTCCCTGTACATATATATTACACACAGTCACGTTAAAAAGAACCCTGGGGTAGCACAAGCAGTTGCTGTAGCAATTCTCTGCAAGGGCATTCGCCATTATTGGTGAGGGGAAAGGAGTTGGGAGAAAAGAAAAAGAGGCTATCTTCTCAAATAATACCTGTGGAAAAAGGAAAAAGTTCACACGACTTCCTACACAGTATTCGGAAATGATTATTAACTTCTCAGTTTCCGCAAACAACTTTTTGAAAGACAGCATCGGGCAAAGAAAGTATAACTGAAAACAAGAACAAGTGTGAAGCTAAGGTGGAAATAAGCTAAGAACCAAGCTTAGGCAAACACTCAAGTTTCTTAAAATGTTCAAGAAATACTAATAGAATTCAAAGAGTCTTCAAATAAAAACAGCCAACGAATTAGTCACAATGATAGTGTACATCTTCAAGTAATGACATTTTTTTAAATAAGCTAATACTTACGTAAAGGTCTACTTTTTCTACTTTCTGATTTATTACTAAAATTAATCACACAATTTTTAGTAAGAAAAGTACAAAGGAAACTTGCTACCAAACCAATGAGGGGTGTCCATGTTGTGGGACCATATTATAGGTAAAACTGTGATTAGACCCTCTGCAGTCTTACATAGAGTAAACGAAGACTCTTAGACTCCAAGATGAATCCATATTATAACAAATTCCAAATCCCAAATTGGGGTTAAAGCTAATCTCTGGGGCAGCCAACTGGCTTTTCAAGGTCCTTTTAGTCTTCAAATCCCAAACTAGGTTGGCATAAAGTTGAATTCTATGTGTATATTTCCACTTGATTATGAACACAATACTAAATGCAATGTGGTGTCCTGAACTGGATCCTGGAATAGAAAAAGGGCGTTAGTGGAAAACCTGGTAAAATCCAAATAAAGTCTATAATTTAGTTAATAATATCATACCAATATTAATTTCCCCGTTTTGACAAATGTACTATGGCTATGTTAACATTAAGGGGAAGCTGGGTGAAGGGTACAAAGGAGCTCTCAGTAGCACCTCTGCAACTTAACTGTAAATCTAAAATCCTTCCAAAACAAAAAGGTTATTTTTAAAAAACACAACTACAGAAAAGCTCACTATAAACCTCTCATGATTCCCAGTAATTTGAGTAATTAAGAGATTATCTAAGCATATTTTCAAATGGGAAAAAAAAAAGCACCTAAATTTATACCACTTTAATTTCCTGAGATGTTAATGTCTGAAAACACTTTTGAACTAGGAAACCAATTTCTCTATTTGCTAAGACAAACATTTCCAAGTCAGTCTTACCAATTTTATTCAAAAGTGAAAATTTTAAATGCACATAATCCCAAACATATAAAGAAAAAACTGTTTGGACTGATTCTAGTTTATGTTCATCTGGCGGGAAATGTGTCAGTAGTGATTTGGCAGCCCAGAACAGTTACCTTAGGGTTGAGTGAGGCAAAGGTATGGAAACAACTTCCCTACAAGTAGATGGCCACAGGTGGCTATGGTGAGACACAGGATTCCATTCCCAGGGCTAAGATTCACATATATATGTACATACCCATATTTTTCACACAAAACTTCCTCCTTCACTTTTGCTCCTCCCCCATCCCTCCCTCCATCTGTGCGCTGATAACTAAACCTGGGAAGCTTCAACTTTGAGAAATATTTTGTTCCATTTTTAAATACAAAAACGTGTAAGTACAAGTAATCTACTTTGCAATTTTACTTATGCAGTGGTTTTCTAGGATAACAATTGATCTGTTTTTGCATTGTGGGACTGGAGGACTACAGTTCATAAAATAAAGTTTACCATTTTTAAATTAACATTTCCTCTCTCACAAATGTAATTTTATGCTTTTACATTTTATTAATCGGTTTACAAAAGCAACATATCTAAAACCATACTTTTAAGGCCTTACAACTGTTCACCTGTTAAGCAGGCACTAAAATTACAAATATAATATTTAACACGACTTAAGTTTAGTATAACACAGCTTAACTTGTATTGCCTTTGCTGCAGAATATACCAAATGTCCAACCAACTTTGTTACCTACAATAACCAATCCAAACATTACTATACAATCAATTCTTATAATCCACCTAAGTAAAGAAAAAATGAATGGGTTTCAAAAGTTTTAATAGGCGGGCACATCTACCCGTTAAACTAATCGAACAATTCAAACAAATATGAAATTCACAATAAACAGCCTAACGACTGTTTCTAGCTAATCTGTATTTAACCCTTTTATCACACTGGCCTGTTCCTCCCTTTGCAACAGACACTCTAAAAACACTACAAAAAGAATCCCATCACATCCTACAAGACATAAAAAAATTAAAATACAGCTTTGCCAAATAAACTCAACTCTTAAGTATCTCATGTATTAGCATACACGTAAACACAATTCCTTACATGTACTTTTTGGTTGAAACATTGGCATTCACATTCAATTTCAAAAGCCAAATACCTAGATGAATTCAACTGTCCCTAAGTAAATGTTTCACTTAATCCATTCATTAAAAAATTATTGCAAATTTTAGTCGTCTGCAAAACCCAAAACACAACAATGTTGAATAGCCACTAAAACGCTCTCAAAAAGGGTTCACTCTTGCATACAATAGGGTAATTCAAAGAGTAAGCCTCCATTCTAGTATTTCTGGTGGACTTAAGCACTGAATAATAAGCTCTAATAACTTCCAACAGAAAAAGATCCAGGTTCAAAAAAACTAAAAACTCGCGTCTGTAGTTGATACTATGGCCGATAGGCCGTGCTTGAAAATGTTGTAGTGTTCAGAGAAGTTGTTTTCAGCACTAATATGAATTGCTCAAACATCCATTTTGGAGTCCTCCACCCCCGCCCTCTCAGGCTTCATTTTGTAGTGAATTTTGAGCGAGGTGCCGCGGTGACAATTTAGAGAAGGCCTGAGCTGGTTTCGGATCTAAACCGACAGGCGAAAGGGCTGAAAAGGGCGCCCCGACAACACGATGCGCCTGCCCGGGAGAGCCCCGGGCGCGGAGAAGGCCTTTTGGGCGGGCGCGCCGCAGGCCCGGGATGGCGGGCGCAGGGCCTCGCCGGGGCGGGCCGCGCGCGCGGGACTTACCGCTCCCGCTGCGGCGGCGGGGGCCCCGGCTGCGGCGGCAGCCTCCTCCTCGTCGTCGCCCGGCGATGGCGGCCCTATCTTGCTGCAGGTAGCGGCCAGCAGAGCGAGCGGTGACGGCTGAGTGTCCTACCCCCGGTGGGCGGGTTCAGAGAGAGAGACAGGGGAGGGGGTGGCGGTTAGGGCCCGGCCGCCGCTCGCACAGGAAGTGCGCCTCGGTCCTCGCAGGCTGCGCCCGGGCGAGCGCCAGCCCGCGCTCCCGCTCCCCTCCGCGACCCGGGCCCGCGTCCTGCGGCTCGCACGCACCAGCACCAGCGTCCGCGGGAAGGCGGGCGGCGGGCCTCCACCTTCCGCCCGGAACCCAGCCCCGGGAGGCTGCACTCCCTCGCGCGCGCACACACACGCACACACACACACAAAAAGGCGCCGGGCGGGGGGAGCGCGGGCGGGGTCGGGAGCGTTGGCGCCTCCGGCGGGCAGCTCCCGGGGCGGGGGGAGGGGAGGAGGGAGGCGAGGAGGGAGGGGAGAGGCGAGGGGAGGAGAAAGCGGCGCGAGGGGGGAGCCGGGCCGGGACTCCGCCGCTCCTCACCTGGGCCGCCGCCGCCGCCACCGCGCCGTTTCCGTGCTGCTGCTGCTGCTGCAGATACTCGCCGTGGCCGCCGCCACCGCTGTCCACGTCCAAGGCAGCCATTTCCTCTTGTTTCACGGGCTTTTCGGGAGCTGCAGGCACAGCGCGGGGGGAGGGGGAGGAAGGGGGGAGGAGAGGGAGGGGGCCCACGGGCCGAGGCGAAATTACTCCCAAAGCCCGGGCCGAGTCCCCTTCCCCTCCCCCACCCGCCCCCCGGCGGCGGCGGCGGCGGCTCCCTCCTCCCCTCCTGCTGCTGCCCCCGCCCGCCGCTGTAACCCTCCTCCTCCTCCTCTTTCCCTCCTCCTCCTCCTCCTCCCCGCGCTGCCCCTGCCCCCTCTCCTCTCCTCCCCTTTCCCTTCGCGCCGCTCGCTCTCACTCGCGCTCGCTCCTCTCGCACCGTCAGTCACACACGCCCGCCCGCCGTCTGCGTCCGCACACAGGGGGATGCGCTCCCGGCGGGCCGCCCGCCCGGGGGCCCAGCGGGGAGATGGCGTGGCTGGGGCTTAAGGGGTGGACGGTAGCTGGCGGGAAGGGAAGGGAGGCGGAGGGGAGTGCGGCTTTCTGTCTCTCACAGACACTCGGTCGCACACAGGGAGCCGGGAGCCGGCGGCGGCGGCCCCGAGCTGTGGTCGGCGGCAGCGGCGGCAACAGTAGAGGTTGCTGTCTCGGCTTTACGTACCGGTCATAGTGTGTTTAGGGCACCTCAGGCGGGGCTCCCCGCCGCCTTACACATGGTGAGGAGCGAAGGCGGCGGCGGCGGGAGAGGATGCGGGAAGCGGCGGTGGACACGGCCGGAGCGGTCCGGGGATTTTTTTTCCTATTTTGATTGACTGTGCGGGAAACACAAAAGGTGGAGCCTCCAGCCCAAAAGGGGGGAAGAGGGTGACAGCCCGCCCGGAAGTCCCGCCCCTCTTCATCCCGTTCATTTGCCGCCACGCTTTCCGTCGAGTGTGCTCATTGGCCTGGGAACCCGTCCGTCTCTCGGGCAGGCGGCGCGCTTCCTGTTTGCCCCCCGGGTGGAAGTGGAGAGACAATGAGAGGCCGAGGAGGTGTAGGTTTCCGACAGCGGCTACGGCTCGCCCGTTACCCCGCTGTGCTCGCCTCGCTCGCCGGCTGCCGCTGCCAGGCCGGAGGCGCAAGCCTCTTCCACCTCGCAGGCGCTCGGAACAGGCCCCGCCAAGTTTTGGGGGAGCTGAGCATGGGAGGGAATCTGTCCCCGGTGGCTCCAGCTCCGCTCGACGCTTCATCCTGGCGGCAACCGCGGCCAGATCTCCCCAGGGCCTCGCGCTCTCGGAGCTGCCGCTTCCCTACGCTGCCAAGAGGCCGCCGCCGCTCAGCCCCGGGGCTGCTGCTGCTGCGTCCGCTGCTACTGAGCAAACCAGACCCGCCCCACGAGCCCGGGGGGAGGGAGCTGGTATTGGGGGAGACACCCCCTCCGAGGCTGGAGGAGGATTTCTCTTGTACACTTGCAGTTGTCGGATTTACAGCCTGAGCCATCTCGTTCCCATCCTTCGCCCCGAGCTCCCAGACTCCCACTTTCACATACCCTGGAGATAGGCATTTAAAACAAAAACATCCTGTCCCTGCACACAACTTTAATTCTGGCCAGTGCACCAAACCAGAGCTTTCACTTCATGTGTAGTGTGTTACATATGCAATGGGGCAGAATCCTAAAAAAAAAAAAACAAAATCCAGTCACATCATTTTGCTGCGCAAACATATTCCCCACGTCTTAATTCTTTTGGTACCAAATCAAATATATCTCTTGAAGAAACCCATCAATGATTACCAACACTTTAAATAGTGAATCTCAGCGAAGTACATTTTTTTCTGAGAACATTTTAATTATACTTTAATTTAAAATCTCGTCTCATTGGGTTAGCCTAACCCTCCTTCGGTCATTGGCATCCTTAATATCTTTCTATCATTCTCAAGGGAAATGCTTTTTTTTTTTTTTTCCAACTAAGACATTCCTGCCTGTTACCTTTGGATCTAGTTGCTTAAAAGAAGAGGTTAAATGAAAGTTGGAAACGCTGTTCTTAATACCCTTTTATAAGAAATCTGTCTTAAGCAGTGTTCCAGTTACTGTGATTATTATATTTTTATATTTTGTCTGATAAGTTGTGCTGGGGGATGGGAGGATGCCTTGGGAGACTACTGGGTTGTGAAGTCCAGGCACTTGAACTAGATTTTGTTTGGACTAACTAAAAAAAGTTTTTAATTTATTATGAGAGTCTGCCTTTGTGTCCCAGTTCTAAAGCACTTAAACTTGAAACCTTTGCCCCTAGGATGTATGGTTACATCCTAGGATGTACATGTAGGATGTTAGGAGCATAGGAACCTATGCTGTTAGGATGTGTGATGACTCGGCTCTTAATTACACAAAAGATAGAATTTCTAGGGAATTGACCTAAAAAGAGCCCATATGCATAAATAAGACATGAAATTCTGAGTCCAACAATAGGGTTAATCTAATAATAGTCTTTTGGGTCTCCTATATTTAAGTAGAAGAACCACTTTAAAACTTGAATTGAGCAATGGTATGGTGCATGTACAATACAGAAAGATTTTACACTTAAAATATAAAGGAAAATCAAAATGTCAGAATAAGCTGATTTTTGAAGAAAACAAAAGGAAAAGGGATGATATAAAGATGAAAACAATTGGAGTAGGAGAAAGGGAGGGAAGAGAACAGTATTATTCCTCTTTGTTCTTTCCTGTATTTTGGATAGAGGGTAGCTCTTACCCAAGAAAGGATATTTATTTATATATTTATTTACCCTTTACTTCCTTTTTTGTTTTTAATAGAAATGTCTTATTTTTTAAAAAGCTTTAGATTACATAAAAGGCACATCGAAAATAGATGGGGAGAGGAACCGATGTATAATAGCTTAGTGGTTGAGCTTCAGCTTCCGGCATACAAGGCCCAGGTACCTAAAAAAAAATAAAAATATAAACATTAAAATATATACATATACACATGGGGATTCCTGTATACCCTAAGCCCTCCCCCTCCCACACTTTTCTCCATTAACAACATCTTTCTCTACTGTGGTAAATTTGTTACAATTGATACACACATATGGAAGCGTTGCTAACAACTATGGTCTATAGTTTACATTATAGTTTACGCTTCACACTGCACAATTTTAAGGTTTTGACAAAATGGATAATGGCTTGTATCCATCATTACGCTGTCCTGCAGAACAATTCCAACGTCCTGTCTTATACCCATTCTTCTTTCTGCCTCCTCTCAGAACCTCTAGAAAGGATATTTAATACATTTTCAGAAGAGGGGATATATGTTTTATCGGTCGGTCAAAATATACTATCTCCATACCCTTCTGCAAAAGCATTAGTCCAGTTACCTTAGAGAACAAAATATTTAGCCAAGGAATTAAATTCATTTCCACATTGATACCAATTGACAAATGATATGAACAAATGGTTTGCAAAGTTTTTTGATCTGTAGATCATTCTGACAGAGTGCAAAAAAACTTCATCTAATCTTTCTGAAGAAGAGAAACCATCAGAAATAACTTCTGCTTTTTATTCAATACTTTTAAAATATAGGTATTCCAAAAGCATTGCTACTAAATAATTAGCCTCCAAAGAGTTATTGTCACAGATTATTTTAAGACAACTGGAAATTAAGATAATCTCTGAAAAGAACACATTTTCCTAGCTATTTCACTATGATAATCAAATCTTGAAATACAGTTTATGTTAATTAAAAGGTATTTGTTTTCTTAGTAGTGGGCAGCCACTCAATGGCAACTGCTACATTATGTAAGAACCCAGAATTGCCATTGTTTAACAGGAAGGAAAGCAGAGTTCTGAATATTATTTATACTTTTTCCTTTCCAAAAAAATAGATTTGAGAAAGCTTTATGCCAGCCACTGTTTATATCACATTAGGAGATCTAGTTATCACTTTATTTGTCCTAATCCTCAATTTCCTCACTTTTAAAAAACATCTTGGCAGAGTGGGTATAGCTCAGTGGTTAAGTATGTGCTTCATGTGTACAAGGTCCCTGGTTCAATCACTGCTATCTCTTAAAAAAAAAAGATTCTAAAAGAGGTTTTGTATGTATTTTTATAAGCTTTCTTAAATCCTTTGGAAACATTTTGATGGAAGTCAAGGGCCTCAAAGCCTTCTGTAGACCCACTGGCATGGAATCTTTCACTCATCTTTAATCCTTTTCTCTCTACAAAGAGAACAGGTCACTAAATATTTTTTGATCCACATCTGCAAGAACCTAGCCATTCTCTATTAAAAACAGTGACAGCCCTAGTCAACAACACCTTACACCTTACATTAAAAACTATCCTCTTTCCTTCACAGTCCCTACTTCTGCTTTTCTTCCTTCCTGAGCATCTATTAAGCACACCATATGAAATCAACCTTTTTTTTTATCTAAAAAAGTGACCATTTGTACAGTTAAACCTAAATCAGCATCTCTTTAACATAACCTCTATGATTTGTGACCTTTTTTACCCACGCCTATATCTCTAACATGTTCACTCTGAATTTCAAGAATCTTTCAGTTTGTTCCACTACATATTCACTATCATAGTTCAGAAACATTCCAGTTTACATTGACCAGGTAAACTTAATCCCCTTTACATTTCATATCTCCCCTACTTTCTCAAAAATATAACTTAAAAGCCATGAAGTAACATTTTTGAGCTTTAACTATGTGCCAAGCCCTTCACATCTTTAACCTTAGTTAATCCAAAACCCTATTAGATGAGGGTTATAGATTGATCATTTTACAGGTGAGGAAACTAAGGCTCAACAGAGCTGCAATGGCAGTTTCGACCTTGGGTTCGCGTATGCGGCTCGGCGTGTGGGGCGTAAGGGCCATGCAAGGCCGAAGCTTCCGCTCGGACCAGTCAGACCAAGTCCACGGAAGCGCTGGCTCAGTTCGGGAGGCCGGTGGGGCCTTCGGAAAAAGAGAGGCGTCAGAAGAGGAGCGATACTTCCGAGAGCAGACCAGAAAACAACTGGCAGCCTTGAAGAAACACCATGAAGATGAGATCGTTTATTCTAAGAAAGAGATTGAGCGTCTGCAGAAAGAAATGGAGCGGCACAAGCAGAAGATCAAGAAACTAAACTATGATGATTAAATGCACACCATTAACAAGAGAATGGCTACATAATCATTGTCCACTTCTAATGGGCATAGTTATTGTTTAATTAATATTGGTCTGTGTGCTGCCAATAGATTATAATAAATTGTCAACCAGTAAAAAAAAAAAAAAAAAAAAATGATTGTATAACTTGACCAGTGTCACTTTCAAATGGCAGAGTCAGAATTCAGACCTGAATGCATCAGTCTCTTCAATCAATATATTGTCTTAAATGATCAGTTTAAGAAAGTCATCTACCCAGTAAGTGTATAATAAAGAAAAAAAGTAAAGAAGACACAGTAAAGTAGGTAAAATGAGGAAGGTCATTTTTAAAGCAAATCTTACTTAGTATGTGAGCTCCTTGTGTTAGGGGTCATATATTTTGAATGCTCTAGCCAATACCTAACACATTGTGGATGTTTAATTAATATTAAACAGATAGATTGTCAAGACAATTATCTTGTGGGAAAATGAATGATGACTAAAAAATTAAAATTGACTGATAAATACTGTATGATAAAATTTCTTTGACCTTATTATAGTTAACCTCTTTCAAGATCACCTTCCCCAAATGAGTTAGAACCTCATTTTTATTCACTCTCCACACCAATGATATTATTATGGACCAAAAGAACTGATGTCCTTATAATTCAAGGGAATCCCATTCTCTTTGCCCAGGACAATGACATTCCTTGGTATTCTAAAACTTTTAAATATCCACAACACTTCCAGAGTCATCATATTAAATCTAGGATGCTTAGTCAACTGGTATTGGATTTCTGAGTCATCACAATTTTCTCAGAAAATAAGGTTTATGTATTTATACTTTGTTAATAATCTGTCTTAGAAGAATATAGAATGCTAAATATTCTCTTTTTAATAATCTTCCATAAAAGAATATGGAATGCTCGAAATTCTCTTGGTTGCAAATTAGCATATTTAAAAGCTAGCTTAATGCCTTTACTAAATAAACAATAATAATGATAATAAGTAACCTGATGCTAGTGAGATGTGGTGTCCTTAAATGATGAGCAACAACCTTCAACATAGAGTATAGTCATACTTTATTTGATGATTCAATTTCTACCTTAAAATGGATTTTTTTTCTTTCCTTTAATCATAGAAACCAGATATGTGCATCAACTAGTCCCAAGAGAGCTAACCAGAGCCAAGACCTAACCAGAGAAGGTAAGAAGAAGGGGGAAAAAGAGAGAATGAGTGGTAGGGAGAATGTTGGCTAGAACTATAGGAAATATTGAAAACAGTTTTTCTTGCCTTTAAGGAATAGAATTTTTCTAATTCTCCCTAAAATTGTTCAAATACTACAGCATATCATCAGTCCATTTCAAGTCAAGAGCTAGAGTGAAATATAATTATAAACACACATATGTACACACATACATCTATGTATTAATTTTATTTTTAATATTTCATTTTCATAGCTTTTTTACTGTAATATTATTTTCTCATTGTAAAGGCAGAACCACTGAAGGATTATTAGAAGGGATTGATCTGCCAAATTTAGGAAACTACCTGTCTCTGGAAGCAGTATGAAAGAGAGATAAGAAGCAGTATAAAAGAGAGGTCATCTTTTAGGGAGTTATTGCTGTTGGCTAGGCTAGACAAGGTAGTAAAAATAGAAAGGAGAGGTGTGTGTCAAATGCCTGATTTACTTGCTTTCCTATTTATGTTAGGCTGCTTAAGGACAGCAACCTCTTTATTCATTTTTGTAGCCCCAGTGGCTAATACAGCACCCAGCAGATGGTATGCATTCAATAAGTGTTTGCTGAAAGAATGAGTAAACAATCACTTCAAAGAGCAATATCCAGTAAGTCTAGCTGCACATACCCAATTACCCAGTGTGATGGGCAGAATAATGGCCTCCCAAAGATATCCTCATCCTAATCTCTGGAACCTGTGAATGAATGAATATATTACTTTATGTGGCAAAACAGAATTAAGATCCAGATGGGATGGAGATTCTAGTCAGCTGACCTTAAAATAGGGAGATTATCCTGGATTATCCAGGCCCAATATAATCCTAAGGGTCCTTAAAAATGGATAAGGCTATATATACATACAATGGAATATTACTCAACTCTAAGGAATGACATTCTGATACATGCTACTACATGGTTGAACCCTGAAGACATTGTGTTAAGTGAAATAAGTCCGAAACAAAGGGACAAATATTGCATGATCCCACTTACATGTAATAACTAGAATATGCAAATTCATAGGAACAGAAAATAGAGTACAGGTTACAACAGTAGGGGAAGAGGGAGAAATGAGAGCTAATATATATGGGTGTATAGGAAGCGGACTTGGCCCAGTGGTTAGGGCCTCCATCTATCACATGGGAGGTCCTCGGTTCAAACCCCCGGCCTCCTGGACCCATGTGGAGCTGGCCCATGCGCAGTGCTAATGCGTGCAAGGAGTGCCCTGCCACGCAGGGGTGTCCTGCGTAGGGGAGCCCCACGCGCAAGGAGTGCGCCCCATAAGGAGAACTGCCCAGTGTAAAAGAAAGTGCAGCCTGCCCAGGAATGGCGCCGCACACACGGAGAGCTGACACAACAAGATGACGGAACAACAACAACAAAAAAGAAACACAGATTCCCGTGCCGCTGACAACAACAGAAGCGGACAAAAAAACAAGAACATTCAGCAAAATGGACGCAGAGGACAGACAACTGGGGGAGGGGGAGAAGGGGAGAAAAATAAATAAAATAAATCTTAAAAAAAAAAATACATATGGGTGTAGCTTTTCTCTTTGGAGTGATAGGAAAGTTCTAGTAATGGATGATGATGAGGGTAGCACAACACAGTGGGTGTAATTAATCCCACTGGATTGGATGCTTGGGAGTGGTTGAGATGGGAAAGTTCATTTTGCATGTATGTTTCCACAGTTTCAAAGAGATTGAAGAGACAATAATAATTAAAGGCAATACATGATCCCAGACTGGCTCTAATAATGGAGGAAAGAATGTCCAAAAGGCTATTATTGGGAAAAATTGGAGTATAGGTTCTTTTTTTAAATTTTTTATTTTCTTTTTTTAAAGATATAGTTCACAAAACATTACGTAAAAAACCAAGAGTTTCCCATATACCCCACTCCCCACCCCCCTAGAGTATAGACTCTTAAGATTTTATATCGAAGTTAAATTTTTTGAGCTTCGTAACTGTTATTTTTATTTTAAAAGTTTATTTATTTATCCCCCACCCTAAGATGGCTCCCTCATCTGTCTGCTCTCTCTGTCTGCTCGCTGTGTCTGCTTGCCATCTCTGCTCATCATCTCTGCTCGTCTTCCTTAGGGGATATCAGGAACCAAACCTAGGACGTCCCGTGTGGGAGGTGGGAGCCCAACTGCTTGAACCACATCAACTCCCTGCTCATTGTATCTGCTCGTTTTGTCTGCTTGTTTGTCAGCCTGTTGTGTCAGTTCATCTTCTTTAGGAGGCACCGGGAACCAAACGTGGGACCTCCCATGTAGGAGGCAGGCACCCAACTGCTTGAGCCACATCTGCTCCTCATAATTGATCTTAAGTTAGTTACATAAGTGAATATCTTTGTTCTTAGGAAATGTACATGGAAATATTAAGTGTTCAAGGAGCATGATATATACAACCTACTCTGAAATGCTTAGAAAAGATATGAAAAGGAAAGAAGGGAGGGAAGGAGGGAGATGTAGCAAAATATTTAAATTGGTGGATCTGGGTATCTAGATGGGGGATATTGTTGGAGTTCTCTGTATGGGATTTGTATTATTTTTGGCAACTCTTCTTTAAGTTAGAAATTATTTCAAAATAAAAAGTTTAAATTTAAAAAAAAAAGGAGTGAGGGAATCAGAAGAGAGAAAACTAGAGTGATGACAGCATAAGAACTCAACTTGCTTTTGCTGGCTTTGAAGATGAAAAAAGGGGGCTATGAGCCAAGAAATGCAGGCTGCCTCTAGGAGCTGGAAAAGGCAAGGAAAAGGACCCTACCTGGAGCCTAGAGAATGGAATGCAGCCCTGCTGACACCTTGATTTTAGCCTGGTGAGACCCATTGCCGGACTTGTGACCTACAGAACTGTATGATGACAAATTTGCATTGTTTAAGCCACTAAATTTGCATTGTTATGGCAGCGACAGAAAGATAATACATCCAGCAATACCACTCCTAAATATATGTCCTAGGCCTAGAAAATCTCACATGGGATCAAAGGGAAACATTCAAAGAATTTTCTTTGCAGCATTGTTTTTAATAATGAAAAACTGGAAATCACCTAAAAATCCATCAAGAGAATGGATTGTAGATAGGTAGGTAGGTAGGTAGGTAAGTAGGTAGGTAGGTAGACAGACAGACATAATCCAAAATAAGTTGTAGTATCTTCATTAAATGAAATTTAAAATAAATGAAAAGAGACATGACTATCATCATGGATAAATCTCAAAAATATTGAATGGAAAAAGCTAATTACAAAAAAAAAATACAGTGTAATACCATTTAAATAAAGTTTTAAAATGCACCAAGGTGTACTATATTCTATACATGCATACATACATAGCGTTAAGAACCCTTACCATCTTCACAGACCTTTCCATTTATCTTCAAACATGCACAAGTCTTCCCATCTTTAAAAACCCTCCAAAGCAGTCTGTGGTTTTCTCTAGCCATTGTCTTCTTTCTCTCCTCCCTTTTCTTGTCCAAGATCTCAATAATTTTCTCTTTACCTACTGCCTTCCTAACTGAGTGTTCACCCAATTTTTTTTTTTTTTTAAAGATTTATTTATTTATTTAATTCCCCCCCCTCCCCTGGTTGTCTGTTCTTGGTGTCTATTTGCTGCGTCTTGTTTCTTTGTCCGCTACTGTTGTCGTCAGCGGCACGGGAAGTGTGGGCGGCGCCATTCCTGAGCAGGCTGCTCTTTCTTTTCACGCTGGGCTGCTCTCCTCACGGGCGCACTCCTTGCGCGTGGGGCTCCCCCACGCGGGGACACCCCTGCGTGGCACGGCACTCCTTGCGCGCATCAGCACTGCGCATGGCCAGCTCCACACGGGTCAAGGAGGCCCGGGGTTTGAACCGCGGACCTCCCATGTGGTAGATGGACGCCCTAACCACTGGGCCAAAGTCCGTTTCCCTGTTCACCCAATTTCTGTCCCCACCACACTACTTGAAATTGCTATCTTGAAGATCTCCAAACACTTCCTTATCTCCAAATCCAGGGATTTGCCCCCCTGGATTTTCATTCCTTTTCCAGCTCTTTTCAGCATTTAACATTATAAACATTCCTTCCTTAAAACTCTCTCCTCCCTTGAAATAACATCTCCTTTCTGGTTTTCTTTTAAAAGAGTATGTCTCTGTATCCTTGCAATGTTATCCAATAGAAATATCTGCGATGATGGAGATAATCTGTTTGCACTCTTCAATACAATAACCACTAACCACATGTGACTGTTGAGCACTGGAAATGTGGCTAGTGCAACTGAAGAATGGACTCTTTAATATTTCATTTTAATTAATTTAAATGTAAATAACCACAAGTGGCTAATGGTTACCATATTGGATACTGTAGCTTTAGTGTCTTTTCTTCCCTCTACCCCTTAATATGAACATTACTTCAAGCTCAGTTTCTGTTTCCCTGAGCTTTACTTTAGAAGCTCTTCCTCTGGATGCTCAACTCCAGCCCTCATCTATGAAATCATTAATCTCAAGTCTTATCTTTAGTTGTCTCCTGTCACCGGTGTTTCAGCACCATATTTTTTAATCACTGGACATTCCTCTTGAATGTCTCGCTTTCACTTCAAACTCAAAGTGTTCAAAGCTGAAGTCATACCTTTCTCTGTAAAACCAGCTCCCCTCTCCCTTCCAACATGCTTGACAGGGATGCCATTGTTCTCTCAGGTGCCTATACATGAAATTACCTTTGACACATCTCTCCCCTTCCTCGCCCATGGGCATCCAGTTGCCAGGTGCTCACAAGTTTTACTTCAGAATATCTCTCAGCTACCCATTTATTGAAACCACAAAATTTATTGAACCTCGTTCTGCAAGACAAGGTAGTAGGCATGGCCCCTACCTATAACCCAGTTAAGAAACAAAACATAAATGAATAAAGTTCAAATAATACAGGTGTGAAATAATAAAATCTAAACTACACGAGATGCATTTCAAAGGAGTGCCCGCCAAGGTCAGAAATCCCTGAGGCTCGGCCAACTCCATCTGAAGGAGATCAAAGCATGCTTTGCTCTGGCTGGACTTCTGCAGTCCTTGATGGGACTCCAGACTTTCCTGGTCCTTTCTGTTCTTCATCTCCTCCAAATCTTCCTTTACCTTACTCAAAAACCTTCAGCGATTCTAATGATCTAATGCATGCCAGCATCTCTCTCCCTCCCTCTCGCTGCCCCACATGTAGTCACTTTTACCCTCTAAGCAAGTGCTTATTTGTTCTGCCACAGGGATTGCCCTTCTCTTTCCCCTGTGCTCATGCAAATTCTAAAAAGCCTTTAAGCTTCTTTGGTTCAAGCCTTAACCCCTTTCCATAAAGCTGTTATGTCCAGCTATTATTAATTTCCTTGTCAATGACTTTCCATTATACTTAGAGTATGTATCCTTCAATATTACACTTAATTCATGACTATTAACATTGTCACTCCAATTAAAATCATAATCATTTTCAGCACAGGTGTGATTTTTTTACCTTTTTTCTGTAGTTCTTGAGCAGTGATTCTCAAGGAGGGAGAGAGGCACAGTTTGAAAACAAAAAAACTCTTTATTTGTCCCACTGAGATTTTTTTAATCTACAACATTTAACTTATTCTGAATTTCAAATATTAAAGAAAAATGTGAGGTTTTTATGCTTTATCAAAAAGTCATGTTTAATGAAAGTCAGGAAAGAGTTGTACAGTAATGATGAGCAAATAGAAGACAAATATCAATTGAATGATTCATTGATTTCAATAAGCCATGAATTTGGATTCTTTCATAAATAAAGGTTCAGATTTTTAATTTTATGTTCTTATGTACCATTTGATACATATAAAAGAATATGTTCAATGTGCATGTAAATTATAAAGCATAACAAATAATAAGTTAGATGAACCCATACCTAATTTAAGAGTTTGATAGACCATCCATAATTTAAGAGTTTATCCTCTTTAACAAGTGTCCTTATTTTGACTCTAACTGTAGATACTTCAGTAAGCTAGTTCCATAGTCTGGTATATTTTAAAATGTATGGTATTTAATTTCTAGAGTCAATATTATTGTCTCGTAGCATTTGAATTGTTTTCTTTCTAGCATGTTGATTTACTCATGAGTTTTTATTTTTTAACTCTATTTTGAGCATCCTGATTTCACATTACTGTGAGATAATCTTTCTACTTCTTATATCCTCCACATTGAATTGAATAAGCCACTTTATCTGCTTACTTTACTAGTCTACTCAAGTCATTTCATTCCTTCTTTGTATTGATGTCCCTCCCTCTGGTTTTGTATCACAAGCTTACTGCATGTTCCTTCTTCCAAGTCACTGACATATCAAATGAATAAAATTGGTCCTAATACTGATCCCTGGAGCTATGTAACCCACCCATTCCAAACTGTGCCACACTTTGATGCCAAAGTCAGTGTTAATCTACTTATGTAGTTCATCCCTATACCATCCTTACCTAACTTCTAAATTAGTTGTTTTTATAGTATACTTTCATGGTGCTTTATCCCAAAGTCCAAGTAATTGGTTCATAGTTTCCCTCAGCTGATATTTGTCATAAGACCCAGAAGTTATTTCACATCACTGAGGCAGATAGGAATTGAATACAGTACATGCCGACTACCGCTTTTTTAAAACAACAAATATTTATTGTCTCAGGGCTCTGGAGGCTAGACATCTGAAATGAAGGTATCAGCAGGGCCTTGATTCTTAAAGGTGAGAATCTGTTCCATGCCTCTCTCCTGGCTTCTGGTGGGTAGCCACCAACCAGTGGTGTTCCTTGGCCTGTAACAACATAACCCAATCTCTGCCTCAACACATGGCATGCCCATGCTCTTTTTCTCTCTCGCTTTCACTCTCTCTCACTTTCTCACTCTCTCACTCACCTCTCTATGTCCAAATTTACTATCCTTATAAAGACACCAGTTAGATCAGATTAGGTCCCACCGTAATCCAGTTTGGCCTCCTCTCAAATAGTAATGAAAACATTCTAAAATTGACATATTCAAAGGTCCTATTTACAAACAAGTTCACATTCACAGCAGGATAAGGAATTAGGACCTGAACATGTTTTTTCAGGGGGACACAATTCAGTCCATAACAGGCTATGTGTGATGAATATCAACCATATACATATGTTTTTGAAGGTGCTGAGCTGTGGGCCTTAAAGAGATGCTATGGCTTGGGTGAATCTGCATGACTAATCGTCCTGGATGAAAGAAATGTGCTGCTGTTATATCCATGATGTGATACCAGTGTGCTGTGTGATTCCTGGTTTCCTTTACACACTCTGCTTTCTCATCCTCCTCCTGAGCACACTCCACATGAATTCCCACCATATGAAAGTACCACCAGAGTTGAACTTCAGGAAATTCACAAGGAAATAAGACAAGTTCTATACATGGGCATTTTGTGATGGGGGCTTAGCGGGTATTAGGGAGAGAGCATGCTGACTCTTTTTAAGTTAAATCATTAACTTTCTGTTATTTCCAATGGTTGATTTCCCACAAAATTTACTAATATCTTGTCCTCCGTGGGAGTTAAACTTAATAATTTTAAATCTTATACTTAGGAGAAAAGGGATATTTTAAGAGTGAACAATAATTTCATTAGGGTTTTCATTTATTGTAACTGAGAGATAGTCAAAGATGAGGTCTTTCAAGTCACCTCTATCTTTACTGATGAATTCCAACATCTACAAATAATCAAGAAGAAAACATTTGACTTACAATAGTCAAAATCTAGTAAAGCAGCAAAAATAGGTAGAACTGTACCTAAAAGGGTGAGTTTTACTATATGTGAATTACACCTTAATTTTTTAATGGAGGGGAAAAAATACATAGAATCTTCACTTTAACCTAGTAGACAAAACAACCTACAGAATGGGAGAAAATATTTGAAAATCATACATCTGATAAGGTTTTATTTTCCAGAATATTTAAAGAACTCCTATACCTCAACAAGAAGACCATCAAATTCTTAAACTGGTTTAAGGCAGGTGTTCTTAATAAGGGATCCATGAAATTCAAAAAAAAATTGTTCTTCTGGGGACATGTTGGTGCTGGTGTGATATATTTATTAAATAATCCACAATATAGTGTGGACTTAATAAGGGGTCCATGATTTTTACCTGACTGGCAGAGGGGTCCGTGGAACAGAGAAGATTAAGAACCCCTGGGTCTAAGGACTTGAATAGACATTTCTCCAAAGAAGATATACAAATGGCCTATAAGCCCATGAAAAGATGTTTAATATCATTAGCCATTAGGGAAATGCAAATCAAAACCACAATGAGAGACTCATACCCTCTAGAATAATTATTATTTCTTCAACGGAGTATAACAATTCATGGACTGTAGGTAACAGTAATATAATTTTTTTGCAGCAATGGCAAAGAAGATACTATAAAAATTCTAAGGGTCAACAATGGGGGGTATTACCTTTTGGATTTTTCCTTTTGAAGTAATGGGAAAGTATTAAAATTGCCTGAGGTGATGACAACACAACTCTGTGATAAAACTGAGAGCCAATGAGTGTATACTTTGGATGGATTGTACAAGTCATGGGACTGCATAACACTGAACCATGTGGTAGATAGTGGACTGTTAACTGCACAAATATGAGAACATGCTTTCATGAACTATAAAAAATATACAATACTAATACATGGTGTTAATAATAAGGTGGTTTATGGGGAAAATGTACCAAAATGTAAGATATGAACTATAGTTGGCAATAATCTTTTGAGGATGCTCTTTTATTTGTAACAAATGTTCCACAACAATGCAAGATGGTGGTGGTGGAGTGATGTATGGGAATCTGTACGGTTTGAATGATTGTTTTGTAAACTCACAACTTCTCTAATTAAAAAAAAAAAGACTTGAAAAAATGGAGTATAACAGATATTGGAGAGGATGTCGAAAAATAGGAACATTTGTACATTGTTGGTGGATGAGAATGTAAAAAGGTACAGTCGCTGTGAGGAGTTTGGCAGCTCCTCAGAAAGTTAAACATAGAATTACCACATGACCCAGCAATTCTACTCTTAGTTATATATCCGAAAGAACTGAAAACAGGGAAACAGATGGGCCTCAACCAATTGGGCTCCCTTCCACCATAGAGGAGGTCCAGGGTTCAATGCCCAGGGCCTCCTGGTGAGGGCAAGCTGACCCACCTGGAGTGCCGGCCCATGCTGGAATGCCACCCCACGCAGGAGTACCCCTCTGCATGGGAATGCCACTCAGCACAGGAAAGCTGCCCCACGCAGGAGTGCTGGCCACAGTAAGATGACGCAAAAAGAGACAGAGAAGAGAGAAAATAAGAAGACATAGCAGAACAGGGAGTTGAGGTGGCGCAAGAGAGTAATCGCCTCTCTCCCATTCCAGAAGGTCCCAGGATCAATTCTGGGAGCCACCTAATGAGAATACAAGCAGCCACAGAAGAACACACAGTGAATGGACACAGAGAGCAGACAACAGGGGGAACAGGGTGTGGGGGGGAAATAAATAAAAATACATCTTTTAAAAAAAATAAAACTGAAAACAGGGACTTGAACAGATATTTATACTGCAATGTTCATAGCAGCATTATTCACAATAGCCAAAAGGTAGAAGCAATGCAAGAGTCCACCAACAGATGAATGGAGAAGCAAAATGTAGTACTGTATGAACACACATACACACAATGAAATATGCTTCAGCTGTGAAAAGGAATGAAGTTCTCATACATGCTACAACATGGTTGAACCTTGATGATATCATGTTAACTGAAATAAGTCAGACACAAAAGGACAAATATTGAATGATTCCACTTATATGAAATACCTATTATAAAGAGACACAGAAAGTAGATTATAGGTTATCAGAAACTGGGGGCTGGAAGGAGGAAATAAGAAATTAATGCTTAATGAGGACAAAGTTTCTGTTTGGGAGGATGGAAAAGTTTTAGTAATGGCTGGTATGATGCTAGCACAATATTATAAATGTAATTAATTTTTTTAAACCAATTTTAATGATACATATTAATATAGCATAAAATTAATCTGAAGTGTACAAGCAATGGTAACTGGTATATTCACAGAGTTGTGCATTCATCACTTTACTCACTATTAGAACATTTTTATTATTTCAATGAAAATAATAAAAATAACAAACAAGAAAATTCCTCACCTCTTAATCTTTCTATGCTTCCCCCATTGTACATTACTGCTGTTTCTGGCTATTCTATCCAAGGTGTAATCAAAGGCGTTTAGTACATTCACAATGTTGTACCTCCATCATTTCAAAAATTTTAGGAAAATTTTATTATTCCAAAAAGTAAGACTCCACACCCCTTAGCATTCCTTCCTCAGACCTACATAACACTAATCTCATTTCATCTTTATAAATTTATATTTACATATATAAATTGAATCATTCAATATGTTGTAGTCTGTGTATGGTCTTGCTCACTTGGTATGCTTTTTTTGTCCGATATTAACATTGATTAGAACTAATTTACATTTGTTCAGCTTCAAAGAAAGATGGTCCTATACATGCAATTCTACCCATATTCACATTTCACTTAATTGATTTATTTTTCACATAAAATATTTAGTTCATAATAGTGCAATCATGCAGTATTTGTCCTTTTGTGTATGGCTTGCTTTACTCAACATAATGTCCTCCATGTTTACCCATGTTGTATGCTTCACGACTTCGTTTCTTCTTTTTTTTTTTATTCATTTTTTAAAAAATATTACATTCAAAAAATATGAAGTCCCATTCAACCCCACCGCCCCCACTCCCCCCACAACAACACTCTCTCCCATCATCATGACACATCCATTGCACCTGGTAAGTACATTTCTGGGCATCGCTGCACCCCATAGTCAATGGTCCACATCATAGCCCACACTCTCCCATGTCCCATCCAGTGGGCCCTGGGGGGATCTACAGTGTCCCATAATTGTCCGTGAAGCACCACCCAGGACAACTCCAAGTCCCGAAAACACCTCCCCATCTCATCTCTTCCTCCCATTCCCCGCACCCAGCAGCCACCATGGCCACCCTTCCCACACCAATGCCACATTTTCTCTGTGGACCTTGGATTGGTTGTGTCCATTGCACATCTATGTCAAGAGGGGGCTTAGATTCCACATGGATACTGGATGCAATCCTCCTGCTTTCAGTTGTAGGCACTCTAGGCTCCATGGTGTGGTGGTTGACATTCTTTAACTCCATGTTAGCTGAGTGGGGTAAGTCCAATAAATCAGAGTGTAGGAGTTGAAGTCTGTTGAGGTTCAGGGCGTGGCTATCATATTGTCAGTCCAGAGATTCAAATCCCCTAAATATATCTTAAACCCCAACACCTATATCCTAAAGTATGGACCACATTGTAAGCACAGATGTCACCTTGTTTGAAAGCTATTGGTTCGGAGTCTGTACATCAGTTTCAGTAAATATGATATGAATAAGTTAAAAGATTATCACTGTGGAAGGGAAAAGGTTTTATGGTGGATGTGTGGGAGTACTGTATATTGTATATATGAATTACTGTGATCTAAGACTCTTGTGAAGAGAAGCTCAATAATTAGGAAAAAAGAAAAGAAAAAGATAGGATGTAGAAATTTTTCCAAATCAATACGTACTCTAGATCTAACCTTTAAACTCATCACTATATTCCATTTTACTAGTAAGGGAACCTGACATTATATTGGGATTCACTTTACAGGAACTTTTGGATCACAGAGTGGTTCAACAATGGCGGCGGAGGAATACTGGTATGGGATGTTATTGACAGGCTATATATGGTTGACAGGGAGTTATACAGGGCATATGTCCAGGGTGCATGGTAATGTTTGGATATACTCATAATGGAAACAATTAAAAACAACAGCTGCGGGGGTTCTGGGTTCCTGGCTGGGGGGCTCTGTCGTGGTCCTAGGGGAGCAGCGGCAGTCCCCCAGGTGCAACAGCAAGGACCAGGAAGGAATGAGGGTCCAACAGTGGGCTCCTGATACTAATGGCTATGCTTGTGAGCCTATACGCCTGTAAATGTAATTAATACCACTGGATTGTACAGTAGTTAAAATGGGAAATTTTATGTTGTATTAATATATGTGCTGCCACTATAACACTTTAAGAAGAAATCTAGTAAGTAAAAGTGAAAGGCTATATGAGAAGAGCATAGGGGGTGATGCAGGGTCATGTACATACAGGATTTAACATATACTGATTAATTGTGGAAACTTTCTTGATAAGGAAAAGAAAATATGAATATAGGCTTAGAAAAGGATATTTAAAAGTAGGCAAAATCCTTGGATAAAATTATGGAATGGGAGAGTTAATGCATTTTTTTAAATAGGCTAAATGAATAAATCCACAGAGTTCCCCACAAACATACATACCTCTGAAAATGTGACAAGAGAAAGAGGAGCAGTGTACATTTGTATGCATTTGCTTCATCCACTTGAAAGTAGAGACCAGCAGAGAACTTAGCATATGGTAGGACTTCAATACATTTATTGAATAGATGGGTATTTAACATCTTTTAGCTCTACTGTCCCACTTTTAGTCAGCTGTCCACAATTTGTTTTGGTCTTAATTTATGTATTTTATTCTTTTTCAATAAACTTATAATAAGTTTAGATTTATAACACAGTTACAAAGATAATACAGAGTTCCTGTATACCTCTGACACAGTTTCCCCTAGCACTAGGTTGATCAGCCATCCAGTTTGTCCAAGACTACATCATGGTTTTAGCACTGAAAGTTCCATGTCCCAAGAAACCCCTGTCTGTCCTGGGCAAACTAGGATAGTTGGTTACCCTACAATGTTAACACCATACGTTAACATGGTAAATTTGTCAAAACTAAGAAATTGACTTTGCTAAACTACTAGTAACTAGACTCCAGACTTTATTTGGATTTCACCAACTTTTCCACTCATGTCCTTTTTTGGTTTCAGGATCTAATTCACGGTAACACAATGTGTCTAATCGCCCTGTCTTAGTATTTTCTCAAGTGTCCTCTGTCTGGGATGGTTTTTCAGTCTTTCCTGGTTTCTCATGACCTTGACTATTTTGAGGCATACCAGCCAAGTATTTCATACAATGTCCCTCGATTTGAGTTTGTCTAATGTTTTTCTCATGATTAGACTGAGATTGTGGAGCTTGGGGCCCTAATTTAACTAGAAACTTTGCAAATGTTAGTGCTTATTTTCCAGGCTACATTAAACTTTGTCACCTTTAAATTCCACAAAATTCCACACAATTAATTAGTATATGTTAAATTTTAAGGGAATTAAATCACTTTAATAGGTCAGAATAAATTTACTGATATTACTATTCCACAAAGGGCACAATCAAAGTGCTTCAAATTCAAGAAATTCTTATTTAAACTTTGAAAATGACAGAGCTCATTGTCCATGTCACTTTGAAGCCATGGTGCTTCTCCACTGGTACCATTCTGAGAATGTGAAAGTAGATGGTCATTTGGCTAAAGAAATAAAGAAATAAAACATTGAGAGTTTATTTTTCTACTTATAAAAAAAAAAACATTGTAGAAAATTTGAAAAATAGAGATAGCGAAAAGGAAGAAAATAAAACTACCTTTAAGTCTACCATCCTAGAAAAATCACTGGATATAATCATTAACCCTTTTTTTAAAGTCCTTTTAGTCTTTTTTCTATCTGCACACATTTCCTTTTGTAAAAATTGGATGATATGCACATTTTAATCAAGTCTTTAATATCCTTTTATATTATTAAACATTCTATTCCATCATTTTTAATTACTTCATAAAATTCATAGTATAGATATTACTATTTAACATTCTTATAGTTAAATCTTTGCACAGATCCATGATAATTTCCTAGGGTTCAATTCCTTTAAGTGGTATACACAGTTAGGGCCAAACTGCCAAATTTCCCTACAGAGTAGTTTTATCAATTTATATACTCTCTGCCAATTTATAAAAGCATCCATTTCTCTACATACAAACTCGGTGTTTTTATCTTTAAACTTTGCCATCTGATAATTTTTTTTTATTGACTTTGTAATAATATTACATTAAAAATATATATGTGAGGTCCCATTCAACCCCACCCCCCCACCCCACCTCTCCCCCCCCCCAGCAACACTCATTCCCATCATCATGACACATCCATTGGATTTGGTAAGTACATCTTTGGGCACCTCTGCACCTCATAGTCAATTGATAATTTTTTTAAATGCCTTTTTTTCCCACTATTGTTTTAAGTTGTTGTAACAGTTTAATATTATTGATGAATTCCAAAAAGAAATATTGGATTATGCATGTAATCTGATCTGTTCCTGGGCATGATTGAGTTATGATTAGGGGATTGAGTTATGATTAGGGGATAAAAGGCATGACAAGAACAGAGTTGAGGATGTTGGAGTTTTGATGTTGGAGTTTGATGCTGAAGACTTAAGCTGGTGCCCTGGGACGTAAGCTCACAGAGGAAAGAGAAGCCAGCCCCAGGAAGAAAGGAACCTTGAACCCAGAAAAGCAAGGCCCAGGAACATAGGAACCCAGGAAGCCTGAACCCTCACAGACTTTGGCAGCCATCTTACTCCAAATAGACTTTGGTGAGGGAAGTAACTTATGCTTTATGGCCTGGTGTCTGTAAGCTCCTACCCCAAATAAAAACCTTTTATCAAAACCAACCAATTTCTGGTATTTTGCATTAGCACCCCTTTAGCTGACTAATACAGTTGTATTTCTTTGCCTATAGGGGTAATCATTTTATGTTTCATGCCATTTGTATTTCTTATACTGTGAATTACTGGTTTATACTCCTTTCCAATTTTTATTACTGAATCCATCTTTTTCTCATTGCTGTGAAAATATATATTAATAATAATCAAACTTTTTCTCTCATATATGTTTCAAATATTTTTTCCCTAGTTCCTCACTTGCTGTCTAATGATGATTTGATATTCAGAGGTGTGAATCATTCTCATTTGTTTTCAGTCTTTGGTAGCTGTCTTTTTTGTTTTGTGTTGTTTTTTGTTTTGTACTGTTTTTGTTTTGTTTTCATATTGAGCTCAGTTCTGAATCCTAGCTGTTCCTGTTTAGGGCAGCTCACATGAATCTACCAACTTCTATAGCACAGCTATTTCATCACAGATTGAAAGTGCTCCCCTTCTTACTGAAGCAATACCCCTGAGCCCTCACAATCCTAAGCTTTAGGAGGTAAAAAAGAAATGAAAGCAAATTCAAAAGCACACTGCCCTAAAAGCTGCCAAATTAAGGCTGCCATCAAACTCCAAGGAAAAAAATTCCAAAGATAGCAATAACCCTCAGTAAAAAACAAAAAGCCCATCTTTTACCACAGTTTAGCTCCAACACCTCAGTCTAGTCTAGTCAGTCTTAATGGCTTCTGTGCAGTACAGAGCAGGGAAGCCAGACCACAGGTGGCGAGCAGCCCTGCCATCAAGTTCTCCAAGGCTCCCGGCTCCCTCTGGCCTGCACAGAGGAGGCTGGACTCTCAAGCCAAGCTTGGGGAGGCCAGAATTTCTCTTCTTGCTTCCCCTTCTCCCTGTCTCCATTTTAGGAAGTTTATGGATATGACAATTTCAGGCAAATGTTAGGACAGAAAGTTACTGGAAAGAACCAGGAGGATTAACAAGCCTTCTTCCCTCCCCCCCTCCCCCCCCCCATGAAAACATTTAAGATGGCAGAAGTTTTACATAAAATTTAAGTCAAGAAAAAAATTATAGCAAGTTTACTGTTCACAGACAGTAAACAGACTTGCTTATGTGGCATGATTCAAGGGGCCTCCTATCTCCCTGTCAGAAACTCACCATAAATGATTCATTTCTGAAGTGCCTGACCATATAAACAGATTGAAAGGGTATTTGTGAGCAACTGTTACAAATGTAATAATTCTTGGAAAGTGCTGAGGTCTATGAACTGGGTGCTTGATTTCAAAAGATGCAGATTGCCCTCTAGAAATAAAGGGGTACCTATCATTCCACCTGGATTTCTCTTTCCAGTTGAGAAGGGAGATCTTGATGGAGAAAAGAGCCCACACAGCCTGATTCAGGTAGAAAAGGGAAAAGCAGTTGAGCACCTGCTTCCCACATGGGAGGTCCCAGGTTTGGTTCCCAGTGCCTTCTAGTAAAAACAAAAAACAAAAAGAAAACAAAAAAAACAACTCAGGGGAGCTGATATGGCTCAGTGGTTGAGTGCTGGGATCCCACATAGGAGGTCCCAGGTTCAATCCCCAGTACCTAAAAAAAAAAAAAAAAAAAGGAAAATATTAAAAATTTTTAAATGGGAGGGTGGTGCTGCTGGTGCCTTAAGCCCACTGGGTAATCCAGCCTTGGTCCTGAGGTAGCTACCAGACTGATGTTAAATGGCATTAAGATAAACACACACACACATATACATACATATATTCACCTCAACCTACTCAACCTACTCTCATTCTAAAGCTGCAGATCAGAACAGCTCAACGTTCACCCAGTAGCCCTGGGTCACATCCCTGATTCCAAAAGGCTCCAGCCCACTTCCTGCTCAGTGAAGCTGTGGTATAGAAATATTTTCTTTAATACTTGTAGACTGCCTGCTTTCTAGAGTTTCCTTGTTGGTGACCTTATTTTGCTATGCAGCTTCAATAGTAATGTAGTATGGAAGCGGAGTGGGAGGGATGTCCCAGCTTGATACTAAACTGGGCTCAGAGCCAGGATACAGATTCGTCTGGGCATGTCTTATGGGCTTGCCAGGAGTCTCCCAGCATGAAGGAAAGAGGAGCCTCATAGAAAATAACATCCTAAGGCAGTAGGTGTGAGGGGACACATCACAAGTACTAGGGAAACTGAAAAATTCTGATTGTCTGTGTGCACACATGTACCAGCATGGAGTGCTGCTTTGGCATCAAAATTGGCCCTCAGCATTATGCAGCTTTGCCTGCATCAGGGGCACTGAAGACTCCAGAGAATACAGTGTGGCTTCTTTTTTTTTTTTAAGATTTATTTATTTCTCTCCCCTCCCCCACCACCCCGGTTGTCTGTTCTGTGTCTATTCGCTGCATCTTGTTTCCTTATCCACTTCTGTTGTTGTCAGCAGCAAGGGAATCTGTGTCTCTTTTTGTTGCATCACCTTGTTGTGTCAGCTCTCCGTGCATGCAGCACCATTCCTGGGCTGGCTGTACTTTCTTTCTCGCTGGGCAGATCTCCTTATGGGGCGCACTCCTTGCACATGGGGCTCCCCTAGGCAGGGGACACCCTGCGTGGCAGGGCACTCCTTGCGCACATCAGCACTGCACGTGGGCCAGCTCCACACGGGTCAAGGAGGCCCGGGGTTTGAACCGCAGATCTCCCATGTGGTAGACGGACGCCCTAACCACTGGGCCAAGTCCATTTCCCCAGTGTGGCTTCTATATGTGGTCCCACTACTGGTAACTCTGAACACTAATGGCTTCAGCACTTCAAGGACTGTCTGCAGCAAAAATTATTCTTTAACTCAGGACCAAGAATTGGCTTCAGGGGCCCATGACTACTTGAAAACTACATGCAAGTTATTGGAGGTACATGTTTATTTTTCTGGAAAGAGTTTCCATAAGTAAGTTTCATCAGATTCTCAAAATACAATGTGATCATCAAAAGGTTAAGAACTACTGCCCTGGCGACTGCCAAAACCATTAGGGTGAGCACATTTTGTAGGCTTCTGAGATTGCTGCTAAGATGGCTATAGGACAAATACTTTTTACCTCATAATTAAGATGTGTGTGCCCACATCTTATCTCTTCTATATAGTATAGCCTCTGAGGGTAGGAACTGTGTTTTATCTATCCAGTATCTTACAGTGTCCAACACAGTATTTTTACCCAGTTATCACTGGATGAGGGAATGAACAATCATAAATCCATCCTATATGCTAGATATCTCTACTAGAAACAAATAACCTTTAGGTCCTTGTAAATTATGCATTTTGAAGGTATTCTTACAGCTTATTGTTTCAGTTTCCTAGGCTGTGCATAGCATATATCTTGAAGTGGTTCAGCCTAAACAATGAGAATTTATTCACTCATGGTTAAAGAGTCTGAGAAAATGTCCAAATCAGGGCATTATCAGGGTGGTGTTTTCTTCCTGAAGGTCAGCTGCTGGTGATCCTTGGGTTCTCTGCCACAAGGCAAGGCACAGGCAGCATTTGCTGATCTCTCCTTTATCTTCTGGGTTTTGTTGATTTCAGCTTCTTGCTATTCTCCTTTGTCTGAATTTCACTCTCTTATAAAGGACACCAGTAATCAGATTAAGGCCCATCCTGAATGAGGTGAGTCATACCTTAACTGAAGTAGCCTTATCAAAAGCTCCTACTGGGAGCAGATGTGGCTCAAGCGATTGGGCTCCTGTCTACCATATGGCAGGTCCACGGTTCGATTCGCAGGGCCTCCCAGTGAAGGCAAGCTGGCCCACAGGGCAAGGTGGTGCACACAGAATGCTGGCCCACACAGCAAGTTGACCCAAGCGGAGTACTGGTTGGAGCAGAGTGCTGGCCTGTGCAGGCATGCTGGCCCATGAGGCAAGGTGACCTGAGGAGAGACCTGGAGCAGCAAGATGATGGAACAAAAAGAGACACAGAGGAGAGACAATAAGAGATGCATCAGACCAGGGAGCTGAGGTCGTGCAAGAGATTGAACACCTCTCTCCCTCTCTGGAATGTCCCAGGATGGTTCCCAATGCTGCCTAAAGAGAAGACAAGCAGACACAGAAGAGTGCACAGTGAATGGACACAAAGAGTAAGAGAGCAGACAACGAGGGGGGAGGGCAGCGAGAATGGGATAAATAAATCTTTTTTTAAAAAAAGGCTCCTACTTACAATGGGTTCACACTCACAGGAATCGATTAGACTTAAGAACGTTTTTCAGAGTTACAGCTTCAAACCACCACATTTATATTGTCCTTGTCAATTGATTTACTTATTTACACATCACCAAATCCTTACCTGCCTTATCTGTTTATTTGGCTGTAAACTGCTTAGAAGACAAGGATCACATATAACCTAAAGTAGACCAATGTGCTTCTTGGGAAGAAACAGGGTTGACCAATATGTTTACTACCCCACTGTATTAGTCAGCCAAAGGGGTGCTCATGCAAAGTACCAGAAATCTGTTGGCTTTTATAAAGGGTATTATTTGGAGTAGAAACTTACAGTCACAAGGCCCTAAAGAGTCCCACTCAAGGTACCATAAAAGGTACTTTCTCTTACCCAAAGTCATTTGCCACATGTTGAGCAAGATGGCGGGGGATGTCTGCAAGGGTTCACCTTCCTTCTTCCTCTTAAGGCTCCATGGTCCCAGCATCTTTCTGATCTCAGTCGTAGGCTGGCATAAGGCTCATCTTACTCCCTGGGGCTTGTTTCTTTCTGGGCTCAGCTGCTCTGTTCTCTTTACAAGGTCAGCTGTAGACTATCAGGCTCCTCTGTCTTCCCAGGGCTTCTGCTGTGTCTAATGAGCTGTATCTCTTCCTCTGTGTTCTTCTCTGTGTATCTACTTCCATGTGAGAATCTGTTTTATCAGCCCACCAAGGGGACTGGGGCTCAGAGCTGAGTAGCACTCTAATGATGTGGTTGAATCAAAGCCCTAATCTTAACATAATTTAATCAGATGTCTAATCAGATGAATCTAATACAATCAAAGGGTTTTCACCCCCAGAGGAACAGACCAGTTTACAAACATAATCTGTATCTCTTTTTTGGAATTCGTAAATAATATCAAACTGTCCACCCAGTATCTGCACTTTATAGGCCAACAATCCCCCGAAGAGATGTTTTATAAGAAGATCTGCACATACCCTGTACTCAAAAAAAAGACACTGACCTAAACAGAACAGGAGGTTGGGGGTTGGGTAGGGGGAGAAAACAACTACTAATGTGGGAACTAAGCAGAAAAACAAAATCATCAGGTTATGAGATTGAATTCTAAAGAGAGAAACCAAAGAAAGAGAAGGCTGCACCTCTCTGCAGAAGGAGAGCAAACAAGAAGGCAGCCCGGCCTCGCAGGGGATGTGGCTCAATAAGAGTTCAGAACTTTGGAATTGGCCCTATTTGGGTTTTGCAATAGCTGCCAGGTGTTTTCTAACCCTATTACCCTATTTGGTTTGCTCCATATTTGTGACAGGATTTGCTTGGGTTCAAAAAACCCTGACTGTATCGGTTATATGTAAAATGATATCAGTGAATTTTTTTACCTGGTAAGTCTGTTTTCAGAGTAGAACAAGGGCAAAGCAGTGTATTTTTAAACTGTTCTGAGCACATTCCTGATTATCAGAGAGAGGCATCGACAGAGACATGGTGGCTTTCTCCTTTTTCTTCTTCTCAGTTTAATATTTACTTAACTTACATACCCACCCACGTGTTAATGCTCCCTTAGTTCTGTACAAGCAAAATCTCCAGAGGATTGCATGTTCTTGCTGACCATTTCAGAATTGTGTTACTGTACAATTACTCGAGGATGTTGAATAACTGATGATGGGCAGAGTCAGAAAGGTTAGAGAACCACTCCACAGGCAAGGGTCAAACTAGGGAAAGTGCAAATTGCAGAAGAAAATCCTGAGCTATTTAGTGGTCACATGGATTGTAGTTTAACTAGTGAGTCTAAATAAACTACTACTACCCAAAGACAAGCCCAAGGATCCAGGGATAATTTTAGGGTGAATGCAGTTGGATAAATTAGACAATCTCACATTGCCTGCTTACAGTATCCATTCATCATTCCACAGCATATAGTTAGTGCCTATGTGTAGGATCTATCATTAAACAGAACAAAAATCCCTGCCCTGATGAGTTTTATATTCCAGCAGAAAAGAGTTCCACCTGGGTATCATCTGTCAATCCTTGTGGTATTATGGATATTTTCCAGGTCTCAACTCTTGAAGGTCATTATCTTGCTTGTGCCTGTTGTTTGCATCTGTGTACATAAAATGAGTATCTGGTCAGACCTGGGAATCTACCCGAGGCTAGGAGTTTGCGTACCTTGGTATCACATCCTCTCTGTTACACGAAGAAGGATGAAAGCAAAGCAGAACAGGACTTGGACATCCTGAAAACTACTGTGGCTAGAAGCCAAACTAGAGTTGAGTCAGAATTTTTAAAAACCTGTGTTCCATAAACTAACCCATTTATGTTCTTGTAATTGTTCTCTCAGTTTACAAGGATAAGCCTATTTTGAAAGAGTCCAATGTTGTCACAGCTGGGCTGGACTCTGCTAAGAGGAGAGAGAATTTTTCTAGATCTCATTCAGCATTGGGACCAAGAGCAAACAGCTGCCTGTGCCAGGAGAGCTGGTGAATAGGGGACAGTGAGAGTTAAAACCATGGGAAGCTTGAGTTCACTTACCACCTGAAATTTTCCCTCAAAGAACCCTAACAAATGAAAAACTTTAATAGGAAACCACATGATCCAAGACACCCACGCATAATTCATTAGCTTCTAACAGTCCTTACCAGCTAATCTGTTGGCAGTTAAGCAAGAACATAGGTTTGGTGTCAGAAGACAAATTCTTCATGTACCAGTTTTGTGATTTGGGGCAAGTTCCTTAACTTTTCTGAGGATTGGTCTCTCCACCCATTAAATGGAGATAATAAAACCTGCCTGATCTTCCTCTCGAGATTGTTAAAATTAAGTATGTGAACACTTTTTATAAGTTATATAATCAGTTATCATTCAACTTGAAGAATTTCCTTATTAAATTCAGAAAAATTTGCTGATGGGCAGATATTTATAAATATGCACATGACTGAGCAATACCCTTACAACGCAATATTTCATAAATCCACATCTGCCAACCTCCAGGGCATGATTAACATTATTTTATTTTATTTTATTTTTAAAATTGTACGCTGGGTAACACTGCCTTTAGGGTGCTAGGAAAAATGGGTACATTATAGCAAATAAAATATTGCAGAACAACTAATAGCTTAACTAATAGAACCCTTAAAATAGTCTTATTGCTGAGCCACTGGGGAGGAATTAAGTCCTTTAACTGCTAGAACTGGAGACACACTAGAAAGAAGAGACTTCCTAAGCAATACAGGAAAAGAGGAGTTGGTGCTGGGAAGGGCTGGACCAGGATAATAGCAAGCATCGTTATTTCCCCAGCTGGACCCACAAAAGGTCTTCAAGTTACAGTAATAGACCGTGCTGTTAAGATAATAGTTAGGGTCATAGTTTTTGAGATGTATAATCCATCTTTAAATCACTAACCAAAGCCTTCCCTATTTTAACTTTCTTACCAGACTTGCCTGATGTCATCTCCTCATTTTCCCAAATAGGAAAGCTTCTATATTATTTTTCTACTTAAATAGTAGAACTTAGCTATACAAGACATAACACCTAACTAAAAATATATAAAGTGCACACGTATACACACATACACATGCACTGGCACATATATATCTATGAATTTACAGACTCTTCTGCAGATCTGACAAGATACTGGTCAAAATACAAAAGCCAGGGAAACGGACTTTGGCCCAGTGGTTAGGGCGTCCGTCTACCATATGGGAGGTCCGCGGTTCAAACCCCGGGCCTCCTTGACCCGTGTGGAGCTGGCCATGCGCGGTGCTGATGCGCGCAAGGAGTGCCGTGCCACACAAGGGTGTCCCCCGCGTGCGGGAGCCCCACGCGCAAGGAGTGCGCCCGTGAGGAAAGCCGCTCAGCGTGAAAAGAAAGAGCAGCCTGCCCAGGAATGGCGCCGCCCACACTTCCCGTGCCGCTGACGACAACAGAAGCGGACAAAGAAACAAGACGCAGCAAATAGACACCAAGAACAGACAACCAGGGGAGGGGGGGAAATTAAATAAATAAATAAATCTTTAAAAAAAAAAAAAAAAAAAAAATACAAAAGCCAGACCACTAGTAAGAGAGTACTCTAAATTTTCCCTAAGACTCTATAAAGTTTTGCATTGCTATCAAAATATTTTTGGAAATTCTGTAATGTTTCTCCCTTTCCCTTGGCTTCTTATTTCTGGCAAGGACTAAACTCCAAAATATCTTTCTTAACTGTCCCAAAGCAGTTGCCAATGATATAGCTGTTCAGAGCTTTGGGACAGATTTCCAAGGAAGGCCACTTGCCATTGTAATTGTTCGAGTCAAAAACCCAACCTTCTGAGATGTTCAAAGAACAGGTGTGCTGGTGTTTTCAGTGCTTCTGGATTCTGTCATTTTGTTTCATGATTCTGTCTGCTTTTTCATTTCCGTTCCTTCCCTCCTTTTGTCTTTGCCCCACCCTACTCTGGGTTTTATTTTAGATGTGAAAGAAAAAATAAAATTAACCGGCCACTTCCCCATCCCCCACCCCTCAACCCTGGGCTCTAAAGTTAAATTTCTCTTCTTTGACTTTCCAAAAGCTCTGTCATTGCAATGATGCCACAGAAATGGGTTCTTTTTCGCCCAGGATACCCGATTCGGGTTAGAACTAGGTAGCGGGCGTTTCTGGTAGCTAAAGAGAAAAAAAGTCTCTCACACAAACACAGCTGCTTGACTGGCCAACGACCAAAGGGTTTCCTGCAGATAAACAAGATTGAGGCCCTTGGTGCAGCGTGCAGGGGCCTTTTCTGCGTTCCTGTCCAGGCTCTTCACCCTTAAGTCAGTGGTACTCAATCCTGGTGGCATCTCAGAACCGCATGGACGAGGCTGAGAAATACCTCGTTGCACTGACTGTCTGGGCCGGCCGGGCGTGGCTCTTTGTTAACAGCTCCCGGGTGATCGGCTCCTGCAGGAGGAAGAACCACCGCTCGAGATTCGAGATTCGGCTCGCGGAAGCCATCCGATCCTGAGCTAACTTCCTTCCTGATTTACCCCAGCAGATTCCTCTGCCTGTTCTCACACCAAATATTCCTGGGCGTCAAGAACTGAAGTCAGGAGTCCTGTGGGATGCAGTTTAGTGTTAGAAGCCCAGGGAGTTGAAAGGAGGTGGCGCCTGGGCATGGCGGAGGCTGGCGTTGGCGGTTCTCCCACGGCTGCCCCGCACGTGCACGGCGCGGAGCCGGGGGACGTGTGGCCACCTCGGCTCACCAGGGTCCGTAGCTCTTAGGATTTGGGGGATGAAATACTTTAAGCACCATGATGTTCATTCTTTCTTTCAGCCAAACCCCCGAGAATGGACTGCTGGGGTGGGAAAGAAGAAAAAAATTAGTGCTGGAGGAAACTGCAAACTCAGAAACTCAGGAAATGCAGAGACTCTGGGGAGAAGAACACGATCCCAGCCAGCAAAAGGCAATTTAAAAATTAAGTAACATCTATTCTGAAGGGGTTGGAAATGCAACCACAAATATGATTTTGCATGCAGACCATAGCTTGAGAAACACACAGCTGCTGCTGTGACGCAGTCCATTCCTGCTCATATGCGGGACGTGCTGCAGGCCGGGGAAGGGTGGCTGCTGAAGCCCCAAATCACCACAGCCCCTGCAGACCTTCCCCTGCTCCCCGTGCCATCAGGAGGGAATAAGGGGGCCTCTCCTTGGAGCCCAGAGCTCCTGTGAACCCCTGGGGATCCTAGACACCCCCTTGTTGCTTAGGCAACTGGTGGACACCATCCAGCACTCCTAGGCCCATAAACTCTGCCAGGAGAAGGGACTGCCCCTACTGCTTAGCTTTCCCTCAGAGACTTGGCTATTTGCCTGCCTTCTCCTGGCGCGCTTACTACTGCTGTGCTGCTCTTGGCTTCGTCTTCCCAGAGTTCTCCTTGCCTCCACCCGTCTTTCTCTTCCCAGCTGTCTCAGAGTTTATGTGGGTATGCGTGTTCTTGCACCTTTTTAGGGAGACTTTCAATGTCGTGCCTTCGCCTGCAGCCTTCGGGGCCTTCGTGTCCAGGCAGAGTGGAGGAGGGGCTGAAGGGGAGGGTGTGACCATTTTGCATACTCTGGGTAGACTTGCTAGATGGCTTTGGGTTTCCCCTGGCACGGTTCTCTGAAATGTGAGCATCCAAACCTCAGGCCCTTGCCCTCAGAAACAACCGTGAAAGGCATCCACAGCAGGATTACTGCGGATGTGCAATGTGGATGCGTGCCGGCCACGCAGACTCTAAGGAACACAGCTTTCACATTTCCTGTGCAATTAGTAGAAACCTCCTCATTCAGGGAACTTGGGGGTTTCAACTCAGTGAAGTTCCATTACTTGGAAATTGGAGTGTGTTTCTTCTCCATTCACTACCCCCCCCCTCCAAAAAAAAAAAAAGTCAAGCAAAGAAAAGATATGTGAGTGAATGAGCTCTCTCTTAGATAACAGCCAAGACCCCAGCCCCATGCCCACCACCAACCAGCATGCATCAGCCTGTGCTGCTCCCCTCTGCTCCTTCCTCGGCTCCATCAGCCAGCCCAACTCCTCAGGAGCTCAGAAGGGTCCCTTCTTAAAGCTTCAGCATAATACTGGAAACCTGTGCATCTCCCAACTCTAAGAAACAGTTTTGTTTTGTTTTGTTTTAGTGAAAATGAATCCATACAACCTACTGCATTTCACGCTAATCCAACAGACCAGGACATGAGTGAATGTGATTTATCTTTATAACTCCCAGAGCGATCACACACCAAGCAAGGCAGGGGAGTAGGAATGCCCCAAAGGAAGCTCCTCCCACAGGTGGAGCCTGGCAGGGAGCACTGTACCTGGAACACACACTCTTGCTGCAGGGGTTTCTTGCTATTTTCATTTTTAGAAACCAGAAAAGCATGTAATGTAAAAAGGGCTCCAATTCTAACTATCCTGTTCAGACCTGGCCCCAGGCAAAACTAGGAAGTGGGCCAGAGGGCAAGGCCAGGCTTCCAGTCCTGTCTACCCCTGTGAAAGCCAAGGACTCAGCCAGAGGCACCCTTCTCCCCAGCCCAGAGTAGGCTAAAGCAGGTCAGGGGCACATGCATTCCAGAAATCTGTGTCCCAGACAGAAAAGCAGAAAAATCAGAGACGTATGTGAAGGAGTCAGTATAGTAATCATAATAATAAACAAGCTTAGTGACCTTAGGCAAGTCATTTAACCTCTATCATCAATTATGAAACAGTGACAATTATCTACTTCTTTTTGTCCCAGGGTTGTCATAAGAATCATAAGATCATGTGAAAGTTTTTTGGAAAACTCTAAAGTAGATTTGCAACCTATTTAGAATATTCATTCTTAGATGCTGTAACACTAAATAGTTATTAAAAAAATAGATACCACACCTAATTATACCTCAAAGACAATATATGTTCATTAACTAGATGGCAAGTGTGCAAGATTTAGAGGAACACATCTGTCATCTTGTGTTTTTAACAGTCCAAACTGTTGCTGGGTATATGTAAATAGCCTCATTGAATAAAACCAGTCATTATCGTGGCATTTGTTAAAGTGGGCTTCTACCTAGTCATTTTGAAAGTCTCTAAGGGGTGCTCTGCACAACTCTGAGTGGGTAGTACAAATCTTTAACTAGACCACATAAAGATTCTATCTATTTTCATTGAATGTAGCTATCTCTGTGATTTGTAAGTAGGCTGCTCAATGAGTTCAGAAAAACATTTCCTCCAGCTCCAGCTGGCAAGATGTCAAGATTGAAAAACTCACTTCCTGATTCTCCTTCTTGCCCCAGTTGGGATGGATGACCCTAATTCTCACCACCCCATTTCCTTGAGCCATTAGCAGTGATTGAATCTCTGCCCATCCCAATGAGCCTCACAGATGATTTTAATGCACAGTAGCACCCGTAATAGAGAGAACAATGTTGTGAAACTTCAAATTTACTTTTAATTCCATTTTTGACAGATCAAATTGAAGCCATGGGTTCTACTTTGTTATGGCCACTTAACACTTGCTGGAAATAAAGGCACTCTCCAGTCTGTAAAAATCCCTCCACAACCCCCACCACCACCATCCTTTAGCCCCAGATCAGGTGAAGGCATCTCCGTTCCCATCTTGATGACTTTCAGTTCATAGAAAGTGTTCGTCTTGACTGGGGAGCCAGTGTAGACAGGACAGCCGGAAGCTGGTGTCCCTGAGGAAATGGGGATTTAATAGAAGAGAAACAATGAGAGCACCAAATGTCTTCTAACTGTGCATTACTGAGCATAAATTCACTATACATTTGTTAAGTTCTGTCGAGTTCACAGAGGATGGAGTTTCATAAAACACAAGAACATTACAAGCAATATTCACTTATTCTTGAGTGACCAGGCATCATTTATGTTGTTATAAGCTTGTAGAGAAGAAAAAGAAAAAAGCAATATCACCATTGATTTTTTAAAAAGATTTTTATTTATTTATTTATTTATTTCTCTTCCCTTCCCTGCCCCCCACCCCTAGGTGTCTGCTGTGTGTTCTTCTGTGTCTGCTTGTATTCTTGTCAGCGGCACCGGGAATCTGTGTCTCTTTTTGTTGTATCATCTTGCTGCGTCAGCTGTGTGTGTGTGCAGCGCCACTCCTGGGCAGGCTGCACTTTTTTCACGTGGGGAGGCTCTTCTTACGGGGTCCCCTACACAGGGGACACCCCTGCACGGCACGGCACTCCTTGCGTGCATCAGCACTGTGCATGAGCCAGCTCATCACACAGATCAGAAGGCCCTGGGTTTGAACCCTGGACCCCCCATGTGGTAGGCAGACACCCTATCTGTTGAGCCAAATCCGCTTCCCTCACCATTGATTATTAATCTCTCTTCTTCCTCACAATAAATATATGAGGTACTATGATCCCTGTTTTATAGATGAGGTAGGGGGCCTTAGAAAAGTTGTGTCACTTGTCCAATATTTCATAGGTATTTGAGGGCAGAGCAAAAATTCCCGTCCAGATTCATCTGATTTCCAAGTCCTTGCTCTAATCCAGGAGTTCTTAACCTTTTTTGTTCCACGGATCCCTTTGCCAGTCAGGTGAAAACCACAGACCCCCTACTAAGTCCACACTATACTGTATATTATTTAATAAATATACCACATCCACACCAACACATCCCCACAAGAATGTTTTTATGAATTTCAATTCAAGTTCATAAACCCCTTGTTAAGAACCCCACCTCTAACCATTACACTCTGCTGTCTTCCATTGTCCAGAGGGGTCAGTCAGGGAACGCTTTGGGAAGATGAGGTTTGAACTGGCTCTTGAAGGTGGTGTAGGATTTGGATTGCTCTGGGTTGAGGAGGAAGGAGAGAGGGCTCATTCCAAGTTGTTGAGTTTGTATTCCCAGGGCCCCAAACACTGCCTAGTATATGGTAGAAGCTCCATACCTACTCAGTGAATGAATGGATAGATCGATGAGAAATGGAATAAACAAAGGCAGAGAGATGGGTATAGCACGGGGAGTGAAGGCCAGCATAATGACAAAGTGGAAGGGAAAAGAACATCAGGGAGACCAGATTGGAGGAGAGTGTTCATTCCAGCAAAGAGTAGGAGCTGACGGACCCATTGGATGGAAGATTTAAAATCGTAAAGAGAGGAGTTTGGATTTAGTTCTATGAACTGTCATTTCTAAAGAGGGGCCTGAAAAGGTGAGAGCCACAATTCAGGAGTATTAATCTGGTTTTTGGTGCGCAGAGATGGCTAGAGGTGGAAGGGTCTGGAGAGACAGCGAGACCAGCAGATGACTGCGTCAATCCCGGTGAGGACATGGGGGGAGGGGAACAGACTAGGGGAACATGGGGAGCTCTGGCTGGTGAGCTAGGGTAACAATCACAGACATGGGTCTTAATAGACAAGAGAGTGGGCATCTGTCATGACAGAATCGTTCACAGCAAGGAGGGGATGACTGGGAAATACACAAGCTGCCTTCATCCCAAGAGCACTTGAATATAGAGATAATTTGAAAATAATCAGCTTAGACTCACTGTTCAAAGAATTGCTTTTAAAAATCTCTAGTCAGCAGGGCAAAGGATTTAGCTACTACTGATCTTAGCAAGTGGTTCCATGTGGTTTTGGTTTCTGTTTTGTTTGTTTATTGAGGTACCTGGGCCAGGGATCAAACACCAGACTTCATATGTGAGAAGCCGGCACTCAACCACTGAGCCACATTGGTTCCCCTGAGATGGACTGTTTTTTTCTGTTTGTTTGCTTCCTTGTTGTTTGTCTGGAGGGGTTTTTTTTTTGTTTTTTTTGTTTTTTGAGGCACCAGACTGAACCCAGGACCTCCAGTGTGGGAAACAGGTGCTCAACCGCTTGAGCCACATCTGCTCCCCATGGTTTTAACAATCTGCATTGTCCTGGAAAAAAAGGCCCTCAGTTTAGAGCAGTCCCTTTGTTAACGATATATAGATCTTCTTGCTAAAAGTCAGGATCCATAAGGAAGCCACTACTATAGAAACTTCTCCAGCCCAATGGCAAACTTGTTGAGAATAAGGACAGGGCCTTCTCCTTTTGGGGGAGCCCTACTGCAAAGTTAGCACTGGGTACCCAGAAATATATGCTGTACAAATACATGCTGATTTTACTTTCTAATAACTGGAAGAGCTTTCTCTTTGTGTCTGAGACAGAGTTGGGACTTAGCTGCTTCTAGTAAATATTCAAATAGAGACGGGCACTCTAAGCATTTGTACCCCAAATCAATACTCTGGTGAAACTTTGATCTCATACACTCACAGGAGTTTTGTTTTTAAGAAATATTGATAGTATCCTATGAACAGAAAAGGATTTGAAGGTGCAGATATATAGACGTATACTGACTGTGAGCCTTCTATGTAGCAGGCACTCTTCATGGTACTAAAGGGATGTCAGCGGGCAGCACAGATAATTCCGCCTTTGTGGGAGTCACCTTCTAGGAAAGGAAGACAGACAACAAATAATAAACACATTAATAAGTAAATTAGCAGGTTGGAAAGTGAGGAGTGCTTCAATGAAGTGAGAAAGAGTGCAGGGTGGCATTTGACCAGAAGCCTGAAGGAGATCATTGTTGATGCTGCTTCTTAGTTGTAAGACT
The DNA here is from genome assembly GCF_030445035.2 of Dasypus novemcinctus. Lineage (NCBI taxonomy): Eukaryota > Metazoa > Chordata > Mammalia > Cingulata > Dasypodidae > Dasypus > Dasypus novemcinctus. The sequence goes on along the minus strand of NC_080679.1, from coordinate 74,301,457 downwards.
TAAATTTGAAGTTTTTGTCAACATTAAACATATAGGGAAGTGGATTTGAGTCAAGCAATTGAGCTCCCACCTACCACATGGGAGGTCCATGGTTCAGTTCCCAGTACTTCCTAAAGAAGACAGTGAGCTGGCATGACGGGCAGGCACCACAAGCTGACACAAAAAGATGAGGCAACAAGAGACACAAGAAGAGAAATATAATTAGAGACACAGAAAAGCAGGGAGCAGAGGTTCCTGGTAAGACGAGCAAGACTGTGAGTTGATGTGATGGGCAGGCATGGAAGGCTGACACAACAAGATGATTCAACAAGGGACACAAGAAGAAAAAACATAATGAAAGACACAACAAAGCAGGGAATGGAGGTACTCAAGTGACTCGGCACTTCCCTCGCACATCAGAGGTCCTGGGTTCAGTTCCCGGTGCCTCCAAAAGAAACAAGGAAGATGAACAGACACAGCAAAGTGCAAACTGAGGGGGTGGGGAGAAATAAATAAATAAAATAAATCTTAAAAAAAACAAAATTAAACATACAGTAAAATCAAAGCACTAGCTAAGCTATGTCTGGTATGGCAGAATTGGGAACTTATTCTCTTATCATGAAACTAATCCAATATGGTTTTTCTATACTTGTATTTTAAAAACAAGAACAATCAGAAAACTTAATTTTCTGAGGCAGAATGTTTAAAAATACCATCCCTCAAATCCTGTTTTCATAACAAAGCTCCCCTTGCTAAAACTCAGGCCCTACTTGTCATTGCTGGTCTCAGGTAGTACTCTTTCTCTGAAGACTACAATAAAACTGCTTTCATACCAAAATTAAAAAGAGAAACCAGATTTTTGTAGGGAAAAATTAATAGCCAACAGCAAGTCTTGGCATTTATTCAATATCATATGAATGAGTTATAAAAATTCTCTTTGCCAGGGAAACAATCAGCTGTCCCACTACTCACTCATCAAGATTTATTTCCCACTTGATATTGTATTTATGGCTTTTATGTGGAGAAAAAACAGGCTGGGAATTATGAGTTGGATAAATTTGATATCTGGCTCACCAATGATAACAATTCAAGTTTAAGTGCATATTGTTAAAATTGCAATCTCTGTTGGTATAGCTTTGGATGTTAAATTTAAGCCCCATGGTAAACACAAAGAAAACATCAGAGAATAAGCAAAGTCATAGAGACAAAAAATAGAGTACAGGTTACCCGCGGTGGGGGGGGAGGGACAATGGGGAGTTAATGCAAAATGAGGGCACGGTTTCTGTTTGGAGTGAAGGGAGAGTTCTAGTAATTGAAGGTGGTGAGTGTACTGCCACATTGTGAATCCCACTGATTGGGAGACTTGCAAGGGGTTGAGGTGTGAAGATTTGTGTTATATATATGTTTCCATAATTTAGAAAAAGAGGGAGAAAGAGAGCAACTAAAGAAATAATAACAATTAAATGCAATACATGACAGTGGATGGTATCTAAGAATGGAAGGGGAAGAGCTCAAAAGGACACTATTGATTTTGTGTGATCTATTTATCTTTTAAAAAAAGACAAAACAATAAATTTAAAAAAGGACATTATTGGGACATAAGAAAAATTTGGAATTAGACTATAACCTTTATATCAATGTTAAACTTCCTGACCTTGATAACTGTATTTAAGGTGATTACATAAGTGAATATCCTTGTTTGTAGGAAATGTACATGGAAGTATTCTGTGTTCAAGAATTATGATGTATGGGAAGTGGAGCTGCCTCAATTGATAGAGCGTCTGCCCACCATATGGGAGATCCAAGGTTCAAAACCAGGGCCTCCTGACCTGTGTTGTGAGCTGGCCGATGTGCCATGCCTCGCAGGGGTGGCCCCCGCATAGGGGAGCCCCACACGCAAGGAGTGCACCCCCACAAGGAGAGTCGCCCTATGCGAGAAAAGCGCAACCTGCCCAGGAGTGGTGCCGCACACATGGAGAGGTGATGCAGCAAGATGACCCAATAAAAAAGAGATTCTCAGTGCTGCTAACAAGATTGCAAGTGGACAAAGAAGAAAACACACCGAATGGACACATAGAGCAAACAACGGGGGGTGGGGGGGAGAAGGGGAGAGAAATAAATAATAAATCTTTAAAAAAAAAGAATTATGATGTCTCTCAGATGTTCAAAACATTTGATGTAAGCAAGCTGCTCTCAAATGTTCAAAAGACAGATGTGAGAGAGAGAAAAAGAAAAGAAGAAAAAAAAAAATCAATGGACCTATACTACACAGTGAACCCTAAGTTAAACCCTGGACTATAATTAATAGTATGATTATAAAAATGTGCTATTAATTATAACAAATGTTTTTTTGTGATCTATGTATCTTCAAAAAACACATTAAAATTTTTTAAAAAATAAAATACATTTTTAAAAAATTGTAACATGTTTCATACCAATGTAAGGTGTGAAAAATAGGCTGGTATATGGGAATCCTGTATTTTATGCATGATTGCTATGTAAACCCACAACATTTCTAATAAAGAGAAAGTGGGGGAAGAGAGGGTGGGAAAGAAAAGAGAGTGGCATAATGTAAAAATTGATGGGTCTGGGTAACTGGAGGAGAGGGTTATGTTGGAGATTTCTGAATGAGGTTTGTATTATTTTTCTCAACTGTCCTATAAATTTGAAATTATTTCAAAATAAAAAGTTTTAAAAATTGCCATTTTTGTCCCATATTTTAAACTATTATAATAATGCTTATTTCCATGAGTTTCAGATTCCAAATATCTCCCAAACCTAGAAAATTATCTTCCTGGTCAACCAATCAGGGGGTTGATCTTGAACAGTTTAGGGAATGTTCCCATGCAGTTTTCAGGATTCCTGAAATTCAACATGTGTCTGAGAAATTAGAAAGTCCATGCAGCAGTTTGACATAGTAATGAATTCCAAAAATAGATATTGGATTATGTTTGTAAACTGGTCTGAACCTGGGCATGACTGGGTTATGATTGGGGCTTTGACTGGGCCACGTCATTAGGGCAGATAAAAGGCATGGCAAAGGACAGGGTTTTTGATGTTGGAGTTTGATGCTGAAGCCTTAAGCTGGAGCCCCAGGAAGTAAGCTCACAGAGGAAAGAGAAGCAAGGGAAGAATCCAGGAAGAGAGGAACACTGAGCCCAGGAAGAAGCAAGCCCTGGGAAGAGAGGAACCCTGAACCCAGAGAGAAGCAAGATCCTGGAAGGGAAGAACACAGGAAGCCTGAACACTCACAGATGTCGGCAACCATCTTGCTCCAACACATGAAAATAGACTTTGGAGAGGGAAGTAACTTATGCTTTATGGCCTGTTATCTTTAAGCTCCTACCCCAAATAAATAAAAACTAACCAATTTCTCGTATTTTGCATCAGACCCCTTTGGCTGACTAATACAGAATTTGGTACTGAGGAGTGGGGAAGTACTTTTGCAATTACCAGAATGCTGGAAGGGTTTTATAAATGGGTAAGGGGTATTTTTTGGATGAATTGTGAGATGCTTGATGGAAAAGGCCTATATTGCTTTGAAGAGACTGTTCATAGCAATATGGATGCTAAAGAGACTTTTTATGTGGCCTTAGAAGTAAATGATGAAACTATTATTGGAAACTGGAGGAAAGGCAATCCATGTTTTAAAGTTGCAGAGAATTTAACAAGATTAACTCCTGGTTTTATGGAAGGCAGAACTTGAAAATGGCACACCTGGGCATTTAGCTGAAGAACTTTCCAAAGTAAAGCTGGAGAGTGTGGCTTGGCTTCTGCTTGCAGCTTATAGCAAAATGCTAGATGAGAGAGATATGCTGAGGACTGAACTGTTGGGCACAAAGAAAACAGAAACTGATTCTGGAAATTCCAAGTCTCTGAAAATCAAGCTCCCAGATCAAAGTGTCTCACTGGAGGAATTAATTAAACTTTGAACTTGTAAATCAGGATGAAGATGCAGTTATCTCAAAAAGACTTGTGGAAAGTCTTACTGGCTGATGGCTTGGACCCCTACTTCCTGCATGTTAAACCAACAAGGTTTTTGAGAGAGCTGTACAAACAAAACCACTGTCGGCCTGGGGGAAAAAAAGGGCATAGAAAGGAGAGATTGAAAGAAAAACATCTTTAAGAGGAAAACCATGGAAGGTGAGATCCGGAATTAGAACATCACCTTGGGCCAAGAGAGGAACCCCACCCATGTGTACAGAAAGGGTGAGTTTGCCCCAGCAGTTGAAGAAGGCCAATGTTCCTGTCTGATGATCTGGGAAAATTCTGTTGCCCCAGGGTACAGAGAGTGTGAAGCACATTCCCCAAGGATTAGGGCAGTTAAGGTCAGCACCCCACACATGGAGGTCTGAGAGGGGTGGATCTCCCCCAAAGGTTAGGGCAGGTGGTCAACTTGTTGCCCTGAGAGGGTTGAGCCTGTCTGCCAAAGATTAGGAAAGGCCAGATAGTCAACTCATTGCTCTGAGAGGACTGAGCCTGTATGCCAAATGTTAGGGGGATGTTGTCTTCACATCATTATACTAGGGGGGCTAAGACTCTAACCCAAAGATTGGGTAAGGTGTGGCAATCACCCCAACACTCTTGGAGGGAAGTATTTGGAGCTTGGTCAACACCCAGATGCTTGATGAGGGTGGAAACAAGAAAATGGCCATTGAGAAAGCCAGTGGAAAAGGTAGGTCCCCATATGGCCCCAAGGAGAAGAAGCCATCTTCTTAAGAATGACTCTGACTTTAAACTCGAATGGAGGATGCCCTGCAGGTTTACTGAATTGTAGAGGACCCATAACTTCATGTTTTCCCTCCCAATTTCTCCTTATTGTCATAAAAATATTTATCCTTTTTCTGTCCATTTGTGTATTGGAAACAGATAAATTGTTTTGTAAGTTTCAGAGGCTTACAGTAGACAGAACTTTGCCCCAAGACAAACTATTTCTTTAAATAGATTGTGATATGATTTACTACTTGCATTGTTACTGATTTAAGAGTTTTTAAAAATATTGTAATGTCTTTTTGTAATTCAGAGGGTGGAGTGTAGCAGTTTGACATAGTTATGAATTCCAGAAACAGAGATTGGATTATGTTTGTAAACTGGTCTGAACCTGGGCATGACTGAGTTATGATTGGGACTTTGATTGGGCCACATCATTAGGGCGCTGAGTCCCCACCCACCAAAGATAAAAGGTATGGCAAAGGACAGAGTTGGAAGGGTTTCTGATGTTGGAGTTTGATGCTGAACTCTTAAGCTAGAGTCCCAGGAAATAAGCACAGAGGAAAGAGAAACAAACCTCGGAACAAAAGGAACCTTGAACCCAGAGGGAAGCAAAACCCTGGAAGGGAGGAACTGAGGAAGCCTGAACCCTCGCAGCTATCAGCAGCCATCTTGTCCAAGATGAAAATAGACTTTGATGAGCAAAGTAACTTATGCTTTATGGCCTGGTATCTTTAAACTCCTACCCCAAATAAATACCTTTTATAAAAACCAACCAATTTCTGGTATTTTGCATCAAACCCCTTTGGCTGACTAATACAGTCCACAACATATTTCTGTTCCATGGATTATAACCAGGTTTGAGTGGTGTTCACGGCTGCTAAGTGGCTCTGCTCAAACAATCACCCCCAGCACAACCCCCACATGCCCAGATCCGGCCTGCATTCTCTAGTTGTGCACATCTTAAATCTGATTTTGCCCAACACGCTCAGGCCTTTCCCAGGTCCCAGATGCCAAACTAAGACCCGGGTGTGTGGCTGAAAGTTTTAAATACTCATGTGAAACGAACTCAACTTCTGCTTTTTGGTAATTTACCAACAGTTGCTCTATTTCCTTTTCTTCTATTAGGCAATTGTATTTGCACGGGGAACTCTAACCAGCTAATGATTTGTGATTCATTCTTTCTTCCTTCCTTCCTCTTTCTCTCACTCTCTCTCTGTCTTTCTTTCATCAGATATTTACATAACCTCCTGTTTATTTTTTCCATTTTTTGCCAGTTCCAAGGCTTGGTCTAGAGCTAACATATTCTGTTAAGGTACAGTAAGAAAACGAATACTTTCTTCTACAAGAAGGCTCAACCTAAAATCTTTATCTCTATCTTTGACTCAGCTACTCTCAAGGCTCCATTCATGACGGTCAACATCCACTGACCACCCCATATCTCACTATAGCATGGTCCATCCACCTTCCCTTACAGATGAAGTGACTAGTCCAAGACCAAGTGCAGGTGTTGGCACCACAACTAGAACTCAGGTCTTTAGACTCACAGGCCAGTGTTCTTTTGCCCAAGGTTACACACACAAGTAATTAACAGCAGATGAAATGATTTTCCCTGCTTTCCAGCTCCCAACCACACAGCCTCCCCACCTTCTCTCATCTCCCTCAACACACTTTGCCTGCACCTCACATGGTAAAAAGGTCTTGCTGCTGTGGCATGCTTTTGTAGCCAGGGTCTGTCCTCTGTCATTTGGTGGAGTGCTGCTTGTCTCAGAAGTAGTGAGGATAGTCTAAATATTTTAAATGGGTGTGGCCTGGACACTGACCAATTGGAAGAGATGCTGGCTTCCTGCCAGATCAAAGCCCAGGAGGCCCCCAGCTGTGACAGATCCCTTTAGGTGCAGCTGTGTGAGGAGGTCAGAGGACTCCCAGGGCAGCGCTGCTTAAAGGAAAGCTTCTCAAGAAAAACGTGTAAAGTTTCTGTACCTTGTGTATCATGTGTCCAATGCCTTTGATTTACTATTATTTGACAAGTATTGATGAAGTACCTTATGGGGAAAAACAAAGTAATCAGACATGCCCCCGTGATCTATCTACTTTATATCCTGGAAGAATAGATAAGTAACAAACCACAAGAGTTACAATAGGAACCAGAAAGTTGTTTGCATTTGAAGAGAGCTCCCGAAAAAAGGGCATGGGAGTTGAAAATAATGAAAGGATTCTTTCTGGTCGTGGCTCGTGGCTCGTGGGAGACTTCCTGGAGGAAACATTTACACAGGTAGGACGGGGTAGGGTGGATAAAGGCAACAGCAGTAGTGCTGCTAGGCTGGAACGAATGGCACATGAGGTCACTGATGGGGCAGGCACAGGGGTCAGCATGACTGGGTAGGGCAGATCAGGAAAAGGAGGATTTGGCAAGGATGCTCCCCAGCTAGTGCTCCCTGGGAGCCCTCTCCTTCTAAGACAGGCCAGGCATGCTGCTCCCTCTGTTTTGATCCAAGTGTAGAACAGGCAGGCATTTGCCAACTGGCCCAAGGGATGGTATGCTCTTACCCAGCTCTGAGGAGCCAGGGAAGAATTGCCGATGGAATGCTGCCCCACAATTGCTGCCTGGGAACAGGGGGCACTCTCTCAGCCTGCTTGGAGGCAGTCCAGCACCAAGCCTGGCTCTAAGTCAGTCTGGGTCCTGAGTTAGGAGGGAGTGCGTAGCAATGAGTGGTGGGTGCTCCTTAGTTCCTAGCCCCAACTCTAGTTGAGACTGGAGGTGGGAAAGGGGACAGTTGGTCAAAGGCAAATCTAAAATAGGGGTAGGCAGAGAGCGCTGGGAGAAGACATGTGAAAAGATGACTGACTTTCAGTCTGCTACAGACAAAACGGAAAGAGATTAAAAATTTGCTTTCATTATCTCCAATAGCAGGTAGGGGACTCTCAGTTCAGTGGCAGAAACTAGCAAGGTGGAAGGTGAAAAGAACATGGCCTCTGGAGTTCCAAGTCCTTTCCTTGTCAGGATGAGGGCACAATTCCGAATTTACCTAGAAATGATGCAGTGGTAGGAGGGTTCCTGGTTTCAAAATAAAGTCTAGGAAAAGGAAAGTTAGTAAAGAATTAATCATCAGTGCTTTCCTACCTTAATGCAAGAAAGCTGGTGTTGGGTTTCCCATAACTGATGCGAGTCTTAACCAGAAATCTCTGTAGAGCAGACACAGAGAGAATGACTAGCTCCCCATCCAGGGGCTGCGTTCCGTGAAAACAGCCTCTGTTCTTATTCTACACCAACCAATCTACCCTCTGATCTGCAATCCGGTTTCCTGAGTGGACTTGCTCTAGAGCATCCTGTGTACACAACTGGCCCCAGTTTTCAAACAAAGCCTATGTCCTATTGCATTGTTTTTCAGACTGGAGTCTTTAATCATATTCTCCAAGGTCCATGAATTCTTTGGAAGAATTTTTCAATTTTGTGTTTTCATTTTAAAGATAATATAAAAACTTTAATGCAAACATTACCTGGATGGCCACCTTTTTACACAGTAGTGCTAGGTAATGTCATTGCCCAGAATGGATTTGTATTTTTGACTGTTTTGGTCAGGTGATTATCCAAAGTCTCATAATGTAAGTTTGAATGCAGTTTCTTAAACTGGGATGCATTAAAGAGTCTACAAATTCTCAAGTTTAAGAAACACTGTCTGGGGAGTGGATGTAGCTCAAGCAGTTGAGCACCTGCTTCCCAAGTACAAGGTTCTGAGTTTGATATCCGGTATTTCAAACAAATGAAAAAATAAACTCAGGGGAGCCAATATGGCTCAGTGGTTGAGCACCAGCTTCCCACATACAAGGTCCTGGGTTCAATCCCCAGACCTGGTATCTAAAAAATCAAACAAACAAAAAACCCTGCCCTATTATAAATAATATGATGAGCTGGTTTATACATCAGTCTCTTATACATTTGGCTATGGTGAATTGATCCTTTTCAGCCTAATCACTCTGAGTGAAGAGCCAGTAGTTACTAGACCTGGAAAGCTGAGGCTCAGATCTGTTGTATCTGTACCAATATATTGCTGCTCAGTGAAGAAGTTGACCAGATGGTTTCCTACTGCAAAGCTCTATTCTCTACTATGTGACAATGGATTGTGATTGGTTAATCAGGTAAACTAATCTTTTATTTGAAATAGGAGATTTTTCTGATCCTGGGTAAGTCACTTCATATGTGATCTCAGATTTATAAAATAAGATATATCAGCAAATAACAGCATTATTACTATCTACCTTACAGGAATGTGCTAATACCCTGAAATGCCAATAATTTTGGCCATTCTACCATGGTCTCTAGATCTGGCTCTGCTCCTGAAACAGTGCTCTAAAGGGTTTGCCAAGAGCGCAATTGAATGAGATGGGAGCGACATGAGAACAAAGTGTTGGGAAAGTCATCCCTGAGGTCTGTAGATCAGCTCTGGTAGAACTGTGAAAACATTCCACAGGCTAATAGTACATTTATGAGTTCTCAGAGTCTGGATCTGAGTAACAGTAAGCATGCTTTTGGATGCAAGTAACAGAAAATAACAAAAGGGACCCATTGGCTCACAGAACTGACAATGCAGAGGTAGCTTAGGCTTCAGGTATTAATCCAGTGGCCCAGCACTGTCTTCAGAAGCAGTTTCTTGCTACTGCTCCACCCTGCCAAACACGGTGTTGGCTCTACCCTATGGCTGGCTCTCCTCAGGGGTGTAAGATGGGTGCCAGCAACACAGGGGCCACATGCATCCTCAGCTGGGGATGCTTCTGCACAGCATTCCAAGCAAGAATTCCGAGATTCACCTGGATTAGAGACTTCCTTGACCTTCCTCCGTATTCCACATCTAACCTGTCAGGAAATTGCGTTGGTCCTATTTTCAAATTATCTCCAGCATCCAACCACTTCTCACCACCTTCTCTGCTACCACCTTATTGCCAGCCGTCATCATTTCTCACCTGGATCACTGCAGTTGCCTCCTCACTGGCCTCCCTGTTTCCACTCCTGCATCTCCCGACAGCAGCTGAAGGATACTTCAAAAGTGTAAGTCAGATCACATCTGACTTGCTCTAAACCCTCCAATGGCTCCCATATCACTTGGAGTAAATGCCAACATCGCAATGCCTTACAAGAGCTCACACCGCCGCTCCCCCTCCCCCAGCCTTCCTGACCTCAGCTCCTGCCACTCCCTTCCTCTCTCACTCTACTCCAGCCACACTGGCCTCCCAAGTGTTCCTGGAAACACATCAGATGTGCTCCAGCTTCTGTTCATGGACTTTATACTGGCTTCTCCCAGAGAGCCACATGGATCACCTTTGAGTCTTTGTTCAAATGTCATTTTGTCTGTGAGGCCAACCCAGAACACCCCATTTAAAAGAGTGATGCCCCAGATCTCTACACTCATGAACCCCCCTACCGTGATTATTTTTCCCTTAGCACTGGTTACCTTCTGGTATATTTACTGACTTATTGACTGTTGTTCAAAATATTTTGTTAAATGAATGAGTGAACTGGTTTAGGACACCCACTGTATTCTGAACTCTTAAGGGGTAAATATCTGGACCCTAAAACTGTAAATATTATCAAAGTAGGACCAGCTAGCTGTCTCCAGAGCTTGGAACTTGAATTATGCTCCAAGAAAGAAACTAGTAAAAATCAACAGATATTAAAGGATGTTAACAGCATCTGTGGTGCTTATTTATAAAGGAGTATTCTTAGGTTTCAACATAAACTTAAAAATCAAGAGTTCTGGGGAAGCAGATGTGGCTCAAGCAATTGGGCTTCTGTCTACCACATGGGAGATCGAGGGTTCAATACCCAGGGCCTCCTGGTGAAAGTAAGCTGGCCCATGTGGCAAGCTGGCCCACACGGAGTGCTGCCCTGTGCAGGAGTGCTGGCCCATGCAGTGAGCTGACACAGTAAGATGACACAACGAAGAGACACAGAGGAGAGACAATAAGAGATGCAGCAGACCAGGGAGCTGAGGTGGCGCAAGAGAATGATCACCTCTCTCCCACTCTGGAAGGTCCCAGGATCGGTTCCCGGAGCTGCCTAATGAGAATACAAGCAGACACAGAAGAACACAGCGAATAGACACAGAGAGCAGACAATAGAGGGAGGGGGAGAAATAAATAAATAAACCTTTTAAAAAAACCACCAAGGAACTGGACTTGGCCCAGTGGTTAGGGCATCCACCTACCACATGGGAGGTCTGCAGTTCAAACCCCGGGCCTCCTTGACCCGTGTGGAGCTGGCCCATGCACAGTGCCGATGCGCGCAAGGAGTGCCCTGCCACGCAGGGGTGTCCCCCGCGTAGGGGAGCCCCACGCGCAAGGAGTGTGCCCCGTAAGGAGAGCCGCCCAGCGCGAAAGAAGGTGCAGCCTGCCCAGGAATGGCGCCGCACACACAGAGAAATGACACAACAAGATGACACAACAAAAAGAAACACAGATACCCGTGCCGCTGACAAGAGAAGCTGACAAAGAAATAAGACGCAGCAAATAGACACAGAGAACAGACAATGGGGGAGGGGGGACAAGGAGAGAAATAAATAAATAAATCTTTTTAAAAAAAAGAAAAGAAAAGGTATCTTGGCAGAGTGTCTCATTATTAAAAAAAAAAAAAAAACTCCAAGACTTCTGGTGGCAAAGGTCATAAAACTGCACTGGGACGTGGCTCACCTGATAGAGCATCTGTCTACCATATGGAGGGTCCAGGGTTTGATCCCCAGGGCCTCCTGACCAGTGTGGAGCTGGCCCATGCATAGTGCTGTCACGCCCAAGGAGGGCCGTGCCATGAAGCGGTGTCCCATGCACAAGGAGCGCACCCCACAAGGAGGGCTGCCCCACATGAAAAAAAGCACAGCCCTCCCAGGAGTGGCACCACACACATGGAGAGCTGATACAGCAAGATGACACAACAGGGAAACGGACTTTGGCCCAGTGGTTAGGGCGTCCGTCTACCATATGGGAGGTCCGCGGTTCAAACCCCGGGCCTCCTTGACCCGTGTGGAGCTGGCCCACGTGCAGTGCTGATGCGCGCAAGGAGTGCCGTGCCACGCAAGGGTGTCCCCCGCGTGGGGGAGCCCCACGCGCAAGGAGTGCGCCCGTGAGGAGAGCCGCCCAGCGTGAAAAGAAAGAGCAGCCTGCCCAGGAATGGCGCCGCCCACACTTCCCGTGCCGCTGACGACAACAGAAGCGGACAAAGAAACAAGATGCAGCAAATAGACACCAAGAACAGACAACCAGGGGAGGGGGGGGAATTAAATAAATAAATAAATAAATAAATAAATAAATAAATAAATAAATAAATAAAAAAAAAGAGACGCAGTTTCCCAGTGCCACCAGATAATGCAAGCAGACGCAGAACACAGAGCAAATGGATATAGAGAGCAGAAAATGGGGAGAAGGGGAGAGAAATAAATAAAATAAATCTTAAAAAAAAAACTGCATTGGAAAAAAACAAAAAACCAGCAACCACCAAGTGATTCTTCTATTCATTAAAATTGAGAAGCTGAGTCTGAAGACTATGTAAATGCCTAGCAGGAGCACACAGATGCACTGTAAGATATAACTAGAGTGAAACTAAGAGAACTGAAATAGAACGAATGGTACTAACATCTCAGGGGAAAAAAAAAACATGTATAAACAGAAGGAAGATCCTGAATTTAGGAAAAGGAAACCCAAAGACCAAAGTCTGGGCAGTGTTTCTCCAGTACTGTCCAGGGGACAAAGATCCAGATCTGGGGATTACAAATAGTTTAGTCTCTAGACAGGATTATGAGACAGGCTGTCAAACTCCACAATGTGAAATAGTTCTTAAAACTATCCATTTCTCTTCTGTGATTTTGTGATCACCAAACACCTTTCTGATTACTAGCGTGGCTCCCCAGGCAGCAAGGGTTTAGAAGAGAGGGCCCTGGAGAACGGATCAGTCTTGTGGTCACGGCAGGTGAAAGCTCCCCACGGTGAACTGGCATTCTGTTCAACTGTGAGTCTTCAGGAGCCTGGCTGGCTGGCATGAATCAGTCCCTGAGAGCCTGGTCCCCTCTGGCTGCATCAACAATGTGAGTTTGGGGGACTACAAAACTGTGCTGACTCCCCCATTAGTCCTGTTTACAGAACTGGTGGGCTTCTCTCTGACTTCATCATGTCCTGTCTGTAACTGCAAGAGGGAGCACTGTCTTAGAAGATTCAGAGAAACTGCTTGAGAAACAAGAGATGTGCCAAATTGCACACCCTGGTCAGCCCTGGGCCCCACCAATTTGCAGATCAAATCTTCTAAGGGTTGGGGCCTGATATCTTCAAAAATAAAAAATACAGACTGTGTTTGTGCCTTCGTTAAAGGGTATAGAGATACCAGGGTCCTAGGCAGGGATTCCCAGATATTTTGTCACAGATATTTTCATCCTTTCACTGGCCTTCTCTTCCATGAACAGGCATTTTGGAAAGGGGTAACTCCTGATAATCAGTCCTGCAGATCAGGGTAAACAAAGCTCTCAACCCAGGAAAACACCCACCTGCTTCTACTATGCTCTTAGGCAGAACAGCCCCCAATTATCTTTTGTATCTGGGATTCTCCACGGAGGAGATGTGATTCCAACTTAAACATTCTTGCTTTCCATAGCCTTCTCTGGCTCCCTTAAATATCTTTTAAGTCCAGTGTCCCAGAGGAGGGTCTCAGAAGCCCCAGACATTGTCATAAACTAGGAAAAATGCTTTCTTAGATTAACTTAGACATTTTCTCTATTAATCTCCTTATTTGTAAAAGATATCATCAAATGGCCTTCAAATGGTTCAGTTATGGTTGATTAAGTATGTAACTTGAACTCTGAGGGCCATTAGCACTGACTCTAATCTTGAGAGCTTTAGATCCAGGCCAGGCTTTTTAAAAACTCAAACCACTACAGCTAAAACCTCAGTGCAAAGGGATTTCCAAACTCTAGTGGTTCGCCCAGAAATTTAATCAAACACAATTTTAATACAGTCGAAGCTCTCTTAATGGATCAACTGCTTCACCAACTCGCTGGATTAATGGACACTCTTTATCCTTTTAACACCTACTGATGTCAAAGTGCACTGAAAGCTTGAAGGCTACTCTCTAACACAATATTTTTCTAACTGCAGCTCTTCATTTCAGTTTACTGGGTTGAAATAAAGTCTTTGGGTCATGACCAGTTTTTTTTTTTTTTAATGGAACTGTACAGAACAGTTAAGTTATATGCTTAGAATCAGTTATTTGTTCTAAACCATGCTTATGCCTATTACATAAATCAATGAAATATGAGTGCAAAAGAAAACAAAATAGGACCAAAAAAAAAAAGACTGAAAACTAAGTTAAATGCTTTGAAAAGACACTATAAAGATAGGTCACTAAAAATTTTTTTAAAAATCTGATGTCAAATTAGTTGAGGACAAGAAAACTATTTAAAAAATTAGAAGAAATTGTAAAGTCTAAAAGAACTCTGCTTTACAAGTGCCTGTAAGCACTTAAAACAAAGGCTAAAACTCATAAACCCAATGTATCAAGGGTGGGGTTAATGCAAGAAAAACAATGAGTAATTTCATTCAAACCGCTCACACACTGAGCTTGAGATTCAAAGATTAGGGTAGATAATGAATGTACAATTATATCCTCTAGTTTAAAAGAGTTGAACATACATGTTTCATAAATCTTAATTGCAGCTGATAAAAGGACTAATTTATATTTTTTAATTTTGGCCAGTCTTTGGAATATGATGGCATAGGATTTTCACATATACACAAACTCACTGCATTTATCATGGAGACAAGAATCATGAAGCACACCCTTAATGTACTGGAGAATGTAATCAGTATGGCTAATGTATAAGATGACATGATCAGGGCAAAGGACAGTAAAAAACAAACATTAGTCTCACCTTGGGAAGGACTAGTCACTTAAAAACTAAAGATTCTTCATCAGTCCAGATAACGAGTTCTCTATGAAGCTTTTCCTGATCCTCCCCCCTTCTCCTGCCCCAGTAGAATTAGAATTGGCTAGTCCTTCCTCTGTGCCCCACTAAACTCTACCAAAGCCCTGAGACATTTCTCTATATGTCACAGTTTATGGATAAGTAGATCTAAGCCTCTAAAAGGTGCTTAGTAAAATTTGGGTTTGAATGAATAACCCATTGTACAGATAAATCTGGGTGCTGTCCTAATTCTCAATATCAATGAAGGATAATCTTTTGGTTGAAATCAATTGTAAATCTGGAAATTGGAGAATTTAAAAAGTGCAAACGGATGTTGGGTCCATCTTGGAAATCACTGGAAAGATGAAAGTTAACTAGATTCTGTTAAGGCTTGGTTGAAAGAACCACTAAGACCATTCAGCTCACTTTGCCTTAATTCTAGATTTAGTACAAGCCCTTATATGATTTTGGTTCCCTGCCTGGGATCTTGACCTTTCAAAGGAAGTCCCCTGGAAAGAAAAGACAACTAGTCTGGTCACTGAAAAGGAAATGTCTTTTCACTTCAAGCTGATCAACTGGTTTTCTAGCACAATCAGTGAAGATTGGCTGGTCTGGGGGGGAAAAAATGAAAGAAAACATAGGGGGGAAGTATTTTAGTCTTAGGGATTCTTTGTGTTTGTTTCCTTCAAAAGCAAACTCTCTACGTTAGTTTTTTTTTTTTTCAAGTCATCCCCACCCCTCACCCAGGCCATCACATCTCTATCCAAAATATCATTTTTAACAATTAAATTTTATATATATATAAATACTTTTCCTGAGTAATAGAATTACTCTAGAAAAGCTGGATATGACTAAAGTATAAAGCAGGAGAAAAGAAAATCACCTATGATCCCAAAACACTGACGTATCAACTATAACATCTGGCATATTCACTTTCAGGTTTCTTTTTACGTTGTCTTCTTTACATAGGTGAGATTATATAATTCATGTATATGGCCCTAAACTAACAAATTGACTTCACATTTTAAATTTTCTTCTACCTAACATACCCTATTATATAGGTAACCTTATATAGGTAACCTTTTTCTATAACTTCAAATATTCTAGAAAAATCTCACTCTCCAGATATAAGTGAAGTTCATCACTCAGCCAACAAACATTAATTTAATGCAAGATACTTGCAATATACTAAGGTGGTGCCAATGTGGATACATAGAAATAAAGGTGGGTGTGTTTAAATAACTTAAAAGGCCATTATACACAAAGAAAACGTAAGCAAATCCCTGAATAACGAGTTGGTAAGCAAATGGTGGGGAATCGGAGACCCCAAGGGTAGCTTGGGAGAAAGGGGGCTCCTGGCTCTGATAGATAAGACTAGGTAACTCTGTATGAATCACTTCATTTAAGCCTCCTGTCAACCGTGGGAGGTGGGTATTATTCTCATTTACAGCCTTGGAAACCTACAGAGGTTAAGTAATTGTCCCAAGTTATAAAGCTAATTAGCCGGTGGAGCTGAGAGGTTCAACCTTGAGAAGTCTGTCTGCAGAGTTGACTCTGGACTTCTATGAGAAGTCCAAGGTCCAGAGGAGACTGGATAATCAAATACCAGTAAACACCCAATCAAGTGTTATTAGAATCAAATATATGAGCTTGTAACCTGGGGTTGGGAATAGAGGGCAACAAGAAAGGGAGGACGAAAGCAATAAAACATCACTACTGAAAGACAGGCGTCCCCAGAGATAACCGTGGACAGGACAGGAACAGAGGCAAGGTGTTTAAACTATTCTTTGGAACTCCAGACACGCTGAACTCTAGTGCAGTCTTCCCTGGGGACCATCCCCCCTTCTAAACTAGGACAAGTTGTTCCCCCATCAGGTGGCCCTGACCTTTCACCCCCCTGGGGAGCAGGGGGAAGGGTTTCAGAACCGCAGACCCTCTTTCTGATGGGCCGCTCGCTGGGCACAGGCTCCCATCCACACATACCTGGAGCCTGAAGAATGAGATCCCTCTCCCCCTTTCCAATGCAAGTTTCTGGGTCCCACAGAAACGAAGGCCCTATTTTCGGGAACGGAGCCCCTTGAAGGGCCCCTCAAGCGCCCACCCTTGAGACACACTCGGCCACGGCTTACTGTAGAATGCATGGCTTGGCCACACTCCGTGGTCTTAAATCCACTTTTAAGGGGCCAGTGCCGATCTGAGCCGGCCTCAGCCGGCTGACACCCTCCCGCACGGCCCCCCACCCCCCTTCTGCCGGGTCTGGCCTGACTTCCGCCCGCTCCGGGGATCGCGAACGCCCGCGCTCCGCCCCCACCCCACCCCCGGGTATCCCCCCTCCCCTGGGCTCGCGGAGGGCGCGGGGGTGGCGGTCCGAGCGGGGCGGGGGCGCGCACGGCCAGAGCGGGACGGGCGGGCCCGCCGCGCCGTCCTATAGCGCGCTGCACAAAAGTTTCCGCGGCCCCGCGGCTTTGGAAAGTTCTCGGCCTGGGGCGGCCGCCGGCGCCGGCTTCCGGCGGCGCGCTCGCGCTCTCGCGGGGCCAGGCCGGCGGGCTCGCGCGGGCCCCACGCGCCCTCCCGCTCCGGTCTCCTCCCTCCCCGCCCTGGTTCCTCTCAGCACCTCCCGGTCGTCCTCCCACCGCCCCCCCCCCCATCCGCCTCTCCCTCTCCCAGAGACCTCTTCCGTCCTTTCTTCCCTCTCCCTTCTCCGCCCTCACTTTCTGTCCTCCCCCTTCCTCTTTCTCACCCCTCCCCTACTCCTTCCTCCCTCTCCCCATCTCCTTACCCGGCACCTCTCCCTTCAACCGCTCTTCCCACCTTCTCCCTCCCGCTCCCTCCCCGCCCCTCCCCCTCCGTCCTCTCCTCCCCCTGCCCCCACGCAAGGAAGGGGCAGCTCACAGAGTGGGGGGCACCTTCCTCTCCAGGGAGCTGGAGGTTGTAGAAACTCCAGGCCCCAGCTGCATTAATCCACCTGATGTCTCCGCATTTCCGGACCCAGAATCCACAAAATCTGAGATAGTGGCATCAGCCAAGCAGGTTAAAGGCAAGTAAAGGATTTCCAGGAGGCTCTTTGGACAAACTAAACTTTTCACTCGAGTAACTTCTCCCACAGGACAGGGAGGCAAGATTGCAGCTGGTAAAAGCAGAGAAAATGTTTGGACTCAGATGGGGCTTGTGGCCCCTGAGGGCCCATGAAACGAATCATCATTTCCTTGCTCTGGAGGTCTTCACTGCTTCACCACAGAACAGTGGAGCTGTATTTTAGGTTGGGGGGAGGAGAGTACAACCCCAGATCGCAGAACTTTAGAGCCGACATTCTTACTTGACCAAAGGCTAAATAACGTTCAAGGAAAAAAATTAGTTGTTGGTACGCGAAGAGCTTCAGATCTAGAGTAAAAAGGCAGGTATTAAATCTGGGCATTGCTAGCTTTATGACCTTGAGCAAGTCACTGAAATTCTGAATTCTTTCTTCCTCTACAAAATGGGATAATAATTCCTACCTTCAGGGTTGTTGTGAGGAGAAATGGAGATAACGCATGTGAGAAGTTAAACTCTAAAATGCAAAACAAACTCTAAAATCGAAAACAAATGTAAGATATAACTTCAGAGACTTATGGCCCAATCAAAGAGAAAATAGGAACAGGATAGCTTTCAAACAAAACCACGGTGAAAGCCGTATTTCCCAACTCCGTTTCAGCAATACTCTGGGGGAGTCCCCAGGGATCTGTGAAGTTGTCACAAAATTCTTGCAAAATTGTCTTAACCAGGATACTTTTATTTCACCATAATTAAAAAGAATAACTTGCCATTTAAGTGTATCTGGAGAATTGTGGGAATGTTACAAAATTAAAGATTGGGTGTCAACATAGTGAAAAGGTAGATGAAGAGTAGAGAATTTAGAGTTAAAACAAATAAAAAGGTTGTTTTTCTGTTGCTTGCTGGAGAACCTAAGTCTTTGTTATGTATATTGCGACTCAGAAGGGAACCTGCCGCATTTCAGGATTGATTTGCCAAGAAAAACCCTTTTAACACTAAATTTATCCTTTACATGAGCAGGTTGGAGTAATCTCAAATAGTATGTGTCTAAATTTGGCAACCTGAAGCAAGTCACTGCAATTTCAACTTCTTAATCTGTAGCCAAATACTTACAAAGAGTTACAGTTCATTCATTTATTAAGCAAACTTTTATTGAGCACATATGTGCCAGGCACTGCACAGGGCTCTAGGTAGTTACACAAGCACATGGAACAGGTAATACTCCAGACCTCAAGGAGTTCCTGATGTAGGTGGAGGCAACAAACACAAATAATGAGAATGACTTCGGCCATTTGCTTTGAGCAGCAAACTCTCTACCTAGACCAGGGGTCTGGTCTCAAGCAAGTGCCCACAGAGGCTAGCCAGTTACTCAGCAGAGCCAAGGAGGTTGCCTGGGCTGGAGGGGCAGCCATCTGGTGTAGGTACCAGTGCATGCAGGGCCAGGTTGCTACACCTTCCAATTCGTCAAGAGAAGCCGGAAATCTAAATTTTCATGTGAAATCACCTAATTTTTAAATGTTGCCAACTGGGGAGCAGATTTGGCTCAACTGATAGAGCATCCGCCTACTATATGGGAGGCCCAGGGTTCAAATCCAGGGTCTCCTGATTCGTGTGGTGAGTTGGCTCATGCGTAGTGCTGATGCGCGCAAGGAGTGCCGTGCCACGCACAGGTGACCCTGTATAGGGGAGCCCCACGCACAAGGAGTGTGCCCTGCAAGGAGAGCCACCCCACGTGGAAAATAGTGCAGCCTGCCTAGGAGTGGTGCCACACACACGGAGAGCTGACACAGCAAGATGACGCAACAAAAAGAGACAAACAGATTCCTGGTGATGCTGACAAGAATGCAAGAGGGCACAGAAGAACACACAGCAAATGGATGCAGAGAACAGACAATGGGGTCGGGTGGGAGGGAAGGGGAGAAATAAATAAAAAATAAATCTTAAAAAAAAAAAAGTTGCCGACTGATTCAAACTTTAAAAGCACTGCCAGACCATCCAAATTTATGCTCAGTTTGTAACTTCTGTTTGTGCGACTACCTATGTCACCAAAAACTATTCAAAAGTGTCAAAGACCGCAAGACTGGGAAATACTGCCTGATAGTGACTGTCACGAAAGGAAGCATAATACAAAATAAGTAATACTTAATCTTCATAACTACCCAAAATATTTATCATGCATTTTTAATATGTGCTGGCAGCGCTGAATGGGTCATATTGTTTCAATTATAATCACGTGAATAAGTTATCAGAATAGTGTGCCTTGGATTATCTACCAAAAAAAACATTGGCTTCACCTGGGGGGCAGGAAACTCTAAATTCTCCAAAGCAAATGAATAGAAATGGTGAGAGAAACCTAAATGAATTAAAATATTGTTTTGTGACCCCATTCTTTTGGGTTCTCAAAATACTTGCGTTTGGGGGAGGTGTCCTGGTGTATACATATACTATATTTATATTAATGCCAATGCTGTTTATAAATTGTTGTCCAATACAGTTTGCATTTGTCTGCCCAAACGTGTCAACTACAGGTTTGTATTCTTTAAGGATGGAGCTGTGAATAAAGATGGTGACAGGGGACTGAAAAGAGACCCAAATTCTTTCCAGCTAGTATGGCTATCAGTGCAGCTGAGATCACTTCAAGGAGAAAAAATAGGCAATTCATTAACTGGGTCAAGACTAAAACTTAAATTTTTTCTCTTTCAAATTGTTGGGGAGGGGTTGCTGGATTTTTGAGGAAAGAAAGGAAAAAATATGGGGGTGGTGGTAGAAACCACCACAGCCCCTACTATATGCAGGTTTTGAGAAAGTGTTATATTATCCCAGGTTACAGATGTAGGGACTGAAATAGAAATGAGATTTACCCATCCTTGTCTTTCAGTGAATAACCTAGCTCTCTTCCTTCTTCATAGGGTAAATTAATGTCACATTTCAGCTTTCTGGCTCCCATCTCAAACTTACCTTTCCTTCCTCCTAAGGCCATGCTCAGCAAGTCTTATCTCAGTAGTTCTCCATCCTGACTATTTGTTACCTTCACTTGGAAACATTTTTAAAACTGCTGAATCCAGGTCTCACCCCTAGGAATTTAGGTTGCATTGGTTAGGTGGCGGGGAAGGGGTGGAATCCCCAGGTGATTCTAATGTGCATTCCCCTTGAATCTCCAGTTTCTTCTCTTTGGCTTCCCTCTGCCAGGAGATAAGCATGCTTTGTACTATCCCATATTAATTTTAAGCATCTCATCTTCCCTCTCCCATGTCAAACCTCTTATAAAAGTAGTCTACTGGGAAGCAGATGTGGCTCAAGGGGTTGGGCATCCGCCTATCACATGGGAGGTCCCGGGTTTCATTCCTGGTACCTCCTAAAGAAGATGAGCAAGACACCAAGCTGACTCGACGGGCTGACACCAACAAGATGATGCAATGAAGAGACACAACAAGGAAACACTGTGAGAGACACAACAAATGGGAGTAGAGGTAGCTCAAGCCATTGGATGCCTCCCTCCCACAAGGGATGTCCTGGGTTCTGTTTCCAGTGCCTCCTAAACAAACAAACAAACAAAAAACCCAGCACACGAAGAGCAGACAGCGAGTACAAACAACAAAGAGGGAGGGGAGAAATAAATAAAATGCATCTTTAAAGAAAAAAAGTAGCCTACCTTCCCTCCCCCATGCCACATCTCCTAGTCCTGGTCCAGCTACTGCCCTCACCTCTCCAGGGGAATAGCCCCTGTTTAAGTCACCAATGTCTTTTCCTTGGCCAAAACCTCATTGGTTACTTTTCAGTATTTTTTCTGAAGCAGTTAACTCTGCTAACCACTCCTTTTCTGAAGCTTCTCTTTTAGAGTCTATGTGTTTTTCCTATTTCCCTGCTTGCTTTTTCTCAGTCTCCTTCTTGGGCTCCTCTCCTTCCTTGCTTTATTAAACATTAACCCTTGTTTCTTTCTTTCCTTCTGGATGAGCTCCTCCATGCCCACACTTGTATTACCATGGGGACACTAGGACTCTCAGCTCTGTTTTTCAAGCCCATTCCTTTGTCCTGCACTCTAGGTCAATGTGTCCAAAGATTGGCTGTCTCTAAAAAGTATCCACAGATCCTCAAACTGGTCATGTGAATAAGTGAATGCATCACCTTTACCCCAAATCCTCCTCTTTCCCTAGTCCTGTCCTTGTTTATGATATCAGCAACCTAAGCTAGACACCCAGAAGACATCATAAGCCCCTCCTCTTCCTTCATCTTCCACATCATGTCAGCTGTCTGGTCTGTTATCTCCCCCTTCACCTCCACAAACTCCCTTGGTTTAGTGCTTCTCTCATCTGCATCATCATTCAAAGCAAGATCACTGGCCTCTAGTCTCTAATACCTTTAACTCATCTTCCTCAGTGAAGCTAGAATAGCACCATCATAATGACTGAAGATAGACATCTGGTCACGTTACTCTCTGCTTAAAAGCCTTCCCATCACCATTAGGATAAAATCAGATATTCTGTGCCTAGCAAACAAGGTCCTCTATTATCCAATCCTACATTTCTCCTCTCCAGCCTCACTTCTCACTGCTTCACTCCTTGGATATTAGGCTCCGTAATAATTACTGGCAAACCCTGGAACAAACATGCCCTTTGGCTTCCCTTGCCTGCTTGGCTAGCTCCTACTCAGTGTCACGGCCCAGGTTAAGAGCTGCCTTTTCTCTGGAAAACTCCTGAGCCGCCAGCTGTGGAGCAGAGTCCCATCATGCCCTCCTCTTTGCCATCACTGTCATTACTGATTCCCTATCCATCCCTTTGGGTAAATGTGAACTGTTCTATTTATCTTTGTATCCTAAACCCTAGCAGAGCACCAGTACAGTAAATGTTTGCAGAATGAACAAATAAATGGCCGGGGGAGGAGGGGTAGGAATAGAAACTAAAGTACAAATTCTACTACTGTTTTTCTGGTTGTTGATCATTATGATTTGCAGAGGATTTGGGGGTACTGAAAGACACCAATACAAGGACATGCTTTCTTCCGTTCTTGAGTTACAGTACCTATTTGTCAATGAGCCTCATTTTCCTCAGCTGAAAAATAAGTGCAGTAATATCTTCTTCATAGGATGGCTGTGGCAGTTGTGTGAAAAAGCATCTGCGAATGTCCACTTGTGTGGCTCAAAAGAAGTGCTAAAGCCATGGTTCTCGCACTTCAGTGCACTGTCAGAATCATCTGGAGGAGTTGATAAAACACAGATTGCTGGGCCCTGCAGTTAGTCTCAGTAGGTCTGGAGTGATAGAATGGTGCCCAAGAATTTGTATTTCTAACAAGTCTGCTGGGCTGCTGCTGGTCTAGGGCCATACGTCTAGAACCATTGGGCTACACTAATGCTGGTGGGATCTGTTTGTGGCTCAGCATCTTTGTCACCCTGGCACGTGGGAGACCGCAGCCTTAGTGCAGACTGGCAAATCTCTTGAACAGATTCTATGGGCCCCTCCTAACACGTAAACCCCTGCATCAGTGTCCTTGAGATGACTTTGAGGTCCCACTTAGCCACCTCCACCTCATAGATTCTTCTCTCTTTTAACAACCTGCACCTTCACTTTGCCCAGCCACCTTGCCTTTCATCCTCTGAAACTTCTGGGACCTGAATATTTGTCAATAGTGAACAGATGTGCCCCCCTTCATCTTGCTGCCAGTTTTATTGTCTTATTTTGAAAACTGCCTTTACAACCAAAGATGGTTTTCCTTTCATCTTTTGGTTTTTCTGCTTCCCAGTCAGGTCAGAGTGGATTTTTACCACATAGAGAAGGGAGAGCCCATCCAGCAACTGGCCTGAGGTCAACTGACAGATTTCACTGTCTTGAGAGTCATGTGGCTCCATGCACATTGTCAGTTAGAATGAGGCTAAATTGGGTATTCATGTTTTTCAAAAATGAGTTGTTTAAAAGAAAAATATTAAGTAAATAGTAACCCATATGGTTTGTGTACAAGGCAAAGTCATGAGGATTATTCACAAATGACTGCAATTGGGGAAATATTCACTCAGCAAATACCTCAAACCTGCTTCCAGGAGGGCACTGTGAGGTGAGGGGCTCTGGGGAGTCTGAGTTGTGCGAGAAGACAGGGAGGGGACCCTGCATGGACTCACCTGAGCCAGGTGCACCTTCGGCAGGTCACTGCACTTCCATATTCTTCCCTGGGTGTAGCTTGGGCTGCTTTAACACTGAGAGTTTTAAAATCCCGTAGGAAGACTCATTCTTGACAAGAAAAGTCACTGGAGTTTTCAGCAGGAGGGAAGGAGGTTTCATGACATTATCTTACAATTAAGACAGGGCAGGAATTGCCTTTGGATGCTTGACTGTGTGTGCATAGTGGAGAAGGGTACAGTTATCACTCTGTAGCAATAAACTGTCAACTTAATTACATATGAATGTCCTGCAAACTCTAAGTCATTTGAAATTGTCTCCAAGAAAACATCCAAACTGTCAGCAGCCTCCCCTTCGTCCTAATTATTGTATCACTAATGTGTTGGTTCCACTTCTTTTTTCCACAAAATGGGTGCTTCAGCATTGGCTTATCATAGTTATCATTTTTTAATGGGCAAATTTGGTGGATTTATAGAGTTTCCCCAAAGCGACTGGCCATTTGGTCCTCATGCATTGGTGCAAGACAAATGTAAACTGAGTAATTCAGTCTCAGTCATTTGTCAAGGCCTCAGAGGAGAAAATTTCAGCAGCATACGACAGTGACCAAACTAGAGGTAAATTTGAATTTGGCTGTTTCTCCTTTCTTCTAAGGATCAGAACTGCATGATGTTAATCATCTATCGTCTTCAAATTTTATAGTTTTTAGAAAACTAGATGGTTTAGTTTTCTACCAACCACAGATAGGATAATACCAAAGGACCCAGAGATTTAATCTGCAACAATAATAACTACAATAATAATAGCTAGCATTTAACACGTGCTTACTATAAGCTAAGCCTGAAGTCCTGTTCTTTTTTTTAGGAGGTACCAGGGGATTGAAACTCATACATGCCAAGCAGGCGTTCAGCCACTGAGCTACACCTCCTCCCTAGGCCCTGTGCTGAGTGCTTTGTGTGTATTGACTCATTTAATCCTCCAAAAACACTATGAGATAAGTATTGTTATTATCCCCATTTTACCAATGAACGATGAGCCACAAGCCTGAGAAGCACAGAGAGTTTTACTAAGGTCACAGAGCTAGCAAATCTGCCTCAAGAGTCCATGCCCTGAACAACAGTGACCACCACCAGAAGCAGCAGCAGCAGCTTTATCATCAACAAATATTTACTGGAGACTTACAACAGGCATGTGAACTGCTTCATATGTGTTCCGTCATTTAATTCTCACCAGCAACCTATAAGGAAGTACAGTTGTTATTTCCCTTTTTATAGAAGAAATCACTGAGGCATAGAGAGAAAAACTTACTCAAATTCACATAACTATTAAATGCCTGGGCAGGGACAGTATATCTGCTTGACTCTATCACTATGAGAGTTGTCTGTAAGAAAAAGATTTCGATCCTGGCAGAGTGTAGCAGTTTGATATTATTTATGAATACCAAAAATTATATTTGATTATGTTTGTAAACTGGTCTGTTCCTATGGGTGGGATACCTTTTGATTGTATTAGATTCAGCTGAGATGTCTTTGATTAAATTATGTTAAGATTAGGACTTTGATTCTCAGATGTCACCCACCAACTTGTGTCCACACATGGTAACAGATTTGGGTGATCAAGTACCTCTTATGGTACCTTGAGCTGGACTCTTTAGGGCCTTGTAACTGTAAGCTTCTACCCCAAATAAATACCTTTTATAAAATCCAACAGATTTCTGGTACTTTGCATCAGCATACCCTTTGGCTGACTAATACACAGAGCAATAGGACCTAAATCAATGGATCATATCTTGGGTCACTGGCCTATCCACAGAGAAATTTAAATGCCCTATAAGGCCCCCTGGAGAAATGCCAGATTCTGGGGCTGGGACAGGAAAATAAAAGGTGAACCTGGGCATCTTACAGTGATAAAAAAGAAAGGAAGTGCCAAATAAGTAAATAATAAAAAGGATTGACTTGCCCCAATCAAGATGGCAGAGTGAGAAGCTTCAGGGTTCTACTGCCCCACAGAAGCTTTGAACAACCATCAAGAAATGGCAGAAACATCTGTTTCAAAGCTCCAGAAAACAGCGAAAAGAATGCAGTAACATGGTGGGTGCCAAGTGAAGAAAAAGGCTACTTAAAAATGGTAGGATCTCATGGTGCCCTGGCTGTCCTCCACCTCCAACCTCACTAGCTTGGCATGGATCTAGCAGTATTCCCAGTGTAGATCCCTGGACCTGGTTGTGGAGGGAGCAGGGTAATTCTCATGTACATACTCAGGGCATATATGTCTAGACAAATCTGCCTGTGGTGGCTTAAAGGACTTGCTGTCCCAGAACTTGCCCTGTGTGTAGAAGGTGGCACACAGAGTACTCCTACAGAATTCTGTGAGAGAGCAGCTAAATCATGCTGTCTGGATCCAGGAATTTCTAGCTGTAAGATATACAGTGCAGTGCCCCAGAACATGAGAAAATTTTCCTAGGGAAGAAAGGGTATTCATATCCATGTAAACGGAGGAATTCTTGGCACATAAGCTAGAAAAGACATGTGCACAGAAAGGATCAGAGTGGCCTCTATACTTTGGCCTCAAGTTACTTTCTAAATTCATTGTATGGATAAGCTCTGATTTTTTGTTTTTTGTTTTGTTTTTGTTTTGTTTTGGATAAGCTCTGAAGTAAAGTACTGGCACAGGTCAATTTGCAAAGGGTGGGGAAGGTGTTTTCTTTTTTTCCATTTTCCTTTTTTTGTTGTTGTTAGCTCCTGGCATTCAAGGAAAGCTCTGTTGTGACACTAGCTAAATACAAGCTTAAGGAGCCAATACCTCAGAGTCTGCATTCCAACAATATCACATTAAAATATCAAAATGTCCAGGTTTCAGCAAAAGATTACAAAACATACAAGAAAACAGAAAACGATGGCCTAGGCAAAGGAGAAAATTAAAATATTAGAAACTATCGGTGGTGGACTTGGCCCAGGGGTTAGGGTGTCCGTCTACCACATGGGAGGTCTGCGGTTCAAACCCCAGACCTCCTTGACCCGTGTGGAGCTGGCCCATGTGCAGTGCTGATGCGCGCAAGGAGTGCCCTGCCATGCAGGGGTGTCCCCCGTGTAGGGGAGCCCCACGCACAAGGAGTGCACCCCATAAGGAGAGCCGCCCAGCGCGAAAGAAAGTGCAGCCTGCCCAGGAATGGTGCTGCACACACGGAGAGCTGATGCAACAAGATGACGCAACAAAAAGAAACACAGATTCCCGTGCCTCTGACAACAACAGAAGCGGACAAAGAAGACGCAGCAAATGGACACAAAAGAACAGACAACTGGGGTGGGGGGGAAGGGAGATAGATAGATAGATAGATAGATAGATAGATAGATAGATAGATAGATAGATAGATACTATCAATGAGGGACCAGACTTGGAACATACTAGACAAAGACTTATTTTTAAAAAATGGTCCTGAAAATGGACAAAGAACTAAAGAAAATCAGGAAATTGATAGATGAACACAAGGAAAATATTGATAGATGGAAATTATGAAAAGGAGCCAGAGCTAAAGAGCACGGTAACAGAAATTTAAAATTCCCTGTAGGGGTTCAACAGCAGATTGGAGACAGAAGAAAGCATCTGGGAACTTGAAGATAGGACAACTGAAATCATCTAGTCTGAAGAGCAGAAAGAGGAAAGCATGAAGAGAAGTGAACAGAGCTGAGTAATTTTGGGGCACCATCGAACATACCAATATATGCATTATTCATGTTCCAGAACAAGAGAAAATAGAGAAAGGAACAGAGAGTAGTCAAAGAAATGTTTAATGAAAGATGTGAATATATACATCCAAGATACTCAACAAACTCCAAATAGAATAAACTGAAATAGTCCAATACCATGCCATGTTACAGTCAAACTGTTGAATGTCAAAGAGAGAATCTTGAAAGCTGCAAGAAAGAAACAACATCACATGCAAGGGAATCTCAATAAGATTAAGTGTTGATTTCTCACTGGAAAGCATGGAGGCAAGAAGGCAGTGGGAAGACATATTTATAACTGGTGAAAGCAAATATTGCTATATGTGGTGGTTTGAATCTGTATGCACCCCAGAAAAACATGTTCTTAAATCTAATCCATTCCTGTGGGTGTAAACCCCATTGTAAGTGGACTCTTTTGATGAGGATAATTCAGTTAAGGTGTGACCCACCTCATTCAGGGTAGAAATTAATCCTATTACTAGAATCCTTTACAAACAGAACGAAGAGAAAGAGAAAGAACAAACCATGGAAACAAAAAGCTGAGAGCTCTGAAACCCAGAAGAGAAAGGAGTGACCAGCAGATACTGCCATGTGTCTTGCCATGTGGCAAAGGAGCCAAGAATTGTCAGCAGCTAGTCTTTGGAAGAAAGAATCACCTTGATGATGCCCCGATTTGGACATTTTCTAGTCCTCAAACTATAAGTTAATAAATTCCCATTGTTCCAGCCAACCCATTTCATGATATCTGCTTTAAGCAGTCTAGAAAACTAAAACACCACCCAAGAATTTTACATCTGGCAAAAAATGTCTTTCAAAAGACATGAGGGACTTCATCACCACTAAACTGGCCCTACAAGAAATGCTAAAGGGAGATCTGCAGGTTGAAAGGAAAGACTATAGATTGAAGCCACATGAAGAAATAAATATCTCTAGTAAAGATAATGACAAGAGTAAATATAAATGCCAGTCCTAGTATATCTGTGATTTGTAACTCTGATTTTTATTTCCTACAGGGACTAAAAGGCAAATGCATAAAATGTAATGATAAATTGGGGGTTTTGGAGTCATAATGTATAAACATGTAATTTGTGACAAGAACTACATAAAGATCTGGGGATGGATGGATATAGGAACATAGTTGATGTATGCGGCTGAAGTTAAGTTTGTATCAAAGCAAATGAGATTGCTATAGATGTAGGATGTTAAATTTAAGTCCCATGGTAACCATAAAGAAAATATCAGAGAATATGGTAGCTCACAGAGACAGATGGTAGAGTACTGGTTACCAGGGGTGACAGCAGGGACATAGGAGAGTTAATGCAAAATGAGTGTAGGGTTTCTGTTTGGAGTGAAGGGAAAGTTCTAGTAAGGGATGGTGGTGAGGGTACTGCCACATTGTGAATGTGATTAACCCCACTGAGTGGTATGCTTGAGAGGAACTGAGATGGGAAGATTTGTGTTGTATATATGTTTCTGTAATTTAAAAAGAGAGCAAGAGAAACTAAAGAGATGATGACGATTAGGGAGCAGATGTGGCTTGAGCAGCTAAGCACCTGCTTCCCACATGGGAGGTCCCAGGTTTGGTTCCAAGTGCCTCCTGAAAAAACAGAAAAACAAACAACAAACAAAACAAAAAACCAACTCAGGGAAGCTGAAGTGGCCCAGTGGTTGAGTGCGAGCTTCCCACATATGAAGTCCCAGATTCAATCCCCAGCCCCCGGGACTCTCAAAAAAAAAGATAATGACAATTAAATGAAATACATGATACTGAGTAGTATTTAAGAGAGGAGAAAAGACTCAAAAGGGCATTATTGGTACATAACAAAAACTTGGAATATAGAATATAAGCTTTATATCAATGTTAAATTTCTCAAACTTGATAACTGCACACTTAAAGTGATTATATAAGTAAATATTCCTATTTGTAGGAAATGTACATGGAATTGTTATGTGCTCTCGAGTGTTCAGATGATAAAGAGATAGATGCATAAATAGATACATAGATACATAGATGAATGAATGATAGAATGATACGGCAAAAAGTGGCAAAATGTTAAAATTTGTGTATCTCAGTTTCTGGGAATGTGGGGATATGTCTGAGTTCTCTGAATGGGGTTTGTATTGTTTTTGCCACTGTTCTGAAACTCTCAAATGTTTTAGGAATAAATAGTTTTAAAAAATTAAAAGGATGAGGGCATGTTAAATTTATCATGTGATAAACAGATGAATGGATAAACAAAATGTGGTATATACATACAATTGAATAGTATATGGAATTTGGCCATAAAAAGGAATAAAGTTCTGATGCATGTTCCTATATGGATGAACGTCCAAGACATCATGCTGAGTGAAATGAGCCATACTCAAAAGGACAAGTACTATATGAACTCACTTGTGCAATAAGTAGAATATGCAAATTCATGAAGTCAGAGACTAGAATACAAGTTCCCAGGGGCCAAGTGAGGGAGGGAAATGGGGAGTTAATATTTAATTTGTTTGAAGTTTCTGTTTGAGGTGATAGAAAAGTTTTGGCAATAGATGATGGTAATGGAGCCACAATTTGTGAATGTAATTAACACCACTGAATTTTATATTTGAAAAAGGATAAAATGGAAATTTTAGGTTGTAAATAAATTATCACACACACCAAAAGCCATAGAATTGTACAACCCAAAGAATGAACCCTAATGTAAAGTGTGGGCTAAAGTTAATAGCATAATTATAATAATATTGTTTTATCAATTGTAATAAAATTAATACAGAAGTGCAAAAGGTTAATAATAGGGAAAACCCATGTGAGGGGGTATAAAGGAACTGTGTACTTTCTGTATGATGTTTCTGTAAACGTAGATCTGCTCTAAGCAAAAAAAAAAATTAAATAAAACAACACCACAGAAGATATTGCTTAACGGGTACAGAGTTTCTATTTAGGGTGATGGTGGTATTGATAGCACAATATTGTGAATGTACTCAATACCACTGAATTGTATATTTGAAAGTGGTTATAGTGGGAAATTTTATGTTGTATATATGTTACTGCAAGAAAGAAAAGAAGATGGACATAGGAGTCAACCTGAAAGAGTTCCCAATGGCCAAATCTGAAACAATTTGGGCAAACAAATAAATAATGGTACTATTGGATTATAACCTAAAGAATAAAATAAATATGCATGAATCCAAACTGATATAAATGAATGATAGGAAAAAATAAATAAGTGTATAGAAGAGTCAAACCTTCCTTACAGAAGAACTCCCAACCATAAATGTAGAAGGAATTAGAAAATCACATTATAACACAGTAATCATTGCAGCAGGCAAAGCCACAAATGAATTCTACAATTAGTGGGTAAAATTTTAAGAAGAAACAAGAGTATTTGCATAGTCTCAAAGTATCTACTCCAAAATATTAATTAATTACTTTAGTGGTTTTAATATATGTCCACAAATTCTTTGGTACTTCTTCTTCCAGAGAAGGAACTTAATTCTTTCCCCTTGAGTGTGGAATGGACTTCGTGACTTGCTTCTAACTTTAGAAGTATGGAAAAATAAAATTAGTAACTTTACAGTAGAAATAAAGTTAATATCAATTGTAATAGGTCATGTAGATATCACCTAACCCCTGATATGATATCAAGAGAAAGGCACTTTACCGCTGTGATCTGTGATATTCTTCCCCAAAATTCATAACCCCAGCCTAATTATGAGAAAATATCAGACAAACCCAAATTGAGGTATATTCTACAAAGTATTTGATAAATACTCTTCAAAAGTGAAGAAATAAATAAGGTCATGGAAAACAAGAAAAGACTGGGCAATTCCCAAATTGGCGACCATGACAACTAAACATAACGTGGTATCCCAGATTGGATTCTAGAATAGAAAAAGGGTGTTAGTGGAAAAACTGGTGAAATCTGAATACAGTCTGTCATTTAGTTAATACTCTTGTATAAATGCTAATTTCTCAGTTTGATAACTGTACCATATAGGATATTAATGTCAGGGGAAGTGGGAAAGATGGTATAAGGCAACTCTATGTACCATCTTTGCAAATTTTCTGTAAATCTAAAATTATTACAAAATAAAAAGTTGTATAAAAAATGCCCTGGGGGCGGCGGACTTGTCCCAGTGGTTAGGGCGTCTGTTTACCACATGGAAGGTCCGCGGTTCAAACCCCGGGCCTCCTTGACCCGTGTGCAGCTGGCCCACGCGCAGTGCTGATGCGCGCAAGGAGTGCCCTGCCACGCAGGGGTGTCCCCCACGTAGGGGAGTCCCACACGCAAGGAGTACGCCCCATAAGGAGAGCCGCCCAGCGCAAAAAAAGTACAGCCTGCCCAGGAATGGTGCCGCCCACACGGAGAGCTGACACAAGATGGTGCAACAAAAAGAAACACAGATCCCGGTGCCTCTGATAACAACAGAAGCGGACAAAGAAGACGCAGCAAATAAACACAAAGAATAGACAACCGGGTGGGGAGGGAAGGGGAGAGAAATAAATAAATAAACAAATCTTTTTTTTTAATGCCCTGGGGTAGTGGATGTGGCTTAAGAGATTGGGCTCCCATCTACCATATAGGAGGTCCAGGGTTCAATTCCTGGAGTCTCCTGCTGAAGGCAAGCTGGCCCAGGCAGTGAGCTGGCCTGGATGGAGAGCTGACCCGTGCAGAGTGCTGGCCCACGTGGAAAGCTGGCGCGGCAAGATAATGCAACAACAACAAAAAAAGGGACATAGAGGAGAGAAAATAAGAGATTGAGCAGACCAGGGAGCTGAGGTGGCGAAAGAGATTGAGCTCCTCTCTCCCATTCTGGAATGTCCCAGGATCGGTTCCCCATGACACCAAAAGAGAAGATAAACAGACACAGAGGAACACATAGTGAATGGACACAGAAAGCAGACAGTGAGTGCAAAACAAAGAGGGGCGGGGGGAGGGCGGAATAAATGAATAAACAAATCTTTTTAAAAAATGCCCTTGGATCCGCAATGGGCCACTCTATCTAAAGGTATAGTAAATGATAGATAGTAAATGCATCCAACAGCATTTAGCCACATTCAAAAAATAAAAAAGGATGAAAAACAAATATACCTCAACAAGCAAACCAAAGACTGCCTCTAAGTGGAGGAAGCTAAGAGGAGGTGGGTAGTAAACCTCTTTCCAGGGCTCACCAGAGCTTCCAGAAGTTTATTCAGACAATAACCCTTCAAGGGATTTTACATTCTTTCCTTCAAGTTTGAGTCAAAAATACTGGATGGTTTCTGTCCTCTAGGGACTTTTTTTCTATCTACATTATTCTACATATGTAGATGTGTCATGTGTGTTCACCCAAATGAAAAAAGGACTATTGGAGAAGTTTTGGCAAATTTACTCCAAGGTTAAATAGGATCAGACATGACTTCAAAGAGCCTGAGAACCTTAGAGATGAAAGAGAACTTAAACCCAGGGCTCCTGGGGGCCTGCCGCGGCTCTTTCCCACACATCCCTCTGATTCCCTCAATCCTAGTTAGTGTGTTTTCGTGGATCGGTGTACTCCCCCACTTGAGTGCCTGCAGTCCACTGGGCCAGACGCGGGGTCTGTGGGGGAACCGACAGGCACGCAGAGGCCTCTGTTTCATTCTGACCTCACAGTTTGTTTTCGCCTCTTCAGCTGTCATTGCTACTTCTCAGTCACTCCTGAGAACACCCGTGGACACTGTCACCCCTTCTGCTTCTAGGATCCTGAACTAGAATCTTCTCCTTGGGGACCACAGTCCCTCAACCTCTTACTCATCCACCATCCTTATGTATCCAACCTACTCACCTCCTGGGCTGTGGCTTCCAAACAGATCGGTACATCCAGATTTTGTGGGGCCTGATGCTTTCATGATGTTAGGGACCTCCTTAAGTCAAACAATACAAAACTACAGATAAATAATGAGATGCAGGGCCAGAAAGGAGCCCAAGCACAGAGGGCCCTGATATTTAACTTCCAGTAAATGCCTCTGCAGATGATCCCCCTCTGTCCTCCCACTCCCCCAGCTTCCACCTAACCTCCAGCAGGCATTTCACTGTCATCCTTTCCAGCAGCCTAGACCACTTCATCTCTGGACCTGTCTCCATGCCCACTCTGCTACGTGTTTTTTCTCTCTCCTTCCAGGCTTTTAAACACTAACAGAGAAAATCATAAAACCAGTCTAAAAAATTAGACTACTGGATCTAGTCTAATAAGAAACACATATGAAAGCACTAGAGAGTTACAAAGCAACCTACAGTGCAAGGTATGATCAACAGCCTCCTACCCAGTCCCTCAACTTTGAGCACACTCCTCACAGCTCTCCTGCACATCACCGCCTGTGTCATCTTCTTAAAACATCCTTAGGCTCTTACCAGTCCCCTATGCACAAAGCATTAAATGGCTCCTCGTTGCCTATTTTACTTTTTGCAAAGAAAATGCATTATGCTATAAAATAGTCAACCACAACAGTGTATAAAATAAAAAATAGAAAATAAACATCTTTCTCCTCCCTAGGCCCACTTCTAAATGTAATCATACACTGTTGTGTCTTCCGTCAGATATTTTTCTATGCATTTATAACTGTATGTACACATTATATGGATTTTTTTAAGACAATGGGATTATACTGGGCATATTGGTTTGCAACCTTTTTTTAAGCAAATCATTTTTATTGATACTTATTAATAAAGCATACAATTCATCCAAAGTCTATAAGCAATGGGTATTTGGTATAATCGCATAGTTGTATATTTATCACTTCAGTCATTATTAGAGCATTTTCATTATTTTGATAATAATAAAAACAAAAACAGACAAACAAACAAGAAAATTCTCCATCTCTCAATCTCTGTTTCCCCTGCTGTAAATAGCTGCGTTTTCTGGCTATTCTTGCACAATTATTTATTTATTAAGCAGTTTTATTGAGATATAGTCACATACCAAACAATCTATCTAAAGTGTATAATCAGTGGCTTTTAGTATAATCACAATACTGTGCATTCATCATCACAGAAACTTTAGAGCTCTTTCATTACTACAAAAATAAAAACTCCACACCCCTTAGCATGTCTTCTCCAGCTCTACATAACCACTAATCTAATTTCATCTTTATAAATTGATTTATAAATTGATTTATATTTACATATTATATAAATGGAATCAAACACTATGTTACACAATATATTTAGTTCACTAGTAGTGCAATCATACAGTATTTGTCCTTTTGTGTCTGGCTTGCTTCATTCAGCATAATGTCCTCCAGGTTCATCCATGTTGTCATATGCTTTACAACTTTATTTTTTCTTACAGCTGCATAATATTGCATCATGTGAATATACTAGTTTGTTTATCCATTCATTTGTTGATGGGCACCTGGATCGTTTCCAACTTTTGGCAATTGTGAATAACACTACTATGAACATTGGTGTGCAGATGTCTGTTCGTGTCGCTGCTCTCAGTTCTTCTGGGTATATACCAGTAGTGGTATTGCCAGGTCACATGGCAAATCTATATTCACCTTCTTTAGGAAATGCCAAACAGTCCTCCACAGTGCCTGTACCATTCTACATGCCCACCAACAATGAATAAGCGTTCCTATCTCTCTACATCCTCTCCAACACTTGTAGTTCTCTGTCTTTTTAATAGTGGCCATTCTGATAGGTGTGAAATGATATTTCATTGTAGTTTTGATTTCCATTTCCCTAATTATTAGTGATGTTGAACATTTTTTCATGTGTTTTTTTGCCACTTGTATTTCTTCTTCGGATAAACATCTATTCAAGTCTTTTGCCTATTTTTAAATCTGGTCATTTGTCTTTTTATTGTTGAGTTGTAGGATCCCTTCATATAGCATGGATATTAGACCTTTATTGGGGGAAACATGTGGCTCAACCAATTGGGCTCCCATCTACCATATAGGAGGTACAGGGTTCGATACCCAGGGCCTCCTGGCGAGGGCAAGCTGACCCACGTGGCGAGCTGGCCCATGCAGAGTGCCAGTCCACATGGGAATGCCAACCCATGCAGGAGTGCTGCCCTGCGTGGGAGTGCCACCCAGCATGGAATAGCTGCCTGGCACAGGAGTGCTGGCTGATGTGGAGAGCTGGCACAGCAAGATGACACAACAAAAGACACAGAGGAGAGAAAACAAGACGATGTAGCAGAACAGGAAGTTGAGGTAGTGCAAGAGAGTAATTGCCTCTCTCCCACTTCGGAAGGTCTCAGGATCGGTTCCTGGAGCCGCCTAATGAGAATACAAGCAGGCACAAAAGAACACACAGCAAATGGACACAGAAAGCAGACAACAGGGGGAATGGGGCAGGGGGAGAAATTTTTTAAAAACCAAAAACCCTTATTAGATGTGATTTCCAAATATTTTCTACCATTGAGTCGGCTGCCTTTTCACCTTTTGACAAAGTAGTGTTGGATTATAACCCAAAGTATAACATAAGTGTCTATGATTCTCTACTGATATAAATAAATTATCGAATAAATAAATGGGGAGAAGAGACAGAGCAATGTAGAAGATTCCAAATAATATATGTAGATACTCTGCTCTCAAGGAGGTGGACAATAAATCCCCACTCCTTAAGTGGTGCATAGAGACTTCTTTCTAATGTGCAGATTATGGAAAGTTTTTGTTTTTTTTTTTGTTTTTTAAAAGAGAGTAATGTTACAGCGGAAAAAACTGACAAACAGTACTTCATGCAGGTCAGCAAGGTCAATGCCAACAATGATAAATCAGTTTATAGTATGCACCCTTGATAAAATGTGATGAATCAATGGCACTTATCTTTGGGGTCTTCCTCCAAATAATCCCTAACCCCAGTCTAATCATGAGAAAAATACCAGACTATTTCCAATAGAAGGGCATCTTACAAAATACCTGATCAGTTCCCCTCAAAATTATCTAAGTCATCAAACTGAAGAAATGTCTGGGAATTTGTCACAGCCAAGAGGATCCTAAGGTGACATGACAACTAAATGTAACGTGGTTTCCTGGATGAAAAAATAGATGAAGGAACGGGAAAAGGACATTAGCTATAAACTAAGGAAATCTAATAAAGTAGGGACTTTAGTATATTTGTTAATTGTAACAAATATACCAAGCTAATGTAAGAAGTTGATAATGGAGAAAACTGAGTACAGAGTATATAGGATTTCCCCATACTATTTTCTCAATTTGCTTAAAATTAAAACTGTTATTAAAAGTTTATTTAAAATTAAAAACTGTCCCCACCTGTGCTCCTGAGGTGACCAGGCCCAGTCACACTGATTTAGCTCCAAGGGACTTGTGAGGGTACCCAAAAAGAGAGAGGATGAGAGTGGCAAAAGACCCACAAAATCAAAGGGGAGTTGGGCACTGGGGGGGACATAATTAGTCATAGGAAAACAGGAGAAGGAGGCGAGGGAGCGTGGGAGGGCAAGTGAAAGAAAATTGTGCTTCAGGCCATTTATTTTCCTTAGCTGCTCTCCCCCATCACTCCCCTGCCCCACACTCTTTAACCTGTTCTGTTTTTCTCTGGGCACTTATTGCCTTCTAATATTCTTAAAGATTTATTTTATTTATTTCTCTACCCTTCTGTCCCCATTGTCTGCTCTCTGTGTCCGTTCACTGTGTTCTTCTGTATCTGTTTGCATTCTTGTCATACGGCATCAGGAAACTGTGTCGCTTTTTTTGTTGTTGTTGCATCATCTTGCTGCGTCAGCTTTCCATGTGTGCGGCACCACTCCTGGGCAGACTGCACTTTTGTCGCAAGGGGCGGCTCTCCTTGAGGGGTGCACTCCTTGCACGTGGGGCACCCTTACACGGGGGACACCCCGGTGTGGCACTGCACTCCTTGTACGCATCAGCACTGCACATGGGCCAGCTCACCACATGGGTCAGGAGGCCCTGGGTATTGAACCCTGGACCCTCCATATGGTAGGTGGATGCTCTATCAGTTGAGCCATACTGCTTCCCTCTAATATTCATATGATTATGCTAGATACTGTTTGCCCCTCTGAACTCACTTTCCACTCTTGTTTTTTTCCCCCAAAGATTTATTTATTATTTCCCCCCTCCCCTCCCCCTGCCCTGCTGTTTTTGCTGTCTGTGTCCATTTGCTGTGTGATCTTCTCTGTCTATTTCTCTTTTTGTCTTGTCTTCTCATTTTTTCTCCCCTGATTCACCAGGATTCGATCCTGGGGACCACTGATGTGGAAAGAGTTTCTCTGTCAGCTGCACCACCTCAGTTCCTGGTCTCTGCTGTGCTTCACCTTGACTCTCCCTTTTGTCTCTCTTTTGTTGCATCATCATCTTGCTGCATGACTCACTTGCACAGGCACTGGCTCACCGTATGGGCACTCATGTGGGTGCTTGCGCGGGCACTTGGCTCACCACATGGGCACTCACCTCACCACATGGGCACTGGCTCACTGCACAGGCATGCTTTTCTCTTTTTCACCAGGAGGACCCAGGGATCGAACCTGGGTCCTCCCATATGGTAGGTGGAAGCCCTATCACTTGAGCCACATCTGCTTGCCACTTTCCACTCTTTTCCACGCTGCTCTGTGCTCCAGGGGCTGACCTGCAAGGACTACCTCAACAGACTCCTAGCCTCTGGCTCTCCTGGGGTTCAGCCAGTGGGCACTGGCAGGGGCTCTGAAAAAGGGAATATGTTGCTCTCCTTTTACTCACCCTGTCATTGAGGGAAGGAAGGATGCCCATCCTAGGATTACTGGGATGGTTGACCACAAGACACCCAATAATGGACAGATGAGGAGGAAAGCAATTTATTAATCACACATACAGCCTGGGGGAGGAGGACACTGCACACAGGGCCACTTGGGGATTGCCCCCAGGAACACAGTGAACAGCAAGTGGCTGTGGGAGGCAGACTTTGTAGTAACAAGAGGATGAGGTGCCACTGGTTCCCACAGAGGATATGACTGGCTTGATAGAATAATTCTGCAGGCAGGCAGGGAACTGAAACACACTGCAGGGCTAGGCAGGAACTGCACCTCGTCTGTTTAATAAGAAAGGTTGTTTAACCAGGGGGCATTATCTGAGTAGGAGAGGAACTTGTGATTAGGTCATTTAAGACCCTCCCAATTTTACCAGATGTCAAGGCAGCACACAAAATTGGACCTTAATTTTAGACTTTCTGCCACAGAGGAGTGGGAGGTCCAAGCACTTTGGTTCCTTCCCCACCTATTTGCCTTGTGCTGGCCACGTCTCCCTAGCAAAGGCCCAGCTCTTGTCAGGTGCCTCATTGCAGCTCTATTACCAAGTGCTGGGATGCCCCCTCCTGTTGCCCCTTCAGGCCTAGGAGTGGGTAAAGTTTCCCACGTGGGCAACCCTGCACCATTCCTTGTTAGTTTCTTTGAACTCGACCCTGGTATCGGTCAACACTCCCTTTATTAAACTCTTCCCAGTTACCCAGTTGAGTATGCTGTTTCCTGCTGAGACGATGTCTGAAAGAAAAACTTACTTACACATTATGTTTATTGTCTATTGCTTATCTTTTCTTTTAGAATTTCCCCTCGGTGAGGGCAGAGATTTTGTATGTTTTGTTCACTGCTATGGCACTCAATAAATATTTGTGGAATAAATGAGTGAATGTTCATTTTATCTGTACTAATACAGTAGCCACTAGCTGGCTGCTGAGCACTCAAAATGTGGCTAGTACAAAAGGGAATTGCAATTTTTTAAAAATTTTAATTGATTTTAATTTAAATAGCCACACATTGCTAATAGCTATAGCTCAGGTCTAAGAAGATTTCCTGGGCTCAGGCAATTCTCTAGCTACTTATATTAGTCAGGGTTCTCTATGGAAACAGAATCAAAAAGAGATATCTGTCAATAGTATGAGATTCTATAAGAGTCTCTCACGCAGCCGTGGGGATGCACAAGTCCAAATTCTGCAGGCAGGCTGCAACCAGGGGCTGCAATGAAAGTGCAGTGAAGGTCATTGACGAGTTCTGGGAGATGTTGGCTGTCCAAAGACGAGCTGGGAAATTCTCTCTTAATGCTGGAATCTCTTCCCCTTTTAAGGGGTTCAGCTGATTGGGTTAAGTGCCACTCATTGCTGATGGCAAACTCCCTGACTGATATAATTGTAATTAGCTCTCTATGATTTACCACTGCTGTAAGGTCAATGGTGACTGAAGTCCACAAATGCCCTTGTATTACAGTTAGCCCAGTGCTTGCTTGACCAAACAACTGGGCACAATTACCTGACCAAGTTGACACAATAGCCCAACCATCACACTACTGAAGTCCACTCTGCCCCAGGAGGGGTTAAGAGAGTTGCTCAAGGCTGAGGCAGCTAAACTCACTCAGTAGGCTTTACTGTTTCTCTTGCCCTGAGGAACTCCAGGGCTGGTCTTTCTGGCATTCTCTCTAGGCAGGCAAATTTGGGAACGTGTGCCTTACTTCTATACATTTACATTTTAATTTTCCTGCAAACTTTGTTTCTTGGATGCTAGAGTTACAGTGTGCTCGTTAGAAACATGGACCAGGCCCTTAAAAACCTGCAGCTTAAAAAGAGCTCTGGCCCCTAGTCAAAGGAGTCTCCAGCTGTTGACTAACTCTGCTTGGAAAGATGCGAATGTCCTAATTCTCTTCCAAACTGCTCTTAGTAGGTTTTATCCAGTGACCTGTAAAACCCAATTAGTCAAGGGACACTTTAATTCCAGCCTGTTAGACAGCTTCTAAAATCGTGGAGAAAGGCAACAGCAAATTCTGAGCTGAGGGGCTGAGAAACACAACTTATTTTCAAAAGCAAAATGCCCTTGCTTTTTCATGATTTCTCTTACCCACCTACTTCAGCACATGGAAGACATTTTCGGAGGCTTTCACAGGGTAAATGTGGGAAGCAGTTCTTGAAAAGGAGACAAACATGGTGGCCAGTGAGGTCAAGCGATTTTTCTCAGGTTTTGCCAAGTCAGGGCCCGGCTCTCGTCTCCTGATTGTAGTACAGGGAACATTTGCACTGTTCTTATTACTTACCCCAGGAATTGGCTTATTGCACAATATCAGGAAATAGTCAATATGAAATCCTGGCCCACAGAGTGTACATGTTCTGGTTTTTATTCTGCAGCTTTTTTTTTTTTTTAATATAAAGTGTGTTTTCCTTTCCCATAATGTCATCTGGAAGCAATTCCTCCCAACAGCTGGATTTGCTTTCACAACTGGTAAACACATAAAATGGGAGGCAGAGGAAGATGCAGTCTCAACAGAGGAGCCCCTTTCCCACCCGCTTGGCTCATGTTCTGAGGCTTATCTTGGGTTTCTACACAAGCCTCATCAAAACTGAGGCAGCCTTCAGACAAGCAACCCAGATTGCATTCCCTCCTCCAGAGGGTCAACGTGTTCTTTGGGGGAGAAATTTTCTGAATACTTTGCAGATAAAATTGATCAGATGCAGACCAGATTGCCAGCTGCCAAGATCTCTGAGCTCCACGCGGGGGCCAGCAGGGCAGCGTCTTCCCAAAGTTTCTCCCATCGAGGAAAAGGCAAAAAAAAAACCGGCTGGGGTCCTGCGGAAAGCCTCTGTGAACGCAAAGCCTTCCCGGCCCTTTTGCTGCCAAAGCCAGTAAAGAGAGGGCAAGAGTCCAAAGAACCCAAACTAGGTCATCAAGGAAGACGAATGCTCCCAAACGCGCTCTGTGAAGGACACGCAGGCCCTCCTCCGGAACAAGTACCGCGGAGACGCAAACAGAAACTCTGGCCAGCGCGCTGCAGGGGCAAGCCAAGAACACAGCTGTCTTCTGGGTGTTGGCTCACACGCTCTCGGCTGTCCCCAAGGTCTGCCGAGGCCCCCGCGCCAAGCGTTCACCAGCACGGCTGGTGCCGGGCTCTCAGCCCTCTGGAGTCAAGAGGTCCAGGGGCACAGTTTAAGGTGGAATACAGGCCCAGGGAAGAAGGCTCAGGCTGTGGCACTCCCTCCCCCCTTGAAAGAAATGCTATTCTTTTCACCGAAGTTTGCGATCTG
Source organism: Dasypus novemcinctus (assembly GCF_030445035.2). Lineage (NCBI taxonomy): Eukaryota > Metazoa > Chordata > Mammalia > Cingulata > Dasypodidae > Dasypus > Dasypus novemcinctus. The sequence continues at coordinate 74,260,010 of NC_080679.1, read as the reverse complement.
GGGGAAATGGGCTCAGCACGTGGCTGAACTCTCAGGAAGGAGCGCGGGCGCGTTCCAGTTCCCAGGCAGCCCCGGGGAGGTGCAGGAAGGCACGAGCCCGCCCCGCTGCGTGCGTGATCACGTCTGGGGCTGCGCCGCCGTGAGGGAGCTTCCCAGAGCCCTGCGTCCTTCCTGCCAAGGCCTGTGGGCAGATGCGGGCCTCCCTCCGCTGGGGAAGCAGAGGAGACGTGCGGGCTGCCCGCCAGCGGCACGCTCGCCCCGAGGAAGACGACCCCCGGCCCGGCTCAGCACCAGCCACAGACGTGCTTGCCCGTGCCTGGGCGCCCGGCGCCACGGTTCTCTTTCCAGCCTGTGGCCGGTCTTCTTTCACGCTCCTCTGGACGCTTCATCTTGTCTGGGGTCAGGGAGCAGAAACTGCCCATTTTTCTAAATCTCAAACGTTCAAAATCCGGGATTTTGAAAATCCACAAGTCTGACTCCACGCTGAGGCCCATTCCTCAGGCCCTGGGCGTGCTAGGGGGGGTGTCTTGGGGAGTTCAGTGACGCCCAAGGCAGGGGGAGGGGTGGCTCAGAGAAACCCAGTGGTTAATACTTCAAAATGGCCCTCTAGATTAAAAACGAAACTAAGCAAAACAAAAACACCAAAGGGACATGACCAAATGCAGTGTTTGGATTCTGACTCAAACAAACCAGCTGTAAAAAGACATTTGGAGATATCAGGATAATAAGGGAAAATTTAAATTGGACTGGGTATCAGAAAATACTAAAGAATTATTGTTAATTTGATGTGTTATAATGGTATTACGGTTATTTAAGAAAATGTTCTGTCTACTAAAAGGTATAAACAGAAGTGTTTAAAGGTGAAATAGGCCATCCAGGATTTGTTTTAAAATGCTTCAGGGGAAGTGGATTTGGCTCAACTGATAGAGCATCCACCTTCCACATGGGAGGTCCAGGGTTCAAACCCAGGGCCTCCTGACCCGTGTGGTGAGCTGGCCCACACACAGTGCTGATGTACGCCAAGGAGTGCTGTGCCACGCAGGGGTGTCCCCCTGTAGGGGAGCCCATGTGCGCCCCATAAAGGAGAGATGTCCCCGTGCAAAAAAAGCACAGACTGCCCAAGAGTGGCACCACACACATGAAGAGCTGACACAGCAAGATGACGCAACAAAAAAGAGACACAGATTCCTGGTGCCACTGACAAGAATCCAAGCAGACACAGAAGAACACACACAGCGAATGGACACAGACAGCAGACAAAGGGGGTGGGAGGGAGGAGGGGAGAGAAATAAATTAAAAAATAAACTTTTAAAAAATAATAATAATAGAAATAAAATGTTCCGGGGGAAGCACATGAACCTCAACTGATAGAGTATCCACCTACAATATAGAACCCAGGGTTCTATCTGGGGCCTCCTGGCCCATGTGGTGAGCTGGCCCATGCACAGTGTGCCGCGTGTAAGGAGTGCCATGCCATGCAGGGGTTCCCCCCCTACATAGGGGTGCCCCATGCACAAGGAGTGTGCCCTGCAAAGAGAGCCACCCTGCATGAAAAAACAGCCCGCCCAGGAGTGGTGCCGCATACACGGAGAGCTGACCCAGCAAGATGACGCAACAAAAGAAACACAGATTCCTGGTGCCACCTGACAAGAATATTAAGCGGACATAGAAGAACACACAGCAAATAGACAGAGAGCAGACAAACGGGGGGGGGGGGGTGGGGTGGGGGTGGGGGTGGGAAGAAATAAAACAAATCTTTAAAAAAAATGCTTCAGAGGAAAAAAAGATGAAGCAAACATGACAAGGTGTTAATGGTTAAATCTAAATGATGGATATATGGGATTCTTTATACTATTCTTTCTACTTTTATGTATGTTTGAAATTTTTTTTCATAATAAAAATGTCAGTATATACATCCTACTTCATCACAAAAAATGCACAGAGAAGAACCAAATATATACCTATTTGCCCACCTCGCTGATGACTGAATTCTGTACGTTGGTACTTAATCCTCCTGAGGATCAGACCCTGGGTTCAGTCCTGAGTGCAGCAGGGAGGTGACAGGGCAGGATCAGTCAGAGGTGGCACCTGCAGACTTGGGCCAGGGGCTTGTGGTGCCACCCGCAGCTCATCTGCTTGGAGAGAAGGGGAGAGGGAACTTAAATCCCAGAACAAATGCGGCCTTCGGCTTCCCAGGGCTCTTCGGCCTTTTTTTCTTCTTTTTTTCACAGCAAAGACCACGCCATTTATTTACAAGGGCCAGTGTGGGAGTTGGGGGAGGTAGGGAAAGTCCTCCCTGGACTGCTTGGGATCTTTTCCCACTTAGAGCAAACTCTTGCCTCCATATGCTTAGTCATGAGTCCTCCTAGCAGCTGGGCCAAGTAGCACAGGGAGGAAGTGATGTGATACTCAACAGAGTGATATCCAATTCCAGATCAAAGCTATCCTTGCTACCCTTTCCTCTCCCTCCTCAAACAGAACTTTCTGGCCTAGAGAAAATAGTAAAGACCTGAAAGTGTAGTGGTTGGGTAGCCAACAACCAGGGGCTCTGGAGGGAAAGACCCCTTTTCTGTTCCCCTAAAACACCAGAATGAGGGGTGTTAAGTGAGCTGATCACAGCCCCGGTAATTTCAGGAGTACCCCACACTATCCTTGGCCTACCTGCAGCCAAAGGCCCAAGGGACCTAGCTTTCTTGGCTATTTCCCTTCCTGCCCTTAAATGGCCTCTCTACCCACTTCCCTCTAGTTGGAGAGAACTTTGAACTGGAAATCAACAAAGAATCCACACATATTCAAACACCTCCCCCCACCCCTCCCCCAAACACACACAATTTCCCACTACTAAGACATGCACCTATCCCCTCCAAGCTTTTTGAGGTTTTGAGGGAGTCCCAAGTCATTGGTGCCAAGGGACACAGAGAGGTCCTGGGTTCATGGAAATGTGTGTGTGTGTGTGTGTGTGTGTGTGTGTATTAGCACGTGTGTTTGAGGTAATGGTGTCAGTATGACCCTTTGTGAGCTGCACCCCTAAATTCATTGAGCCCCTTTCTTTAGGTCAAATTCCACTGCATCTCTAAGTCTCCTCTGCCAGGCTGTCCCACCTAAAAGAACTAATGCTCCCACTCCTTAACTGTCAAGTCCAACTTCTAAGCCTTTAAAGATAACTCATGTTGTCCCCTTCAATCCCTTCCTCCAAAAATTTCATTTCCTCCTCTGCTGCGCAGAGCTCCAATAGGCTGGTCTAGGGCTTGCTAGCTTCTTGTCCAGAGGTCTGTGTCGCAATTCCCTCTTCAGACGGGGAACAGGCATCTTCTTTCTCCCCTGGAAGTCCCAACAGAGCCCAGGAAAAAGTAGATTGGGATTATATAGGATTCTTTATACTATTCTTTTAGGATGTAGTGACCAGAACAAGGGTGAGGAGGAGAAAAGCCACAGACTGCCCGTTTCACCTGCCTTCCTACGGAGTGTGGAATTCTAGTACTACTTTCTTCACAGAGGTTGGGCTGGGGGGTGGGAGGGGTTGGGGGCGAGAGAAAGGAGTTACAAAGTAAACATAGGACAATCAAAACCCTAGTGGTACAGATGGAAGACCCTGTCCCAGTACACTGCAAAAGTTTGGAGATCACAAAATGTGGTTGTGCGGCAAGGAGGTAGGGCCAAACAAACAAAACTGTGAAGATTGTTTAAACAGCCCTGCCCAAGGAGGATCAGGAGAGAAGATTCAGTAAAAGATGTAAAATCAGAATTCTCTGACAGAGCTATGGGTTTGGGGCCCATGCCTCTAAAGTCACCCTGCTATCTGAAGAGGACAAGGGAGAAGGCAGAGGGATGACAAGCTGCAGGGGGGGGGGGATTGTCAGAGGAACCAAACACTGACATCAAGGGAGGGGAGAGGCAAGGGGCAGGGGCCGAGGGATTAGGAGAGCTGAGAGCCCAGGAGTCTCTCGATGGCCGCGGTGATGTCCCCTCCTGTGGCAATCGGGGCCTGCAGGTTTCCCTCCCGACTGATGAAGCTCATGGAGCTGAGGGGCTCCAGTTGCTGCTGAAATATCACTTCTGGCATCTGCACCTGTGAGTTTCCACTTCCGGAAAGCTGGGTCATCTCTTGCATGAGCTGCTGCTGAGCATTGGAAGCCCCTGTTGGAGTCGATGTGGCTGGGGTGGTTGGCGAGGAGCTGGCGGCCTCGGGTGCAGACCCAGCATTGCTTCCAGCCACGGAGGCTGCGGGCTGGGACATCCCAAAGGACCCCAGGCTGGATACCAGCCCGGGGGCCTCCATCTGCCAGGTCTGCAATCCCTGCTGGACCTGCAGCAGCGCCTGCATGGCGTGGGGTTGGGAAGGGTGGACAATGACTCTGGGTTCTGCATCTGCTGCAGGAAAACTGGGAGCTGCAGGCAGAGCTGCTCCTGCAGCTGGGGTTTTCCCGCGAAGAGAGGCACGTTCCCCATCATCTGAGCAGCAAGTCAGGGTTCTGGGCAAGCGTCTGCGTCATGCTGCGCATGTATGAGGCCGAGATCACATTCTGCATCAGCTGGGGGTTCTCAGAGATCTGCTGGAGGAGAGCCTGCGTTTCTGGGCTGTTGAACATCCCTCACCCCAGGCTAGCCGCATTGATCCCCAAAGAGTTTGAGACTGTCAAGTGCACCTGGCTGGTCCCCGATCCTCCAGTGCCATCCCCAGTGGACCCGGGGGGCCTGGGAGGTGGGGGGCGAGGGGCTCCAGGGGTTAGGGAGGGGCTCTTGGTTCTCAGTCCGCCGAGGCTGGGAGGATGAGCTGTCGGGCTCTGTGGCTTTGGGGGCTGTGGTTTCCTCCTGAGCATCTGCATTGCTGCAGGAGTCATTCAGTGGACTGCAGGAGGGAAAGCAGGCAAGCTCCATCTGCCCTTGAGTAACTCCTAAGGCAAGTTCCTGCTATTCAAGCTCTCAGGAACCGTGTGACACAGTCCCAGCGGGGTGCTGGCGTCTTCCTGCACGCATTGGTTAGACAGAGTCATTTAAAGGACTAATTGCATGCCTGAGCTAGGAACTGGGTACAGAAATGGACAGGATAAAGCTGCTTTTCAAGGGCAATGTAGAGGAAGCCTCTTGTTAGAAGAGTTAAAGCAGAGTCTTGCACTGACTTACCCTCTTCCCCGCTTGGCCCTTGGCAGCAGCATCCACCTTCCCATTCTAGATTGGTCTGCAGACTGTAGCTTTAGCCTGGTCTTGGGTGGAATAGGATGCTTTGCTATTTCCTTATCTCCTCTGGCTCTGGCCTACAACACAGCCTTTTCTAGGAAACCATTTTTTCCCTTCTGCACTGAAACATGCTGGGTATTCTATCTTGTTTTATGTCTTGAGGGAAAGGTAAAGTATCTGAAGGGCTGGACATGCCGTGGTCTTTTCTCAGGTCTCCTCGTAGCACCCAGCCCTCCTGCGTGCGAGGAGCAGAAAGCTGCTCCTGAAAACCTACCTCAGCACTCGCCAACAGAAAAGACTGCTGGTGGAGGGCCAAGAAATACAGTTTAAAAAATCCTAATTATACCTTGTCTGTCAGGCTCAATATCTGAAGTTTCTATAGTATTTAAATAGGTTCTTTAATTTTGCTTTTACTCCTCCCTAATGGTTTCGATCTCTTCCTCAATTATAATAAGTTTATGAGAATGACACGTCTTACCAAGGGCACTTTCACTTTCATATTTTAAAATTTTCTGCTGACTTTTTATTGACTAATAAGAGCACCAGCTCTGCAGCACAGACACTGAGTCTGCATACACTGAACTGCAGACCACTGGCTGCAACAGCTCAAACATTTCAATTGTCAGTGGGTACATGAAAGTCCAAATTTAGGCTACAAAAGGTTGATTGGATAGTGTAGATGTCTAAGGCTTGAAAGTGCTCAAAAGCCAAATATTTGAAAGTTGAAAATGTTATCCTATCCCCACTAGAATGTAAGCATCTTGCAGGCAGGAGCATTGTCCACTTTGTAAATTGCTGTATCCCAGGATCTAGAACAGGGTCTGACTCTTGCCAGGTGCTCAAACCTTTTTCGGAATGCAGAACCATCTGTGCTTTGCAATTCTTTAGACCCACTTTTGCCTTTTACCTCAAGACTGAAAGATTCTTGAAAGTGGAAATAAATCTCTTTTGTGTGCCTCACCCATAATTGGAATTCAATAAATGTATATTGTGTTCACAGATACAAATGTGTTCTACTGGGGTGCAGCTAATGGTTAAGTAATTTTAAAACAAAAGCCTATAAAGATCATGAGAAAAGTCATGGCCCATGCTAGAGAAGTGGATGGTTTTTAGAGTCTCCAGAAGTTTCAAGATCTTATCTAAAGTACTACTGGCAGGAAAGTAAATTTCCTGCCTCAGAAATCTGGTGAAAGAATTCACCGGAGGATTTAAGTCTCAGAAAAAAAAGACCCAAGGAAGGAGGCAGAGAAGGGGAGGTCTTTTCCTGGGCCTATAGATTAAGGGTATTTAGATACCGATTAAGAAAGGACCCAGGTTTGCATTTTAGTTTAACCATGTTCCCTGCAAAACTTGCTTTTGGGAGGATCAGGCAATCTGAAGATCATTACTGAAGAGGATTCAGAGAAATTACCACCTACTCCCTGGCTGAAGAGAGAACAAGTCCTGGTCTCTTTTTTTTTTTTTTTTGGTGTCAACCTCTACTGAAATGTGCTGTTGTCAAATCAAAAAGGGGACAGATCCGGAATTTTATGACTTTGATGAAAGTGCAATAAAAGGAAATCATATCATCTTAATCAAAGCATGTGCCACCTGAGTCTGCTCCCTGTCTCGTCTCTTGGCCTTGGTGACTCTCATGTACTGGAGGTTAAGGGTTTGTTAAAGAAGATGGGTTTTGATTAAGTGTCACATTTAGTGTGATGTGAAATGCTCTTTATCACTATAAGAGAAGATTGGGGGCTAGGGGGAGCTTTATAGCTAGTTCCCAATATAAATTAGGAGTCTTGGGGAATGGGTGCTTTGCAGTTGGCCTTGATCTTTCAAGGGCCCAATGAATGTGTGTATGTGAGAGTGTGTGTGTGTTTGAGATGGCAGAAAAGTCAGTTTCCGGGATCCTGCGCTAATGGGCTGGTTACCCCTCTTGGAGCTTGGCTCACAATGGTAACAGAAGGCTCCAATTCTAAATTTGTCCATGTTCTTGATGTGCCGGGCAAAGGTCTCCGTGCCTCTTACTCCTTTGGAATTTCAGTGTTGCTTAGGGATATCTCTAAGCATTTATTCATCATTGGGGGCCACTGCACAGATTTGAAGATGGAGAGCAGGAGGAAGCATTTCAAGTGCCGAATGGCATTTCTAACGGGAGGCCATGGGAATGGCTCCCCTAACTTCATCTAGAGAAAGGAGGGCAGGCAGAGCCAAAGCCTCCTCCCTCCAAATCTTCAGATTCCGATTCCAGCTTCACTTGGAGCAAAGAGAACATGGAGAGAATGGGACACAGGAAAACCCTGGGCTGATCTGGAGTGCGTGTGAGGGAGAAGCAGGAGGGCAATGCCACCCCTCCCCGCCCCGCAAGGGACCTCTCTCACCCAGCAAGCCCCTCACAAACAGATGAATCTTCCTAAAATAGCACGTGCATCAAGTCCCTTCCCTGCTCAAAACCCTTCAGTAACCTTACCCTCCCCTCCCACTGCCTACAAAAGAAAATCTGAATCCTGGCATTCATTGCTACACAGTCTGACTTTTGCCAACTGGTCTGTTCCCTGCCTCCCGCAGGACTTGCCTGTTCCTACTTTCAAACATCTGCTCATGTAATTACTCTCCCTTCCCTGTCTGTCTCTCCCTCTAACATCACCTGTCTTCAATGGTTGGTAGGAAGTCCTTCTTGCTTCAGGAAGAGCCACAGCCCACTGAGATAACTTCTCTTATCTATTCCAAATATATGAATTGAGAACCTAAAAAGTGCCTCGAGGCCTCTGAGATAGAGCCAAGAACAGAAGAGATAAAAAAGGCTGGCCTGCAAGGAGCTTACAATAAGGGGTAGGGAGTGAGGTGGGGGTGGGAGTGGACGTTATCTGGCAGGAAACCTTACATAAGATACATAAACAAATTAGAGTGTTAATAGGTTCCTACGGAGAAAAGAGAAGTAGAGAGCAAGGAGTGGAATCTACAACAGAGCCACAGGGAAAGGTGCAGCTCCTGAGGTTTGGGGGAAGGGGGAAGGTTCGCTTGTTAATCAGGATGGTTGGGGTGAGCCTCCCTGTGATACAGGAGGGAGCGGCTGTGGCTCAAGTGATTAAGCACCTTTTTCCCACAGGGGAGGTCCTGGGTTCGGCCCGTACCTCCTTTAAAAAAAAAAACAAAACAACAAACAAACAAAGGGGAAAAAAAAACTTAGGGGAGCTGCTGTGGTTCAGTGGTTGAGCACCAGTTTCCTTCATGAGACAGTCCAGGTTCTATCCCCAGCCCTGTCTCAAAAAACAAAACAAAACAAAACTTAAGGGAAGTGAGGTTAGCCAAGCAGATACCTGGGGGGAGAAAATTCTAGGAAGAGGAAACACCAAGAGCAAAGGCCTCAGGCAGAGGCAGAGGAGAGTGAGCTCAGAGTGAGGGGACTGGTAGTAGGAGAGGCAGTCAGAGGTAGGGGGTGTCTGTAGGCTCTGGTCAGCCAAAACAGGGACGGGATTCAAGGTGAGCAGAGGAGAGACACCATCAGGGCCCGCACTACGCTCGGAATCACTCACCGTGCTTTTCAGTAATTTTCCTGAATACTGAGTTTCCTATGGAAAGTTGCATGTCTTGTGGTTCCTGAGTTTAAATCCTGCCTCCACCAGATTCAGAAATGTTACCTTGGCTATTTCAGTGAACATCGTTGAAGCATCTCAGTCAACAGAAAGAGAGATGACTAAGACACACCACGTGACGGTGAGGAGTTTACAGCCCCGTGGGAAAAGGTATGAACCTCTCTGAGCCTCCCGTACAGAAGTTAATCACTGTAGCTACATCTCTGAGTGGGTTTTTTGTTTGTTTGTTTTTAGGAGGTACTGGTTATCGAACCTGGGACCTCGTACATGGGAAGCAGACACCCACCACTTGAGCTACATCTGCTTCCCTCTGAGTTGTTTCAAAAACCACATGGTCTCATGTAGTGAAAACATTCAATATATCCTTTTGTTTTTAATTTAATAAAGCTTTCTTTTTCAAAATGTACAGTTGGTTGGACATGTTCATGCATCTTCCCCAGTAGCCGGCGCATCCCTACCCTTGTGTTTCTGGTGAAAATTACTGGAGCTCTGTCTTTTGAAACTGGCTTGAGAAGTCTTTTACTAAGCAGCCCCTGAGGGCTGCCCTGGCCAGGGAACCTCGATTCTTCAGTCTCTCAGAGGCCATGACAGGAGTTATAAGGTTGTAATTGGAAACGTCCTCACAGCGTTTCTCTAAGCGGCTTTGTCAAACAAGACTGCGTTACTGCGCTTGTCTCGAACTTTTCCTGAGGACCACTTCTTTTGGCCTTGCCTCCAGATTTGTTCACTGGGTCTTTGTCCTTCCTGGCTCACTTTCCCGCATCTGTCCTCTTCTCGTTGTCCTTGGGCAGCATCGTGAAGCTCAGGGAGCAGTTGCAGCCACTGCAGCCTTGCTAAGACATGGACAGAAAACCCAACATACCTTTTCTCTATTTGAACAGAGCTCTCTACCCCAGCGGGTATTTATATCAGTGATACTTTTGAGCACGTGGAACAGAAAACCCATTCAAATTGGTTTAAACAGCAAAAGGAATTTGTTGACTCACTTATCTGAGCAGCACAAAATAGATTCAGATGGGGCTGACCCCAGTAGGAGCTCAGGGAAGGAGCCAATGACCTAGTTGCTCTCTGCCCTCCTCATAATCTGCTTAATCCTAAAGCTCACTCTGCTCCCGGCCCAACCATCGGCCAGCACACCCTGGGAGGCTTAGCCTAGCTACTCACATCTAGTAGGAGGGGGAGAGCGTTGATTTCAGAATTACTAGCAAAAGAATGGGAAGGTGGAGGAGTGGAATCTACTAGAGAGCCCCAGGGATCCCCAGAGGGCTAGCAAGGACTGGGAAGGGGCCAGGAGGGGATAATGTTGGAGCGGCATCTAGGGAGCATCCCCTATAGCGCCGTCACCCTCATTCTCCATGACCACTTGCTGTATTCCACAGGTTCTCAAGGTCCTTCGGACAAGTGAACCATGAGAATATTTTCTACAGAGAATAGGATGCTATATCACCAATATTATTGCTCCAGGTAGGTCTAGATATGGCTATAATACTGAGAGAAGGGGAGTGGGTTTGGAATCGGAGGCCTCCTTTGGAGCACGCTCAGCTCTCTGTGTGCTTCACTTTTCTAAGCTTCAGTTTCCTCTTCTGTAAAATGAGCCCCACAGAACTCACAAGGTACTTTGGGGAAGGAATGATCTGAGGTACGTGTGTGTGCTTTGTAAGCCGCAAGATGCAGTGCAAGCTTTAGTTCTCGTTGTTATTCTTACTGTTCTTGAAATCCAAGGCTCTGCCGTCAAACCGAAGGTGATTAATCAGTCAAGTCACCAACACCAAACCATGAGCTGGTTTGAAGCACAGACCAGGTAACTCCAGGCAGAACCTGTCACAAGCCTTCTACAAATAACTGGTTACTCAGTAACCATCTGAGGAAGGCAGAACACCAACCTGTTGAGGAAAATACAAAATGCCTCAGCACAAAACCCAGCACATGTGTCACTGCAGAAGCCCAGGCCGTGGGCAGGGAAAACACAGTCCTTGCCTGGGATGGTTCTGGAGACCCCTGCCCCGGCGCTTTGGGAATAGTTGAGACCGTGTGATGCCCTCTCTTACCTTTTCTATAATTTATCCTCCATGACACCCTTGGATCCTCCAGCTGGTCCAGAGGACCTTTTTCCAACTTACATCTCATTTCAACTTACATCTCACAAGCCAGAAATATTTCCTGTCACAGAAATTGGGGCTCTCAGCCGGGAGAGAATCAGATTAAACTGACAAAGGTGTTAGTGAGGAGAAAGTGAACCCTCGTGGTGGCATTTGCTTTCCCAGCTAGGAGCTGCCCTTCAGTGGCTGGCAGGGCAGAGACCTGTGAGGAGAGCCTTCACCTCCACCACCTCCCAGGTGAGCTCCGAATTAAGACACGGAGGTAGAGCTGCCCCAGTCTTCAGGAAGGACGGAGATGTCCCTCCTTCTTCCTCACTTTTCCATATGCCTCTGCAGACAGCAGGGCTCTGGGAAAGAGTGTCTGGACAAAGAAAATATAAGAAAGCCCATAACGTGGAACACTGAACTGTAAGGTCGTCAGTGTTTCTTACAGCCAGTTCCACCTTAAGAAAAAAGAGTTAAAATCAATGGGTAAGTGCTTAGGGTTTTATTATTATGTTTAAAGGTAATTAACCAAAAAAATCAAGCTTGTAAAAGTATTAGCTGGCAATTGTTTCTGGATGTGGAAAAAAAAAGAATTAAAATACACCTGAGAAATTGCAAACATCCCTTTGCATCTTAAAACTTCCCTCCCTTGGGAAATGGATTTGGCTCAGCTGATGGAGCGTCCTCCTACCATATGGAGGGTCCAGGGTTCAAACCCAGGGCCTCCTTGACCGGTGTGATAAGCTGGCTCACGCACAGTGCTGATGCACGCATGGAGTGCTGTGCCACGCAGGGGTGTCCCCCACGTAGGGGAGCCCCTTGCCCAAGGAGTGCACCCCATTAGGAGAGCCGCTGAGTGCGAAAAAAGCGCAGCCTGCCCAGGAGTGGTGCTGCACACACGGAAAACTGACACAGCAAGAACAAAAAGAGACACAGATTCCTGGTGCCGCTGAAAGAAAGCACAGGACACAGAAGAACACACAGTGAGTGGACAACAGAGCAGACACGGGCGGGGGGAGCGGGGTGGGGGAGAGGGGAGAGAAATAAATTAAAAATTTTAAAAGTATTATAAACAAAACAAAACAAAAAACTTTCCTCCCTGTCTCCCTTCTTCACCGTCTGCTGACTCATCGATTCCCCTTGAGTTTGGCTTTTGTGCTCATCACTGACATTGCACCAAGGCTTTCTAATAACCATCTCCTCGGCTATTAGAGCTCCAACCTCATTCTTACTTGGAGATAATCTAGTTTGTTGTAGAGTCTGGAGTTGAGATCCTGTTCCTTCTCTTCCTACCTGTGTGACCTTGGGCAAGTCACTGAGCCAGTCTGTGCTTCGGTTCACACAACTGTGAAAGGGGTTTGTCCTAAATTGTTGTGTACATTACTCTAGATAATCCATGCCAAGCACTGGGCATGGGACGTGGTACACAAGAGTCCAAAACCAGAGCTCTGCCTAGCAGTTCTCTGACCTCCCGCAGCTTCCTGCTGTTGAAGCTTTCTTCCTCTTTCTACTTCACAGCCCCTACTTCTTTACCACGTTGCAGACCATCTCAGAGCTCTGACATCAGCCATCTCTCACGCTGCCCAGGCTTCCTACGTGGTGGTCTCACCTACCCCCAATTTGTATTAGTGGCCACCACCCTGATTTCTCTATCCCGGCTCCTCACCCCACTGTTAGACCCATTGTGAGCCTCCCTACCTAGAGGTGTCAGACCACTGACCCCAAACCCGCCTGGTGCTGACCTCGCTCTACCCACCCTCTCCTCCTCTTGGGGATTTTTTGTATCCTTACTGCCCACCCCTTTCACCCTGCCATACATTCAATCAACTAAACTCAGTGGAGCATCTGCATTGTTAAAGATCAAAGAGAAGTGGTCCTTACTCTTAGGGATCTCACAGGACAATGGGCAGGGACAGATAATTACAACTCAACAAACCTTTTTGGTGTAATAAAAGGAAGCCCAGGGCTTATGGGAGCTGGTAGGAGAGGAGCCTACACAGCCTAGAAGATCAGGGTTGGCTTCTCTTCCTAGGGCTTAGGGAGCCAGGGCAAGATGTCAAGCAGGGCTGACCCAATGCATTTGAACTCTGGAGAAGGGTGGAGATGGGAAGCCTCCTAATCAGTTGTTTTATTGCTTCTGGAAAGAAATAAAATGGCTTGGCTTACAAAACCTCGGGATCCCAGGCACTCTTACTTCTTGAGACACAGTCCAGCCGTGGAAGGGGCATTAAATGCACACCTACCTCATATCAAACATAATTATATTGCTGTTTCTGAGACATCTTTTTATAACTTTCCTTTTAAAATTATATGGCTGTAAAAAATTAATTTGATATATGATTGGCTATGATTTCTCTCAAAGGCCACGAACAGTCAAAAATCCTCAACATGAATAAAACCTAAACCTACAAATTGTCCTCAAATGTAATGAAATTTTAATGAAATAAAAAATTAACAGGGAAACGGACTTGGCCCAGTGGTTAGGGCGTCCGTCTACCACATGGGAGGTCCGCGGTTCAAACCCCGGGCCTCCCTGACCTGTGTGGAAATGGCCCATGTGCAGTGCTGATGCGGGCAAGGAGTGCCCTGCCACGCAGGGGTGTCCCCCGTGTAGGGGAGCCCCACGCACAAGGAGTGCACCCCATAAGGGAGCCGCCCAGCGCGAAAGAAAGTGCAGCCTGCCCAGGAATGGCGCCGCCCGCACTTCCCGTACCGCTGACGACAACAGAAGCGGACAAAGAAACAAGACGCAGCAAATAGACACAGAGAACAGACAACTGGGGGAGGGGGGGGGAATTAAATAAATAAATCTTTTAAAAAAATAAAAAATAAAAATAAAAAAATTAACAATGAAGAGAGTTAGCATCATTTACATTTTGTAGTCATTGAAATAAGAATTCGTTAATTTTGATTTTGTACTTTTTTTTTCTTTCATATTTTGGAACCCGTCCTTCCTTCCTGATTTCAAGTATTTTAGGAGGACCTGGACAGGATTGTAGCCCTGGTCCTGAGCTAAGGGAAATTACTGGGTAACTGGGCCATTAGAACCAAGTTTGCATCTGTGAGGATGAAGAGGATGATTTGTTTAAAGAGATATTTAGGAGATAGAATCCACAGAATTAGTGAAAAATCAGATGATGTGTAGAGAGCGGCCATCAGGGTGACTTCTAATTTTCTGGCTTGAGAGTCTGGGTGGCTGGTGAGGTCATTTCTCAATGGAGACATAATGAAGGAGAGGGATATTGAGGGCTAAAGGCATGATAAGTTTGGTTTGAGGCACATTAACTCCCAGATGCCTGAGGGACCCCCCAAGTGGAGATGTCCAATACTCATTATATTAACAGTGACTAACACATACAGAGGCCTTTGGAAGGACCAGTCACTGCATTAAACACTTTCCATGCATTGTGTCATATACTCTTCTCAACAAACCTGTGGGGAAAGTACTATTATCATCCCACATTACAAATGACACATTGGGAAGTAGATGTGGCTCAACAGATAGAATCCGCCTACCATATAGGAGGTCCCAGGGTTCAATACCCAGGGCCTCTGGCTCGTGCGGTGAGCTGGCCCACATGCAGTGCTGCTGTTTGCAAGGAGGGCCAGCCCACGCAGGGATGCCCCTCTGTAAGGGTGCCCCCTGCACAAGGAGTGGCCCCTGCACAAGGAGAACTGCCCTGCATGAAACCGCAGCCCAACCAGGAGTGGAGCCACACACACGGAGAGCTAACACAGCAAGATGGCGCAACAAAAAGAGACACAGATCCACAGTGCTGCCTGATGAGAATAAAAGCAGACACAGAAGAACACATAGGGAATGGACACAGAGAACAGACAATAGCTGGTGGGGGGGGGGCGGGAGAAATAAATCTTTAAAAATAATAATAATAAAAAAAGACACTGAGCCCAGGGAGATGAAGGAATTTCCCCAAGGTCACACACAGCTGCAAGTAGAGGTTCTCCTGCCCATAACTCTGAACTGCTCAATTTGGCAGATGGGAGGAAACAGGGTCACCAAAGCTTTGGGAATAGAGGTAAAGGTTAGTGTCTACCGGGAGAAGGGAATATTCCTAAGGAAATGCCCACCATTTGAGGAGAGCTCATGAAGAAGAAGCAACCAGAGGGGGAGAAGAAGAACTGGAGAGGGTGGAGGAATGGATGCCTCAGATACCAAGATGGCATTCGTTGGATAACTGGGAAAGGACAAGGAGGCTCAGGGTTGAAAATCCAATTGGCAATCTTGAGGTCAACGAGCAAGGCCTCCACCAAGTATTGCACAAGCACACGAAGGTGCCTGGCCAAGAGTGGGGATGAGGGTCAAAACCTCACTGGCGTCCTGTCCCCGAGCTGTGCACCATGCTTGGGGCTGCCTCCCCACAAAGTCTCACGTGGGCCAGAGCAGCTTGGAATCTGTGGCCCTGGTGCGAATGGGGACAGGGATATGGGGTAGGGGGTGGAAGAGAAGATGGGCTTCCGTGAAGTTGATCAAGAACTTGCCTTTCAAGTTATTTGGTGGAAAGAAAGTAGCATGAAGGTGATATCCAAAAAGAGAAACAGGGTTGTGAGTTTCACACTGAAATGGAAGAGCCAGAGGACAGGGAGAAATTCCATCCATGAACTTGGCATGAAGGTAACCTGTCACCATGCAGATGGCTTTCAACTGAGTCTTCTTTACAACTATGAACTGTAAAGCTCTCTACTGAATTCCTTGCACCTCACTTCAATATGCTCTTTCCCAGAAGTGACAGTTTTCAGTGGGTGTTGCAGGAATGGGAGGTTCGTTCCCCAATAGCACTGGTTCCATTCTGCCCCAAAAGGTGACTTGAGGCACCATAGCACAGACTGTGGGGGGATTGTGGTGATTTGGAGCTGTATGTACCCCAGAAAAACGTGTTCTTAGATCTAATCCTTCCCTGTGGGTGAGAACCATTCTAAGTAGGACCTTTTGATGAGGGTATACAGTTAAGGTGTGGTTCTCCTCAGTCAGGATGGGTCTCAGTCCTCTTGCTGGAGTCCTTTACCAGCAGAATGAAATTCAGACAGAAGGAGAGAAAGCCAGAGGGAGCAGCCAGAAGCTGAACCTCTAGGGAACCCGGCAAGCATCACCTTGATGATGCCTTGATTTGGACATTCTTTTAGCCTCAAAACCATGTGCAAATGGGAAGTGGATATGGCTCAGCAATTAGGCTCCCATCTAACATATACAAGGTCCAGGATTTGATTTCCAGGACCTCCTGGTGAAGGCAAGTTGGCCCGAGTGGAGAGCTGGCCCACGTGGAGTGCTGGCGCATGTGGCAAGCTGGCCCGAGTGGAGAGCCAGGGCAGCAAGATAATGCAACAAAAAGAGACACATAGGAGAGACAATAAGACACAGCAGGCCAGGGAGCTGAGGTGGCGCAATAGATTGAGCACCTCTCTCTTTCTCTGTACGATCCCAGGATTTATTCCTGGTGCCTCCTAAAAAGAACACAAGCAGACACAGAAGAATGCACAGTGAATGGACACAGAGAGCAGATAATGGGGGAGGGGGGCAGGGCATAAATTAATAAATCTTTAAAAAACAATATGCAAATAAATTCCCATTTGTTTAAGCCAAACCATTGCATGCTATTCACCTGAGCAGCCTAGGAAACTAAAGCAGGAACCCAGGAGAACCAGAGGGCAGCACCTTCTAGTCGGAATAGAAGCCACTTCTGATGCGCACACATATGACCAACTTTAAAAATTCAGCCTTTACCAAAGTAAGACAGGCTCATTAAATAAAATTTAGAAAACACAGCAAAGTAAAGAAAATATATCACAAGCTTTGCTTGCTTATTTATTTTCTGGCAATTTTTCTCTGCTTAGAATGTTTTGTCATCGTTGCTGCTTTGTTTTTTAACATAGCTGCAATCATATCTACAGTCTCATATCTGGCTCTTCCTACTTACTGTATTGTGTTTCCTTCTGCCTTCATTCATTTTAGTTTATTGTACTAACTGCATAAAACATCATGTGGGTTTATCAGAATTTCCTTAGCCATTGCCCTATAGTTGGACATTTAGATTGCTTTCACTGTTTTGTTGTTAGAAAAATTTTACTATTACAAATAGTATTGTAATACATGTGTGCACATATACCTTTTTGTTTCCCAATATAGGGTCTTCAAAGTGGAATTATTGGTTAACAAATGTGTACACTTCTAAGTTTAAATTCATGTTGCCAAATTGTTCCCCAAAAGGGGTTGTATTAACTTACACTGTGGCTTGCAATATATGAAAATTCCAGCTTCAAAAGGGCCTTATTAGCACTAGCTATATATGTTCATTTAATAGGTAGAAAGCAAGCTTGTTTTTTTACATAACTTTTTAGTCAATTTTATCATACTTTCAGAGAAGTATTCAAATCCTGAATTATTTTCACAAAGTGGACATCTGAGTAATCTGCACCCAGATCAAGAAATGGAACATTACCAGAATCCCAGAAGCTCCTGTCGCACCCCTTTCCCCTCTCCCACTCCACCCGAAGGCATCTCTATACTGACTTCTCATACTGTAGATTCAGTTGGGAAAGTGGCATTGCTGTAACTTTCATTTCCTTGATTACTAGAGGAGCTAAGCAATTCTTCCACATATTAATTGATGAGTTGTAGTTCCTCTTTTGTGAGTTATTTTTTCAAGTTCTTTGTCCAGGAAATGGTTGATTCTTGAGCAATATCCTAATGTTAGAGTTTGACTAAAATTCACCAGCAGTCATGAATTCAAAAATGGAGAAGGGTGTGTGTGAATGCTCTCGAGTTTTTGCCCTGGCAAAGCTCCTCTTCCTCATGCTCCTTTACTGCAAAGCAAGACCGTGCCTATTTAGGCAACATCTGGCAGGATAACATTGCAAAGACAGAGTTGAGCCTAAATAAACCCTGCTGTTCTTTCAGTGTCTATGAAAATTACAGAAATAGGTCACTGAACCTTTTTTAAAAATAGAACTGACACGTTTGGGGAGAGCAATTTTTCTTCTGAGATAGCATACAGTACAAGATAAAACAATCTTTAGAGGGTAGATGAATTTAGGCACTTGGTAGAAAAAATAAATAAATATTCTTAATGATAAAGACTTGCAGAAAATATAATGTCTTGCACAGAAAAGTCTCTGAACACGGCTACCTCAACAGCCTATGTAAAGTTTTCTCACTTCGGTTGTGCTGTGAATTCTTTTGAGGTAAAGCAAAGAAAGCTTGCCAACGCCCACCCAGCAACACCTGGCAGCAGCTTTTGATGGAAATAGGAAGGCCACATCATCAATTGTGGTATCAGTATTTGTTCCAGCACCAAAACGAAGGCCTCCTGTCTCGCTCGGTTTGCCTTCTCTCTTCCTAAGTGATTACACAACCTGCCTGCTTACCCTTGGAAGGTATTCCTCGCAGTGACAAGATTATCTTGCTCCCTATAAGCCGCACTATTCCATCTCTTCCAAGGGCAGGCCAGCCCCAGCATCTGCCAACAGGCTCCCTGGGGGCAGTCTAGGGTCCCCCAAGTCCGTTCTGTTGGAAGCCCTTTGCAGCCTGCTCCTGAGTCATCCTCAGAAAGCTCTCCCTGGCTGATGCCCCCACCCCTCCTCCCACCAACCGTTCCCTGCTGCCTCCAGAAGCCCCATGAGCCTCAGCGGTGAGAGCTTATGTCTTCTCAAGGGATCCTCAAGGAATTGCTGGGCTGCTTGCTCCTTAATGTCCATGCCAGGGCCTCACTATTGAGCCCAGCAGATCTACTGGCCCGTAAAGCAGGGCCTCGGGATCCTGCGGAGAAAATACTTCAATGCAGTCCCAGGAATGGCAGAAGCAGAGAGCAGATGTAGCTCAGTGGTTGAGCACCTGCTTCCCATGTACAAGGTCCTGGGTTCAATCTCCTGTACTTACTTACAAAAAAAAAAAAAAAAGCAAAGGCAGAAGCAGGCACTTAAATTGCTTGCCCTGTCTCAAGAGTGGGAGGTAACTGGGAGCAAGGGGAGAATGAAGGACTGCAGTGGACTGCCTGGGTTTTAGGAAAGTCTGGAGGCAGGGAGAGAGATCAGAGCTGAAACCATTACCCAGGAGAGAGGTGATGAGGTTCTGAATGGAGCAAGCAGTAGCCACGGAGGTGCAGAGGGTCTGTCGAAAAGATAGGGCCTGATGGCTAAGCACTGGCACTGAGGGAGGAGAGGAGCCCAAGACGCTGAGGCAGAGCTTTCCAACAAGAATGCAGCTCCACTACATAAATTCATTCAAGACAGACGTGTTGAGTGCTACCTTGTGCCAGATATTGCAAGGAAAACTCAAAGGGTGTTTTCCTTCTGCTTGGGGGTGGGAGGAGTGGCAGACAGGGCAGACAACAAACTAGTAAATAATAAAAACATAATTTCCATTGTAATAGCGCTATGGAAAAATAAATCAGGCTGGTGGGGATTGTATCATCAAGGATGACTCTTCTGAGGAGGTACAATCGAGCTGAGACCTGAATGAAAGGAGAAGAGCCAGGGCAAGAACAGTTTAAAGCAGGGGTTCTTACCCTTTTTTGTTCCATGGACCCCTTTGCCAGTCAGGTGAAAACCACGGACCCCTTCTCAGAATGTAGTGGCAGATCGTTTTATGACACTCAGCTAGCGTCAGGGCTAACAACTACCATAGTTTCAGATGAGCGTAAGTGATTTTTTGAGATATGCAACAACTGTAATGTGATATGGAATAAATACTACTATAATTTATTGTATACATTCATAAGTGAAAGAAATGCTAGATTTCAGTTAGATTTCAGTTAGAGGTCAGAAAAAATTAAGATAATAAGTTGTTTTTTTCCCAATTCAAACTCACAGACTCCTGAAATATTTCCATGGACCCCTGGTTAAGAAAGAACCCTTGGTTTAAATGAAGGACCCTCTCCAAAGATCCTAAGATAGGAATGACCTTGGCACATCTGAGGAGCAGAAAGAAGACCACTGAGGCGTGACAGAAAATAGTTTTACAAGACTAAATTGTTTGTTTTTTTACCTGTTTGCTGAGCTGCTTGCTGTTGGGGCCATACTTCCTTAGAGTTTCACCCTTGGTTTCTAGACACTACAGGTCCTGCTTGCACCATTTTTCTGTCTCTCTTCAGATCAGCTAACCTCAGACAGCTAGAAGTGAGACTAGTCACTTGGGGACTGGAGAGACACTAGAACCAATTCAGTCCTTCCAGAAACCACCTGAGGAGGGACCTCGAGCTCCTTTTTCTAGGGCTGTGGTACTGAACCATTATTGAGCCATGAACCCCTTTTAGTAATCTGGTATAAGCAGGGGAAAATACACACATACCTAAATTTGCACACAATTTCAGGGTCGAGATGACCCTTATGAAAGCACAGCATAGACCCCTCCTGGGGGCTCTCCTTAGGCAGTCCTTTTTGAATTGCTCCATTGGTTCATTAAGGCTGTGTCCCTTCCCCAAAAGACAGGATGTATTAGTCAGCCAAAGGGGTGCTGATGCAGAGTACCAGGAATCTGTTGGCTTTTATAAAGGGTATTTATTTGGGGTAGAAGCTTACAGTTACCAGGCCATAAAGCATAAGTTCCTTCCCTCACCAAAGTCTGTTGCCACATGTTGGAGCAAGATGGCTGCTGATGTCTGCAAGGGTTCAGGCTTCCCCTTCCTCTTAAGGCTCCATGGTCCCAGCTTCTTCCAATATCATCTGAAGGCTGGGATAAGTCTCATCTCTCTCCCAGGGCTCGATTCTCTTCAGGCTCAGCTGCTCTGCTCTCTCCACATGGTCAGCTGTAGACTATCAGGTTCTCTCTCTTCCTGAGGCCTCTGCTGTGTCTATGGACACTCCAGCTCTCTGCTCTGCCATTTTCTCTGTGAGTCCCTACCCATCAAGAGGGCGGGGACTCAAGGTCCTACTGATGTGGCCCAATCAGTGCCTTAACCATTATTTAATCAAGTCAAAGTGAAACCTCTGAAGCTGATATAATCTAGTATGCCCAGACCAGTTCACAAACATAATCCAATGTCTATTTTTGGAATTCATAAACAATATCAAACTGCTACACTGGATGTATGGGAAAGCCACCTTATAAATAGCAAGCAGCCTATTAAAACAAGTTTGTATGACTATTAGATTTTCTAAGGAGATATATCCCATTTATGATAAAATGCAATTATACTAGTAGTAAAAACATATTTTCACAGTGTCTTTTATTTTGCAGCACTAGTTTCCATTTATTATACTATTTTATCCCACTAATATTGTTAGTATATGGGCAGGGAAGGTATTGTTTTCCCATTTTACTGAGGAATAGAAAACTAAGCAGCACACCTACAATGACAGGCCAGTTGGGACAGGATCAGGTCTGGCCACTCTCAGGCCCAGCACTCCAAGAAGCTCAAGCAGGGCAGCGGCCATCTTCCTTTCTGTTGCCTTTCCCCATTGCCTGAAGACATTGCAATCTTTTTCTTTTCTTTTTTTTTTTTTGCCTTAGAGCGTTTGAAAGTTTAATGATTTAAATTTCTTTTACACTTAGCTTTGTGAATTTTGAAGGAATGTTTTAAAATTTTTTGTTTGTTTCAGTCCCTCTGATTGAAAACAACAAATGTTGAAGAAAATGTTTCCTGTTTTCTGGTTAGCAGAACTCAAGTCCACAACAGCAATCAGAAGAAAATATGCTTCCCATTATAAGGAGGCTCCCCACATAGAATTGTGTGTGTGTGTGTGTGTGTAGCAACTATATGTATTACATAAAATTAGCCATTTTGGCCATTTTTAAGTGTGCAATTCAGTGACATTACTTTTATAATGTTGTATGACCATCACTACCTTCCCTTACTAAAACTTTTCATTGTCCAAAAAAATAACTATTTATCATCAGTCAGTAAACTTCCCATTCTCCCACCCTCCCAGCCCATGGTAATCTCTAGTCTACTTTCTGTCCCTATGAAATCACTTATTTTAGATATTTCATATAAGTTGAATCATTAATTTTCCTTTTGTGTTTGGCTTATTTCACTTATCATAAACTTTCATGTGTCAGAAGTTCATTCTCTTTTGTGGTTGAATAATAATAGTCCATTGTATGGACACACCACATTTTGTTTTTCTATTCATTTGTGGGTGGATATTTGGGTTATTTATACTTTTCGGCTATTTTGTATAATGCTGCTATGCAAATTGGTTTGAGTCCCTGTTTCCAATTCTTTGGGGTATATAACTAGAAGAGGAATTGCTGGGTCGTATGGTAGTTCTCTGTTTAAATTTTGAGGAACCACCAAACTGTTTTCCACGGTGGCTGCACCATTTTACATTCCCACCAGCAATGTAGGATAGTTCCACTTTCTCCACATCCTTGCCAACACTTGCTATTTTTTTTTAAATTAATAATAACCATCCCTGTGGGTGTGAGTTGTACCTTGTGTGTTGATTTGCGTTTCCCTAATGACTAATGATGTTAAGCATCTTTTCATGTACTTATTGGCCATGTGTATACCTTTTTTGGAGAAACATCTGTTTAAGTCCTTTGCCCATTTTTCAATTGGGTTGTTTGTCGTTCTGCTGTTGAGTTACAGTTCTTTAGATATTTTGGATATTAAATATGCAAAGGCAATCTTTGAGCACAAACAAACACTCTTGGCTTTACATGGACCTCCTGATGGAAAATGGAGACATGGAATGGAAGATGTGATATTTTTAACATGGGGGAAGAAGCACAGAGCCTGTCTACGGAAGTCAAGTTTGTGTGGATGGAGGGGAAGTTCCCATTAGCACTTCCTCTTGGCCAATTATTCAGAACCAGTCGTTTCCTTCTTCTACGGAGGGCTTACAGCATTTCCTCCTACTGAAATGAACCTGGAGGGGTGCCACCTAGTGGCCCAGACCGTAATAAGGTTCACTGCTTATTTTCCTCACCCCACCCCCGCTCCCATTCCTTGGGGCCAGCTTGAAACTTTGGCAATCAGAAAATTGGACCCATAACTCTTTCCATCCACCAGGTTAAACTCCAAATCAGAAATCTAAAGGTAAAAAATGAAATCAAGCAAGTATTAGAAGAAAACATGGGTGGATTTATTTAAATCTGGACAAAGGGAAGTCTGACTCAAATCCCAGATGCAAGTCTTGGACAGTTCTGGGTGCCTGTTTCTCCAGCTGAGAAAAGAGAGATGGGGCAACTCTCTCTCCCATGTGGTACCTCCTCTCCAATGAAAGCTAAGTGATCGTTCCCAACCAGAGCACCTGGGGACAAGGGCAGGGATGTGGGACTTCTGGGAGGGAAACAGATGAAAAACAGAAGAGACTGGCTGGGTCGCTGCCCTACCTCCTTTTGGCAGAAGGTAAAAGAGGTCTCACAACTGTGCTATACAAAAGGAAGACCCTTAGGATATCAAGAGGTGTGGAAACCCAGTCCAAGTATAGCCCAATCCCAAATACATGCTTTCTAATGGGAAAAAAAAATTCCAGGTGCAATTTATAAACATTAATAAATTCCATATTTAAAAAACTGAGACATGACAAAAAGTTAACAAAGAGAAAATATTTGCAGCATTTATCATAGATAAAGGCTAATCTGTCCCATATATAAGGAACCTTTAAATATTGAGAAAAAAAGGTCAAAATCTCAACAGATGATTGGGTAAAAGACATGAACAAAGTTTATAAACACACAAAAAGATATCTAAATGGGCCTTAAAAATATGAAAAGATGTTTAACTTCACTAATAATGATATACAGTCATATTAAATCTACATAAAATGCCAGTTTTTACCAAATTGGTAAAACTTCAAAAGTTTAATAATACACTCTTGGCAAAACTGTAGGGAAAAGGGCATTCTCCTAATTGTTGCTGAAAGCACAAAATGGCATAATTCCTATGGAGGGAATTTGGAAATAGCTAGCAAAAATACTATGCACTTATCCCTTGACCCAGCAAGCCCACTTCCAGGAATTTACCCTAAGTGTACATCCACAAATGTAAAATCACATATTCATAAGGTAATTCATAAAGACATTTATTATAGTAATATGTTAGAATCAACTCAAATGGTCAGCCATGAGGAAGCTAACTGAATAAACCATGATGCATTCATGTGGTAGAGTACTATACAGCAGGGAAAAGATTGAAGAATATTTCTATGAGTTAGTATGTAACGATTCCAGGATATATTAAGTGAAAAAAATCAAGGTACAAAAGAGTAGACATAGTAATCTACTTTTTGAATAAGAAAAGAAACACAGAGAATAAATCATAACCTAATAAAAATGGTTGTTGTTAGGGGGTGGATCGGAATGGAGCGGAAGACTGGGGAATAAGGTCAGAGTAAGACTTCCGAGTACACTTTTATATATAGAGCTTTGACTTTTCAATCATGTAAAAGCTTTATATACCAAAAAAAGTTTTTATGATTTCAAAAGACTTGAAAAAAAATGAACCTTAGAAATGAATGCCAAAGTGGAGCCAATGTGGATCAGTGGTTAAGTGTTGGCTTACACATATGAGGTCCTGGGTTCAATCCTTGGCCCCAGTATCTAAAAA
Organism: Dasypus novemcinctus; assembly: GCF_030445035.2. Lineage (NCBI taxonomy): Eukaryota > Metazoa > Chordata > Mammalia > Cingulata > Dasypodidae > Dasypus > Dasypus novemcinctus. The sequence continues at coordinate 74,235,665 of NC_080679.1, read as the reverse complement.
AAAAAGAATGCCAATAAATAAAGGAACCTAAATGCATTTCAAATTGATAACACAATCATACAGGAAAAACAAAAAAGAAAAATAATTTAAATGACTTGTGAATATAGTCCTCTAACTGTATATACTTAGTGGGATATATTCTAAGAACAAATAGAACTACAAAGAAGCCTTGACCTTTTCTTAGATGGCTTGTTGTTGGTAATGAATGCTATTGGAATAGCAATTCTGAAACTATTTTTGGGTGCTGTTTTAGTTTGCCAAAGGGCTGCCAATGCAAAGTACCAGAAAAGGGATGGTTTTTATAAAGGGAATTTATATGGGGTAGAAGCTTACAGTTCCAAGGCTGTGGAAAGTACAGCTCAAGGTACCATTAGAGATGCTTTCTCACCAAAGTCAGCTGCCACCTGTGAAGCAAGATGGCGGGCAATCTCTGCCTGGTGTCTTCCTTCCCCTCTGTGCTTCCTCTTCAGGTTCAGCTGTACCATGTTCTTCCTGATTTCAGCTGCAAGCTATGGCATAAGGCTTATCTCTTGAGCTGCTCCGTGGCCCAGACTCTTGGGGGCTTCATGCTTAATCAATCCTCTAGTCCTCTCTCACCTGGCACAGGGCTTGTCTTTTTGGGCTTCTCTCCTTGGACCTCAACTGAGGCAAAACTGGAGTCTTTTCTCTCACATGGCAGAATCAAACACAGCAGTTCCCTTTTTTCCTGTGTCTGTCCCTGTGAGCCCATTTATATCAGACCCAGCAAGTGGTTGGGGACCCAACCTATGGCACCTTCACTGATATAGGCCAATCAGAAGCGCTGAATCAGTCTTATTGAGTAATCTAAACAAAGAGGCCCCTCCAATGAATTTAATGCAATCAAAGGGTATTACAACCAGAGGAATAGATTCATTTACAAACATAATGCCTCTCTTTGTAGGATTTAGAAAATAATTTCAAACTGCCACAGGTGCCTTGTAGGATAGAGAAAATTATTGAATATATTGATGCTATTGGAATCAGGGTTCTCACAGTGGAGGAAGAGAGATACAAATATGGAATAGCAAGGTGAGGAAAAACCCTTTGGAGTTGGGTTTGAATTGAAGAAAGAATCATGTTTTCTTTATGTCTATAAATACTTAAATCAAAAAGTAGTTCCTAGTTCTGTCCATTGAAAGGGTCTGGAAGCAATGACACATCCCAGAAGCAATGGGAAACGTTGGTGGTCAGAGCTTGGTTTCTGTATACCATTCCCCGTTAAAAGCTACCATGAAGAAAGTCTGGGGCAGGGAAAATACAAAGTAAGCCACAATGTAAGGAAGTGCTCAAAGACTTGTGAATATGTCAAAAGGGCACAGGTGTCAGCTCGAAGGAATTCCACTAACCAAATTTGGACCATCTGACAACCAAAGAGTAGCTATTGTGGAAGATTATAATACACTGATTATTTTAATATTTTAAAATCTATGATTTAAGAGTGATACTAAAAAAGTGGAGGAAGACTTCTTTTTTTTCTTTTTAAAGATTTATTTAGGGAAACGGACTTTGGCCCAGTGGTTAGGGCGTCCGTCTACCATATGGGAGGTCCGCGGTTCAAACCCCGGGCCTCCTTGACCCGTGTGGAGCTGGCCATGCGCAGTGCTGATGCGCGCAAGGAGTGCCGTGACACGCAAGGGTGTCCCCCGCGTGGGGGAGCCCCACGCGCAAGGAGTGCGCCCGTGAGGAAAGCCGCCCAGCGTGAAAAGAAAGTGCAGCCTGCCGAGGAATGGCGCCGCCCACTTCCTGTGCCACTGACGACAACAGAAGCGGACAAAGAAACAAGACGCAGCAAATAGACACCAAGAACAGACAACCAGGGGAAGGGGGGAATTAAATAAATAAATAAATCTTTAAAAAAAAAAAAAAGATTTATTTATTTATTCCCCCACTCCTCAATTGCTTGTGCTCACTGTTTGCTCTCTGTGTCTGTTCATTGTATGCCATCTGTGTCTGCTCATCTTCTTTTAGGAGGTACCATGTACCAAACCTGGGAACTCCCATGTGGGACAGAGGTGCCCAATCACTTGAGCCACACCCGTTTCCTGCTTGTTGTGTCTCCTTGTTGCATCAGCTCACTGCACCAGCCCATTGCATCAGTTTGCTGTCTTGCTCATCTCTTTAGGAGGCACCAGAAAAACCCAGGACCTCCCATGTGGGAGGTGGGTGCCCAACTACTTGAGCCACATCTGCTCCCCTGGGGGGAGATTTCTTTATAGAAGAATAGCAGCTAATAAATATGAAAAAAAGACAGATGTAAACAAAATCATTATTTTGTTTTTGTTTTTTTTATTAAAATTATTTATTTATTTTTAAAAATTACATTAAAAAAATATGAGGTCCCAATCAACCCCACCGCCCCCACCCTCCACTCCCCCCACAGCAACACTCTCTCCCATCATCGTGACACATCCATTGCACCTGGTAAGTACATTTCTGGGCATCGCTGCACCCCATAGTCAATGGTCCACATCATAGCCCACACTCTCCCATGTTCCATCCAGTGGGCCCTGGGGGGATCTACAATGTCCCGTAATTGTCCGTGAAGCACCAGCCAGGACAACTCCACGTCCCGAAAACGCCTCCACATCTCATCTCTTCCTCCCATTCCCCAAACCCAGCATCCACCATGGCTACCCTTCCCACACCCATTCCACATTTTCTCTGTGGACATTGGATTGGTTGTGTCCATTGCACATGTATGTCAAGTGGGGGCTTAGATTCCACATGGATACTGGATGCACTCCTCCTGCTTTCAGTTGTAGACACTCTAGGCTCCATGGTGTGGTGGTTGACCTTCTTCAACTCCATGTTAGCTGAGTGGGGTAAGTCCAATAAATCAAAGTGTAGGAGCTGAAGTCTGTTGAGGCTCTGGGCCTAGGTGTCTTATTATCAGTCCAGAGATTCAAATCCCCTAAATATATCTTAAACCCCAGCACCAACTACAATTCCAATAAAGTAGCATGCAAGTGTTGTGAGAAGAGATCCCCTCTGAGTCCAATTCCATCATGCAGAAACACCAGCTCCAAAGAAGGGCCATCTGTCATGGCAGTGAACCCCATCTGCCATGACCATAGAACCCGTGGGTCTCTTTATCCCTCAAAAGAACCAATACCTGGGGTTGTATCTACTTTATCTGTCTCTTAGACTCTGCTCAGTTGTGCATAAGGGCATTCCTTCTGACAACCTCCAGACTCTTTTTTAGGGACTCATAGCCTTATAATCTCATTTCTGCTTTCCATTTCCCCCTTACATTAGGTGAAACAGCATTTTGAAGTCATGTTATTATATGTAGACAGGGATATTCTGCTGATCCATATTGAACCTTTAATTCAAGGTCATTTTCTAGTTGCATCTTCAGCTGGTATGTGGTAGTGATCCCTTGGTGCCAGGGAGGCTCATCCCCGGGTGTCATGTCCCACGCTGGGGGGAATGCACTGCATCTACATGCTGAGTTTGGCTGTGAGAGTGGCCACATTTGAGTAACATGAAGGCTGTCAGGAGGAAACTCCCAGGCACAGTGCTACTCTAGGCCTTGTTCTTATTGCAGGTGTATAGGCTCAAAAGCATAGCCATTAGTATCAGGAGCCCACTGTTGGGCCCTCCTTCCTTCCTGGTTCTTGCCGTTGCACCTGGGGGACTGCTGCTGCTCCCCCAGGGTCCACGACAGTAACCCCCCCAGCCAGGGGCCCAGTACGCCCCCAGCTGTTGTTTTTAATTGTTTCCACTATGAGTACATCTAGACATTACTATGCACCCTGGGCATATGCCCTGTATAACTCCCTGTCAGCCATATATATCCTGTCAATAACATCCTATATCAGTATTCCTCTGCTGCCATTGTTGAACCACTCTGTGATCCAAAACTTCCGCCAGCTCATCACAGATTCCACCCCTGCAGACGTTAACTCACATCCTTCCTCCACCCCCCGATTTCCTGTAAGCCTCTTTTCCAGACTCTAGCTCTCTGAGGCAGTTTGCTTATTTCATATCATTGAGGTCATGTAGTATTTGTCCTTCAATGCCTGGGTTGCTTCACTCAACATAAGATTCTCAAGGTTCATCCATGTTATCACGTGTGATTGTAGTGTATTTGTTCTTACAGCTGAGTAGTATTCCATTGTGTGTATATACCACATTTTATTGATCCACTCATCTGTTGATGGACATTTGGATTGATTCCAACTTTTGGCGATAGTGAACAATGCTGCTATGAACATTGGTGTACATATATTGGTTTGTGTCCTTGTTTTCAGTTCTGATGGGTATATACCCAGCAGTGGTATTGCTGGGTCATATGGAAAATCTATGCTTAGTTTTTTGAGAAACCGCCAAACTGTCCTCCAGAATGGTTGGATCCTTCTGCATTCCCACCAGCAGTGGATGAGTGTTCCCCTTTCTTCACATCCTCTCCAGCATTTGTATTCTTCTGTTTTTTTCATAGCTGCCAATCTTATGGGAGTAAGATGGCATCTCATTGTAGTTTTGATTTGCATTTCCCTGATAGCTAGAGATTTGGAGCATTTTTTCATGTGATTTTTAGCCATTTCTATCAATCATTATTTTGTAACCACCAATGCAATCATTGATTCAACAAGGATAGTTGCTCAGTGCTAAAATCATTGGTTGAATAATTGGAGAGTAGGATACTTATAGGTTCTCAAAGTATCACCCCACAGATGATTTATTAATTATAAATGGGGAAAAGTTACTTTTACAATGCAGAAGTTGGGCAAACCAGGTATATTAGTTATCTATTACTGTTTACCAAATTACCCCAAAGCTTAAGTGCTTAAAACAATAAACATTTATTATTTCACAGTTTCTGTAGGTCAGGATCCAAGTGTGGTTTACCTGGGCTTCAGGTTTAAAGTCTCTCAAAAAACTATAATGAAGGCATTAGCTGGGGCTGCAATCATCTCAGTCAAGGCTTAACCGAGCCAAGAGCTCTTTCCACGTTCACTCACGCAGGCCTCACAACATGGCAGCTGGCTCCCCCAGAGCAAGCAATCTAAGACAGGAGGGAAAGCACCCACCAGGCAAGCCACAGTCTTCTTAAAAAAAACAAAAACAGTTTTATTGAGATATATTCATATACCATACAATCTATCCAAAGTGTGCAATCAATGGCTTTTAGTATAGTCACAGTGTTGGGCATTTGTCACCACAAGAAAAATTTAGAACAATTTCATTACTCCAAAAAGAAATGATATCATACTGTAGTTTTTATTTGCATTTGCCTAATCGCTAATGATGTTGAACTTTTTTTCTTTTTTTGTATTTGTTTTTTTGTGGGTTTTTTTTGCCATTTGTATTTTTTCTTTGGACAAATGTCTATTCAAGTCTTTTGATCATTTTTAAATCTTTTTATTGTTGAGTTGTAGCATCTCTTTATAAGTCATGGATATTAAACCCTTATCTGACAAATGATTTCCAAATATTTTCTTCCATTGAGTTGGCTGCCTTTTTACCATTTTGACAAAGTCCTCCAAGGTGCAAAAGTATTTGATTTTAAGGTGGTCCCATTTATGTTTTTTCCTTTGTTGCTCATGCTTTGGGTGTAAGATCCAAGAAACCACCTTGAAGGTGGTTCCCTGCATTTTCTTTTAGTAGTTTTATGGTCCTGGATTTTATATTTAGGTCTTTGATCCATTTTGAGTTGATTCTTGTGTGCAAAGTGAAATAGGGGTCTTCTTTCATTCTTTTGAGTTATGGATATACAGTTCTCCCAGCGCCATTTGTTGAAAAGACTGTTTTGTCCCAGTAACTTGGACTTAGTAGGTTTGTCAAAAACCATTTGGCCCATATGGATTCTCAATTCTATTCCATTGATCAATGTGTCTATCTTTATGCCAACACCATGCTGTTTTGACCACTGTAGCTTTGTGGTATATTTCAAGGTCAGGCAATAAAAGTCCTCCCACATCGCTTTTCTTTCTACGAACATTATATTAAGTGAAAGAAACCAGACACAAAGTATATTTTGTATGAGTCTATTTGTACAACATGTAAATATAAATCAATTTATAAAGATGAAATTAGATTAGTGGTTATGTAGGGCTGTGGAACGATAGAGGGATTGAGAGATGACTGCTAAGGGGTGTGAACATTTTTGGCTATTTGGGTGCACTTTTCCTTCCAAATAAATTTGGTAATTGCCTTTTCTATTTCTGTAAAGTAGGCTATTGGAATTTCAATTGGTATTGCACTAAATCTATAAACCAGTTTGGGTAAGACTGACATCTTCACAATATTTAGTCTTCCAGTCCATGAACATAGAATGTCTTCCATTTGTTTAGGTCTTCCTTGATTTCTTTGAGTCATTTTGTTGCTATTGTAAATTGAATTTTTCCCCTGATTTCCTCTTCAGATTTGTTCAATACTAGTGTACAGAAACATTACTGATTTTTGCACATTGATCTTGTAATTTGCCACTTTGCTGAACTCGTTTATTAGCTCAAGTAGCTTTATGGTGGACATTTTAGACATTTCTAAATATAGGATCCTGTCATTCATGAATAGTGAATACTTCCTCTTTTCCTACTTAGATTCCTTTTATTTTTATTTTTTCTTGTCTAATTGTACTAGCTAGAATTTCTAGCAAAATATTGAAAACAGTGGTGAGAGTGGGAATCCTTGTCTCGTTCCTGATCTTAGAGGACCATTTCCAACCTTTCCTCATTGAGTACAATGTTGTCTATTGGTTTTTCATATATGCCCTTTATCATACTTAGGAATTTTCCTTCAATTCCTATCTTTCAAAATGCGTTTATCAAAAAAGGATGTTGGATTTCGTCAAATGCCTTTTCTGCATCAATTGAGATGATCATGTGGATTTTTTCCATTCAATTTGTTACATTAATTGATTACATTAATTTGTTACATTAATTAATTACATTAATTGATTTTATTAAAAAAATTATTTTTATTTATCTCTCCCCCCTTGTTATTTTGTGCTTGCTGTCTGCTCTTTGTGTCCATTCACTGTGTGCTCTGTGTCTGCTTGTCTTTCTTCTTGTGTTCTGTTTGGGAGGCACCAGGAACTGATCTTGGGACCTCTGAGGTGGGAGAGAGACACTCAATCGCTTGAGCCCCTCAGCTCCCTGGTTTGTTGTGTCTCTCGTTGTCTCTCCTCTTTGTCTCTTTTTTGTGCCAACTTGCTGGGCAGGCCAGCTCTCTGTGCAGACCAACTCTCCACATGGGCCAGCTTGCCGTACTGGTCAGCTCACCTTCACCAGGAGGCCCTGGGAAATGAACCCGGGACCTCCCATATAGTACACAGAAACCCAATCACATGAGCCACATCCACTTCCTGTTAATAGATTTTCTTATGTTGAACCACCCCTTGGGTACTAGGAATAAATCCCACTTGGTCTTTAGCGTAGTGATGGTTTGTTTAGCCTATATTAACATCTTGTAGTATTAACATATATTAGTTCAGTTTCAAAGAAAAATGGTCCTAAATATGCAATATTACCCGTATTTATATTTCACATGAGATTTTACTGTGATACACTAAATAGTCCCATGTTACATTTTTTAGTTTTCATTTGTAATATACATGATGTTAGACTTTCCCTTTTAACCACCGTCAAACCCACGTAATAGCACTGAAAGTTACAAACACTAAGTTGTGATTTCACCTTTTCTATTCATTTCCAAATATTAACTATCTTTTTACCAATTTTGTGCAGGATGACCCTTAGCTATCCATTATCTAAACTTCTATTTTCTGGTGACCCATATTCTAGTTATTAACTCCATGAGTTTATGCAATAGATTTAGTTCATAATAATGCAATCGTACAGTATTTGTTCTTTTGTGTCTGGCTTGCTTCACACATAATATCCTCCAGGTTCAATCATGTTGTCATATGCACATGACTTCACTTCTTCTTACAGCTGCATAATATTCCATTGTACGTATACACCACACTTTGTTCATCCATTCATTGGTTGATGGACACCTGGGTTGTCTTCATCCTTTGGAAATCGTGAAAATGCCGCTATAACATCAGTGTGCAGATGTCTGTTCGTGTCACTTTTCTCAGTTTTTCTGGGTATATACCTAGCCATGATATTTCCAGAGCACGTGGCAAATCTATATTCAATTTCTTTAGGAACTGCCGAACAGTTGTCCACAATGACTGTACCATTTTACCTTCCCACCAACTGTGAACAAGCATTCCTCTCTCTCTCCACATCTTCTCCAACACTTGTAATTTTCTGTCTTTTTATTTTTATTGTTTTTTTAGGAGGTACCGGAGATTGAACCCAGGACCTTTATATGAGAAGTAGGTGTTTTAACTACTGAGCTACATCCACTCCCCAATTAGAGCTGGTTTTTTCATTTGTTTGTTTTTGTTTTTAGAGATACTGAGCATCGAACCCAAGGCCTCATATGTGGGAAGCAGGCGCTCAACCATTTGAGCTACATCCGCCCCCCCACCTGTCTTTTTAATAATGGCCATTCTAATAGGTGGGACATTCAGCATGAAAACTAATCTGGACTCTGTTAAGATGTCAGTATCATGAAAAAGGAAAAAAAAGTTGAATTGTTCTAGATTATAGAAGACAAAAGAAATATGATAGCTCAATTAAACAGTGAGCCTTAATTGGATCCTGGATCAAAAACCAAAAACAGCTAGAAAAGATATTCCTGAAACAATTAGGGAATTTGAATATAAACTGTATGTTAATGGTAAACTATATATTTATATGTTAAATTTGTTGGGTGTAATAATGATATTGTGGTTATGGAGAGAAATTTATTTATCCTAAAGGAAACATAATGAAATATTCAGGGGTCAAGTGTCATGATATCTGGACGTTATTTTCAAAAAGCTTAGCAAAATAGGCAGTCATAATATATATGTGTGTATATATAAAATGTGGCAAAATGTTAATAGTTGTAAATTTAGGTGAAAGTATACTACCCTCTCAACTTTTCTGGACGTTTCAAATTTTTCAGATACAAGATTGTGGACGAGGGGGTGCTGGTGGCCATCAGGATCTCAGTGCACATCTCCGTGGGAAGCCCCCTCCACACTTGCTGAGCTGTCCTGACGTCGCCAAGGAACTCGTGCGTGGTCTCTGGTGGTGCGCAGTGCATGTGGTGGGGAATCGCTGCACCAATCTCACTCCATCTTCTAGGGGAAAAGCTTCTGAATTCTAATCCTCAGTCTGTCCCTTCCGGGCTGTCTTTGGACAAATTCCTTCATCTGTGTGAGAGTGAGAGAGTGCACTCCTCCTGCAGGGGTGTTAGCATGCGCCCCATAAATAGTCCTTCCCTTGTTCTCCTCTCCCAGCCCCAGCTCCCAAACTCCCCGGTTCAATCATCCATTCATTCAAAAACCATTCATTGTTTCTCCCTGCAGTAGGCAGGAAAACAAGTTTCTTTGGGGAGCTCATGATCAAATGGGGGGAATGCAGTATGTCAGTGCTATAAGGTTAGTGCTGAGTGTCGGGGGGACGGGGGAGGGTGGGGTGAAGGGATCCCCAGGAGGTTTCAGAGGTTGTGTGGTCAGGTAGAGTCTGGAAGGGTGAGCTGGGTGGCCAGTGCAGGTGAGGAGGAAGGAGATGGCATCACTGAGGGTCTCGAGGGGTAAAGGCAGGGAGAGGGGCCAGGGCAGTTCAGAAGTCACAGGGTGGCTGGACCCAGGGGCAGAAAGGTTGGCAGAGGGCAGGGCCAAGTCAGGAACTGAGCTGGGGCCACTTGAGCAGTGTGGGGCCTGGTCTGGGGTGATGGGTCCCCTCTAACGTCTGCATTTCCAAAGATCATTTGTCACTGCTCCTGGCAGGCCTCGATGTTTGGTTCAGAAAATAGAATCGGCAGAGGCCAGATGTATCACACTGACTAAAAACTCTCAAATGGATGGAGAGAAGGAAGCACTAGCCATTTTCGAGTCTTCCTTCTCCCAGACTTCCTCCTGGAAGGAAAGGAGATGGGGTGGATGGGGACAGGCCTAACCAGAGGGCAGCAGGGCCTCTGGGCCCGCCCTTAGAAGGGGCACGTTGACCGCAGAAAGGAAAGCTCGTTACATTCCCCCACTCTGTCTCCTCCAAGCAAGTAATCCCCCCACCAGCACAGCGGGCTACCTTGTCCCACTGTGTAGCCCACATCTTCAAACCAATGCATTGGTTTTCCTTTTGCCACAAGTGTAAATCACTTTTGTGATCAGGGAGAAAAAAAAGACAAAAAAAAAAAAGGGAGAGAGAGAAGCACCCAACCACCACCTCCCACACCGATCAATTAATAGATCCATTTTCTTAAAACGATGGATTTCTTCCTGCTTCGGTCCACCTATCGCCCCCTCCATTCTCTTAAGCCCCTCTGCCCTCCTCCTCATTCCTAGATGGCTGGAAAGTTAAAAAGGGAAGGAGTGGGCATTGCTGGGGAAACCCGGAGGACCCCCGCCGGTGGCCTGGGCTTGGGCTGAGGACCCCGAGCCTCTGCTGGGGCGGCCTGCGGAGCTCCAGGGCCGGTCGGAGCGGGGCCCCAGGGGCGCCAGCCCCGCCGGGTGTGCGCTCACACGAGGAAGTCTCTTGCCTAATTCCAAATCATTTTTCAAAGAACAAAAACTATGTACAAATGAATATTTCCATCTTTATTTCAAATTCTAGGTTTCAACTGCAATATTAATGCTACTCCACAGTGTAATTTACTTGTAATAATATATCATTATTTCCATTTTACAGTTCTCTTCTTAAAGTAGTAAAGCAAATGTTTAAAACAGCGCAAATCGCAGCCCCACAATTCTCCATTCAGGCTCAGAATTTGTGCTCTCCTTTCAGAATTGCACATAATTGAAAACAATGAAAACCCCCGATGTGCTAAATGCTCTAGTCATTAAAGCATTTTTTTACTTTGGAATAAAAGACTGTTCTGGTGGTGGTGGTGATTATTTATTTATTTTTAGAAACCCCAAACAAGCTTGCTTTCTGTGCCCAGACTGACATCTGCTGGGGATGTCAGGCTGAGGGGCTCCTCAGGCCCACAGCCGGCTGCCACCAGGCCCTCACCCCCTGGGCCCACCAGCCCGGGCGCCAGGCTCCACTGGGGGCTAGGCCGGGTGGCCTCGCCTCGGGGCTGCTCTCCTTCCCGCGGTTTCCAGGTTCAGATACTGGTCCGTGGAGTTCCCCAGTTTCTCTTCTGCTTCCAGTAGCCCAGCTGAGCCCCAGAACTGGTTTGGCACTGGTTTGGCACCGATTCTCAGGAGTTGCACCGGCCAAGGGCTGAAGGCCAAGAGATGGTCTGGGAGCAAAAACAGGTGTCAGGGCAAGACGGGTGGTGATGGGGATTGAATCATGTGGACAATATAGTCTTGTTCACATCCTAACCCCAGGTCCCATTTGTCAATAGGACCTTTCCCAATGTTCAGTTAAGGGGCCAAACTGAACGAGGGTGGACCTTAATCCAATGTAGCTGAAGTCCTTCGAAACAAAGGATATTGGACAGGAAAGAAGTCAGAAACCAGAAGAAGCCAGAGAATGAGGCAGATGGCCATGTGATGGAAGCAGAGACGCAAGCCAAGGACCCCCAGAGACGGCCATGAAGTTACCACCAGAATGCCACAGGCTCTGGGAGAAAGCATGGCATGTGGAGACCTTGATTTTGGACTTCTAGCCCCCAGAACCGTGAGTGCTGAGCCTTGAATTATGCCCTCCACAATAGGCATGCTCAGGTCCCCTGGTCCTGTGTGTGAGCCCATTTGTAAACGGGACCTTGAAGGTGTTATTAGTTAAGGCGTGTCTGGTGGGCCTTAATCCACTATGGTCAAAGTCCTTAGACACAAAAGAAATTGGACACCCTAGGAGGTGACACAGGCAGCAGCCAGAAGCTAGAAGTCAATGGAACCTGGAAGAGAAAGGAGAAGTTGCCACGTGCATTGTCTTGTAATAAAAAGCCAAAGACCGGGAAGGGGATTTGGCTCAATGGATAGGGCATCTGCCTACCACATGGGAGGCCCAGGGTTCAAACGCTGGGCCTCCTTGACCTGTGTGGAGCTGGCCCATGTGCAGTGCTGATGCACGCAAGGAGTGCTGTGCCACGCAGGGGTGTCCCCCACATAGGGGAGCCCCATGTGCAAGGAGTGCGCCCCAAAAGAGAGCTGCCCCATGTGAAAAAAAGTGCAGCCTGCCCAGGGTGGCGCACACACACATGGAGAGCTGACACAACAAGATGATGCAACAAAAAGAAACACAGATTCCCCGTGCTGCTGCTAAGGATAGAAGTGGTCACAGAAGAATGTGCAGCGAATGGACACAGACAGCAGAGAACTGTGGGGGGATGGCGTGGGGAAGGGGAGAGAAATAAATAAAAAATAAATCTAAAAAAAAACCCACAACAACCAAGGACCAAACATTTTGCTGGCAGCCAGCCCCAGAACGACAGAGTCTCCCGGCAGAAAGCATTGCCTTGCTGATGTCTCCATTTTGAACTTTGGACTCCTAGCCTCAAAACCATGAGCCAATAAATTCCCATTGCGTAAGCCAACCCTTTGTATGGTATTTGTTTTAGCAGCTGGGAACTAAAACAATAAATCCCTGTTGTGAAAGCCAACCAATTTTGCTGTTTTCATCATAGCAGCCCTGACAAACTAAGGCTAGTGTCTTTTGCACGTTCATTGCTCAACGCAAGCAAGTTTCTTTGCCTTCTCCAGGGCATCTCCAGACATTTGTCTTTCATTTTTCTGTATTGGTTCCTTCTCCACTGGTAGAATAGCTACTTGCTTAGGCAGCCCTGAGCATCCATGTCCTCTACAGGAGTCTCTCTATCCATCATCAATTAGCCTTCAATCCCACTCTCTTCTCCTTTAACAACTAGGGGCCAAGCTTTCTTTTTCCAGCAAGAATCAGGGCCCCTTTGGCTGATTCATAGTTGGTGGGAAGCCTGGTCTGGGTTCTGATTTAAAGAGTGGCCTGGGTGGGAGTGGGGATGGGAGGCCCTGGGGAGTGGGGGTTCCTTTTCCCTCTCCTGGAGGTGTCCACTGGCTCTAGGGTCCCTATTATTATCTGGAAAAGAATGGCATCCAGACCTGACGCTCTGGCGCTGAACTCTAGACTCCTGCCTCCGGCCCCATGCAGGGCATTTTCCTGAGATGCCTTCCGTCTCCTCAAAGTCAGCATCCTGCCCCAGCCAGCTCGCTCTCTACATTCTCCTACATATCCTGGCCTGCCTGAGCACGTCCAGGGGGCCTGGGTTCCTGCTGCCCTGAACCCTCCCATCCAGCTCACTTCTGTCCTGCCCCTGTCCCTTCTTCACCATCGCTGTGGTCACCCTGACCAACCCCCCTCCCACCCTCAGCCCTGTCTGGCCAGAGGCAGTGCCCACCCTCCATCCCCAAACAAAATCCTCTGAAGGACACCCCCAAGCCCACTCCAACACCTTTAATGGAACCTCACGGCCCACAGAAACGTCAATCCCTCCAGCCTGGCATTCGGAGTCCTCTGGGTGCAACCCAGTCCAACCAGAGGCTCCAACAGCAGGGGTCCTACCTGGGAGCAGGGGGGTGATGCGGTGGGGGGAGTCATCTGGGAGAGGACGGGGTGGGATGAGGAGGAGGCATCCAAAACATGGAATCAAAGAGCGAAAATGATTCCACTTTCTAATTTCTTTCAGTTGTCAATGTCAAGGAGAAAGTCTGGTTTGGTGTTAGTTGGTTTCTATTTATTTATGTTTAATAAACATTAATCTTTAGAATAGATTTAGATTTACAGAAAATCTGCAAGAATATCAGGGAGTTCCAACTACCAGGCACCCACTCCGCCTGTGAAGCTGCTTCTGTCCACAGCCAAGACGGTGAGCCGGACTCGTAACTCCCCCTGCTTTGCCATGTGCTTATTTTATGTTCCCATCACCTTCTATTTCCAGCAAGTGACACTATTCATGTGCATCCTAAAATCCAAAAATGAAAGGTTTTTTTGTAAGTTCAGAGCCAAAGCTCATTTGAGGCTTGCCCTCGATAGTCTTACTCCTACGTGGTGTAAATATTCACACATTTCTCTGCAGAAATATTCATTGATTTCTTTAGCCCTCTGGGGTGTTTCCTAATGCAGGGTCTATGCAATAGCTCACCTTTTGAAAACCAGAAAATATTCTGGATTCTAAAACACATCTAGGCCTGGGAATTTTCCACTTATGGTTGTGATATAAAGTTTCTTCTAAAAATAATTTTAAGGAAAAAGAGCAAGTCATGTAAAGAAAAACAGTAAGTCAATTATAAGCACCGATGATATGTGGAAGCTGATCTATATTTCTAGGTTTCTCTTTCACTTTTTCCACCCTCCATACTAGTGCTGGAGACCTTTCTAAAAAAATAAACCAACAAAACCACAAATCATGACACTTCCCTCTAAAAACAAAACCTTTACAAACAAAAAATAAAACAATGACACAAAGGTTCTGCATTGCCTTCAGGAACCAAACTCAGCGGGTATTCATCTGCTGTGGCCGCACCCACCCCATCCCCCAGCCATCCTTCAGCCAATCCAAAACACCAGGCTGACACATGCCTCCAGACCTTCACACATCTACTCCAGCTCCCTGAAATGCTTCTTCCACTTACTTCCCTGGGAAATTCCATACCCCTCTTCCAAAGGCAGCAGCTCAGCTGTCACCTCCTACAGGAAGCTGGCCCTGGTTGCACCCCATCTTGATTAGGTTACCATTCTGTGTGGTCCTGTGGTATACTGCACGTAATATTGTGGGAAAGGGAAGGGTGTGACTCGTAGCTCTGCCTCTTTTTATTTAGGTGAGTTGGGGCATGTAATTATACTCACTGAGTTTCATTGGTGGAATTAGTAATGATAGCTACTATATATTGAACTCATGCCCTTTTCTAAGTACTTTTTTTTTCTAAGTACTTTATATGGATGAATTAATTTAATATTGACAAGAAGCCTGAGAGGTAGAAATTGTCTGGATTCCTATTTATCGAGTGAGGAAACTCAGGCCCAGAGATGGTAAGTTTCTTTCCCAAGACTACAATGGACAGTGGCGACAGGATTTCTCCCTCTTGCCCCCTGTACGGCAGCTAGGGAAGTACCTAAATCACAGGGTACGGGGAGAACACAAAAAGATAACCCTGGTGAAGTGTGGGGTCTCATCTTCGCCGGCCTCTCCTGGCCAAGCCTCAGTGCTCTGGGCATGGAAGCCGCTTGTCCCTTCTGAGGCTGGCCCACCGAGGAGGCCGACAGCTGCTCTTCCCCCTCACTGCAGCATCTCCTCCTTGGGATCTTCCTGCCAGCCCAAGCCTGGTGCAGCCTGCCCACAGCCTTTCATGCTGTATTCCATATTTACAACTCTCCCCTCTCTCTCTGAGCTCAGCAGACAGAAATGTGCCCAACTCACATTTGTCTTTCACCTAGCACCCTGCACAGGGTCTGAACCAAAAGAGCTTAGTGAACATTGTTAGAGGTTTCTCCCTTACAAGGTTTATAACGATTAACTGATCACAAGGTTTACAAGGGTTAACAAACAGTATGTCCCGTGACATACAACAGCCCCCACCCAGAGCTTATGTGTCCAGATACAGTTCATTTCCTCACAAGAATAGACAAAGGAGCCACCTGACCCCACCAACCCCTCCCACACCCCTAGAATTCACTGCCCCTAGCCCCCCACCCCCTGGCCATCCCTATTGCCCCTCGGGTCTTACCCACGCCCCAAGCCCCTCCCACTAACTAAGCATGTTCCTGCCTATAGATGTGCTGTATAGATTCATGACCGCCTCTGCCAGAGGTGGGCTGAAGTCTCTCTTCAGACCCCTGCCATGCTGGTGGGGGCTGAAGTCTAATCTTCAGATCCCCTCCACTGGGAGAGCTTCCCAGTAAACTTTCTGCCTGCAGTCATGTCAGTCTCCGTGGCTCAGTGCGTGCCATTTTTTTCTCTAACAGACATTAGATGAATAAGTTCTAAAATAAATAAATGGATAGATGGATGGATGAACTAACAAGGAATGGACACGTTTTTGTCCTTAGAATTTCTAATTCATTTAACAAATCACAACTAAAGCAGAGTGAAAAATAACGTTATCCAGATAACACCCTTCTCACCAATTGTACAGAGATTGAAGAAAAAGAAAGAAAAGAACCCTTTACACTGCATTTCACTGCCTTTCTAATAAAAATAACATTGCAGTATTTAGGCCTTACTATCTTCATTTGAGGTAGGAAGCTGGGAAGAGAACAACTGGCATTTAGGATAAAGTTAAAATATATTACGTGACATTGAATAAATTAGATGGTATGATAACATGAGTGAATGGGAAGCAAGATCCTAAAAGACAGCAAACAGTTGCCAAGTGCCGGACTACCCAGGTCCAGATGCTTCAGCATTCACAAAGTAGCTCCTATGGAAAAGCTGCATAGGTGGCCAAACAGTGACCCAGAGAGAAAGTCTATACTTTCATGATGACTGAAGGATGAGACATCGCCGACATTCAGTTTCTTAGAATATTGACCCCTAATCTTTCTTCTCTCCTAAATTTGGCTGAAGAAAAACATATTCATTAATGAGTGCAGTATTTTTTTGGGGGGGGGATGTCTAATTACGGAATATGAGGGGATTATTTTGCTGGAGAGTGCAGCACATTCCATGAGACCAGGAATGGCAGCCTCGGTGTGGCTGTTTAATTTATACACTATTTATCTTCTCGCCTGTGAGAGCACTGGTAATTGGTTGGTCTTTTTGGGGTCTTAGGATCTGTTAGCATAGATGCCACCAACATAAACACGACTTGAAATAATTTAGAAGTGGCCTGCCATTGAATTGTGCCCATTGAACTGGGTTTTAATGTATCATAGCCTGGTGGAGTCTTTACATCAAGCAAGCATTTATTTTCCAAGGAGTTTGAAGATGCTTTAGGAATCCTGTACTATCAGTGGGGATCAGGATCCTTTTAAAAAGAAAGCAGTACCCGTGGAAACCCGAGTGTAGCAGCCGAAGTAGATGCAAGCTTGCAAGAAAGTTTTCAAAAAACCACGAAGAAAAGCAACCCCTGACTCCTGTGCCCGAAGGACTTAGCTACTGAGGTCAGCTGACCTTCTGGGATTCCCTTGGCAGCCCCGGCCTCCCCCTCTTTTACACCTAAGCCTCCAGAAGGGCGGACGCAAATCTGTAGATGGAAGTGCTTGGTCGGGGAAGCAGACTTGGCTCAATGGAAAGGGCGACCGTCTACCACATGGGAGGTCCGCGGTTCAAACCCCAGGCCTCCTTGACCAGTGTGCAGCTGACCCACGTGCAGTGTTGATGCGCGCAAGGAGTGCCGTGCCACACAGGGGTGTCCCCTGCGTAGGGGAGCCCCACGTGCAAGGAGTGCACCCCGTAAGGAGAGCCGCCCAGTGCGAAAGAAAGTGCAACCTGCCCAAGAATGTCACCGCACACACGGAGAGCTGACGCAGCAAGATGACGCAACAAAAAGAAACACAGAGTCCTGTGCCACTGACAACAACAGAAGCAGACAAAGAAGACACAGCAAATGGACACAGAGAACAGACAACTGGGTGGGAAGGGGAGAGAAATAAAAAAATAAAATAAAAAATAAATTAAAAAAAGAAAGTGGTTGGCGGGAACAGACCATCCTCACCAGACTATGAGCTGCTGGCAGAGTTTCCCAAACTGTGCTCCACAAAACTGTTAGAATGAAAGGGATTTTTAAATACTAGCCTCTTCCCCCTGTCTTCCAATGTCCAAACTTCACCCCCATTTAAGCAGATAGAGGTACACTGTTCATGGTCTTAGGGGAGGCTTCTGGTAGGTAGAAAAAAACCATCAGCCTTTCAGCCTTTTGTCATTCCAAACCTAAGTCCTTAGCAGAATTAACAGCTTCTCCTGTGTAGGCTGTGGGGATGGAGAAGAAGTTACCTTAGCCTAGAAAGAGTGTGGGAGGAGGGAAGAAGGGAAGAGGGGAGTGGGGAAGAGGAATGGCTAGGGAAGGGAGAGAAGAGAGGAGTGAGAAGGAAGGGCAGACCGAAAGGGGAGAGGGGAAGGGAAGGGGGTCTGGGAGAGAAGGAGAGAGGGGAGAAGAGGAGGTAGTGTCTGTACGTGAGTCCCAGAGCCCCTGCCCCAGCCCTCCAGCAGAGCAGCAGGGAGGGGGCAAAGACTGGGCGGCGGCCCCCAGACCAGGGTTTGCAACTCCAGTGCTGTTGGAAGTCAGGCAAAATGGGTGAAACGGCACGCAACTCCACAGGCGATGGTGAGGGCGGCCAGCGGGAGAGAGCGTGCTCCTGCCTGCGGACAAGGCGCCCACACTGCAGAGCGAGCCCAGTCCTCGGGCTTGGCAGGCCGGCGTGAGCAGGGCGTTGGGCCGTCTGAGGGCCTAAATGGGCACCCCTCCTGCCACCCTGGAACTGTGGCAAAATCTTAGGCGTGGGTGGGTGAGACAGTTCCAGGAAGGAGGAAGGCTATGTTGTTCCTCTCCTCCATCAATCTAGAAGAAAGGGACTCAGAATTGAAATGAAATAGAATTTGTAAATGCAAGAAAATTCTATTTTTTGTACACTTGAGGCTGTGGACTGAAATTTATACCCATGTCCTATATTTGGGAAATGCTTATTTCAGATAGTTAAACAAATTTCCTTATTGTAGGACTTCTCAGAAATTTTAATATGCTAAAATATTGCATTCTGGATCTCTGAGAAAGAGATTGAATAGATCACTGGCATGCTGGTTAATGATTAACAATCAACTCTGGCCAGGGATTAAAAAGCCCTATTTGCAGCATATGCCAATTATGGCATAAATACTCCCACATGACTGATTTCAAGCTACCAGTGCTTTAATGACTGGCTCCCCAAACTCCTGAAAAGATAGTAATTGCCCCTTACAAGCTGGTGCCAGACTGTTCCAGCACACTACTTACTGCCAGATGCTTCTTAACCAGTGTCCCCTTAAATTCTCCCTAGGATTAACTGGCTGATAGCAGTTCACAAGAGCTGACTGTTATCTTTGCAGGAGTCTCTGAGGACTTAGCGGCGACCTACTCTTGTGCACTTGTCTCCTCTCCCCAGTTAGGCAATTGTGAGTGTGAGCATGAATCAGCCTTCAGCGTTATATGGGTTTTTTTGTGCCTCCCATAATGCTAACCACAGCTCAAATCTTATTTCTTTAAAATAAATCATTTGCCACTGATTTATGTTTTTTTCGGGGGTGGGGGGTTGCTTTTTTTTTTTAATTATTGAAGTATATCACTCATACGTAAACATACATAAACAATAAGTGTATAGTAGTAGTTGTGAATTTACAAAACAAACATACATAGCATCATACAGGACTCTCACAACTCATCCTACCACCAATAACTTGCATTGTTGTTAAACATTTTAAACTAATGATTAAATAGCATTGTCGAAATATTACTACTAAAGAAGGTATTTCTCCCCCAGCCTACCCTATTATTATTATCTTTATATCATTTATATATGAACATACATAAACAATAAGTGTATTGTAAAAGTTGTGAACTTACAACGCAAACATGCATAACATCATACAGGGATCCCATACACCAACCCTCCACCAACACCTTGCATTGTTGTGAGACATTTGTTACAGATTATGAAAGAATATTATCAAAATCTTACTACTAATTATAGTCCTTATCTTACATTATGTATTTTTCCTCCAACCCACCCTATTATTTTTTTTAAATATATTTTTTATGACAGAAGTTGTAAACTATAAAACAATCACGCAGAATTTCCAAACAACATCCATCTATCAACACATCACACTGTGGTGGGACATTTATTACAGATAAAATAATATCATCTGATTGTTATCATGTCCATAGTGTACATTTGGCTCACATTCTCCATACTGCCCCATTATCAACACAGTACATCTTTGGCATAGATGCAAGCATATTACATTATTACTGCTAACCACAGTCCATGGGTCGCTCCAGTTGTATTTTTCCCATGCTTCACATTCCCTCCACCCTGCAGTAGTGATGTACATTTGCTCTAGCTCACAAAGGACACTCTTGCATCTGTACCACCAACCACAATTCTCATCTACTTCTTGGTTTACTATGCTATGCAGTTCATAGATTATGCTCTAGCATTCTGTCAATTGGCATTCACATCCCAGGACTATCATTTTCAGCCACATTCCCACTTATAAACTAGCTCTTACTCACTATTTGTTACCATCCACTCTATACATTTTCACACTTTTACATTAAAGCTAATTAAAACTTCTACATACATTAAACATCAGTAGTCCATCTCAGTCTTCCTCTTATCTCCTTTAAGAATCCACCACATACCACCAGGGCTTGAAGATATTTTCCTACAATTCCTTCTTGCTTTGTATTTAGGTCTTTGATCCATTTTGAGTTAATTTTTGGATAAGGTGTGAGATAGGGGTCCTCTTTCCTTCTTTTGGCTATGAACATCCAGTTCTTTCAGCACCATTTGTTGAATGGACTGTTCTGCCTGAGTTGTGTGAGTTTGACAGGCTAGTCGAAAATCACTTGACCATACCTGTGACGGTCTGTTTCTGAAGCATCAGTTTGGTTCCATTCGTCTATGTGTCTGTCTTTATGCCAGTACCATGCTGTTTTTACACTGTAGCTAGGTAATATGATTTAAAGTATTGAGATGAGAGTTTGCTTTTCCTTTTTAAGATGTTTCTGGCTATTCAGGACCTCTTACCCTTTCAAATAAATTTGAAAATTGTGCTTTCAATTTTTTAAAAATGTTGGTACAATTTTTATTGGGATTGCATTGAATCTGTATATCAATTTGAGTAGAACTGATGTCTTAATGATATTTAGTCTTCCAATCCATGAGCATGGAATGTTCTTCCAGTTATTTAGGCCTTTTTAAAATTTCTTCTAACATGGAATTGCAGTTTTCTGAATACAAGTGCTTTACATCATTGGTTAAGTTTATTCCTATTTGAGTTTTATTGGTCATGTTTATTTTCTCCACTCTTTGACACTTTTGGTTACTTTTCTTGATATAATCTTCATTTCTAGACTCTCTTCCAGGCCCTTCTCTCCTGTCTTTTCTTTTCAGGCTCTAGCACACCCTTTAGCATTTCCTGAAAATCTGGTCTCTTGATTAGAAATTCTCTCAGTTTCTGTTTATCTGTGAATATTCTAATCTCACCCTCATTTTTGAAAGACAATCTTGCCGGATATAAGATTCTTGGTTGGAAATTTTTCTCTTGTAGTATCTTAAATATATCGTACCACTGTCTTCTTACCTCCAGGATTTCTGGTGATAAATCAGAACTTAATCTTCTTGGGTATCCTTTACATGTAATGCATTGCTTTTCTCCTGCTGTTCTCAGAATTCTGTCTTTGCATTTGACATTCTGATTAGTATGTGTCTTAGAGTTGTTCTATTTGGATTTTTTCAGATGGGAGTATGTTGCACTTCTTGGACCTGGATATCTATGTCTTCAATAGGGTTGGGAAATTTTCTACCATTATTTCTTCAAATATTCCTTCTGGCCCTTTTCCCTTCTCTTCTCCTTCTGGAACACCCATGACACATATGTTTGCATGTCTTTTGCTGTCTTTAGGTTCCCTGAGACCTTGTTCAAATTTTTCAATTCTTTTCTTCATCTGTTCTTTTGTATGTTCACTTTAGAGGCCATTTCTTCAAGCTCACCAATCCTTTCCTCTGCCTCCTCAAATCTGCTATTACATGATTACAGTGTTTTTTAAATTTTTATTTTATTTAATTTTTTTAAAGATTTATTTATTTCCCCTTCCCCCATTGTCTGCTCTCTGTGTCCATTTGCTGTGTGTTCTGCTTCTGCTTGCATTGTCAGGCAGCACCGGGAAACTGTGTCTCTTTTTTGTTGTGTCATCTTGCTGCATCAGCTCTCTGTGTGTGTGGTTCCACTCCTGGGAGGGCTGCGCTTTTTTTTTTCCCTACACAGGGCGGTTCTCCTTGCAGGGTGCACTCCTTGCTCATGGGGCACCCCTATGCATGGACGCCTCTGCATGGCATGGCACAGCACTCCCTGCGCACAGCAGCACTGCACGTAGGCCAGCCCACCACATGGGTCAGAGGCCCTGGGGATCGAACCCTGAACCCTCCATATAGTAGACAGACACTCTTATCAGTTGAGCCACGTCCGCTTCCCTACAGTGTTTTTTTAAAAATTTCACTTATTGTGCCTTTCATTCCCATAAGATCTGCTATTTTTCTATGTAAGCTTTCAAATTCTTCTTTGTGCTCATCCAATGTCTTCTTTTTTTTTTTTATTTCTCTCCCCTTCCTCCCTCCTGCCCCAGTTGTCTGTTCTCTGTGTCTATTTGCTGCATGTTCTTCTTTGTCCGCTTCTGTTGTCAGCGGCACGGGAATCTGTGTTTCTTTTTGTTGTGTCATCTTCTGTGTCAGCTCTCCATGTGTGTGGCGCCATTCCTGAGCAGGCTGAACTTTATTTCGTGCTGGGTGGCTCTCCTTACGGGGCGCACTCCTTGCACATGGGGCTCCCCTATGCGGGGGACACCCCTGCGTGGCGCAGCACTCCTTGTACACATCAGAACTGCACATGGGCCAGCTCCACATGGGTCAAGGAGGCCCGGGCTTTGAACTATGGACCTCCCATGTGGTAGATGGATGCCCTAACCACTGGGCCAAGTCCACTTCCCCCAATGTCTTCTTAATATCCTTAATCTCTTTAGTCATCTCATTGAATTTATTAAGGAGATTTGTTTGAACATCTATGATTAGTTGTCTGAACTCCTTTATGTCATCTGGAGGCTTATCTTGTTCCTTCAACTGGGCCATATCTTCCTGTTTCTTGGTGTGGATTGCAATTTTTTGTTTGTGTCTTGGCATCAGACTTATTAGAGTATTTATTCTGGGTGGAGTTTATCCCTTTAGTTTAGGGCTTCCTTCCCTTTCTCCCTTGCTGGCTGTGCAGTAGGAGCCAAGGATGTAGTTGGTGCTATAAGCTGTGGAAGCTCAAGCTGCCCTCATTGCCCCCGGGACTGAAGAAGCTTCTCCCAACTTTCTCCTTTGCCAGGGGTAGGACAGAGTCACAGCTGTGTGGAATAATCCAAGTTGCGTGGGTCTAGACTGTAGTTGCCCAAAGTGACTGATGAGCCTTCATGCCCATTTCTCCCCTGCCTGGAGCAGGGATGGAGCAGCAGGTGTGGGCAGTAATCTATACAGTGCAGGTCCAAGATGACTGCAATTGTCCTAGTAGACTTCCAATTATTCAGTTTGTGCCAGCCAAAAGTACCTACAGGGACCTGGACAGGCTGGTGCAGGGTCCACCAGCCTCCTCCCTGCCAGAGGTGGAGCTGAAGCCTAGGCTAGGGCTGCAGGCCAATTTGGGAGAAAGAAATTGGTTCCTACTATCACTGTGATTTTCAGTCCTAACTTCCCCTCAGGCTAGGGGTGGAATCAAAATGGTGGCTACCGGTCTCTTTCCGACTTGGACAGATTCACACACAGCTGTTCCTAGGGTTATTCCTTAGCCAGCTGAGCCTACTAATCAGTAGTCAAAATCAGTGGCCCACCGCCTCCTTCTCCCCCATTTCAGGGAAATGGAGCTTCCAATTCCAGCCACAGTCCAGCTTCTGGGGCAGCTTGTGCTGCCAAAGTAGGATAATCACTGGCCTCCATGGCTTGGCCAGTAATTTCCTGGAGTGGCTGGTGCAGGTCCCCTCAGCTTCCTCCCTCCCAAAAGTGGGCTGGGCTTAGGCTAGACCTGCAATTTGATCTGGATGGAAAGAAGCTGGTCCCCACCAGCACTGTGATTTTCAGTCTGCCCTGCTTCGCCTTGTGCCAGGTGTGGAGTTGAGATGGCGGCTACCAGTCTCTTTCTGACTTGGGCAGGCTCAAACTTTAGCTGTTCTCAGGATTATGCTTTAGCCTGCTGAATTTACTCATCAGTAGCTAAAGTTGGTGCACAACTGTCTCTTCCTCCCCTGTTTTTGGGAAGTGGAGCTTTCAATTCCAGCCGTGGAACAGCTCCTGAGGCAGCTTGTGCCTCCAGTGGAGGATGGGCACTGGCCTCCATGGCGTGGAAAGCTCTACTTATGAGTCTTCTCTGAAGATGGGCAGCCTCCTCCTTCCACTCCTTCAAGGATGTTGCAGGATGCTCTTCTGGTCTCCTGGAGCCCCCAAACAGGTGCTTCAGTTAGCTCCAGGGAGTTCTGGGTATTTACTAACTGCTCTCTGGCAGGAGCTGACTCTAGGCACTCCTTTTTCCACTGCTATCTTACTGGTTGTCAATGGTTTATGTTATTAAATCTGTAAACAGTTTAAAATTCTGTAATTATTCTAACAGAAATTGCATTTCCTTGAAGGACAGATAGAGTGAGGTATTCTTTGGGGTATCTGGTCCTTCAAATATCAGTGTTCCTCACTTTTTGCTTTCTTTTAACCTGCAGGGTAAGGGGAGCACACTCTCAAGTCAGAAGTGCCTGGGTTCAATTCCCAGCCATTCCACTTACTAGATGTGTGATTGGGAGCTCCCTCCTCAACTGTGAAATGAAAGTAGTAATAGTTCTTACTTCATAAAGCATTGTTTCTAGCACATAGTAATAAACTTTAGCCATTGTTGCTGATGTTATTATTATTTCTGCCAGGGAATGATAAGATCCTCTCAACCCAATTATTGTAAATGTTCTCTTTAAAAAGTCAGGTATGTAAGCCAAAAGCTATGGGGTTCTGGATGGTTGTATGCTCTTTTAAGGAGTTTAAACTAAAGGTTGGATTAAAGGGTGATTGATTGTGTTTTGTGAACAAGTTCAACTTTTCCCTTTTGGGTCTCTGATGATCTAGGGAAGTGTTTTGTGGTGAATGTTGTGGAGCACTGCTCATATGCTGTAGCAGTTTGATATAGTTATAAATTCCAAAAATAGATATTGGATTTTGCTTGTAAACTGGTCTGTACCTGGGCGTGATTAAATTATGATTAGAGCTTTGATTGGGCCATGTCAGTAGGGTGCTGCCCCTTGGTGGGTGGGGACTCACAGATAAAAGCCATGGCAAAAGAAGAGATTAAAGATTTTGATGTTGGAGTTTTGATTTGGAGTTTGATGCTGGAGTTTTGAGCTGGAGTCCTGGGAAATAAGCACACAGAGGAAAGAGAAGCAAGCCCCAGGAAGAGAGGACCTGAACCAGGAGAGGAACACAGAGGAATAGAGATGGCCTCTTAGACAAATGCAGAAACCCTAGGAAGAGAGACAGAGTCATTTGCCTGATAGTCTACAGCTGACCTTGTGGAGAGACCAAAGCCTAGAGAGCCTCACAGTCTTCAGCTGACCTTGTGGAGAAAACAGGAGCTGAGCCCGGAGAGAAGCAAGACCTGGGAAGAGAGGAACCCAGGAAGACAGAACCCTGGCAGACATTGGCAGCCATCTTGCTCCAACACATGGAAATAGACTTTGGTGAGGGAAGTAACTTACGCTTTATGACCTGGTAACTGTAGGCTCCAACCGCAAATAAACGCCCTTTATAAAAGCCAGCAAGCTTCTGGTATTTTGCATCAGCGCCCCTTTGGCTGACTAATACAGAGGCCATCTTCAGAAGGAAGTAGAGGCATTTCTTCTTCCAGCTGCTGGGAGTGGAGGCTGACCCCTTTTAGCCGAGTCACTCTGTAGGAGTCGTCCTCAGCTGAAGAGGACGTACTGTGGATTATCCCTAGGATGGGGATACTCCCATCCAATAACTGATCAACACTACAACTCTGAAGGGCCAGTCCAGCTCCAGAGCTCCCTGGACACCTTTGTTGTAGTTCTGTAACCCCTGGGCCCAATAGTTCCTTCACTCCCTGGTAAGTGTTCATCCAGAGGACACTCCCCAAGAAACTTCTTGTGTGGAGAGCTCTGCCTTGGAGCTGGTTCCTAGGGAACTTGGCCTAAGACTTGCCCTTTATACACTGTGTCATCAGTTATATTGATTCATTACAGTATTTCTACATAGTTGGGTTCTTTCAAGTAATTATACTTATACCAGGATCTATGGTCCATGAGGCATAAGCAGCATAAAGAAAGAATAAAAAAACAGGATCTCTACTGTAGCCATCTTCTAGGAGGGCCCCAAATGTTTCCTGCCTCCTCCTGTTCATACTCTTGTGTTGTCCTCTCCCACACCGAAAGGGGCTGACCTATGTAACCAATAGGATATATTGAAAATAACAGTGACTAGGTCATAAAGTACATTACAGTTTCTGCCTTGCTTTTTCTTGGATCACTTCCTCTGGAAGAAGCCAGATACAATCTGATGAGAACTCTTAAGTAGTGCTATGGAGGAATCTACATGGTTAAGAATTTTTTTTTTTAATCTTTATTTTTAAAGAAGTTTTAGATTACAGAAAAGTTACATAAAAAATAGAGGGGATTCCTGTATATCCCATCCCTCCCCCTCTCTCATTTTCCCCTATTACTAACTTCTTACATTAGTGTGATGCATTTGTTACAATTGATGAACAAATATTGAAGCATGGCTACTAACCATGGCCTACAGTTAACATTATGGTTTACACTTTGAACTATACAATTTTGTAGGTTTTGACAAAATGTACAATGGTGCGCTGAGAATTTAAGTAGCATCAGCTGGCCAGCCATGAAAGTAAGCTGTGTTGGAAATAGGCCTTCCGGGTCCAGTCATACCTTCAGCTGACTGCAGCCTATCTAAACTGTGGCTGAATTCCTGACCCACAGTAACTGTGTTAGATAATAAATTTTTATTGCTGTTTTAAGCTGCTAAATTTGGGGGTAATTTGTTACAAAGCAATATATAACTAATGCAGTCCCTAATCTACAGGAACTTTTCATTTAGCAGGGGAGAAAAAACAGATATAGCTATATACAAATGCGTGGAATAAACCAGTATGTATATAATAAAATACTGACAATTACAAGATCTAAGAAATGAGGGTATGGTGGAGAGGGTGGTACAGTTGAAAAACAAGGAGTTCCCCTTGGGAAGCTTTAATGAGGTTAAATTTGGAAGAAAAGAAGTTTTAAAGAAAGGCAGGTAACCAAATTTTTAAGTTTACTCAAATTTCCTTTGCAAATGTAAAATCTTTAGAAAAACACAACCCGATCTGTTTTATTCTCCCTGTGGTTTTAAGCCATTGTATTTTATTGTTATTTTTTAAAATTTAACTTTTAAGGAAGTTTTAGATTACATCAATGATACATGAAAAATGTACGAGATTCCCACATATCCCACCCCCTCCCTGCCCACACTTTCCCCCATTAACAACATCTTTCATTAATTAGTGTGGTACATTCATTACAATTGATGAACACATATTAAAGCATTGCTACTAATTGTGGTCAATAGTTTACATTATAATTTACACTTTGTA
Organism: Dasypus novemcinctus; assembly: GCF_030445035.2. Lineage (NCBI taxonomy): Eukaryota > Metazoa > Chordata > Mammalia > Cingulata > Dasypodidae > Dasypus > Dasypus novemcinctus. Next base: position 74,208,350 of record NC_080679.1, on the reverse strand, counting down.
CTGCACAATTTTATAGGTTTTGACACAATGTATAATGGCCTGTATCCATCATTGCAACTCATTCAGAAGAATTTCAAAGTCCCACAAATGCCCCATGTTATACCTATTCTTCCCTCTCCCTCACCTCAGAACCCCTGGTGGGGACTGCCTTTATACCAATGTTATAAGTTTTTCCATTACTAGAATAATAATAAGACTACTTTAGTTCATAGCTGCATTCCCCCTTTATGTTTGTTCATTCTTCAGTCTTAAGGATTTCAGGATGGTGATGCTCCCTCTGTTTCTGATTGAGAGTGGACAGCCTGTTTTTAATAAAGTAATTCAGCCTTACATAGAGTGCAAAAAACAGCAATATGCAAGTCTTGCCTCCCAGTTTGCTACTTACCACCATTTAGGCTGGGTGAGAAATAATAGAATATTTCTCTAATAGGCTGGCTTAATTTAAAGAATGAAAAGATTCGGTTTTTGATGGGTTGATTTTCTTTCTAGAGAAACACATATATGCTGGGAAAAAGGGAATGATTTTTATTTAGTTGAGTAGAATAAACAAACAAAAGCCTCTTAATGAATCAAAGAAAATTAGTACCTCTTTCTAAGCTTTATTTCTTTATATTTTACTATTTTTATTTTTAAGGGAGTTTAAAATCACAGTGGTAGTGGTGATAATATGGAAATGCTGGTTGGGAAAGCAACCTGGCATCTTCTCATTTTGCCTTATTCTTATACAAGATATCAGTTTCAAATGGTATTGCTAAGTTTGTGTAAATCAAATAGAAAATAAGAGCACGTGAATAAACAACTTGCAGACAAAGTACTATAGATATAAGGTAAATATATAAATATATTGAAAAGATGTTGAACTGCATCAGCAACTGAAGAAAAGCAAACTGAACTACCAAGGAGATGTAAGGGTTTTTTTTGTTTTTTAAAGATTTATTTATTTATTTAAATCCCCCCCTCCCCTGGTTGTCTGTTCTCTGTGTCTATTTGCTGCGTCTTGTTTCTTTGTCCGCTTCTGTTGTCGTCAGCTGCACGGGAAGTGTGGGCGGCGCCATTCCTGGGCAGGCTGCTCTTTCTTTCGCACTGGGCGGTTCTCCCTACGGGGTACACTTACTCCTTGCGAGTGGGGCTCCCCTACTTGGGGACACCCCTGCGTGGCACGGCACTCCTCGCGTACATCAGCACTGTGCGTGGGGCAGCTCCACACGGGTCAAGGAGGCCCAGAGTTCGAACCGCGGACCCCCCATGTGGTAGACGGACACCCTAACCACTGGGTCAAGTCCGTTTCCCGAGATGTAAGTTTTATAAAGACACATTCAGATTGATAAAGAATGCACAAGTTTAAAAATGCTCAGTAACAGGGAATAAGGGAAATCAGACATATCATAGGTTGGGGTTGGGAATGTGAATCAGTACAACCATTTTAGAGAACAATTTGACAATATCTAGCAAAATGTTAAATGTACATATCCTTTGACCAGCAAATCAATTCCTAGGAATTTATCCTAGATGTGAAGTAGAAGCTCAAGGATAGTCATTGTAACCTTGCTGGAAATAAAGAAAAAATTAGGAATTTCAATATACTATATAAGCTATGGTAGATTGAATCATGTCCCCATAATTACATGTTCAAGTCCTAACCCCCTGTTCTTTGGGTGTGAACCCCTTTGTAGATAAGACCTTTGAAGATGTTATTAGTTAAGGAGTGGCCGAATTGAATGAGGGTGAGCCTTTATCCAATATGGCTGTCACTGGAAACAAAGGAATTTAGACTTGGAAATAGAAGCCAGAGAAGGAGAGAGAGATCGCTGTGTGACAAAGACACAGAACACCAATGCTTGCCAGCAAGCCAGTACAAGAATGCTACAGATTCTTAGAGAAAGTGAGGCCTGCTCATACCTTGATGTTGGACTTCTAACCTCCAAAACTGTGAGCCAAATAATTCCTGTTGTTTAAGTAAACTAGTGTGTGGTATTTGTTATAGCATCCCTAGCAAACTAAGACCTAAGTGAACAAATGAATGATAACAAACACATGTAGTGCTTATTTTGTGCCAGTGCTGTTCTAACAGCTTCAGCTAATTTGAATCACATGAGCCACAAGCCTCTTACACATGGTTTTCTTTTTATGACGGAACAACTAATATGTCCAAACACCATTCAGCCATTTAAAAGCATGGAGGTAGATCCAGAAGTCCTGACACAAAGAATGCTCTTGAAATAGAAGTGATAAAAGTAAGATACAGAGCAGGCAAGACACCATGACCTAGTTTGGGATTTTAAAAAATGCATATATATATTTATATTTGGTAGAACATGTCTGGAAAGCAAACAGAAAGAATTATAGTGGGATCCTCTGGAGGACTGGGACTCGTGATACTAGGGAAAGTAGGAGAACTTTTCATTCTTTACTTAATATCTTTCTTTACTTTTTACTTTTTAAAACAATGCATGTGTATTTGCTTTTTTTTCCTTAAACTTTTTGTTTTTAAGTAATTTTAAACTGGGAAGCAGACTTGGCCCAGTAGTTAGGGCATCCGTTACCAAATGGGAGGTCTGCGGTTCAAACCCCGGGCCTCTTTGACCTGTGTGGAGCTGGCCCGTGCACAGTGCTGATGTGCACAAAGAGTTCCCTGCCACGCAGGGGCGTCCCCCGCGTAGGGGAGCCCCACACGCAAGGAATGCGCCCCATAAGGAGAGCCGCCCAGCGCGAAAGAAAGTGCAGCCTGCCCAGGAATGGCGCCACACACACAGAGACCTGACACAACAAGATGACACAACACAGATTCCCATGCCGCTGACAACAACAGAAGCGGACAAAGAAGACACAGCAAATAGACACAGAGAACAGACAACTGGGGTATGTGGGGGGGGGAGGGAGAGAAATAAAAATAAACAAATCTTTAAAATAATAATAATTTTAAACTTACAGGACAATTGCAAAAACAATTAAAAACCTATACAGAGAATTCCAGCATACTCACCATACTCACCACTCACATGCACACTCCTATAATTCAAAGCTGGAGGAAGTGGGTGTAGCTCAGTGGTTGAGCATGTGCTTGCTATGTACAATATCCTGGGTTTAGTCCCCAGTACCTCCTAAAATAAATACATACATACATAAAATATGTGAGCTACTATATCTTTTTTTAAAAAGCTGGAATAGCTATGTGGTTAGTTGTTTTCCCATGTGCTCCTTGGCACATAGTCTGAATGTGTTTTTATGCAAGAGGACTTGTCTGCATGAAGACTCCCTGACTGTAGACTTTGAAGCCCCTTCTCCTCGGGCCTAGGTTTCAAGAGCACCAAAGTACTCGCTGCCTGGGTTTGCGCACAATTGTTGAATTGAACTGAACAAAGTTTACACTACCAGTTTTTGCTCTAGTTATGCAGGAGATAAATCATTCAGCTTGATTGAAGCAATTGGTACTCTACGTGGGATTTGAAAATAAGTTCAGTAAATCACTCACAGAAATGTTCATCAGCCAGCAAACTCTGCCTTGACTGAATTTACTGGAAGTACTGCTGTCCTACCTTGGCCAGTGTTCTTTTGCCTACTGTCATATAACTAAATCTGACTTGGGCACCTTAAAAACTAAACCAAGAATGAAGGAAAAGTTGTGCTTTGTCCATTTAGGCTTGTTGCCTGCTTTACTTTAGGCTCTGAGCAAGTGGTAGCTTACTGTTTTTGCTTATTACAAAATGTCATGGATTTTCTGAAGCTGTCTTTAACCCAAACATCTTACTTGTACTCTCAGGCAAGGATACGAACAACAGAAAACTTTGTAATTGAAGATGTACATCTGGCAATTGATTCTATAAATCTCCACAGTGTTGTCATCTGCCAATATGGCCCAGCAGTCTCAAAAATGAGGTTTGGACAAATTTTCAGTGACACTTGATGTAAAAGTATAAATAGGCTTGAAAGGAAAGAAACTGTGATAAAAAAATATTAAATACAGAACTTATTTAAGTCTCTAGTAAAGTGCTGAAGTTATGGGTAAATAAGATTAACAGATGCCAAGCCATAAAGAATGAGGAATATTTGGAGTTTTAATAATGCAGGTGAGCTTTTACAGCAATTAAAAAACACTACGACTGCCTCAGGCAATAGTAAAATGTGTTTATGGTTGGTTTAATAATTCTCAAAAGCTGACCCAATTAAGAACTCAAATTCTGAACCGGAAGGTTAAGGAAATATTTTAAAGAGGAAAACTCTAAAATGGCTATTCAGAAATACTGATATTCTCTTTTCTTTAGATCAGATATTTTAAAATTATTTTATTTATAACATTCTAGCTACTTAGTCAAAGTGCACTATAAGACCAAGAGAATAAAACTACTTTGCTTTTTCCCCCCCTTCCCTCCCCTGTCCCCACCATGCTGTTTTTGCTGTCTGTGTCCATTTGCTGTGTGATCTTCCGTCTGTTTCTCTTTTTCCTTCTCTTCTCGTCTTTCTCCTCTGTCATTTACTGGGATTTGATCCTGGGGACCTCTGATGTGGAGAGAGGTTCCCTATCAACTGCGTCATCTCAGTTCCTGATCTCTGCTGCACTTCACCTTGACTCTCCCCTTTGTCTGTCTTCTGTTGTGTCATCATCTTGCTGTGTGACTGGTGTGGGCACTGGCTCACCACGTGGGCACTCTGTTTGCTGCGCAGGCACCTGGCTCACCATGCGAGCACCGGCTTGCCATGTGGGCACTCGCAGGGGCGCTCGGCTTGCCACACAGGCACTGGGCTCATCACGCAGGCACTCGGCTCACAGCGCAGGCACGCTTTCTCTTCTTTTTCACCAGGGGGACCCAGGGATCAAACATGGGTCCTCTCATATGGTAAGTGGAGGCCCTATCACTTGAGCCACATCCGCATCCCTACTTTGCTCTTTATTAACACCTTAGGTTGCCAGGCTGCTGTGATAAATATCATACAAAATGCTGGTTTTAACAATGGGAAATTACTGACTCACAGTTTCGAGGCTAGGAGAAGTCCCAAATCGAGGTGTCACAAGGTATTTCTTTCTTCTCAAAGTCGGTAACATTCTGGTGCTTGCTACTAGCAACCTTTGGGATCCTTGGCTTATATCCCTACCTTGGATCATATAATATATCCTCTCCTCTCTCTTATGGAGTCCATTGAGTTCTTGTTTCTGGCTCTTCCCTTTGGCTTTCTCTTACTCTGGCCTCCAGTTTCTTTTTCTTTTCTTTTCTTATTATAAAAAAACTTTTTAAGGAGCTACCAGGAATTGAGCCTAGGACCTTGTACATGGGAGGCAGGTGCTCAACCACTGAGCTACACCCACTCCCCGTTTCTTTTCTTTATAAGGCCTCCAGAGATCCAGATTAAGACCCAATCTTGGGAGTGGATGTGGCTCAAGTGATTGAGTGCCTGCCTTCCACATGGGAGATCCCCGATTTGGTTCCTGGTATCTTATAAAAAAACCCCACAAACAACAAGCAAAACAGACAAAAAAGCCAACTCAGGGAAGCTGATATGGTTCCGTGGTTGAGTGCCGGGTTCCCACATATAAGATCCCAACCTGGCCCCGGTACCTCAAAAAAAAAAAAAAAAAAAAATCCAACCTCATTTAGTTGGGTCACACCTTGATTTAAAATAACATCTTCAAGAGGTCCTATTTACAATGGCTTCTTAACCACAGGAGTTGGATCAAGATTAAATACATGGCTGAATTGGGGTACATAATGCAACCTACCATAAATACACTTGTATATTTAACAGTATTTTACAAGCTATTAAAGAATCAATTGTCTAATAGCCAAGCAGGAGATGGGGAGTTGTATCTGGAGGCACTTGGTGGCAAGTAACAAAATGCTCACTACAAGTGGCTTAAATAAAAAGGTCATTTACTTTAAAAAAAAAGTATTTATTTCTACCCCCAACTCCATCATTGTTTGCACTCGCTATCTACTCTCTCTGTGCTCTCTGGAACTGAACTCGAAACCTCCCATGTAGGAGGGAGGAGCCCTATCACTTGAGCTACTTCCACTCCCTGCTTGTTGGGTCTCTCATTGCGTTTCCTCATGTCTCCTCGTGGCATCATCTTGTTGCACTAGTTCGCCATGCCAGCCCATTTCACCAGCTGTCTTGTTTGTCCTCTTTAGGAGGCACCAGATCCGAACCCCAGAACTCCCATATGGTAGGCAGGTGCCCAACTGTTTGAACCATGTCTGCTTCCCAAGGGCATTTAATTCTTGCACAAAACAGGATGTCTGGAGAAAGGCTAATAGCAGTTTAGGGTCTGGTTCTCTGCCTATCTCCTAGCTTTCCCTTTCCATAACTCCAAGCAGCAAGTCCTCACGGCTGGAGGGAAAAAGGAGTGGCTGTCTCTTCTTGGGTCGCTCTTTTTTTGAGGGAGGAAAATCTTTCCCTAAAGTTCTTCCCACTCCTCCTCCCCAGGTCTCTTAACATTTCACAGGCTAGAACTAGGTCATCTGCCTCTTCCTTTCACTGATAAAGGAGTAGGGGGATTACATGATGAATTTTGACCAATAATGATTCATTTCCTAGAGTTGGGCACAGTCACTCTATCAAACAAAATTGAGATTTCTAGCAAGGAAAATGGGGTGGTGGTGGTGGTGGTATGAGATGGTTATGGGTAAGCAATCAATATAGTGTTTGTGGTTCTGGAGGCATTAGCAGGTGAAAAGTAGGACATTGGTACTAATGTCTGCGTCAGTCATTACTATTAAAATGATGCACAAAAAGGGAAGAACATCTTACATTTTTTAAGGTGTTTGAATTGGGTAAAAAATCTCAGTCAAACCAGACATCATATATGTCTTTGTTGTTGTCAGTGGCATGGGAATCTGTATCTCTTTTTGTTGTGTCATCTTGTTGTGTCAGCTGTGTGTGCGGCACCATTCCTGGGCAGGCTGCACTTTCTTTCGCGCTGGATGGCTCTCCTTACAGGGTGCACTCCTTGTGCGTGGGGCTCCCCTACGGGGGGGACACCCCTGCGTGGCAGGGCACTCCTTGCGTGCATCAGCACTGCGCATGGGCCAGCTCCACACAGATCAATGAGGCCCGGGGTTTGAACCGTGGACCTCCCATGTGGTAGACGGACGCCCTAACCACTGGGCCAAGTCCGTTTCCCTCATATATGTCTTTGTAAGAGCTAAACAACAGGATAGGCTCTCCCTTTGGTAACAAACCTTGGCAAATCTATTCTTTACACTTAAAATTGTTTAAATCTATTTCCAAATAAAAAAAGAAAGATGTTGAGAGCGGATGTAGCTCATGTGGTTGAGCTCCTGCCTGCCACACATGGGAGGTCCTGGGTTCAGTTCCTGGTACTCCTGAAAAAACAAAGACAAACGAAAAAAAGGCTGACTCAGGGAGGCCAATGTGGCTCAGTGGTTGAAGGCTGGCTTCCCACATACAAGGTCCCGGTTCAATCTCTGGCCCTGGTACCTAAAAAAAAAAAAAAAAAAAAAAAGATATCCAGCTGACATCATTTGTACACAAAATTTGACCAAAGCAAATAAGCTTGCTCTCATGCTGTGATCAGGAGAACAGCAAACTGGAGGCTTTCTTCAAAGCAAAGGGAGCACTGAATTCTAAAGATGAGGGTATACAGTGGGGGCAGAGATATATCAGTAATCCACTCAGGCAAGGGACTCAAAATTTCAAGATGTGCTCTCTTGTCTCTTGTCAAAGGACTGAAATGAAAATTTAAGAAGTGGACACATCACTTTTTTTCTCATTGACACTATACTGAAACTTTAAAAAAAACTACTTTGAAATAACTTCAAACTTACAGGAAAGTTGCAAAAATATAGAAACAATACAGAACTCCAACATACCCCCTTACCCAGATTTACCAACTTTTAGCATTTTGCCTTTCTCTCTCCTTTTTCTTTTCTTTCACTCTTTCTCATTCATATGTATAATCTGTTTTCTAAACATTTGAGAATAATGCATAAAATGATATACATTTCCTGAGAACAAGGACACTCCCTTAGGTAACCACCTTTTATACAGTTATCACATTCAAGAACTTTAACATTGATTTAAAGCTTTAGTCCATATTCTCAGTTTTTCAGTTGTTACAACAATGCCCTTTTGGGCATTTTCTTCTCCATTATTTATTTATTTTTTTTTTTAAAGATTTGTTTATTTATTTAATTCCCCCCCCTCCCCTGGTTGTCTGTTCTTGGTGTCTATTTGCTGCGTCTTGTTTCTTTGTCCGCTTCTGTTGTCGTCAGCGGCACGGGAAGTGTGGGCGGCGCCATTCCTGGGCAGGCTGCTCTTTCTTTTCACGCTGGGCGGCTCTCCTCACGGGCGCACTCCTTGCGCGTGGGGCTCCCCCACGTGGGGGACACCCTTGCGTGGCAAGGCACTCCTTGCGCGCATCAGCACTGCGCATGGCCAGCTCCACACGGGTCAAGGAGGCCCGGGGTTTGAACCGCGGACCTCCCATATGGTAGACGGACGCCCTAACCACTGGGCCAAAGTCCGTTTCCCTTCTTCTCCATTATTAATTCCACCATGATTGCATTTAATTATTATTATCTCAGTGTGTTTTTTTTTTTTAATTTTGGCAACATATATACAACATAAAATTTTCTAGTGAAACTTATTTGAAGTAGGATGGTTTTCATAAACAGAAGCTGCTCAGATTTGGCAGGCCTCGTAAGAGCAAGAACTGAGCAATCTTAGCCACAAAAATAGAAAGAAAAATGGCAGCGCATAATGAAAGATTACATTAAACCCTCTTATTTTGTATTTCCAAGAACAAGGTAAAGAAGAGGAACATGAAGAGAAGGCCCTTCTTCCAGGTCTGATACTCAGCTGGTGAACACTGGTTAACTGATCGTGTTGTTAAATATTGTAATCCTGAAGTAATTGATAAATAGTTGACAAACCTACAAACCTCAAGTGCTCCTCTACTTCCCAAAGATCCAGCAACTAAAGAGTTCATGAAGGGAAGTGGCTGTGGCTCAACTGATTTGGCTCCCATCTACCATATGGGAGGCCCTGGGTTCGCTTCCCAGGGTCTCCTTGTGAAGGCAGGCTGGCCCTTGAGAGCTGATGGCCCGTGCCTGGGGAGAGCTGAAGGTCTGTGCCTGCAGAGAGCTGATGCAGCAAGATGATGCAACAAAGGGAGACAAGCAGACACAGAACACACAGCGAATGGACACAGAGAGCAGACAGCGAAGAAGTGGCAAGGGGGGTGGGATAAATAAAATAAATCTTTTTTTTTTTTAAAGATTTATTTTTATTTATTTAATTCCCCTCCCTTCCCCCGGTTGTCTATTTTCTGTGTCTTTTTGCTGTGTCTTGTTTCTTTGTCCGCTTCTGTTGTCGTCAGCGGCACGGGAAGTGTGGGCGGCGCCATTCCTCGGCAGGCTGCTCCCTCCTTCGTGCTGGGCGGCTCTCCTTACGGGTGCACTCCTTGCACGTGGGGCTCCCCTACGCGGGGGACACCCCTGTGTGGCACGGCACTCCTTGCGCGCATCAGCGCTGCGCATGGGCCAGCTCCACACGGGTCAAGGAGGCCTGGGGCTTGAACCGCGGACCTCCCATGTGGTAGACGGACGCCCTAACCACTGGGCCAAAGTCCGTTTCCCAATAAAATAAATCTTAAAAAAAAAAAGAGTTCACGAATAGGGGTCTCCAGAATCCTAGTTAAAAAAACAAAACAAACAAACCCCCCCCACAACCATAAAAACCACCCGGGCAAGTTGAAATAGACAAGATAAAAGCTTCCACTTTCCCTTCAAGCGTCCTCCCTTCACATTCCCTAGGCCAATGGCCTTGACTCAAACTTCATTGGGAAAGGAGAAGTTACACATTTATCAGAGTCTTTGTAGGCTGTTCCAGTGGAAGCTTTCTGGCATTCACCAAAGGCCAGTCCCTACACCTGTACTCCAGATCACAGCCCCTCTAGCTTCTCAAGGACTGTGCTTCTTCTGACACTCCCCTTCTCTCTGGCCTCATCAGCCTTCAACACTTGCTCTCTTCATGAACATTCCTGTCAACATTCAAACATGCTCTAGCATTTCCCATTGCTAAGATAAAAAACAAAGACCAAAAACCTTTTGACCACACATCTGCCTCCAGCCTCTACCCAATTTTTTGTCTTCTTTATGCAAAACTTCTCGAAAGAGTAATCTGAACTTACTTTCAATTGAAAAAGAGCTTGTGAAGCAGCATGCCTTTATCCTCATCTTATTCCACTGCTCAGCACCATTCACTTTCTTCTTAAAACCCTGTCTTCTCCTGGCTGCTCTGACACTGCACTCTCTTGGTTTGTTCTTTCTTCACTAAATCTTGCTTTCAGTCTCTCTTGCTGGTCCCTACTGCTTTCCTTGACCTCTGTACCAAGTTCATTCCTAGATCCTTTCCTCTCCTCTTTCTAGACTCTCTCTCTAGTCTAGGTGATCTACGCATCCCCAGGTTTTAAACACTAGCCATAGAGTGATGATTCTAAATTTATGTATTTGCCTCAGTCCTCAGAGCTATAGACACATAGATTCAATGGTCAACAAACTTGTTATCTACCCAAGGGGACTTAATAGGCATCTTGAACCCATATTCAAAACAGAATTCTCCATTCTCACCTCCACAAACATTCCAACCGTGCTCTTCCCCCAAATCTTTCCCATGTCAGTAAAGGGCACCATCATGTATCCAGGTACTCAGGAAAAAAACCAAGGGGTGATGCTTGATTGTTCACTTCTAGCATCCAATCCATGTCTTGCCAATTCTTCCTCCAGCAAATAGAACAAATCAAGTTACATTTCTCCATTTCCACTACCACTACCTTAGTTCAAGTCAGTAACCAAGTTAATTGACACTACAACTGGTCTCCTTTTTGTCCCCCTCTACAGTCAGAATGAGCATACCCTTTTATTTAAAAAAAAAAAAGCAGAAATGAAGAATTATCGTTCACTTTTTCTACGTGACCTTAAATGAACACACAAGCAATCTGAGCAAATGTTTTTGTTTGTTTAATAAAATGTTTTTGAATCAGAAAGGACTGAGAGTTCAGTCTAAATCCCTTGGGAGAAAAGGTAAACCCCTAGATCTATTCTGTCTAATACAATAGCCACTAGCCACACATGGCTCCTGGGCTCCTGATGTGGTTTGAATTGAGATGTTGTGTAAGCATAAAATACACTCCAGATATCAAATACCTAGTATGAAAATACCTAGAATTGAAAATATCTTACTAATAATTTTTTGGGGGGAGGTACTGAGGAATGAACCTGCGACCTCGTACATGTAAAGCAGACATTCAACCACTGAACTATACCCGATACTTGTTCCTTACTAATAATTTGTTACTTACACGTTAAAAATAATAACATTTTGGATATATTGGGTGTATTTATAATAATACAACACATTAGTCAAATGATTTTTACCTTTTTAAAACGTGGCTGCTGGAAAAAAGTTTAATTTCATACAAGGCTCACGTTATGCCCTATTGGATGGTATTGCCCTCGACCCTTCCTGCTCTCAGGACCTACGCTTCACTTCTCCTCACACTCCAGCCAGAACATTTGCTTCTCCCTCCCAGTGATCTTCATGATTGGCAGGACTGGGCAGGAGAGCAGAAGGGTCAAGATTCCACATGATCTTTAAAAATATCAATTAGATTGTAGGACTTTTTTTGCGTTAAAACCTTCTGATAGCTACGGACTTGTTAGAATGAAATCCAAGCTCTTTATCATGCATACAAGATGCTGTATAATCTAGAACCACTTTTCCTTACTCCTTACACTTTCGCCACTCCAGCTGCCTGTCTTTTCCTTCAAACACCAGGCTCTTTCCTGCATAACAGTCTCTGCATTTGCTGTGCCTGAAATGCTTGTACCCTACATGCTGGATCTTTTTCATTCCTCAAATCTTGGCTTAAATAAAAAAAGAAAATGAAAATTCTCAAGATACAATGTAACTCTAGATTGTTTCACATTGCCTTTAAATTTTTAATTCATTTAAGTGAAAAAATTATAACTATGCATAATTTTATCCCACACATATAATATACATGTAGATGTACACGTATATGTAAATACAATGGTAACTATTTGGAAGAATACACACCAGTTAACTGAGGTTAACTCTGGAATAATACTATACATACTGTTCTCCAACTTACTTTTACACAAAGTAGTATGAATAAGAAATCTTTCTGTGCTAACTCATATAGATGTATTCATTTTTAATGGTTGAACAGTATTCTTTTGTATGGATGTATAATAATTCACACCATTTTCCTATATTGGTGGATATTTAAATTGTTTCTGGGACGTGGATGTGGCTCAAGTGATAAGGCCTCCACCTACCACATGGGAGGACCCAGGTTCAATCCCTGGGGCCTCCTGGTGAAAAAGAAGAGAAAGTGTGCCTGTCTGGCAAACCAGAGCCTGCAATGTCAAGTGCCCATGTGGGTGCCCATATGGCGAACTAAGTGCCCACATGTTGAGCTGAGTGCCAGCGTGGAAAGCCTAGTGCCTGTGTGGTCAGCCAGTGCCTGCACAAGTGAGTCACGCAGCAAGATGATGACGCAGCAAAAGAGAGACGAAGAGGAGAGTCAAGGTGAAGCGCAGCAGAAACCAGGCACTGAGGTGGTGCAGCTAACAGGGAACCTCTCTCCACATCAGAGGTCCCTAGGATCAAATCCAGGTGAATCAATAAAGACGAGAGGATAAAGACAAGAAGAGAAATAGATACAGAAGATCAAACAGTGAGTGGACACAGCAATAACAGCAGGGCAGGGGAGGGGGGAAAAAAGGTTTCCAATAGTTTTTGCTAAAATTCTATCTTTAAAAAAAATTAAAAAAAAAAATCATCAGCTAACCAAAAAATCAAGTACCTAGCCCTGCAAAGCCAAGAACCAGATCAAATGAGTGATTTGAGAACTGTGAAATGCTGCCTGAGTGGTTAAGTGAGTACCCTGTTTTTATATTTCTGAAATACAACAGGAAGCTTCTCACTGAGATACTAATTTACTGTATTGGGATAGTGATAGACCATGCAGGAGGTTGAATAACTGTCAATTTTTATAAGGGACCCCAAACCAGTTAGGAGACCCAAAAGTCACTCAAAAGCAGACCTAGATTTCTTCTCTTATTCTGTGGCCACAGTGTAGTTTTATAAGTTTAAAATAAGTAGAGATCAACTTTCCCAGCTAAAGCAGTTTGCTATTAGACACAACCAACTTTTTTTTTTTAAGTGTCTGGTAACATAAGAATAACTTGGTATTAAGTGAATTTAAGTAGACTAATCAGAAATACATAAGAGGCAGGGGAAAAAAAGGAATTTCCACAAATGGAACTGGCAACTTATAAATGAACACAAACTTCACTTGTAACTGTTATGCAATTTTGGACATGCATATAGAATATTGAGAACTTCTAATCAAATATATAGCATTTACTTTCAGCCTCTAACAAATGCAGTTACCTCAAAACAAACTTCATTTATTAATGGTCCTGTTCTGCAATGTGTAATTATCACACTAGAAGTTAAAGAAAGTAAAAAACACAATCTTAAAGGCTTTTCAATGAGATTTCAAGTTTTTCTTCTTTAAAAAAGTCTATGCAATTTACTTTGGAAAAGATGCAAAACCACGATATTTAAATTTTTCTTATACTGCTCAAATCCCTAACAATCCACTAATCCAGTACAGAAATATAACAAAGATTTTTATCAGAAATCTCATCAGTCGACTATTCCAGTCCCTGATTGACATTTATTTTATGTAGTTCTTTATTTTTTTAACTTTTCACTGTTTTATTATTTCAGATTCAAGAACAGCATACTCACTAGAAAGCTTTCAAATTACATTCACTACTTAAGTGAAACCTCTTTAATATCCTTTTCTATGTAAAGCTAAGTCTCCTGTAAAATCATCTGTTTCTTGCTTTCTGTGTTACATTAGGTAACATTCAATACTGTTTGTTTCTTCAGTAATTCCTCATCTTTAAAGTAAACTGCAGGGGAGCAGATGCAGCTCAAGTGCTTGAGTGCCTGCTTCCCATGTACAAGGTTCAATTCCCAGTACCTCCTAAAAAAATAAGTAAACTGCATTAATTGTTACAAGATAATACAGTAGAGGCAAAGGCTGGACAAGAATCTGCCTTCCATTGAAAGGGCCCGGTAACCAACTGCACAGGAGCACAAAAGGCCATGGATGGGGACAAGAGAGGTCTCACAGGAGTGTTAACATGGGAGAGAAAGGGAGGGCATAGGGCTGGGCAAGGTCTAAGACTATAACCACGGAAGAATGGTTAAGTGGCAAATGACCTCCAAATAACTAGCCATTATTTTTTCTTTCATAATTTTATGCTGTGATTTGACAAAGGGCTTAACTTATACATGTTAAAATTTAAAACTGGTCTGAACTACTTTAATACCAATTGTCTAGGAATTTTTTTTTTTTTTAATTTTCAAGGCTGAATCTTTTTAGTAATTTTAAAACTAGTATATGATCTTTTGTACTCACTACTGACAACACAAAAACATAACCTGCCAGACATGAATAAGTTCACACAATAAATTCAAAGAATGGATTAAAAATGAACACTCTTTTCAGTACGGTTAGAACAACAACAAAAAAATCTTATAATTTCTGAAGCAAAAATTTCCCCCCACATTTTTTTTTTTTTTGTCACAGCCACCTATGGTAAATCCTCTGTAACACTAGTGCTATTGCTTTCAATAAATGTCCATCTACAAATTAATGAACTTTTTTTGAGACAAATCCCTGGTATCTATTTTTCTGATTCCCATGAAAGACTCACTTTTAAGATACAATTGCAGCTGCCCCACACTGCCAGTTACTGTGTCATACACATGCCTTAAAATTCTGTAATCAGCAACCACCAGGTGCTGTATCGCATTCAGCACACCACAGTCAGTCAATACAGACATCCCCAAACACACCAAGGCTGGTTTTGTCAAATGTTTTATTGAGTGTAGACATCTGGAGTACTGTAAAACATGCATTATCTGTAGATTCAAAAAGGAGCAAGCCACATTGTTCTCACTGTCAAATGTGTCAGGCTTGGCATACATGATGGAGATTAATGAAGTATCATGAGAGTAATATGGTTCCTGAAAAGCTTCTACAATTTGGAGTACGGTCTTAATCACGTGAAAAGCAGAGTTAGAGCTGTTCACATTTACTGAACTTGTATTTCATTGGAGGTACAGTATTTTAATTTTAAAACAAAAATAATTTTGTCTGTAGAAGATCCCCATACCCCAACTTAATTTTGTCCCTTCAGTTTTCAGAAAATTTAACTTAAAAAAAAAAAAAAAAAAAAGCCTTTTGGGAACTGTATGTTTATCTGAACAATAATTAAAATTTATTTCTTCTTTGGTTGTTGAGGTGTATTAAATTTGAAGAAGATAATATCTCCGTCTTCAACGACATAATTCCTGCCTTGTTGTCTGTACTTTCCAGCAGCCTGCAAATAGGAAATATAGAGGAATAGGTTATTTTACAACTAAGTACATAAGGTAAGTGCAAAAAGTACTATCCTTCCTAAGTCATATATAATAAGAAAGAAAAATGAAATACAGGGAGGCATATGAGCTCAAAACTAGACTTGGAGAGAAGAAAAGTATTCCTAATTTGGGCAGAAATAGATTTTACATACATACATAATCATAATGTATTCTCCACTAAATTGTTGGTACATAAATGCATAAATGTAATTATACCAATATCATTAAGTTTCATTACATGTTGTTTATGGTACATCTCTGATGTGTCTGCAAACATCCGACAAGTCACTATAACAAACAGATCAAACCAGGCAGAAAACAGACTAACTAGTTTAAAGCTGCTTTAATTGCTTAAAAAATTATTTGGTGACACTGGAGATGGCAAAAAGATAGTTTACTGTAAGGAAGACTATTTTCAATTATAGTGTACAGATTCTGAACTATTTCCTAGTAAAGTTTTTTACTGAGTCTTGACAATGACCATATATACATATAAGCCATGTGTACTAGAATTCATTACAAAGAAAGTTTACTAACAACCCTAGTTATAAGCAGAATCTAACAGGTTGGAACTGCAAAGACAGATGTTTTTTCCACTGTAGATTAGTAGGCAAATCAACTGATTCCACCTGCTGGTATGCAGAGATTCAAATATATAAACCCTGGAAATTGTAATGCAAATAGGCAGCAGTTTGAGAAACCCAGGTTAACTCTGTGGTATAGCACACACACTTCACCCTAAGC
Source organism: Dasypus novemcinctus (assembly GCF_030445035.2). Classification (NCBI taxonomy): domain Eukaryota; kingdom Metazoa; phylum Chordata; class Mammalia; order Cingulata; family Dasypodidae; genus Dasypus; species Dasypus novemcinctus. The sequence goes on along the minus strand of NC_080679.1, from coordinate 74,192,123 downwards.
ACCACAGGCTCTTCAGTATCCAATGCATAACCCTGCACACAAGTGACTTGGCCCCAAGCGACCTCACCAATGAGGACTTGAGGATCTTTTAGAATAAATTCCCAAAAGTATTTTTCTTCTCTTAGAATGTATTAACTTGAAACTTATTCCAACAAGATTAGTATTCCCTCTGAAGATATCGATAAGAATTTTAAAGTCAAGTGTTAATTTATGCGAATCAGTAAGAAAACACTAACAATGATCAGGCATCTGAGGTTAAAATCAACAAACTAGATAATACAGCTAATAAGCATATTTTCAATTATCTAGACTACATATAAAATGACCTACCAATAGAATATACAATTAAAATGAAGCTTATTTTTAAAAAGCCAACATATCCTAACATTCTATAAGGCATATACATGTATAATGTAAAGGTATGCAATGTGTTGTGTGGAAGGACATGTTACTTATTTCTGTAATTTAAAGCCCAATATTACAAAACTATATAGTCAATTTAAATCAAATACACATTGACATGACATTAATGTAAGTTTATGTACTTTGTTACCACTCATTTACAATTAATTAAAAGTGACAGTGTTCCTTTAAATTCTCTAGAGACCATTTAATCCATTTCCACTGCTATCAGAAACACTGGTTGAAAAAAAAATATCAATACCCATTTGTGAATCTTGAGTATGTATTAAACAAGACACGTCTAACCAGTTCATTTGCACTTGAAAGCAGCCATCTGTAGAAGCCAGCTTTGCCTAAGCAGATATGATTGCTAATAATGTGATATCCCTGTAGACTACAAAGCTCACACAGAGCTATTCAGTATATAGTTCACAGCACTGGCATTAAATTAGTTATGCTGCACTGGCATTAGAAATACATATACATACATACACATATACACAATCTTTCTTGCACACCTAAAAACCACTTGATAATGCAAGTCGATATTTGTTAAAGGAATATAAAGCAATTCATAAATGTTATATTTGGAGGTCAAATTGTGAAACAGTTTCGGAGGCTAAAAATCACAATATTTAAATGGTATTCTAGGCTGAAAAGTCAGAGGTCATTCTCCATTTTATAATATGAAGGATCTCAGTTAGTGTTAAATATTTCTACAAAAGCAGGAGATATTATTTTACTGTATAGTTTAAAGTTTCTCTGTATCATTAAAAGAAGTATTCAGAGTTTAGCTATCAACTTTATTACAACATAGATATCTATCAAGGATTATTTTGTGGTAAAAGAGGCTTACATGTCAGAATATAAAAAAGCATTAGACATATCTGATTTCTAAACTCTAGTTAATAGGAAACATCCTTATTTTTATCATCTTTATGAAAAATATGTCAACATGATAGAGCATTTAGAAAAATAATCTCAGATTTTTAAAGTCTCATTACTATTTCAAAGTTCAATCTCAAAATTTTCATATGCCCATTTGATACGGATGACACCAATGAAAAATTAATGACTTTGTTTAGTTATAAACCATAACTTCTCTCCTTTTAAGTAAAATGGCTCTCATGCCACACCAAAACAATTACACTAAAAATTTTTTCCTTCCTCTTTCTAGAGTTCCAACAGGTCTATTTAAATCCTGCTGTTTATTATGATCTTTACAATGATACCAAGTGAGAATAAACACCTTGAAATCAACTTTTTTGCATTCCTTTCAAATTATGAAATAGTAAACATAAAAGAGCTTTTTCTAACATTTTCTATGGTAGTCTTAAAATACCAAACCAATCAAATCTAACCAAATATCAAATTAAATTGAAGATCAAGAAGTGTTCCTAAAATGTCAGTTTAATCAGCTGACCTACCTATCCATTAGGGATGACATATCCATTAGATTTCTCTATATAAAACTAATAAGCCAAGCAGAATTAAGTTTGCAACAGAAATTACATTAAAAAATAATTTATTACACATATAATGTTGCTTTACTATTAGGGGCTGCAAATCAAATTATACTTATTAGTTAAAATAAAGCACAATTTTGGACCTGCCCTCTAGTGTTGAGAAAGTAAATCAAATTTTCAAAAATCTTAAAAAAAAAAAAAGTATAACTATGGAATTTCAGCAGGAACAGGTTTTATTTAACTCAATTTTCCCCTTTCCTTAAATTGATCATAAGCATATATGACATCTATTTTCCAATATTAAAATATAAGTATAATTTTTCATTAGCCATTAGTGAACATAATCTGAATTTTTTACAATTACTTAAAACTAGTCTTGTAAATTTTCAGCTGTAGAAAAAAATGCACAAAATTACTGACAATTCACATTTTAAAAAATTATCTAAAAGCATGTGATCATATACAGCTGTTCAGTTGATAGTAACACAAAACACCTTAAAGTCTTACTATTTTATTTTAGACTAAACAGTTTAAAAGACAGTTATCATTAATTTTTATCACATGTAATCTTCATGTCAGTGCGGAAACTGTAAAATATGAAAATAGAAAAGAATTCCTTACCTTAACAGCATTTTCAGAACCTTCTTCCTTAAAATCTTCGTATTTCATTACTTCAGCCATAATGAATCCCTTTTCAAAATCTGTGTGAATCTTTCCTGCAGCCTGAGGAGCCTTCGTCCCTTTCTTTGAAAAGAAAGACCAGAGAAAACTAATTGCATTTAAGATGACTATTTCTAAGTGTAGAGATTCTTTTCTCTGATATGCAATTGAGCTGAACTTAAACTTAGTTTAATAGCAGTTAAAATGTCAGGTATACAATCAGTACATTTTCAACACCAGGCCATGATCTGTGTCAACACAGATAAATCAGTAGATATTAAAGAAATGCAGCTATGGGTTTCCTAAAAGTCATCCACAGTTTACTGATTTAGATGTAGTGGTCTGGTTTTAGAATAGGTTTCATTCTGATTTTCCATTCTTCACTGTGAAAAAAAGTAAAGATTTTTAAGTAACTTTCAAGCTGAATTATCAAAGGTTTACAAAAGATAACAAAAAACCCTCAAAATTTCAGTTCATCTAAAGAACATATAAAAATCAATATATAAAGGGACAGTTTTTTAGGCATTTAAAAGTAAAGTTATCTATGCTCAGTAAATAATATTGAAATTCTCACAAAAAATTTAATTAATTTTGTTTTACATAATAGATACCCTGCTTCTTACCATCATTAAGGAAAATTTAAGTTGATACAGGAAGAGAAATATCTTATAATTATCCCTATATTAAATTACAAGGGCATACCATACATTCAAACACACACAACCATGGAAAGAAATTTGAGAAATAATGGTGACCCAAAGGCTGCTTAATAAAGCATGTTAAAGTGATAAGGAGTCTGACACTATAAAGCACAGTTTTTACAATAAAAGATGTATTGGGTTAATATGGCTACTCACTGATGCTTACCTGACTAAATATCTTAGCACATTAAATCATGGATACTTACAATCAGTCTTAAGATAAACCAGCTTTCACATTTGCAAGCCAAGAGCGTGTCATCTTTCCTGCTGCATGTACTTAAGTTGAGAAGTTTTAAGGCTTTAAATATGTCTTTAAGATATATAGTAAAAATAAACCCTGGCAATGTGTTTACCAACTTGGATTTGCTTTGACATTGTTTTTTGAGTTTATATAAAAGGACTTTGGTTAGAAGTCAATCAAACATTCTTTTACGAAGGAGAGAGAAGATAAAAGAAAAGTGAATTTCACATTCACACAACATATTTAACAGTATGTTGAACTGCCTCCATATTTTTATCTATATTAAATCAAAATAAATGTAACTGCATAAATTATAGTAGCTGCGAAAGCAGAAATCAAAGCAGCACTAAAATTTATCATGTAGCTTATATTTAAAAAGCATAACAAAAGACTGAATAAGACAGTATTTCTAAAAGTTCTGGCATTATTTTTATATTCAATAACACTATTTTAGGGGACTACATAAATTTCAAAATATTTTTCAACAGTAACTACCATATTACATTATATTTACATTTAAAGCAAACCATTACAGTTCAGTTTCTATTGTCCTCCAGGAATAGTCATTCTCTCTTGTCATAATCAGTACAAATCAATATCTAAAATACATATATTTTTAAAGAATTAAGATTGAACATATAACACTATAAAAATAAACAGTACTTCTATGAATTCAAAAATTTTTAAAAAGGCCATGAATTATTACAGTGAGTTTAGCTTTTTGAGCCCAACGGTGTATCTATGAAGAGCATAATGATGTCACATTGCTTTTATTGCTGAAAATGTAATCCAAGCAAAGCAAAGGAGGAAAGAACCACCCGCAACCCAAACAAACTTAGCGAATACAAAATGAAAAGCAACATCAATTTCACTGCAGACAAACCCAGTCACACAGATTAAGCAAGCACAATACTA